>NC_059072.1:175342058-175955140 GCF_020497125.1 Mauremys mutica
CTCTCCTGGGCAGTTCAGACATTAGAGGTCTGTTTTTCCCTGTAAGGAGTCAATATACAGCAATTTGCTATTTTAAACTGGAGTTTACCCAACAATTCAGATTAAACACAACACTGGTTTAGTTTTGCTTAACAAATAAAACAAGTTTATTTAACTACAGAGAGATTAAGTACAAGGTATTAAAGTCAGAAATGGTTACAAGAGAAATAAAGATAAAATGCTTCCAGTAGCTAAGACTTGGCTTGGCTCAAGGTAAAATCCTTACCACAGGTTCCCAGCAACATTGCTGAATGAAATTTTCAAATCAAAATCTCTCATTAAGTCCAAAAGGTGAAAAAGAGAGAGTACCTGGATGTTTTTTGCACCTCCCTTTGTATAGTCCTCTCATTCTCAGAAATGCATTTTTGTGGGGGTACCTCTTGATGAAGTTCCTTCCAGTTGAGGATGGAGGCATGGAGTCTCATGGATGGTGGTTAAAATGCCAGTGAATGCTGCTTGACCAATGATTGCAGTCATCTTTGAAACCTGGCTAGAGGTGTCAGTTTGTCTTTTTTTCTCTTTGAGAAATAGATTCCCCCTTCCCTCCCCCAACTTTTCTGGCAAGCACAACTTAGTCATAACTTCAATTTATGTTCATAACTTTACAAATGTTTCTACATACATTTCACTATGATATTGTTGACCAGTGAGTTGTTTGTTTTTCAAACGATGCCTTGCAAGGCATATTTTGTACAAGATTATTACAATAGTGTGTTTGGATGTGAATACAGGGGTACATTCAGTCACATACACCTGTCCCGAGATCCCCTCCCTCCCCTCATCAAGTTGTGTGGATTTACTAAACATTTTCTTCAGAGAAAATATTTTTTTAAGTGATACTAAAAGGGGAAAATGATTCACTGACTGGGGAGCAGGGAGTAAAACTGACTATTTTTTCCTCTTAGTTTGTGCATTTGACAGAACTGCTTGTTTAATAATTACACTGATCATAGATGTTGCTTGGAATAATAAAAGGTTAAAACTATGTTCAGGTAGAAATATGATTTTAAGATTCAGTGATTGGAGAATGCTTATCAGTGTAAACCTAATTGTAGAGGACTTTCTTTGAGTTTTATTTAGTGATATTTTGGTCACATCTGATTGAAAAAGGATGTTTCCATTACATTAAAGTGGTATTTGTGATAGGCTACCTAAGTTTTCTACCTCAGTCAGGGATACATGTGGCACTTCAGCATAAAATACTCTTCCTTTCGAAATAAATCAGTTATTCCAACACTTTCCCCCCCCCCTTCCTGCAAACAAATCCTTCGCAATACTTCCTCTCCATAAAGAATCAATTCTGTGTTCTTCCTTACCAAGGATCTATCTATCCTTTACTCCAACCCCTTGCAACCCACCATACTTTCAACTCCCCAGCACCATATGGAGGTTATTTTAGGTGTCATGTGGTAGCTATTCCTCACAATAACAAGAGCAGATTCTTCTGGTGGTGGGTGGGTAGTTGTATTATTGAGAAGTGAGTAGATCTGTCCAAACTGCTGGCAATGTGGGAGGTGAGTCTCTCCTAAATAAGGAGGAACAGGTTTCTCCTGTGGTAGTAAGGTTGGGGTGGGGGAGCAAATGGGTGGGGGTGGGGGGTTAAGACTCCCTCAGAGTACCAAGTCTTTAATCTCTGAGCAGGGCACGCAGGCTCTGTTGGGGAGAGGGGATGTATTGCTGGGCTTGTACTGTGCAGTAGAAGGTTTTTTTGTTAATGATATTAAATTTAGTGCCAATATGCCCCCACCAGAACTCAAGGCCCAAGTGTGCTAAGTGGTGTACATAAACATTAGTAAGAGCAGTCCCTGCCTTAAAGAGCTTACTTTAATAGACAAGACAAAGGGTGGGAGAGGCCAAGTACTATCCTTATTTTAGAGGCCAGGAAAACTTAGGTACAGGATATTAGGTGACATGTGCAAAGTCACAGAGGAAGTCTCTTGGGAGATCAGGGTTCAACTCCAGCTCTAAGTCACAATCCAGTGTTTTTAGCACAAGAATATCCTTACTTTCTAGATTATCCTAGATTATATGTCCTGTGCACTGCTGGAATAGTCCAATGCATATGGAGAGGTAATAAGGAATTCCCTTACCTGTGCACTTTTAGCCATGCTGGTAGGGAGCAGGGGGAGCAGCACAAGGGGGAAGTTTCTCTTGTCACAACTGTTCCTGACATTCCTGGTAGTTGCTTAAGTGAACACCAGTTAGTTCAATGTCATCCGCAGAACAATGTGAATGAGTAGAGCCAGATCTAGAATTTCAGATTGACCCTGAGACACCAATTCTTGCCCCACCCTATCTACCCTTATACTGCTATGCATGGGGCCACAGTCAGGATTTCAGAGAGGGCTAGTAGAATGATTACTTGAGGTATACTTTTAAAATTAATTGATTTCAATTATACATGTAGATTAGATTGGTTTCTCTAAAGGAAGATTGGGTGCTGCTGATACAAGAAAAATCACTAAATCCAGCATGCTCGGATGTTCCCTCCATAGCTTTATCTCTAGATGCAGAGAAGGCCTTTGATAGGGTTGAATGATCTTGTCTAATAGCTGTCCTAAAAATATTCAGATTTGGATCAATACACTGACCCAATTCAGGAATATTGTAACTCTCCCTTCACTTCACTATCAACTAATGGAATTATTTCTCCCACATTTCAACTAGAAAGAGGGACACCAGTAGGTCTGCCCCTTCTCACTGCTCCCAAATCTCTCCTGAAGCACTGGCAATGGACATATGTCAGCACTCAGCCACTGAAGGTGACTATAAACAAGAAAGCATACAAAATCAGTGTACATGCTGATGAAACTTTTGAAGACTTCACCTCATCAATCCCATCATTATTGAATGTAGTTGTTTTGAGAGATCCCTAGTTTTGTCATTAACTTGAATAAATCCGCAAGCAATGAATATATCCAAAAGATCAGATCCTTTCAGTTTCAGCATTTTCCATTTTCAGTATGCAAGGAAATAACTTATTTAACTGTTAATTTTTGGAACATTAGGACAAATCTTGTAGTCCGTATTTACAGAAACATATTAAGAGGTTTCCAAGGACGTAGAGAGGTGGCGTCTCCTCCCGCTTTTCTTGCTGGAGAGAATAGATGTAACCAAAATGAATATCTGCCCGAGATTGACTTATATCATTAGCCTCCTTCACTCTTTGCTCAACTAATTGGCTTATCATGCAGTTTATATGGGATTAAAAAATAGCCTTGCTTGTCACACGAGATCCGTGAAAAAAAATCCTGAGAAATTGGAGATATGGGGTTGCTAGATTTGTACCTAGCTAACATTTCAAATGTAAAGTGGTTCCCCTCCAGTGGCTGTGTTTACACACCAGCCTGCTTTGAGATAGGAAAAAAGCTTAGCTTGTTTGATTTCCTCTCTCCTTGTATATACCTTAAGAGGCTACCCCCACCCTGGAGGAAAAATCCAGTCTTCCAATCTACATGCAACATCCTGCAATCTGCTGAGACAATTAATGCAATCTGATTTTACTAATTCTCTTCTCATACCATATGGGATAACCTGTGTATCAGGATTAAGGCAAACTCCACACTTTAGACAATTTGTATAGCCAAATAATGAGATGATAGACTGGTCTTCATTCAATTACATGCATAACAAATATCAGGTACCCCTGTTTCACAGTTCCTTCTTCTGTGCCAATGCTCAAGGATTCATGAAAGGATAGGGAAGAATTGTTTTTTTTTTCCTCTCTCTCACTTCTAGAAGAACATGTTAAGAAATATGGGAACAAATCACTTTGTAGGAATTAAGGTGTCTTACTGCTTTGTAATAATATCTCAATCTCAGTTGCAAAGGGGGAAAAAAAAGGAGAGAGAATTTAGCCTTTACTATTTCAACAGAAACTTGGGAGGATATCTGCCTTAATGTGAAAGATACTTCAAGTTCCTTATCCTTGTGATTTTTCCAGAATAAGATAAGCAGAGACTACTGGACTCCAGAACATTTAAGGGTAGATTACATCTCCAACACTCGCTGTGTGTTACCAGTCACATGTCAACCTTTCGCCCATCCTCTATACCTGTCAAAAATGCATGTGTTCTGGAATGCCATGTTCAGTACTCTCTCAAACTGAGTGCCTCTATCTTTCCTTCTCCAAGCTTGTATGTTCTAAGGGTGCAGAATGAGTCAGTATTACCAGTTAACATTGTGCAAGAGATTGCAGTATGTTGGAAAAAATGGAAATCTGCAGTTCCTCCCTTGTACATAGACTGGCTTAGTTAGCACTCTACTGCTGCATTAGTGGAAAAAATGACTGTCTAATAGAAACATTTGGAAAAAAATGAGGATGTCTGATCACACACGAAATTATTGCGTAGTTTTGCAGTTTAGTGTGTATATATTGATCCCTTGTACTCATAGGTTATGTTTTTACTTATTTATCCATTTAGACACTTTGAAACGCTGCATGACCTCTGTGGGTTTGTGGATAGGTTTGTGTGTGTGTTTTGTTTTGCAAATGACAATTTTGTTTTGTTTCATTGTTTGTTTTTATATAAAACAATATCATTTTTGAAACTTTAAAGTACCTGTGCAGTGAAACTAGATCTCTAGCAACCCCAAAGCACCACTTCTTGCTCAGGCAGTGAAGCCCATCTGCTGGCTTCTTTCAGCCATAGGGTTCCATTAGCATCAGTTTATATTGGCTTACATTTTTCCAGGGAATCCTCCCAAGGAAAAGACATAGAGATGATATTTGTAATGAATGCAGAGATTCCTTTTTAGCAGAAAGGGCCCTTGGATAAAAATTTGCACATGCCTGCCCAGCTCATCAGCTTATTGGACACCTGTGTCCAAAGTATCTAATTACACTCTACCACATCTGTAATGAACATTTTAAAGTGAGCACACCCTAGTTTATCTGACTGAGAACATTTAATCCCAGTGATTTCAGCTATTATAAATGCTTCCTTGTCAATTAGTAATCTTCCTACAAATTTAACCACAGATGTAATTACTCTTGGTTTGGTTTTGATTTTTAAATGTCTCACTTTTCTTTGGGGAGCTTGAAGCTTTTTTGACTTTTTTTTTCTGGTTGTCTGATTAAAACTCTTCAGAAAGTTTCAGGCAGCTTCATTGGTTCCAAATTTGTCATATCACTGACAGTGAACTTGCAGTACTATTGTATGGTTTGTTTTTTTTCCTTTGTTCTCCTCCCACCCATTACACATGCACTCCAGATGTAATTTATTTTACCCTTTTCTTTATAACAGTTGATTTCCATTATGTTTCAGTGAACACTGGCATATTGGCTCCTTCTAAACCAATTAGAAAATATTGTTACATTTTCTGGCATATCACTGCTCACCTGCAGACTGTGCTCTTCTACATCTATTTTTATATATAGATATATAAAATAGAACAAAGATTTTATATATATAAAAATAAAAAAAATAAAATCTTTGTTCTATTTTTAATCATGATCAGCGCTATCAATGTTATGTTTTAAAACTTTTGGCCAGGTAAGGAGTATTCCAACACTAGACTCTTTGGCTTTATTTAAATAAATTCTCTAGTTCTGAAACAGATCACTCCATGTTAGTTGCCTTCATTTGCTTTTAAAGTAATATGAAGACAATAGTCCACAGTCCATTCCCTGATGCAAATAATGAATAAAAACCCTCCCATCAGAATAAAATCACTCAAGAGTGCAAGTAAGCAAAGCCAGGCGTTTTCCAAAGAAAAAAGGAGGACAGTATAAACTTTACTGTGAAGTAATATTGCAAAAGAATTGGATACAATATTATGCATCAAGCACACACAACAGTACAAAAGCAAAGATGCATACAGCTGGAGAGAGCCAGTCTTAGGAAAAGTGGAAACATGAACAAATTCTGAAGAAGTCCAAAAGAATGGCTCAAGTGTGTAGGGACAAAATCAGAAAAGCTAAGGCACAAAATTAATTACACCTAGCAAGGGACATAAAATCCCAACAGGAAGAAGCTCTATGAATACCTTAGGAGCAGAAGAGAGCGCACGGAAAGCATAGATCCGCTATTTAAAAAGGAAGTAGAGCTAGTCCTAGATGACATCAAGAATGCTACAGTGCTTAATATCTATTTTCGGTCTTTACTAAAAAAGTTAACTGAGTGAATGCTTACCACAATTAATAACAATAACAACAAGGGGGAAGGAACGCAAGCTAGAAAATGGAAAAAACAGATTAAAAAACAGTACTAAACAGAGGCATAGAGCTGGGTCACTGCATTACTACATTACAAGTAGTAATATGGTATGATAGAGAGTACTGTAGCCACAGTGATTTTTAGTGTGCCTATGATGTAAATGCACTAAAGTAGAACAATATGAAATTGAATTTACAGATAAAAATTATCCAGAAAGGGGGAAGGAACTTCAGATTTGTAAGGCCAGAAAAGACTATTGATCTGATCTCCTGTATGTTGGGGGCCATTCAATTTCATCCATTTTACCCCTGTATTGAGCTCAGTTAACTTGTACTTGACTAAAGTATACCTACCACAAAGGCATCCAGTCTTATTTGAAGATAGAAAATATATCACTTCCATTGGTCGTTTGTCCCTATATTAGTCACCCTTGCTTTTAAAAATTGTACTTTATTTCTAATGTGAATTTATCTGGCTTCAGTTTCCCACCACTGGCAGTTCTTAAGCCTTTCTCCACTAGTCTAAAGAGCCCTTCATACTGGGTATTTTCTCCCCGTGAATGTACTTTTGCACTGTAATCCACTCCCCTCTCAAGCTTTCTGATAAGCTAAAGAGTGGGCTTTTTCTCTAGCTCTGAAATTTTTCTGGCTCTTTTCTATACTACCTCCAGTTTTTAACATCTTTTTCAAAATGGAGACATCAGAACTGTATGCAGTATCCTTCTCAGTAACGCTGTATGAAGATATAAAATCACCTCCCTACTCCTACTTGTTACTCCCCTGTTTATACATTCACAGATCACATTAGCCTTTTTTATCACAGGATTGCACTGAGAGCTCATGTTCATTTGCTTGTTCTCTGTGGCCCAAGATCCTCTTCATAATTTCTGCATTCCAGGAGAGCCATTCTGTAGATATGGCCTGTATTCCTTGTTTGTAGATGTATAACTTTGCATTTGACTATTTTAAAATGCATTTTGTTTTAAATGGGTCTAGTTTACCAAATTATCCACATTGCTTTGTATGACTCTTGTTTTCTTCTTCATTATTTACTACTCTACCAACTTTTCATCATCCACAAATTTTATCAGCAATAATTTTTACTTTCAGAATGATAAAAATGTTAACTAGCATTAGGTCTAGTACTGATCCCTGCAGAACTCCATTAGAAATACCCTCATTCAATGATGATTCACCATTGACAACTACTTTTTGAGATCTTTCAAGTAGTGAGCTCTTAATTCATTTAATGTGTACTTAATGATATAGTATATTGCTATTTTTAATAAGTAGATGGTGAAATAAGTCAAATTGCTGTTTTCCTGTGGTGTACAGGACAAATACACTTTCAGAAGACAGTGCCCCAGAAATGTGATTTAATTAGGTTGCAACTTTATTAAGTAACACATCTGGGAATTATCCATCAGGATGTATGATAGTTTTGCTAGAGACCACTCTGAACTAGCTGGAGGTTGGAGATTTGAAGACTGGCTGGACTGAAGATAACTTTCCTCCAAGAAGGTGGATTGAGGGGAAAATAATCATAATCCTGGTCAAATAAAAGTTACAATAATACATTAGAGTTTTGAAGTGTAATCAGTCATGAAAGAGACTCGGGTGTTGAGGACTGCTGTTAAAAGTACATCACATAGTTCAAAGGCAGTCCCCAGGTCTTTAAAAGTATATGTAAACTAAATGCACTGGCAAAGCAACAAGCCAAAATATCAAGCTGTCATTACCTGAAAGCAGTCTATTATATGGATGTTTGGTTATTACTCCAAAAAAATGGGTCATCTCTGGGATGGTGAATGCTAACCATGCAAACAGCTGTAAATGTAGGGAGAAGGAAAATCCTAGCTAAGAACATTGGAACAAACCCCAGTTCCTAGAAAGACATCTAGGCCAAATTCTGCTTTCTGTTATATCAGCACAACCACAATGAAGTTAGTTATACCCATGCACAGGCCTCAAATTTGAGGTTCCAGTGTCACAGGGAATAATTTGAAGACCATGGGGTTTAGCAGATGTAACTGAGGGTAGGATTTGTCCTGAAGAATTTTTGTTGGTAGTGTTAATGCAAAAAAGGGGAAGTCTGGCTTTCAGATCCCATGAGGAATATGCAGGGGAAGGGAAAAAAAACCACTAATAAAAATAGCTATTTTGATCTGAGAATCAGATATAATAAGCATGGAGCTTGATACACAATTTTTTTAGAGTCCTATTTGAGGGTAAAACACCACTAATTCCCTGCCCCCCACCCTCCAGCCCCCCAAAAAAGAAAAAGGTGAATTGCAAGGCATTTTCTGATAATGAATGATACTCTGCCAGGGTTTGACAATGGGGCATAGCCAAGAGACATTAAATTCCTTGGAAGAACTTTGTCTGTTATAAGATGAGGGAGGGTAATTAAATACTACTTTAATCCTGTCCTTTAAGAACTGTTTCTATCAGGGGCATCCTTTGTACATTAACCTTTTATATAAATAACACCTGCATACCACATTGCTGGACCCTTTAAAATGAATAATAATGAATCATATTATGGATACATTTTATATTCGCACTTAGAGGCCCCAGACAGATTGAGGACTAATTGTGCTCTGTACTGTACAAACAGTGGTTGCTCTTGCACCAAAGACATGACATAGACTAGAAATCAATAAGCAGCTTGTAGAGAGGTGTGTAGCGAGGAGGAAATATAAGATTACAAACTTAATAGGATAGTTCAGCATAGACTAACTGTGTGCACAATTAGAAGCCAATCATCAGCAGTAGTAATAAAGTAGTTTATAGATAGTTTTGATGCACTATCTTTTGTCACTATTTATAAAGCTGTTATGCAGTATGGCAAAATACTGTTGTACAAATATATGACATACCCTCTTTATAGTGTGGAGGCCAAGAATTAATTAATAAAGGTTTGAAGGGATCTTAATGTATGTTAGCTAATTAGCAGAGGTTAAGCTGTTACCCTGTATCTGGTGCAGAGTGAATTGTGTGAAAAGTCGTTACGACCTTGTGCCAGTTCCTGACACTCTCTCCCTCTTGTGTTCACTAGAGTATTATAATAAAGTATTTGTTTTTGCTGCACCTAAACATAAGCGAGAACTGAGTTTTCTTCGACAATTTGGGGGCTCGTCCGGGATGGCAACGCCCACGGACACACAGACGGCTGCTACGGATCGTTCCCCTTCGAACCCCATGGCGCCATAATAGAGGTAAGAGACCTTTTGAAATCTCTATTGGGGTATCGGAGGAGGACTGTCTGTGGGGGACGTCTGTTTCTGTTGGGCTCACGCCATCTGAACTTTTTGACTGTGCAGCAGGATCAAATGCAGAGTGGTATTGGGGAGAGGCCCCAAGAAGGTTAGTTATAGCAGTACTGGGAACTGCTGAGTTGGCCAACAGGTAATGCATAAGGTAATGCATTAGAATGCACCGGTGCTGAGGGGTTTTTACCGCCTCAAGAGGGGTTGTCATACCGCCTCATGGTATTGGTCCGGACCAGGTAATGATGCATCTTGGTTAAAAAAAATAAAAAATAAAATAAAAAAGAAAAAAAAATTTTAAAAAGGTTAAAGGGTTAAATAGAGGAAAAGAGGCCTTGGTGTGTGTGTGTGTGTGTATACCTGTGTGAGTGTTCGTTGCTGGAAGACGCCCAGATTGCCCTGTGAAGCGATTGCTAATGATCAGGAGTAGTCTAACGCAAGCCCAGTAACTAGTGGATCTTTAGGAGATCCGACCCACGGTGGGCTGACTCAGCTTGGCATAGTCCGGCGAGGAAGCTGCCTGGGTCTAGGAGTGTGTGAACCCATTTTCCCTCCCTTTCCCTTCTGTGTGGGCTACTGACAATCTGATCGTCTCCCTGGAAGCAATTAGAGTATGCGGGTTTATCTCCCGGAAATGGAGTCTTTAGCCGACGCTCTTTGCTGAAAGGAGATGTACGAGGGTCGTAGTCTTTCTTGTGAGTCTCTCCTGTACGTGAGTGCCCTGTAGGGAGGGATTCTTAGATTCTGGTCCGCTAGCGCGGACAGGGACCCCTTCAGTTGGTGTGACTGGAACATGGGGGGGGAACAGTCTAAACTTTCCACTTTACCCCCTAAGGGTACCCCAGCATATTACATGTACGTACATTATGGTCCTAAAACCTGCAGGTATTTAAATGATTGGAATCTGTACACGCGTGAAAATTCATTTAAACAATGCCCATTAGAAGGTACCTTTGAGTTAGATAAACTTACATGCCTCCGGGAAGCCCTTAAATCACACACCTCTGCTGCGCAGTGCGAGCAGTTTCTGTCTTGGTGGGAGGAAGCAACAAAGAGACTCCATGAGTCTCGGGTGCGGAGTCTGAAGGACTCCCAGGAGAAATTAAAAACTGAAGTACAAGATTTAAAACTTAAATGTCAGACATCCAAATGTCTTCCTGCTTCAGTGCAGCCCTCTGCTTCTCTTTATCCTCAATTAGTTAAACCTGAAAGTGAGGAGGAGACTACAGAAGATATAGTGGATTTTTTTAGCAGCATTCCACAGCCGCAGCAGGTTTCCCCCTCGGCCCCCCCTTCTCGGGCTGTGCAGGCAGTAATTGTTTCGTCGCCGCAATTATCAACTGCACAAGTTGTTCATTCTCCTTCTTCGGAAGAATTATCTTCTTCCCTACTGACTGACACCAGTAGTCCGGTTAACCCTGCTTCTGCTGATAACCATGCCGGCTACTTTCTTAGAAGCACGACACAGGCACTCCAGGCTCCTTTAAGGGACTTGCCTGGAGCTGGAGCGATAGGGGGGTTAATTAAGGTACATGCCCCTTGGACACCTGGAGATCTTAGAAACTTGGTGAAAGAATTTCCTAAAATCAGGGAGGAGCCAGTAAAGTTTAGAGAAGAGCTCCAGACAGTGATTCAGTGCTATAATCCATCTTGGGCAGATATTAATCAACTTTTACGAGCTGTACTGCCCGCCGAAGTACAGCAACGCCTTAACAGACAGGCAGCTTGGCCTGATACCGACCCTGGTATTGGGGATGCTTTGACAGAGGCTAGGAATCATCTCTTGACCTCTATTTCAGAAGTTTGTCCTAAGAAAACAGATTGGACCAAGATTGCAAATTGTAAACAAAATAAGGGAGAATCCCCTGCTGATTATCTTGATAGACTGACTAAGGTCTTTGAACAGCATTCGGGAATTACTGATCCAGCTGATAATGCCAGGGAAGCGGTGGGAGCTGCTTTTGTTCAGGGACTCTTGCCAAAAGTTCAGCAACCATTGAGAACTATTTGTATTGGCTGGCAAACTAAACCCCTTTCAGAATTGGTGACAATTCGACAATAGTATCTCTTTAATCCATGTTGCATTTGGGTAGTATTCTATATAAATATCTTTATATAAATATCTTTCTAAAAGAGAGAGATTCACATACACAACTAGACCTGTTGATGCTATATCACATCTGCTAAGCAGAACAATTTTTCTTGCTGATTTTCCGGCAGGATGACCTCTAACTGGGACATCAAGCTGGGAGACTGTCATCTCCATTTCATCCTCCATGGCTGTTCAAATGTTTAACATAAACCACTCCAAGGGAGGTAAAACCATGTTGTATCAACACAGTTGATTCAACTATATCAATTTAATAGCACTGCATATGGCTCTTAATGAGGCTATTTCTCTTTCTTGTCTAAGAATATTAGTTTTTCTACAGCTGAATTGTCTTTGCCTCCTTACCTCTGTAGAGGTTTTCAAGACCATTAAAAGCTCTGCATTTAAAAAAAATATTGTTTGGGTTGAGAGGAAATACATATAACCAAGCTCTTAATCCTTAAAGAAAATATAGAAGATATAGTTTATGTACAGGCGTGACTACCTGCCCTTTCCTGGTTACTATAAGCGGCCAGTCCACATCCAAATCCAGTAATTAAAAATAAACTAATTTAAAATAGACTATAATCCATTTATTAAGAATTTATAAGATGTATTTAAAACCATTCTATAAAGGGACAGATAGTAAATAGCAATGGATATAAAGGTATTAAAACCAATAATCCAAAATTTAAAATATGGAAAGAAAATAGCTAAAATTTAGTTTTAGTAAGAGGCATGGAATGGGAACTCCCGGATCTTTACCAGTCACTGAACATAGCCATCAGGTCAACTGTGGAATATAAAACAAGTCTACAAATACTCTCCTTTAAATTTTTTTACCTCTATCAGTTCCCAAGATTTTCAGCAAATCATTATTTCCTTCGCTCCACTTGCCATGTGCTCCAAGTACAAGGCCAAAAAAGTGGCTATTTTTACCTCCCATTAAGTTTTTGATCTCTGCCTCTAACTCGAAGTAATAAGTCACCTTCTCTCTGTGGGCTAGCTCCAAACTCCCAGAATTGTCCTCCCAACGCACTGTTACATCCACCACCACAGCCATATCACCCTTCGTAAATATAATATCCGGTTTTCTCAACTCTGCCCTACTGTTTCTTAAATGGGGTTCTACTAATGCCTTCCACCCTAATTTAACTATCTTATCTATAACTGCAGATACTACTCTATTATGTCTTTTAATTCTCGCATTCTTGGTTTTATAACATTGGCCAGAAATGTGGGGTATCGTCTCTCGCACCTTACCACACCAACTACAAAAAGCATTTACTCCCCCTCTTCCTCTCGCTAATGTCTCCCTAGTAGAGTAAATATTTGCTTTGAGTTGAAGTGCTGCAATATATGAAGAAGACTTAATCTTACTAGAATTTTCAAATATCAAAAGACTAATTATGTAATTTTTAAAATACTTTATTCCTACTCCCTGACATCTCATCTCACACCATCTCAAAAATTATTCTTCTCTCCATTTTCTAGGATGGGGTGTTGCTGCACTAAACATCAATATCTTATCAATTAGATTTTCTCCGGCATAAGATAAGATAGATCTATCCAATTATCTTTGGAGACAATATGCCTCCTCCATTTTCGAATTAACATATTTGGAATTTATATGCTAAACTTTGAGTGCAAGACCTCTGTCCCTCCCTCTTGAATAAAATAATCCATCAGTGATTCATTGAGGTAAATGTAAAATTTGTTAAACTATTTTTCTAACTAAAATATCCAAGTCATTTAAAAGATAAAAAGGGGGTTCTATTAAAAGCAGATTATAAAATAGCCTTGGAAAAGTGAATGTTTGTAAAATCAATAATTTCTGAGCCAGTTTCAAAGGGGCCTTAATCAAACCATCACCCCAATCCTTCAATTTCTCCTTTAGCGATAATCCTCCTATACCTATCTAGGGATCTATTCTTGCACCTAAATATTTTTCAAAATCCCCTGGTTGGACGTACTCAATTTCCTCAGTCTCTATAGTCCAGGTATCTTTTGGATTCACTACACAGGTTTTATACTTGGATAAAATGTGAAAATCTTTTTTTCTTCACATTAATATGAATTAATAACTAATATTACAAAAGCCCTCTAAAATACCCAAATTTTTAATCATCCCTTGATATGAGCTACTTAAAATTGCCATGTCATCGGCAAATGCCAGTGACATGACACTATTACCCTGAACATAAAATCCACTTCCTTCTAATTCTAATCTAGTTAAAAGGGGATCTATAGCGATATTAAATCGAATAGGAGACAAGGGGTCACCCTGTTTGACCCCATTCCTAATTAAAATAGACTCAGTACATTTATCACCCACCCACACCCCTGTGGTACAATTATCATACAGGTCCCTTATAATTCCAATAAAATGCTCATCTATTCCAAATCTATGGCCAGGTATTGTATGTCCATGCCCCACAGAATCAAATGCTTTAGCCAAATCTGCAAATACTATTGCTAATTCATCCCCATTACATTTGGCTCCTTTTATCAAATTATCTAAAATAGTGATATTCTCCTCACAACCAGGGGCAGATATAAACCTACTGCATATTTTAACTGCAGCCATTAATCTTTTTGCTAGAATCTTAGTATATACTCTTATCCATACCGACCCAATCGTTAATGGTCTCCAGGAGGTTAACTTCTTCAATTCCTCCTCATCTTGCGTTTTTGTAACTAAAATTGTTCTATTTTCCTTAAAATCATCAGGGACTTGTCCATTTAAAAACTATATATTAAAAATTTTCGTGAGACTCAAGGAGTCTAAATTAAAAATATCCCATCAATCACTCACTTTTATTCTATCTGGGCCAGGGGCACTATCTTTTCGAATTTCCCTTAACACTTCTCTAATTTCATCCACCAAGATTGGACTCATTAATACATTATTATCCCCATTCTCTATGGATGAAGGCCACCTTACTATATTTCCATGTCCAGTTCTCCCCAATATATCTATATAATACATCTCTATTTCATTCATGGGTGTAAGAGTCCGGTGTGGGGGGCTCGGCCCTCTCGGGTGCGGCCGGGAGCCAGGCCGCGTCACTACACGGCCTAAATCAGCAGTTCAGTCTCCGAAGGTCCAAGGGCTCAGACACTCAGGCAGGGCTGAGCAGAAATAAACAGTCAATGAAGCCCAATCCCTCAGTCAGGGCGGGGCAGCAAACAGCAGTTCTAGGCTCAGACCCTCAGGCAGGGGCTGAGCACACAGAGTCAGTAATTTAAGCCCAAACCCTCAGTCAGGGCGGGGCAGCAAACAGCAGTTCTAGGCTCAGGTCCTTAGGCAGGAGCTGAGCAGAACAAACAGTCAGTGAAGCCCAGCCCTAGGTCAGGGCGGGGCAACAAGCAATAGTTCAGAGGCTCAGACCCTCGGGCAGGGGCTGAGCAAACAAAGTCAGTAAAGCCCAAGCCCTGGGTCAGGGAGGGGCAACAAGCAGTAGTTCAAGGGCTCAGGTCCTTGAAGCAGGAGCTGAGCAGCAACAATAGGTGAGTCCAGACTTCTGTGTCTGAGCTCTGGTGTGAGGGGGAGACTGCCACCCATGAGCGGGGTGGCGGGGGGACACAGGCCCACCCACTCCACTGTGTCCCAGCCCGGGGCCCTAACAGCGGCAGTTAGTCTGCTGCTGTGTCGGTGGGGTCCTGACCGCAACACACCGACATCGGCTCAAAGTCTGCTGTAGCCAGACTGGGGACAGCTACCCCCGGGCTACTTTCCATTTCCCCCTCCATGGGTACCTGCTCAGTACTGGTGTCCGGCGCTGGGTCCCACACCATGGGCTCCTCGCCTTGCTGAGAGCCGGCTAGCTCAGGCTGCTCCTCAGGACTCCGGTCGGGGGGACGCTCGAGCAGCTCCTCGGGGTACCGGGCTCGGGGCAGGCTCGGCCAGTCCTCCTCAGGGTACCGGGCTCGGGGCAGGCGCGGCCAGTCCTCCTCAGGGTACCGGGCTCGGGGCAGGCTTGGTCCAGCAGGAGCTCGGTCAGGGGCGTCTGTCCTCTCCAGCCACCGGGCAGCAACTGAGCGCTGGGGCCGGGCCTTTATACTTCCTGTCCCGCCCCTTGACTTCCGGGGGGCGGGGACAGGCAGCAGTGGCTCCGCCCACTGTGGCGGCTGCTCTGGCTCTTCTCTCTCGGGTGCGGCCGGGAGCCAGGCCGCCTCACTACACGCTCCCCCCCCAAGGCTAGCTCCCGTGCAGCGGGGCCAGCCCCTTCCATACCCCCCAGCCGGGAGAGGAAGTCTGCGTTAGCGTGGTCCTTCCCGGCCCTATGACGCACAGTGAAGGCATAGGGCTGCAGGGCCAAGTACCACCGCTGCAGCCGCATATTATGGTTCTTCATGCAGGCCAACCACTGGAGGGCGGAGTGGTCAGTGACCAAGGTGAAGGGGGCTCCCAGGATGTAATACCTCAGGGCTTCACAGGCCCACTTCACAGCGAGGGCTTCTTTTTCGACCACCGCATAGTTTCTCTCGGGGGAACAGCTTCCGGCTGATGTAAAGAACCGGATGCTCTTCCCCCTCTATTTCTCGGGAAAGGACGGCCCCGAGTCCCTCTTCCGAGGCGTCTGTCTGTAAAACAAATGTCCGGTGGAAATCAGGACTCTACAAGACCGGCTCGCTGCAGAGGCTCGTCTTGAGTGTCTGAAAGGCCTCGTCGCACTCGCAGGTCCATTTCACCTGCCGCGGGCTGTCCTTTGTCAGGAGCCCCGTTAAGGGGGCGGCAATCGCCGCGAATTGGGGAATAAACCGTCTGTAATACCCTGCCAGTCCCAGGAACTGGCGCACCTGGCGCTTCGTGGCTGGCGGGGGGCAGGTTGTGATGGCCTGGACCTTGCCGACAAGAGGTTTTACCTGTCCATACCCGATAGTATACCCCAGGTACGTGGTCTCTTGCCAGCCGATGCGACACTTCTTAGGGTTGGCTGTTAACCCGGCCTTCCGCAGGGACCTCAGGACGGCTGCGACCCTTTCTAGGTGGTTCTCCCACCGAGGACTGTAAATGACCACGTCATCCAAATAGGCGCCGCGTAGTCCTGATGTGGCTGGAGGAGGCGGTCCATTAGGTGCTGAAAGGTGGCCGGGGCCCCATGGAGGCTGAAGGGCATCCGGGTAAATTGGTATAGGCCCGTGGGGGTGGCGAATGCAGTCTTCTCGCTGGAGGCTGGTTCCAGGGGGATCTGCCAGTACCCTTTGCTTAGATCAAGGGTGGTGATATAACGGGCCTCCCCTAAGCGGGCCAACAGCTCATCTATCCGAGGCATGGGATAGGCATCGAACTTGGAGATAGCGTTAACGCGCCTGAAGTCGATACAGAACCGTTGTGAGCCGTCGGGCTTCGGTACCAGCACTACAGGGCTGCGCCACTCACTTTGTGATGGTTCAATCACTCCCAGATCCAGCATCGCTCGTACCTCCTCCTCAACAACCCGCCTCCTGTGATACGGCAAGGGCCTGGTCGCGCCCCGGATCACCACCCCAGGCTCCATCTGGATCCGTCTGGATTATATGGTGTATCCCGGTTGGCCCGTAAAAGTGTGGGAGAAGGCGCGCAGGAGGCACCGGGTCTGTTTGAGTTGTTCCTCTGTTAAGGTCTCCCCAAGCCGGGGTTCCCCGGGGTCCTCGGTATGGGCAACCTGGGGTCCTAGCTCCGGTTCTGGCGGGTAGGGGTTAATCAAAAGCCCTTCGCGCTCCCGCCAGGGTTTGAGGAGGTTGACGTGGTACCGCTGGATCTTCTTTTTCCGGTCCGGCTGATTAATTTCATAAGTAACCGGGCCCACCTTCCGGACCACCTCATATGGCCCTTGCCACCGGGCCAGAATCTTTGATTCACTGGAGGGAAGGAGGAGTAATACCCGGTCTCTGGGTTGAAAGTCCCGAGTCTGGGCGTCCCGGTTATAAGTCTGGGCCTGCGTGTCCTGGGCGGCTTTCAAGTTTTCCCACGCCAGATCCCCCGCCTGCTTAAGGCGCTCCTGAAGTTGGAGTACGTACTTTAAGAGACCCTGGGCCGGGGATGGGGCTTGCTCCCAGGTTTCCCTCATGAGGTCCAGCAGGCCCCGGGGTCGCCGTCCATACAATAATTCAAAGGGGGAGAACTTAGTTGACGACTGGGGAACTTCTCATACCGCCAGGAGCAGGGGTGGAAGGAGCTGGTCCCATCGGCAAAGGTCCTCCTGGGGGAACTTACGCAACATCTCTTTCAATGTCCGATTGAATCTTTCAACCAGCCCATCTGTCTGGGGATGGTAGACGGACGTTCAGAGTTGCTTTATCCCCAGGAGTTCGCAGACCTGCTGGAGCAGCCGTGACGTAAAGTTGGTTCCCTGATCCGTGAGGATCTCCCGGGGCAGGCCGACGCGGGCGAAAACCTTCACCAGTTCAGCTGCGATGGTGCGGGCTGTGTTGTTCCGGAGAGGGATTGCTTCGGGGAACCTGGTAGCATAGTCCATTATCACTAAAATATATTGAAACCCCGCACTGCTTTCAGGGAGAGGCCCCACCAGGTCCATGGCCACGCGTTCAAAGGGGGTCTCAATTAGAGGCATCGGGACCAGCGGTGCCTTGGGGGTTCGTGCTGGGGCAGCCAACTGGCATTCCGAGCAAGAGTTGCAATAATTCTTTACCTCCTGGTGTACCCCTGGCCAGAAGAAGTGCCCCAGGATCCGAGCCAGGGTCTTCTCGTGGCCGAGGTGCCCAGCCGCTGGGATGTCGTGGGCCAGTTTCATGACCGCCCGGCAGTGACACCGAGGCACGAGGAGTTGTGTCCGGGTATCCCCCGTGCGGGGGTCTCTCTCGACGCGATACAGGCACTCCTGCCGCAGCTCAAAGTGCGGCCACTGCGCCGCTCGATGGGGGTCGAGGACAGTCCCATCCATGGAGGCCAGCTGGTCGTATGTCCGTTTGAGCGTGGGGTCGGCCCGTTGATCCCGGCAAAAGTCCGTGGGCACCGAGGGATCCTCCCCCACTCCTGGGGGAGGATCTTCACGTCCTCCCGTCGGGTTGGTGTGGTCGGGGGCTTCCACCTCGTCTTCCTCAGTCTCTGGGGCCTCCCCTTCCAAGGCAGGCGTGACCTGCGGGCTGCCCTCGGCGTGGCGGCGTAGTACGGCGGGGAACTGGGGCCAGTCCCGACGCAGGATCACCGGGTACGCCAGCCGTGGAGCGAGTCCCACTGTCATCAGCCGGGTGACCCCATCAATAGTCAGTTGGGCCCTGGTACTTGGGTAGGGCCGTATATCCCCATGGATACACTGCAGCTGAATCTTCCCCAGGCGGTTGTCAGCCTGCGGGCCCATGGTTTGGCAGACCAGTGTCTGGCCGCAGCCTGAATCGAGGAGGGCCACCGTCGGGCGCCCCTCAACGACCACGGGCACAGTGATCTTGGCTGCTTGTGAACGCCGGGCACGGCCTTCCCCTGAGTAAACCTGGCCAAAGGTACACTCCAGTCCTGGGCATTCCTGCTGTAAATGGCCATACTCTCCACAGGAGAAACAGGGCCCCAGGTCTGCTTGTCCCGTCTGTGACCGGCCCCCAGGGTTACCTCCAGGCGGGTTCCGGTAGTCCCCTCTTGCCGCGGGAACTGGGGTCCGAGCGGGTCTGCCGGAGGACGCGGTGGTACGGGTCCGGGCCTCTGCTCCACGGGAGGAAATTCGTACGTCGGTGAGGATGGGCGCCCCCTTCTTTTCTGGGTTGGGCCGCTCCGTCCGGGGCGGGGCTGTCCGGCCAGCCGAACCCAGCGGGGCTTCAGCCGCGAGGAAGTCCTCCATTAACGTAACGGCCGCGGCCACTGTCGCCGGCCTATGGCGGAGGACCCAGGATCTTCCTCGCGGCGGGATTACATGGGCGAACTGCTCCAGTACTACCTGCTCCATCAGCTTCTCTGATGTCCGGCGTTCGGGCTGTAGCCACTTTTTGCAGGTCTCTCGAAGCTCCTGGGCCACTATCCGAGGCCGGGCCCCTGGAGGATATGCCAGGCTTCTAAACCGCTGTTGGTAGGTCTCCGGACTCACATCCAGGGCGTCCAGAATAGCGGCTTTCACCTGGCTGTAGTCCTGGGCTGCCTTCACCGACAAGCCTCGATAGACCGTCTGAGCAGTCCCCGTTAAGTATGGGGCCAGGATGGTGGCCCATTGGTCCTGGGCCCAGCCCGGGACGACGGCCACCCGCTCGAATGTGACGAGAAAGGCTTCGGGGTCGTCGCCGGGCCCCATCTTCGTCAGCCGAATTGGGGGACTGGGCTGCGGGGCCCCTGCCGCACCTCCTGGCTGGGGTTCCCCCGGTCGAGTCAGTGCCGCTGCGAGCTGCTGGACACATTGTCGCTGAAAGTCCTGGTGCTGGGTAACCAGGTCTTGAATGAGCTGTCATTGTTGAGAACCTAGCTGCTCGACGAGCTGCTGCTGCTGTTGTTGGTGGGCGGCCTGCTGCTCCTGTTGCTGTCGCAACTGGGCCGCCTGTTGTCGCTCCTGGCTCTCCGTCATGAGGGCCAGGAGCTGGGATAGATCCATCTCTCTGGCGGGAGGCCTCTCTCCCGCGGCCCCCTTTTCACCGGCGTCAAGAGCTCGCCCCCACATCTTGGGCGAGACTCCTCAGAGAAGGCACCACGTGTAAGAGTCCGGTGTGGGGGCTCGGCCCTCTCGGGTGCGGCCGGGAGCCAGGCCGCGTCACTACACGGCCTAAATCAGCTGTTTAGTCTCCGAAGGTCCAAGGGCTCAGACCCTCAGGCAGGGCTGAGCAGAAATAAACAGTCAATGAAGCCCAATCCCTCAGTCAGGGCGGGGCAGCAAACAGCAGTTCTAGGCTCAGACCCTCAGGCAGGGGCTGAGCACGCAGAGTCAGTAATTTAAGCCCAAGCCCTCAGTCAGGGCGGGGCAGCAAACAGCAGTTCTAGGCTCAGACCCTCAGGCAGGGGCTGAGCAACACAATAGTTCAGGGGCTCAGGTCCTTAGGCAGGAGCTGAGCAGAACAAACAGTTCAGTGAAGCCCAGCCCTAGGTCAGGGCGGGGCAACAAACAATAGTTCAGAGGCTCAGACCCTCGGGCAGGGGCTGAGCAAACAAAGTCAGTAAAGCCCAAGCCCTGGGTCAGGGCAGGGCAACAAGCAGTAGTTCAAGGGCTCAGGTCCTTGAAGCAGGAGCTGAGCAGCAACAATAGTTCAAGGGCTCAGGTCCTTGAAGCAGGAGCTGAGCAGCAACAATAGTTCAAGGGCTCAGGTCCTTGAAGCAGGAGCTGAGCAGCAACAATAGGTGAGTCCAGACTTCTGTGTCTGAGCTCTGGTGTGAGGGGGAGACTGCCACCCATGAGCGGGCTGGCAGGGGGGACACAGGCCCACCCACTCCATTGTGTCCCAGCCCGGGGCCCTAACAGCGGCAGTTAGTCTGCTGCTGTGTCGGTGGGGTCCTGACCGCAACACACCGACATCGGCTCAAAGTCTGCTGTAGCCAGACTGGGGTCAGCTACCCCTGGGCTACTTTCCATTTCCCCCTCCATGGGTACCTGCTCAGTACTGGTGTCCGGCGCTGGGTCCCACACCATGGGCTCCTCGCCGTGCTGAGAGCCGGCTAGCTCAGGCTGCTCCTCAGGACTCCGGTCAGGGGGACGCTCGAGCAGCTCCTCGGGGTACCGGGCTCGGGGCAGGCTCGGCCAGTCCTCCTCAGGGTACCGGGCTCGGGGCAGGCGCGGCCAGTCCTCCTCAGGGTACCGGGCTCGGGGCAGGCTCGGCCAGTCCTCCTCAGGGTACTGGGCTCGGGGCAGGCTCGGCCAGTCCTCCGTAGGGCGGCAGGCTCGGTCCAGCAGGAGCTCGGTCAGGGGCGTCTGTCCTCTCCGGCCGCCGGGCAGCAACTGAGCGCTGGGGCCTGGCCTTTATACTTCCTGTCCCGCCCCTTGACTTCCGGGGGGCGGGGACAGGTGGCGGTGGCTCCGCCCACTGTGGCGGCTGCTCTGGCTCTTCTCTCTCGGGTGCGGCCAGGAGCCAGGCCGCCTCACTACAATGGGGATATCACACTTAGCTTTATCTGGCTCCCCCATTATAATTCAAGCTAATCTTCTATCCTTATCAAATAATTCTTGGTAAAACTTAGATCTTGCTTTCTTAGTAGCATATTTTCTAACTGCACTGGACTGTTTCCTTCTATCACCTTTTTTCTGTCTTCCCTCTCTTCCCCTTTGTAAAGTTGTGTGGCCGGGGCTCAGCCCTCCCTGGGGAGGACGGGAGCCACACCGGCCTGTTGTTCTTACTCGGGTCCTGCCCTGTTTCTTCAAGGCTGAGCAACAATATGCAAAGGCAGTTAGGGCTCAGGCCTTCTGCTGCAAGGCTGAGCAACAATATGCAAAGGCAGTTAGGGCTCAGGCCTTCTGCTGCAAGGCTGAGCAACAATATACAAAGGCGTAATGGCCTCCTCAGGTCAGGGAGAGGGGGAGTCAGCCACCCTGAGAGGGTGGCAGGGGGAACGCAGGCCCTCCCACTCCACTGCATTCCAGCCTTGGGCCCTAGTAGCGGTTACCACCACTGGCGGTCAGTGGGGATCCTGACCGCAACACACTGACATAGGTACCTGTAGATCTGCAGCCTGACTGGGGTCAGCTGCCCCCGGGCCACTTCCAATTTCCCCCTCTGGGCCTACCTGGTCTGTGGCATCAGCTCCCAGGAAGTCCAATAGCATGGGTTCTTTGCAGCCGGGGCTGGGGGGTAGATCTGGCAGTTCCTCCAGGAAGTTCGGCCAGGCTTGCTCTGGGGGTTCCTCGGGGTAACAGCAAGGGAGAGGGGGAGTCTCCGGCAGCTCCTCCTCGTAGCTGGCGTGGGGAAGCTCCGGTGGCTTCTCCCAGTAGCAGGTGTGGGGAAGCTCCGGCCAGTCAGGGCAACTGCCCTGGGCTCCAGCAGCTTCCCAGTCCCGAGCCCTCTCTGGCAGGTCTGCTCCCGACGGTGGCTGGGCTCCCACTGAGCTCTGAAGCCCAGCTTTTATGCTTCTGGGTTGCCGCCTGATTCTCTGAGGGGCGGGCTCACTGCTCTGTAGCCCCACCCCCTCTGGTGTCCGGCAGGGCTCAACCCTCCCTGGGGAGGAGGGGAGCCACACCGGCCTGTTACACCCTTATTCCTCAGCTCTAATTGTTCCTCATTCCCAATATCATTTCCCTCTACTAATGAATAACGTAATTTTTCTAACATAGACCATCCAAGTGCTTTAGTTAGATTCCCCTTTTAAGCTAGTGGAACTTAATGAGTATTAACTTTTAGGGATGTGGTGCAGATCCTAGAGCCCATGTTTAGTTGTGGACAAGAGGTGGCCTTGTTCAGGGCAGCATTCCTGGTAGTGTTTTTTGGAGCTTTTAGGGTCAGCAAGCTAGTACCTGGGTCCTTAGGGATTCTTCTGGAAGGGCTACGGAATTGAGGGGTGTACATTGGGAGGGGTGATAGATTATATTAACCTTGAGGAGGTCAAAGATGGATCAAGCAGGCTCAGCTGAATCCACTTTTACAGGAGGGTGGTGAGCCCAGGATCTGCTCTGTAGAGGCTATGAGAACAGACAGTGCAAGAACACCAGGGAGGGATGGGCCCCTCTTTATTCACAGTGACAGGAGTCCCCTCACAACATTCCAGTTCTTTACAGTTTTAAGATGAGAACTGATGAGATTGGGGCTTTCAGAGCATGAATTTGGTTCTCACTAATTCAGGACTGGGGCAGCAGCTGGGTATGGGGGTTGAGGCAATTGGGCAATGGCATTCGGAAACATACAGAATGTGTGTGAGATCCCAAGTGGGAATCAGTGTTAATTTTCCCTTGTGCTTGCATTTTGGATTCTTGAAGATTTAGAGCTGTGAGAACAGTATTGTTCACTGGGTGCATAGGTGGGCTCCCAGGTTGTTTGGAGGTTCACAGCTGGACGTTGGTGATGAAGCAGTCCAGAGCTGGCATTGGAGGAGGGGCATGTTATGGGACAAGCTGATGCCCCTTCTGTATACAGTTGTGGCCCATGAGCAGCACCAGATATGAGTGTGATTCACCTCAGAGGTGGGGGAAATGACTTGGGAACATATAATGGGGTGAACTTAATGTTCAGAGCTAAAAAGGGATTTTGGACAAATCTGAGAACTTTTCCCAGGATTAAAAATTATTTGGTCAGACATGTTGCAACACACTGTGTGGTGGGGAGCTGTGAAGCTCCCTCAGGTCGACAACGCTGGGAGGTATGTGAACGGGGAGGTGGGAAAATTCATAGGTGGCGTAGGTGGAGTTGATAATTTCTCATCCAGGCATAGCACACGGGATATCAGAGTTATTCTGGTAGGATGGAGTCCATCTGCCAGAATTGAGAGCGGATACATTTTTGGCCAATACTAAAGAAGGCAGTAGTAGATGTCTGGGAATCCAGCCAGGTATTTGGTGGCAGGAGAGAGGCAGCTAAATTAATTGCTAGTTCCTGCTTGTGGCAAATGTCCAGTACAGGTACTCCATAGGGAATTAATGCAGAGACCAGATAAAATGGATTGGGAAAGGATTTAAAGGAGTGGAAATGGGAGTGAGGGTCTGGATCTCTATGACTGGTATGGCAGGCAGTCAATCTCCCTTCTTTAAACCTCATTCAAGGTGAAGGTAAATGAGGTCCTATTAGTGGGTTGACTGGGAACTAGGATGGATAAACCATGGGGCTTCCAGCAGCCCCCTGAGTATACGTAAATGACTATGGAATTATTTGCCCTGTTCTACTTTATCCATCAGGTACTCCCAGACATTTAGCAATAAAGTTGCAGCCTAATTAAACCACTAGTGTTTACTGCCCTTCATCTGGCATAGCTGGACAATAGTATATTAGGCCTTATATTTGTCTTTTGTGTAAAATTTAGTTTCTAAATATTCTCCAGATAGTAATTAAATTCTTTGGGAACTTTTTAAAAAGAAAAAAAATTAACTATTAAAAGTCCTATATAACCCCTGTAAATATATGCACTCTGTGCCTGTGGGAGGTGTTTTTTTTCCTTATTTGGAGACACTTTAATATCTTGGGTTCAAAAGTTTATCTAAATGTAACACACATTACAGTTACTGTTCATCACCAAGAGGCAGAAAGAAAAAATTAAGTGTAAATAGTGAAATGATCTTATATAGGGCATACTCATTTCTTCCTGCCTAAACGTTCTGGTCAGCAGGCAGGGTTCTAAATTGGGGGGTGGAGGTGGTTTAAAAAAACACATTTGGAAAAAAAAACCACCACAGTTTTACATTTCAGGGAAAATAGTTATGCCATTTCTACAAAATATTAAAAGGTTGACAAAAACAAAACAATCTGAAAGGATGGTAAGCCTGTTTGGCTACATAATTTCCCTTTTCCATGATTGTATTTTACATAGGCCTTGTCTACACTACAAGACTATTTCGAATCAACTTAGTTCGAATTTGTGGATTCGACCTTATGAAGTCGAATTTGTGTATCCATACTAAATACACTAATTCGAATTTCTGAGTCCACATTCACGGGGCCAGCGTCGACTTTGGAAGCGGTGCACTGTGGGAAGCTATCCCACAGTTCCCGCACTCCCCGCTGCCCATTGGAATGCTGGGTAGAGCCCCCAATGCCTGCTGGGGGAAAAAATGTGTCGAGGGTGGTTTTGGGTAAGTGTCGTCATTGAACCGTCAATCACAACCTCCCTCCCTCCCTCCGGGAAAGCGCCTGCGGGCAATCTGTTCGTGCACTTTTCTGGTCAGTGACAGCGCGGACACCACAGCACTGCAAGCACGGAGCCCGCTGCGATCATCACCGTTTTCTCCTCCTCGCACTTTATCGTCCACGTCTTCCACAGTCAGCTGCTGAGAAATTGGGCTACTTTTCAATGGTGCTGCAAGCACTGGGGGACCATAGGGGACGTTTTACAAACATCAACGTCGGGTGGCCGGGCAAGGTTCATGATGCGTGTGTTTTCAGGAACTGTGGGCTGCTCAGACGCCTGCAGGAAGGTAGTTTCTTCCCGGACCACGAAATAACTGTTGTGGATGTGCAGATGCCTATAGTCATCCTCGGGGACCCAGCCTGCCCGCTAATGCACTTGCTCATGAAACCCTATACAGGCGCCTGGGACAGCGACAAGGAACTCTTCAAATACCAGCGAGCAGCGTGACCTGTGACTGTTCAGTTTCTTTACAGAGAAGCTGAACCTGCCCCTGTTTCTTTACCCAGTTACTGTTGACTCTCCTCTTCGGTTACATACCCCGTTCACCCCGTTACCCCCACTTCCAGCACACGTGTAAAAATAAAATACATGTCCCATTATTCCTTAACAAAGGTTTCTTTATTCATGACTGTTCGTGAAAGGGTTGAAACTGGGACGCAGGCTGTGCTGGGTAGGGTGTGCGGTGATGTAAAGACCGCCTCTAAACTCAAGGAATGACAGGCTCCTGCTCCTAGAGCAGTCCGCAGTGCTGGAATGCTTCTTTCAATGGAGCCTGCCATCCCTCTTTATGGAATTCTGTGTGCGGGCGGATATGTGACCTTGTGGTGGAGGACGACGGATACAGATTCCTCAGCTGCGTGACTCAGCGGTCCAGGACAAGGACCGCTGTATAAGATCTGTAACCGCCCTCCCCCGCTGCAAAGTCACATCTCCCCCGCCCACACAGATCCTGGAAACCACCTCCAAAAACCGACCAGGTTGCCTACTGACTGCACCATGTGTGTGACCCGCTGCTGATCCTGCCCCCGTGTCTGTACCCTGGGAAAGGTGACTGTCCTATGCAATTAACCACCCCCTTCCCCACGCCCCCCATTCGAACACAGTCTTCTTTGAAAAAACATAACGGAAACAGTAATTAACAGCAAAGCATTTTTATTAATTACGTAGACAGTTAGGGGATGGGACTGGGATTGGGACTACTGTGAGTCTGGAAGTGAAGGACTTCGGCAAATATAGGGTATGAGAGCTTTTGGGTACTTGAGCACTGTGCTGTGGTGCAGTGACAGTATTCACGTCCCCGGCCGCCCCTCCTCCTGATTATTTTCGGGGAGGGGGGTATGGGACTTTGTGGCGGGGGAGGGCGGTTGCAGATACACTGCAGGGGGGCTCTGTCCTCCTGCGGTCCTGCACAACATCCACAAGGTGCCTGAGCATGTCCGTGTGCTCCCTCACTAGTCCAAGCATTGTTTCAGTCGCCTGCTTGTCTTCCTCACGCCACCTCTCCTCCCGTTCGCTGTGTGAGCGCTGGCCCAGAGAGACGGTCTCCCTCCACTGGCTCTGCTGGTCCGCCTCTGCTAGGTAGCAGCCCATACCTTCCTCGAACATCTTGTCCCTTGTCTTTTTCTTTCACTGCCTAATCTTCGCCAGCCTCTGCGAGGGGGATGCTGTGGCAGACAGTGGAAGCTGTGAGATGGGAAACAGGGAGTGAATTCCTTGCAAAGATACATTTTTGCGAACAATTAACTGAGTCTAGGCTGTTTCTGGGAATTCTGGGTTGAGACCCCTGTGCCTGCTGGGGCAGAAATCATTTTCGCGGTGGATTCTGGGTAAATGTCGCCAGTCATTCCTTCCTCCGGGAAAGCAACGGCAGACAATCATTTCAAGACCGTTTTCCCAGAATTGCCCTGGCATACGCCATAGCGTAGCAACCATGGACACTGTTTTGCCTTTTGTGTATGTCACCGTATGTGTACTAGATGCCGCTGACAGAGGCGGGCAAGCAGCGCTACACAGCAGCATGCTTTTGCTTTTGCATGACAGCAGAGATGGTTACCAGCCATATTGTACCATCAACAATACCATAAATTGGTAATAAGATGGTAATAACATGGGCATGGTTACCTGTCCTTTTGCACTGCCCCATTTGGGGCTGTCATAAGTGCCCCTGGCCGAGCAGCCAGGGGCGCAAAAGCAAAAATTGGGAATGACTCCCTGAGTCAATCCCTCCTTTTTGGTACCTAAAAATAGAATCAGTCCTGCCTAGATTATGGGCAAGTGTACTAGAGAACCACTGTATCATAGAACCAGAGAGCACAGCTGCTCTGTGTCCGATCCTGCATAAATTATGAGCTGTATGCTATTCACAGGGGGTGCTCCTGCAACAACACCACCTGTTCATTCCATTCTTACCCCAGCCTTCCTGGGCTACCATACCATTGTCCCCCCACTTGTGTGATGAAGTAATAAAGAATGCAGGAATAAGACACAGTGACTTGTTTGTGAGAAATGAGTGGAAGGAAGCCTCCAGCTGCAATGATAGTCCAGGCAGGACATTAAGGAGTGTGGATGAAGGAGCCCATCATCCCTCTGCTAGTCCAGGGGCAATTGAATCTTTTATTTACAATGAAGGGTGGGGGCTGATGGAGCTCAGCCCCCTGTTGCAATGATGAGGACGGTTACCAGCCATATTGTACCATCAGCCATCAAAAATTAGGGACAGTCGCCCTTGATCGACCTTACTGATACTAGTCGGCATGGTTACCAGCCCTTTTGCACTGCCCCATGTGCCAATAAGCTGATGATGAGGATGGATTTCCATCTTATTGTACCATCAGCCATCCATAGCGTGGGGGGAGCAAGGATGTTGGTGTTGAGTGCTGCACCATTGCGTCTATCTGCAGCATTCAGTAAAGATAGGGTGACATGTAAAAGAGTCAACAGAGGATTGTTTTCACTTCTGGTGGTGGGTGGGGTGTGTGCGCAAATTGCCGAACTATGCCCTGACCCACCGCAGACACTGTGTTTGACCCTAGAAGCATTTGGAGCTCATCCAAGAATGCAAATACTTTTCGGAGACAGCAGGAACTGTGGGATACCTTGCGTCCTCATTCCCCCCTCCCTCCATGAGCGTCCATTATATTCTTTGGCTTTCCGTTACGGTCGTCACGCAGCTGCGTGCTGAGTCTGTGCTATGCCGTCTGTCCTTAGATTTTTTAAAAATACTTTGGACCAGGCGTAAAATTACAGTAATTAACCTAATTAGATGCAGGAGTCTCCGAGCGAGATCACCCTGAGGAGGGTCCCTGAAGGAGATAGAGAGCGCATGCTGCGTGAAAGCTAGCATGAACCAGGGCCCGATGCAGCCGTGCAATGGGAGGCAATGCTCCCTGAATACCGCATGAAAGCCTCGCGCGGAAAACGGTGCTATCACGGAGCACCCAATAAGGCAGCTCTCCTCAGGAACCTCCTGCTGATGCTTATCGATTAACGGAAGGAGAGCTTCGTGGAGATCTCCCAGGAGGATTTCTGTTCTATCACCATATATAGAGAGACCTCCTTCTCACACACTTCAGATTCCTGTTATATTAAGAATAAAAGTTAACATGGTTACAGCACTTACCGACTGCTCCTTCCCCTGATTCAGGGTCCGGGTTAATGGCCTGGGAGGGTTGTTGGGGGATCTCCGTGACGGTGATGAATAGATCCTGGCTGTCGGGGAAACCATCATTGTAAGCGCTCTCGCCTGCCTCGTCCTCCACAAACCCTTCCTCATCTTCCCCGTCCGCGAACATCACCGAGGAACTGGCCGTCGACACTGTCCCATCGTCAGAGTCCACGGTCACTGGTGGGGCAGTGGTGGCAGGCTCCGTAGCGTCCGTTTGCCGCTTTGATTTTTTGGTAGCCTTGTCTGGGGTCCTTGATTTTCACGCGGCGCTGCGTTGCATCCCGCCTGTATCCTCTGTCTCTCATGGCTTTGGAGACCTTCTCGTAGGTCTTCGCATTCCCTGTTTTGGAGCGCAGCTCCGAAAGCACAGACTCCTCGCCCCACACACTGATCAGATCGAAGAGTTCCCAGTCAGTCTATGCTGGGTCCCTCTTTCTATTCACAGATAACATGAACTCCTCTGCTGGAGAGCTCTGCATCGTTGCAGGTGCTGCGGAGCTCGCCCCGATGTCCAGCCAGGACGTCAGATTCAAAGTTCCCAGACAGGAAAATGAATTCAAATTTTCCTGGGTCATTTCCTGTGTGGCTGGTCAGAGAATCCAAGCTCGGACTGCTGTCCAGAGCATCAACAGAGTGGTGCACTGTGGGATAGCTCCCGGAGCTACTAAGTTCGATTTGCATCCACACCTAGCCTAATTCGAGCTAGCCATGTCGAATTTAGCGTTACTCCACCTGTCGGGGTGGAGTACCAAATTCGAACTAACGAGCCCTCTAGGTCGAATTAAATGGCTTCCTGGTGTGGACGGTTGAGCGGTTAGTTCGAATTAACGCTGCTAAATTCGAATTAAAGTCCTAGTGTAGACCAGGCCATAGAGAGCATAAGGAAAACCAGTGTCCTGGATATGCAAGCAGATACTGAACATTTCTAAATGTGAACCAATGTATTTTTAGAGGCTAAAAAGTACTGTTGACTGCAATTTACTCAACTCCATGGAAGCTATCAAGTGAAGTAGTTGCATAGGCCAACCTTGGAAATGGTTACAGAAATATTTAAGGAGTTAAGTATCTGGGTATTCTGAAAAGCAATCTCTTTGAATTGTTCAGGGACCACAGATCCATTATTTGCTACAGAAAAATAAACTATCAGCAGCAAGAGATATTCAATCTCCTGGCCTATCTAGTTGCTGCTTTTTACTTACTTTCTACTTCCAATAATTGACAAACTGTAGCTAAAATCAAAAGGGAAACAGCAATTCCTCGTCATAGTTCTAGTGTGGCAAGAATAATGTCTTTCCTAAGAAGTGGATTATTTGTCTTCAATCAACATAGGATTCAATTAACTCTCTTAAAGTTTTGCAATATCCTGATCTTACTCTGATCTCCTTCATTCATAAAAGTTTGTTGTTGTTGTTGTTTTTTTTAAGATTTTTGATGCTTTCTCAGTTCTTTTGGCTCTGCCTTGGTAACAACTTATTAACTCTTGTTCAGGAAGTAGGATTTGCATATGCCTCAAAGGATTTACATACATGTGCAAGATTAAAAAAAAAAAAGTTACAACATCACAGTGATCTACAAACTTGAGACACTTTCCAAGGTTCCAGTCTTACCAAACACGTTTGAGTAATCCCCATTGCAAGTGACTATAAAGTAGTTAAACCTTTAGGATGTTCTATGTTATGACAGGCACTATACTTGTCATTAGCAGCTCTAGCAAATACAGAAATGTGATTGTGGTATAAGACCAACTTTGCCACCTCATTGAGTCTTGCACCAAGTTGAATCAGTCCGATGCAAGAATTAGATATGCCTGGCAACATGCCCCAAAGAGCAAACAAACTATTTTTGCAGGCTTTTTCTAAAGAAATGGATTAAACTAAGGTGGCTTTTGATTGTGTGTGTGTGTGTGTGTGTGTGTGTATATGTTTGTGCATACACGTGCATTTGTGCATATGGGTGGAAGGAAACTTTACTGATATTTTGACACTACATAAAATGTTCATTTTTGCATTTTATTACACCTAAGGCATGCAATGTGTATACTAGTATGCATACTCAGTTACAGGACTACGTACATGCTTGACTGTACTTACCCCAGGTGTCCACATATGTTGTGCTGGACATAGGTATAACACCATGTACATGTGTCCACACTGCCGCTATTATGCGACATTAGTGCTACCATTTCAGGGGGAGTATCCCAGGGTGGAAGATGAGGAGTAATGAGATGATGGTGTGGTTCCGCTCCTGCTTCTTATCACAGGATAAATGTTTATGCAGTGGAGTCAGTGATCAGTGAGATGGTGGATGGAATTTGAGCAGAACTTTGACTCCTCAAAGATGTGTAATCTTGAGGATCAAAGATCCAACTCATTCAGCTCACCTGGTACCGGTCCGGTGAATACCAGAATTGCCATGGTATGCCTATGAGCAGACCATTTCTTCTGGTGCAGGAAGAACCAGCACAGTGTGGAGCATTCATACCATTTGGGAAGCCTGGGAAGACTAGCAGTGGCTTCTGAACTTCCAAATGAGGAAACAGAGACAAAGTGGGCGAGACAATATCTTTTATTGGACCAACATCTGTTGGTGAGAGAGACAACTTTTGAGTTTACACAGAGCTCTTCTTCATGAACCTGTGTGAGGCACTTACCAAACCTCCAGTGCCAGATCACTTGATTCAGGGAAGCCATACTGGTGCTGAAACAGGTGGCTATTGCCCTGTGGAAGCTCTCAACACCAGACACCTATAAATCCATTGCAAACCACTTTGGGGTTGGAAAGTCCACTGTCATGGTTGTGAAGTTTTGCCAGGCAATTAATACTGACCTACACAAGGGTGGTTTCCATAGGAAATATTCCAGAAATCATAGCTTGATATCAGAGGATGGGGTTTCCAAACTCTGCAGGGTTCATCAGTGGAACCCCATCGTAATACTTTGCCCACCAAAAAGGGCAAGGGAGTGTGTGAACCAAAAATGTTACTATTCACTCATTCCATAGGCTGTAGTGGACCGTAGAAGCAGATTAATGAATACCAACATGGGAAATACTAGAAAACTTCATGACACCAGGATGCTGAGGAGATCAGGATTGTACTCGAAGGAGGAAGAAAGGATGTTATTCCTTATAAACGATGCGGTTCTCTGGTGTGTCTGTGCCAACTGTTATTTTGGAGGACCCCCCACTCCTAAATTGACTCATGAACCTGGGAAAAGTTACAATCTCAGTAACTACAGAATAGTCATAGAGTGCATGTTTGGTAGTCTGAAAGATTGTTGGTGCTGCCTACACATGTGTTTGGATGCCAATGTAGCAAATGCTGTTCTTATAATTATCACCTACTGTGCACTCCATAATGTTTGTGAACATAAAGAGGAGTGCTTCCATCCCAAGTTAGCTAAGATATTCTGGTTTGCAAACTCTTTACATACAGCCAGATCCCATCCATCTGCACACTGATCCTGGTTCTCAGTGGTCAAGTGAAATCCAGGATGTTATATGTGCACACATCTTGGAACAACAAGGAGGCAGGGGATAACATCTGCCTGTGCCAAGGGATACCTTTACATGATGTACAGTGGCTGGAAAAGCACAAGATGGAATATTGGCACATGCTAGTGGGGCTATATAGTTTTGTGAGTTTTACTCCCCTGTAGCTATAGGTCATTAGCCGTACATTCCTATGCCTATTCACTCATTACAGACAATTATAGCAGGACATCTCCACTGGGTTATTACCTTAGGGTTGGGTTTGTGCTTTGCACGCAGTCATTGTGCAATGCTTCACTGTTCAGTCTTGCTTACAAACCTCTGTTAAGAGGGACTGAGTGCTCCTACTAACAACCTTATCAACATTTGCGGGGGCAAGGAGGGGCATACTCATTCTTTGTCAGCAATCAAGTATCAGAGGGGTAGCCGTGTTAGTCTGGATCTGTAAAAGCGGCAAAGAGTCCAGCAGAGACATCTTATTTTTGCCGTACTTAGGAAGGAGGATCTCCACATGCAAGTCAGGGAAACCATAACCTTTATTAAAAGTACTACCTGGTACATGGAAGTACAATATTTTAAAAGAAACGTAAATCAACAAAGCCTAACAGTCTGTTAGTCTATAAGGTGCCACAGGACTCTTTGCTGCTTTGTCACCAGTGTTTACTGCCCTTTGTGGCTGTTGTGGAACACAAACTCCAAGGTTGACAGTGGTCAATATTTTATGGGGGGGAGGAAGGAGGAATGGCCGTTTAATCACTGGGTAGTGGCAGATGCCTGTATTGTAACTTGAATTGTGTTTTGGTTTTCTGCATATGAACCAAGCCATAAAGATACTTATCTACCCATTTTCTGTGTTGGGAGTTCTGCTTCATTTAGTACTAGAAGTGCTTTCTGAAAGCACAGAACATTAACCCATCCCTCCCCTGTATCCTTGGGCCTTTTTGAATATTTCTGAACTAGGGTTGTGGGTGTGGGACAGACAGAGAAGTGTTTGCAGTATAATAGCACCAGACAATTACATGCTTATATTAATATGCTGTGAATCATTGGGCCCACTCTGAAACCTAAAGACATTTTATGTTTGCCGTACTTAGGAAGGAGGATCGCCACACGCAAGTCAGGGAAACCATAACCTTTATTAAAAGTACTACCTGGTATATGGAAGTACAATATTTTAAAAGAAACCTAAATCAACAAAGCCTAACAAGTCTGAATCTGTGAGCAACAGCAAAATGTTAATGTTTCTGCACCTATCTCCTTGATTTCCCTGGACTAGAGGGGAATGACAGGGAAAACCTCTTTTGGGGGACTAAGGGGGATGTTTCCTGCATGGGCTATGGGTCGTGGGGCACTTGGTGGGCTTCAGGGACTGCCACAGGCTCATCATTCCTCCTTGACGCTCAGAGGGTCCTCCCATGAGAGGTTTTGAAGGGTTTGGTCCCATGAGTCCTGCAGGCTCCTCCTGGTCATTTGGGGGGATTCTCTGCCTCAGCAGAAGTTGGAGGAGGTGGTGGCAGTTCACAGACAGGCTCAGTGGTGACCCCAAATTTGTTCAGCCACCAGTTCTATCACCCTCTCCATTAGGGAATACCAATATGGCATACCTCTGTTTCATGAACTAGTTCATCAGTGTCTCTTCCTGCTTAAAAGTGTGATCATTCTGAGGAACTTAAATGGCTTCTGGCTCCTCTTGTACATGCTAATGGAACCTTCTCTGCTGTCTCTGGGGTGCTGCTCCTCTCCTCATAGGGAAATGGATTCCCTCTCAGAAGCCAGAGGTCCTGTCAGTTCAAAGCCAAGGGTAGCATGATATTTTTTTTCTTTTTGGAAGAAGCTATTAATTCTCCTCTACCCCATATAATTTTGCAGTGGAAGGCCACAATTTTTAATCTCTTCTCTAGTCCAGGGATGCGACTCTTAGACTATCCTTGGTTCTCAGCCAACTTTTTGGCAGCCTATGAGGAAAGAACAGAGACTACTAATTGTTTTAAAAATAGAAACTGGGCATAGTGTGTCAAGGCAGTTGGGGGATGGTAGTTCCTTCCAAGGGCTATGTTACCAGTTTGTTACCAGCCTTTCTACTTTAAAGGCTGACCAACATTTGGAGAACATAGCGTTTTTCAAGATACCAGAATGGACAAGAGGTGGCAGGTCTAAGTATTATCTAGACAATACCTGACAAGTGTTTGTCTAACCTGCTCTTTAAAATCTCCAGTGAGGGAGATTCCACAACCTCCCTAAGCAATTTATTCCAGTCCTTAACCAACCTGACAATTAGGAAGTTTTTCCTAATGTCCAATCTAAACAGCTTTTGCTGCAATTTAAGTCCATTGCTTCTTGTCCTATATTCAGAAGTTTAGAACAATTTTTCTCCTTGTAACAACCTTTTTATGTACTTGAAAACTCATTATGTTCCCTCTCAGTCTTCTCTTCTCCAGCGTAAACAATTGTTCTTCTTCGAGTGCTGTCCCTGTGGGTGCTCCACTCTAGGTGACGGTGCGTCCCGGCACTGTCGATCGGAGATTTTTGGTAGCAGTGCCTGGTTGGGGCGCACACACCCAGATGGTATCTCCCGTGCAGTTGGAATCTTCCAGGGTGCGTGTGTCCCACACCCTCCTCAGTTCCTTCTCAACCGTCCTCGGCTGAAGACGGGACTTGGGGCAGTGCTGCCTTCTCTTCCCTGATCTCTATAGGAAACATAGAAATAGTTATTAATTAATTCCCAGTTGTTTCCCTTCCTTTAGTATAGTTACATAGTTAGTTACTTAGTTTTAAAAAAAAACAAACCCTCAGGCTTGTCTCCCATTGAGACACTTTCCTCGCCTATCTCGAACTCACAATGCCAGGAGCTTCAGGATTCAAGAAATGCATCTCCTGTCAGGTCACTCCCAGTGTGTAAAGTGCCTCGGGGACACCCACATCCCCACGAAGTGCCAACACTGTGCGAGCCTCAAATCAAGAGCTCGTCGTGACAGGGATCTGCGCCTCAAGATCATTATGATGGAGAAATCCCTGCAGCCACTGTCGGAGACGGGAAAAGTGGATCCCGCTCCCACACGCTCCCCAGCCGGATCAGAACCAGTCGGGAGCGTCGCTTCACCCTCCCTGGAGCGGAGGCACGAAGCGCAAAAGTCTCACAAGCGAGAGTCTAACAAGGGTAAGGGGTCTCCTGCGAGATCCCTACCCCCTCTGCTGACAGCCCGAAGTAAGGCTGCTTCAGCCTCTTCACATGCCTCAGCTGCTGCTCTGACAGAGCTGACAGGCAGGGACCAGACTTCCCGCGCGTTCGGTCCCCTCAGCGCCGTAAACGGCCGCGACGTGGACTCCTCGTTCCTCCTCGGCACCGACGAACGCTACAGCACCGGCACCACGTACCTCGGCACCAGCAACAGCCGCGGTGCCGTCAGCGCAGTCAGCATCGGCACCAGGAACAGCCGCGCTGCTTTCAGTCTGGTCAATTTCAGCACTGAAAGCAGCCGCGATCCCACCAGCGCGCTCTGCCTCAGCAACAAAAATAGCAGCGGTGCCGACAGCAAGATCAGCCTCGGCACCGCGAAGAGCGTCGGCACCCAGCCACTCTGTGACCCGTGCACCAGCAGCGGACCCCCTGCAGGGCACCGCAAAGCACAACTCTACAGGAAACTCTCTGTCACTCTCTCCTAGCAAAGAGCTGGAGCAGGGAGCAGACTTAGTTCAGCCTAAACAGCAGGAACAACAGCTGCTCACTCAAAGTGACCTTTTAGTGCCACCTGAGCCTCACTCTCCGCTTCTGGATGCAGATGACTCCTTCCTTGACTTGCCACTTTCTCCACCTGGACTGGCTTTGATCGACAAGGACCTTGAACCACAACAGCAAGCGGATTTCTCCCCTCCTGCTTCTCCTCCACAGGCACCCTTACCACCTCAGGTCACGCCTCAAGTTCAGCAGCCTCAATTTCCCTACGTTGCCCCCCCGTGGGTGATACCTGGGTTCTCCTACCCATGCCTTGGCCGCAATGGTACCCCTGGCAGAATCCTCCTACCAATCATCTTCCTTCGGTACCTCAGTCTCCTGCTCCATCAACTTCCAGGGTGCCTGAACCCCCTCCTGAGCCAGGGAGCTATGCACCATATCCTGACTCGCCTAACCCTAACTCTCCACCAGCCTCAGATGAGGCCATCCTCCCTTCACCTCCACAAACCGTGGACGACTGCAAACAGTTCCAAGAACTCTTTCAGAGGGTTGCACTCAGCCAGGATATTCCCTTGGAAGAGGTTCAGGAGAAGCAACACAAACTCCTTAAGATCCTTCAACCGTCTGCGCCCTCGAAAATTGCGCTCCCTATAAATGAAGCACTCATGGAGCCAGCTGACACTCTCTGGCAAACCCCAGCTTCTTTGGTACCAACTTGCAAGAAGGCTGAACGTAAATACTATGTCCCTGCAAAGGACGCAGACTTCTTATTTTCTCATCCACCACCGAACTCCCTTGTCATCGATGCAGTTGCACAGAGGACCAAACAGTCACAATATCAACCCACCCCTCAAGACAAAGACCTTAAACGCCTTGATGTCCTCGGACGCAAGGTTTACACATCCTCTACACTACAGTTCAGGATTGCTAACTATTCTGCCCTCCTCGCTAGTTATGATTTCGACAACTACAATAAGCTTTTCGAATTTGCCTCCTACATGCCAGAGGACAGAAGAGCAGACTTCAAATCAATCCTGTCTGAGGGGCAACTGATCTCCAGAACGGCCCTTCAGGCGTCTCTAGACACGGTGGACACAGCAGCCCGTACTACCGCAACTGCTGTGGTTATGCGCAGAACCTCATGGCTCTCTGCGTCCGGGATTCCTAAAGAACTCCAGACTAAGGTGGAGGATCTCCCTTTTGACAAGGACAAACTCTTCTCCCAAAAAACTGATGAACTCCTCCATACCATGAAGGATTCCAGAGCAACACTGCGCACCCTGGGCATTCAACCATCTCTCCCCAGGAGACAGCGATACCAACCCTACCAAAGACCACGCACACATCAGTACTATCGCCCTCAATCCAGACCATACGACACAACTAGGAATTGTACTAGACCACCCAAGCGCAGACAAAATCAAAATCAAGCCACCACCTTCCGTCCACAGGGCAATAAACAACAGTTTTGAAGCTTTGGTCGAGGGTCTGCACGACCACCCTTTGATTCCACCACTTACTTGCCCATTTGGCCACCGCCTCCAGTATTTCCAACGTGCCTGGCAGCGGATCACACAGGACCGCTGGGTCCTCGAGAGAGTTCAGACCGGCTACTCCATCCCTTTTATATCCTACCCCCCTACCCTTTCCCCTTCCCCGTCCCTTTTCAGGGACCCCTCTCATGAGCAATTACTTCGCTCAGAAGTGGCTCACCTTCTGCAACTAGGCACAGTGGAACCTGTACCTCCGCAACACCAGGGGACAGGTTTCTACTCCCATTTCTAACGCAGAAAAAGACCGGAGGATGGAGGCCTATATTAGATCTACGCCGACTGAACAAATTTGTGAGGACACAAAGATTCAAGATGGTCACCCTGGACACAATAATACCCGCATTGGATCAAGGGGACTGGTTCACAGCCCTCAACCTACAAGACGCTTACTTCCACATATCAATTCATCCAGCTCACAGACGCTTCCTACAATTCACAATCGGTCAGGATCACTTCCAATACAGAGTTCTTCCTTTCAGACTCTCCACGGCTCCAAGAGTTTTTTCCAAGACCCTAGCTGTTGTTGTGGCTCACCTCTGCAAACACGGAATCACACTTTTCCCCTATGTGGACGATTGCCTCATCAAGGGCAACTCCTATGGCGACACACTTCAAGCCACGCATCTCGCCATCTCCCTCTTTCGCAGCCTAGGTCTCCAAATAAACACCCAAAAATCCACCCTAGTACCCACGCAATAGATAGAGTTCATTGGAGCTCATCTCGACTCAACCCAGAGCAGGGCCTCGCTCCCATACAACAGATTCCTCGCTATCACACAACTCATACGCACGCTCTCTACTCGTCCCAGGACGCAAGCAAGAATCTGCCTACAGCTCCTTGGTCACATGGCAGCTACCACCTTCGTGGTTCAACACGCCAGGCTCCATATGAGATGCCTCCAGGGCTGGCTCAACTTCAGTTTCAAACCGAGCAGACATCACTTAGGGATGCTGCTAACTCCTCCTCCCAAGGTTATAACTTCCCTACAATGGTGGACAAGTCCAGAAAACCTCTGCGCAGGGGTTCCCTTCCAGCAATGGTCCCCAACGCTCATGCTCACCACGGATGCTTCCCTGATAGGTTGGGGAGCGCATCTAGGGGAACACAAGGCACAAGGCCGATGGTCTCCATCAGAGACGCATCTACATATAAATCTCCTAGAGCTCAGAGCAGTGAGGAGAGCATGCCTTCATTTTTTTCCCCTTATAAAGGACAAATACCTGCGAGTTCTAACAGACAACATAGCATATATGTATTACATAAACGGACAAGGGGGTGCCAGATCACATTCCCTCTGCATGGAAACCATTCGACTATGGAATTGGTGCATACAACATCGAATACAGATCATCGCCTCCTATCTACCAGGCTGCCACAACACTACTGCCGATGCACTCAGCAGGAACTTCTCCACAGAACACGAGTGGGAACTGCACCCCGCAGTACTCCAACACCTTTTCTCCCACTGGGGCACCCCGTCAATAGATCTCTTCGCCACAACCCGAAATCGAAAATACCCCCTGTTTTGCTCCAGGGCGGGACTCGGGACTGCATTCCTCATCTCATGGAACAGTTACCTCCTGTACGCCTTCCCGCCTATCCCTCTACTACACAGGGTTATTCGGAAGATTGCGGACGACAAGGCCCAGGTCATCCTTATTGCCCCGGCCTGGCCAAGACAGACGTGGGACCCTTACCTTCTCCACATGTCCTCCCGTCACCCATGGGCTCTCCCCAACAGGCCAGACCTCCTTTACCAGGACAACGGGCGGGTCCTTCATCCCCAACTCCAGAAGCTCCACCTCACGGCCTGGTTCCTTCATGGTTCCAAACCCATGAACTAGCCTGTTCCGAGCAAGTCCTGCATGTCCTCTTGCACAGTAGGAGAGACTCCACCCGTAAAACCTACCTTCAGAAGTGGAAACGCTTCGCTCTTTGGTGCTCACATAAACATTTAGCACCCAACAATGTGACCCTTCCTAACATTCTAGATTACCTCCTCGAACTGAAACAGGATGGACTTTCGCTTAGCTCCATCAAAGTGCACCTGGCAGCGCTTACCACCTTCCACGAACTATTGGATGGGTACTCACTCTTTACACACACCACCATTAAACGCTTTCTCTCTGGCCTGCAAAATCTCTACCCTGAAATTCACTCAACAGTGGCTACATGGAATCTTAACCTCATTCTTCATGCTCTCATGAAACCTCCATTTGAGCCCTTGGCTACCTCCTCTGATCTCCGTATGTCCATGAAGGTGGCTTTCCTAGTTGCCATAACATCAGCAAGGAGAGTTGGAGAAATAAGTGCCTTGATGGCCCACCCTCCATACACAATCTTCTCCAAAGATAAAGTCACTTTGAGACCACATCCTAAATTTCTTCCTAAGGTGGTATCGTCCTTCCACCTCAACCATCCTATATATTTACCTACTTTCTACCCCAAACCTCACAAAACGCCACAGGACGCAACCCTGCATACTCTCAACGTCAGGCGAGCAATTGCCTTTTATTTAGACAGGACTAGACCATTTCGCAAGTCTCCACGACTCTTCGTTTCAATTGCCGAAAGATCAAAAGGCACGGCTATATCTAAACAACGTCTATCTAAGTGGATCTCTGACTGCATCAGATCCTGTTACCGTGCGAAGAATCTTCAACCGCCCGAAGGCATAAGAACTCATTCCACTAGAGCCATGTCAGCATCCGTTGCATTCCTACACAACGTTCCCATTCCCGATATCTGCAAAGCAGCTACATGGTCATCTGAACACACGTTTGCAAAACACTATGCTTTAACGCAAGACACCACGGCAGACACAATAGTAGGTCATACAGTACTATCTTCAGCACTTCCTGCCGTATCTCCAAAGTCCCACCAACCGTAGTGGGTACTGCTATACATTCACCTAGAGTGGAGCACCCACAGGGACAGCACTCGAAGAAGAAGAAGAGAAAGTTACTCACCTTGCAGTAACTGAGGTTCTTCGAGATGTGTGTCCCTGTGGGTGCTCCACTCCCCGACCTCCTCCCCTCTACTTTGGAGTACTGATATACTCTCCACGGTAGAGAAGGAAGTGAGGAGGGTGTGGGGCTCACGCACCCTGGAAGATTCCAACTGCACGGGAGATACCATCTGGGTGCATGCGCCCCAACCAGGCACTGCTACCGAAAATCTCCGATCGACAGCGCCGGGACGCACCGTCACCTAGAGTGGCGCACCCACAGGGACACACATCTCGAGGAACCTCAGTTACTGCAAGGTGAGTAACTTTCTCTTTTCAATCTTCCCTCATAGGTCATGTTGTCTAGACCTTTAATCGTGTTAGTTGCTCATCTCTGGACTTTCTCCATTTTGTCCACTTTGTTCCTGAAATTTGGTGCCCAGAACTGGACACTAGGGCTCAGCTGGAGTATTATTCGAAAGGACTGCTGTGACTAATTTTCTTCAGACAACCAAAATTTTCTTTTCCCCTTCCCAGATCTAACCACTCCTCCACCTGAACCTCCCTCCCACATTTCACATGGCTCCCATTTGTAAGATTGGGGTGGTAGAAGCATTAACACTATATAATCTTCTAAAGGACAAAATGCAGCTGTTCCTACCTTCACACAAACAGCTGTATGTTTTCTACAACTATCCCATTCCCTACCCACTGGAACTGGGAGTGCTGCCACACACCCCTGGCTTGAAGTGGTTTTCTTCCTATACCAGGTTTACAGTTTGGTTCAGTGGCTCTCAGCACCCACACTGTACAAATTGTTCCAGCCCCCTTTCCTCTACCAAGACATTTCTAAACCCGCCCCTCGCTTCCTCTGGTTTATGTGGCCCTGGGGACTGTCTCTGCCTGAACAGATACGGGCAAAGTGATTTTTGTTAATCTGTTTTTCAGACGTAGCTTCTGCCAAATGCATAATAGTGGCTCATCAGAAGTAAATAAAATCCTTAACTTGTAGCTGTGCCTTGCTCAGGGACCATTTAAGGGCTGAAGTAGAATAGGGGCTGGGTTTAAAAATCAGGGATGTAGCATGTGAGCAAGAGGTGGGGAACCACTCTAACTTATCAGTCTTGAGTTCTGGTTCCTGCTGCAGCTCAGTATCCTCCCATCTTCATCAGGATGGGGGGAGGGGCTTCCTCAACCAGCAGATCATGTTAATAGTGCAGAGCCATGTGCTTCTCTTCCTCCGGGTCTTCCAGGCTATCTTCCACTGTGCCTACTGACTGACGGGATGCCCTAGAGTGTCAGGAGGCAATGAGTTAGTCTCCGTACTGGGAGCCCTTGACAGTACCTGGTCCAGCTTGTTGTAGAAGGGGCATGTACAACAAGTAAGAACACAATTTAGTAATGGATTCTGTGAATTTACTGGACCTGTGTGACTTCGGCTTCAGCTGTCAGTAGCGGGGCTGGAGCCAGGGCTGTGTATCCCCATGGCTTCAGCTAGGGCCAGAGCTGTGCTGCGCTGTAGCAGTGGGGCTGGGGATGTCATTTCTCCCCCCCTCTCCCATGGACCTCCAGCTGTCATTCCTTCCCTCTCTCTCCTATTATTTTTAGTGAAAGTCATGCACAGGTCACAGCTCCCATTAATTTTTGTTTATTGCCCACAACCTGTCTGTGACTTTTACTAAAAATAACCATGACACAATCTTAACCTTAACGATGAGCTCTTCTGGAGTGACTGTCCAAGCCTTTTGCTCTCCTGTGCAGGAGCCTCAAGTGGTTGATGGCTTCCAGTCACTAGGCTGAGTCCACTCAATGCCCATCTGCTCCATCCTCTGTGAAATTTTCAAGTGCATGTGTTTATTCCTGCTGAACTACAGGAAATCATGGAGGATAATGTACCGGTACTTTGACCACACAAGTGTAGAGACAACTTGTATTTCAAGAGATAGGGCTATCCACTGTAGTTTAGAACAAGAGTAGAAGTCTTTTGATTTCATTTGGTGCATAAGTTTAGGGCTGCATGACCATGTTATGATGATAACCAGATTATTTCTAAAAGCAGAAATAAATTAGTACTTTTACTCTTTTTAAATGTTTAAAAAGTGTTCTGTTATGATATGATTGAGACTCATTTTAAAATTTTCATATTAATGCAATACTTCATGAAATCTAGTGAACTACAGCAAATGCATAAAGTGAAATGTCAATATCCATTGTATCATTAACCCTGGCATACTAAGGGATTGTAACAACAAAAGCACTTAACCAAGTGAAGGGGGAATTTGTGTGTTGATGAAAACGAATGGCCACGGATGGATGTTGATAATGTAATACAGCAAATGGCAGTGGGCAAAAGAGATTAAAATACGGAGCATGTAAAGATGCACTGCAGGGAAGTTCAAAAACTCAAGCATCTCTTCAACCTTGACTTTCACAAGTTTATTTTAGAGTACACTTACCCATAAAGACAAAAATCATATTTCATTACCAAAGCCATTACTCTGAATCATGGCCCCTTCAGGTGTATATTTATAGTTGCATGGTTCCCTTAGCAGGATCAGGCCCTTAACAATTAACTAGTGAAACCTTTTTTAATCTTCAACATTAAAGGCAACAAAATTTTGTGTGCGCATATGTATAGTTCTGCATGTATGCGTGTAAATTCCATTTAAAAAAAAAGAATATTAGATACACAGGTAAACATTGACCTTTGTAAATGCCCATAATTAAAGCTGCACCCTTCAGTCTTAACTCTGCACCTTGTGTATCCGAATTGATGCAATACTTATGTGACATGTAATTTTGAAAAAATTAAGACAAATTTTATATAATGTATTGTCTATATTAAAAGAATTGAGACCGCCAGCTCAAGCACTAAAAATTTACAAAATACCTGAATTAAGTTAACCTGTGCAACCTTAATTCCCCCTGGGCATATGCATTATGATGGTCTTGAATAATATCACAAAAGTGCGTGGCAGGAAAAGAACCCACCTCTTCAGGCTCCCAGTCCTTAAACATAAGAACACCATTTCTCTTCTTGCAATCCTCTGCCTTTTTCCACTGTCCATCCTATGCTGTGAATGAGGCTGTAGTCCTGTAGAATGACTACTAAGTGATCATATAATGAAATGTCATAATTCATATAAACAAAAGCAGAATTAGAGTAACATACCATGGTTATAAAGAGGGCAGAGTTGCCCCAAGGGAATGCTCCCAGTCCAGGGGCAGTAAATGACTGTTTCCCCACACACACGAACAATAGCCCATGAGCCAGAAGGTCTGAAGAGTATTACCAGAGCTAGCGCTGGCCTTACCATGAGGTGAAATGAAGCAGCTGCCTCAGGTGCCAGACTGTGAGGGTGCCACTGGGACCGAGTGTAGAAAATGATGTCTGCTGCTGGTGCATATGTATTATCTCTGCTCTAGATGCAGAGAGATGGTGGAGTGCTGGAGGAAGGAGGGCACAAGAGACATAACAGGCAGGCAGGAGAAAAGGTGAGAGGGAATAACAGAAAGGAGGAGGAGGAGGCTCTTGTGTACCTCTCTAGCACCCCCAGGAGCCTAGGCTGATTAACACCAGCTTCTCAAGGAGCTTCCTGTTTCCTGTTGCTTCCCTGAACCCACTTGAGGAGAACAGGCAGTCAACTGAAGTAGGCCCTTAAGACGCTGATATCTTCCCTCACTCAGGCCCTGGTAACAGCCTGCTTATTTGTCCCCTTCAACTGATTGTTGAGAGCCAGTATAGCTCTCACAGAATACTGAGTGAAAGAAGAAAATGCCCCTCTGGGGCAGCATTCAGAAAAAGAAAGCAAGAAAAGGAAGCTTTTCTGTCTAAGCAGCAAGGAGCTCTCCTGAGATACATAGACACAAATGTTCATTGTGAGCTTTCCGACCCCAGTGAGGATGTGAGTGGTGAGGAGATGCCTGATCTTCCAGTTAGTCAGAGTGCAGGTGACCTGGCAGATACTGCAGCATCCATATCTCCATCTCAAATGGATGTAACAATGCATGTAACATTCCTGAAGGAAAGTGTAGATCAGAGAAGAGTGTGGTGGAGGTGCAAGAAACAGCTGCTGCTGAGTTTAGTTCCTTAAGTCTAGATGATCCAGGACTGTGGACCCACTTGAGCAGTAGCCTGAGGGGCTTCCTTGTACTGCATGGACCACAGCAAGTGAAAAACTTCATGTTCCCCAAAGACAATGAAAATAGAAGTTTCCACCCAACACATTACTGGCATGAAATCCCCAATGGTGACAAAGTGGAGCGGCCATGACTTATGTACTCAAAAATCCAGAGTGCTGCATACTGTTTTTGTTGCAAACTCTTCCAGTTTAATGTTCCAGCTATATTGGGTTCTACAGGAACAAAGGACTTGAAAAATCTGATTAGAAATCCGGCATACCTTGAGAAGGCAGCAAATCACCAGAGAGTATTCCACAGGTGGAAAGAGCTTGAGATGAGGCTAAGGTTAAAGGCTACCATAGATGATCAGCATCAAGAGAAGATTGCAACAGAGTCTCTTTACTGGCAAAATGTTCTGAAATGGCTCATCGCCATTGTGAGAATGCTTGCTACCCAAAACCTAGCACTGCGTGGCACTTCAGATCAGCTGTATGTGCCGAACAATGGAAACTTCCTTAAAATTGTGGAGCTGATGGCTGAGTTTGATGCTGTATTTCCAGGAGCATCTAAGAAGCGTCACCACCCAAGAAATATACACACACCATTACCTTGGAAAAACCATTCAAAATGAAATCATACAGTTACTGGCAACAAAAGTCAAACAGAAGATTGTGGCAGATCTGAAGTCAGCAAGATATTACTCTGTTGTTCTGGACTGCACACTTGACATCAGCCAGACAGAACAAATTACTTTAATGGTGTGTTTTGTAACAACAGAACCTAGTGAAAATGTCCCTGCAATGATGACTGTGAGAGAGCATTTTCTAGAATTTATTGACATTAATCATGCTACAGGAGCTGGTATGACGAATGTGCTTCTTAAAAAGCTGGATGATACAGGAATTTCGATAGCTGACATGAAAGGTCAGGGCTATGATAATGGTGCCAACATGAGAGGAAAGAACAGGAGTGCAGACACAGATCTGAGAGTTAAACCCTCACGCTTTTTTTTTTGTCCCGTGCTGTTCTCAGTCATTAAACTTGGTGGTCAGTGATGCAGCATCAGCTTCTAGTGATGCTACTGAATTTTTTAATGTAGTTCAAAGCATTTATGTATTTTTTTCTCTGCATCAACTCAATGGAAAAATTTTAAGTAACATCTGGGAACATCCTCTCTGACACTGAAACCACTGAGTGCCACTCAATGGGAAAGTCAAGTGGAGGCGATAAAAACCTGTCAAACACCGAACTGGGAAGATAGATGTTGCCATAGTTGCCATTATGGAGGATAATGCTATGACAGAAACTGTTTGTGGGAGAACAGTGGCAGAGGGAAATGGAATCACCAGAAACATACATAACTTCAAATTTCTGTGTGGCTTAGTGTTGTGGCATGACATACTGTTGGAAATAAATGTTGTTGTAAGCAAGAGACTCCAAGATGTTGACCTTGCTATATCTGGAGCAATGGAACAACTGGACAAAGCAAAGTCATACCTACAGTCTTACCGGTCAGATGAGGGATTTCAGAATGTTCTGAGGAGTGCACAGAAGTTGGCAAAGGAACTTCACACGGAAGCTGTTTTCCCACGCATTCTTGAATGCAAGAGTCACCGACGAAGAAGACATTTTGATGGCATGGGATAATCCCATAAGAGATCCCAAACAACAATTTAAAGTTGAATTCTTTAACCTGGTGCTAGATTGTGCAATAGAGTCAGTTGAACATTGCATGCAGCTCAAGGAACACAGCAGTATATTTGGGACGTTGTATGATATTCCAAAACTCCTCACTATACCTGAAGACGACCTACACCAACAATGCAGGGAACTAGAGACAGTGTTGACACATGATGACATGTGCAATATTGATGCGAGTGATTTAGGTGATGAACTGAAAGCCCTTTCAAGATGCATTTTAGCAGGATCAACTCCAAAGGCTGTTCTGGAATATATGTGCACAAATAAGATGACCACTCTCTTTCCAAATGCTTTTGTTCCTTTGTGCATACTTCTAACACTTCCTGTAAAGGTTGCTAGTGGAGAATGCTGAAGCCTTCTCAAGCTGAAGTTAATAAAAACACATCTGCACTCCACAATGACACAGGAGAGGCTGGTCGGCCTTGCAACCATCTAACTAGAGCATGAGGTGGCCCAGACTGTGGACTTTCAGGAAGCAGTTCAAATCTTTGCAACCAAGGAGGCATGGAAAGCACCACTTTGATTATTCAAACAGATAAAAATGGCAGTGTTTGCTATGCAGACAAGAAAAATTACATTTGCTGTTCAGGCGTTTGAGAGTTAATTGTTACTTAAAATTTTTGGACAAGGCATTTTAAGTTGCTAGTTCTCCTTTACTGGGGTAGGTAAGAGAGCAGTACCATGAGAGGAGTAGAACAGGAAGAAGGCAGAATTGAGACCTTTCAAAGTTTTGGCCCAAGCGAGGGGGTATGGGGGCATCATTTGAGCTCCTCACTTCAGGTGCCAAAATGTTGTGGCCTGGCCCTGGTCAGAGCACCCTACCTCAGAACTGCTCTGTCTTAAGTTGGAAGAACCCACTATCAACCAGATTAAACCCAAATTTAGTAGAAGGCAGAAAGATGGTTTAACATCAACTCCCCTTGTACTGTGCTTTTTCATAAAAGGATAGAATCTGTCTCCCATTATTTTATTAATTTGTTGTAGGTTCCACTATTTGCAAGCCACTTTGCAAACACTGAAGGACAGTCCCTGCTCCTAGGTACTCATGACCTAAGGATAAACAAGTGTCTGGAGGTCACAGGAAGGGCGTTAACATTAATCAATTTGTATACAACTGAATTGGATTTGTTATACACCGCACAGTAGAAGTGGGTCTTCAAGACTGACTTAAATGTGAATAGAGTAGGGGCATTGTTGATGAGCTCAGGGAGCTTTGTGCCTTGCATATGGGGAAACATGGAAGAAGGCATAGAGACAAATGTATCCAAATCTGACAAACAGGCAGGGTGAGGTAGGGGAATATTGATGGAGCAGAGGAGGTAGGGGATCCAAATGAAGGGAGGATAAGTAGGAGGCAGGGTTAAGTAAAACTTTGAAGGTGGTGACAAGAAGCTTAAATTTGATACAAGAGCAGAGGGGGAGCCAGTGGAGAGATTTAAAAACGGGAATTACAAGAATAAACTAATATGCAGGGGGATATGAGTTTAGTAGCAACATTTTCTATGGACTGGTGAGGGACAGTCTGTGTCTGTGCGGCCGAAACAGGAGCATTTTCCAGTACTCAAGGTGGGATATAATGAGGGCCAGAATAAAAGATTTGGCTGCGGCAATGGAGAGAGGAGGACAGAGCTTGGAAATTTTCAAGAGAAAGAAGTGGCAGGATTTGGAAACAAACTGGATGTATGGTGCCAGGGAGAGGGAGGAATCAAATAATATTGTGGCTGCAGGTGTGAGTAATGGGGGAGGATGGTGTAGATCTTCTTCCTCCCATCTCTCACTCTTTAGAAGATCCACATGACTCACTGACATTCTCACTTTACACCCTCTCTCTAAGTGATCTTACAAACTCACATAGCTTCAATGTCACCTGTATGTGAGAAAAAATAACATGATGATATCAACAGTATCAAGAGGAGGATGAGGCTAAAGAACAGGCCTGAGATCTAGCCAGGAAGAGGCCAGTGAGAACAGTTTCAGTTGAGTGGATATGTTGAAAGCCTAACTGGAAGTGTTATCCAAGCCAGCGTTGGGGGAGAGGGAATCAGTGCATTCACTGTAGTCATTTTAATGGCAGAGAGGAAAAATTTGCAAGTCATTATCTTACACATGAAAGCAGAAACCATGTGAGCTGAAGGATAAGGTGTAAAGTGAGGAGACCAAAGGGCCAAGAACAAAGGAAACTTTGTTACCCTATCTGTTAAATGGGGCAGAATATTTTTCTGATTCCTGATGTAAGATTCTGAGGCCTTGCTCCATAATAAGGACAGTAAAGTGCATGGAATTATTAACACCAGTCACTGAAAGAGCTAGGGCTAAAGCTTATGGCTGTTTACTGTTGCCTGGCTCAACTTCCCTTAGACAAAAGACAGGTGGGCATCAGCTGCAGAAGTATCATCCTCTCTCCTCTAGAGCTCTAGTTCTATGACTTTGTGCCTGGGAGAATGCTCAGTGAGGATGGCATGTAGGGTAGTTGATGGGACTGGAGCATGCTCAGTGCAGATGGATTCAGAGACTTTTAGCAGCAATCCTCTAACAAGCTCCATTGAATATTTGCAAATGGTGGTTTTCAGAGGCATTAGAACTAAGCCAAATCTGGGTAGATTTTCATGAGGAACAGCAAAAGGTACCTCTGTTATATTAAAACTTCCTCCTGTCAAATTTTAAGCTCCTGCTCCAAATTCTGAAGTTCCTCAGGCTTTTCAAGAAAATAATGGATATTTTTAAATGGTCAAAACTACCTGTTCTCCCCTAGCCTCTTTCTCCAAAATGGCTGAAATTGCCAAAAAAAATAGATACATATTCAGCCTGAAGCAGATGGCAAGCAAGGAAAATTTCAGACCAAATGGTGAAAGTTAGGCAAAGTTATAAATAACCAAAATCAGGTGCAAATAATGGGAAGTGTTAGACAACTTTAATATGGGTATCACTACTAACTCCACCTGCAGAATATAGGTACCTTAATTCTGGCATTTCCTAGAGCTTGACTTTGCCATCATAATAAATGTAGTTTGTTCTTTTAACATACTTTTAAGCATGTAATGCCAAATATATATTCCCACAGAGAATTTGGTTGCTATTCCTTATATTATAGTTTCTCCACTACCTCTTAGAAATAATTCTATGGATTCCTTCGGTAATATAAGGGTAATCTTAACAATCAGATCTATTTGAACAAACGCCCCAAATAAGTGGTATTATATTAATAGTTGTACCAAAACTGGATACAATGTTCACTGAAAAGCCAAAACTGTAACTAAATTGAGGCTGGTGGACAAAATGTCTAAAATCATGTATAATAGGACTATATAATAATATAGCCTTGTTTAATTACTTCTCACTACACCTGGTAACCATACCTATCAGTTTTTTCTAATTATGAGAGTTATCCATAATTTATTAAAAGTGATCTTGTGTGTGAAACAAAATTCGTATTCTTATTGTAGTCTATGCTGCCAAAAACACTGAATCATGAAATGGAGGGTATATAACATGTAATTTATTCTGGAAAAAATATCAAGTAATTTTGTTTTTCACCTGTGGCACTACTGTGTACCCAGTTTGGGTTTTGGTATGTTCAGAAATGTAGTGCTAGTCGTTTAATGTCAGAAGAGCTTAGAAGGTTGACAGAGTTGCTTTTTAACACCACCATAACTAAGGAGATTGCCAGGCTCCCTGTTTCATGTGGGATATCTAAATGGATTGACTTTAGCTCCCTGATTCTTGCCATGATGATTAAGGGGATTTGCTTAAATACCCTCATTTCATGTGGTATAGCTACTATAAAAGGATTAGCTTCAGATCCAATTTTCATGTGGGATAGTTAAATGGATTAGCTTTCATTTTATGGCACAATAACTAAGGGCAGTTGCCTTAGCTGCCCACATGGATGTACTGAGGGGTCTTGCCTTTTTTAGCTCTTGATTCATTTTCTTTTATTCTGTTCTCATTGAGGTAACTTTATTTGATTGTTTTCAAACTTTCTACCATATGATGAGAACAAACAAAGATGGCCCATATTGAACTTTGTCTATTAGGAAGTGATGCTAGTGAGAAGTGACCAAATCCCAGTGCTTATCTTTTGTAGTTGGAACCAAAATGTTACCAGTCCTATGGACTAATATACATTTAGGGATTGCCATATCAGATCTATTTTGTGGTCTATTATGGTGATCTATTTTGTGCCATATCCAGTCTGTCAGTCGACAGTACAGTAACTCCTCACTTAAAGTCACCCGCTTAACCGTTGTTTCGTAGCTGATCAATTAGGGAATATGCTCGTTTAAAGTTGTGCAATGCTCCCTTCTAACGTTGTTTGGCAGCCGTCTGCTTTGTCCACTGCTTGCAGGAAGAGCAGCTTGTTGCAGCTAGCTGGTGGGGGCTTGGAACCAGGGTGGACCGGCAGCCCCCCTGTCAGCTCCCCACTCCCCTAAGTTCCCTGTGCAGCAGCCACCCAGCAGGCTATCAATTGCAGCTATCCCTCCCCGCAGTAGCATGTGCTGCTCCTGCCCTCTGCCTTGGAGCTGCTCCCTGAGACTCCTGCTTACTGTGCACGGGGGAGGGAACGCGGGGGGGCTAATGTCAGGGTGTCCCTCTCCCCCCTGCTCCTATACCCTGCTTACCCCTTCTCCATATAGAGCAGTGGGGTCACTTACGGAGAGAGACAGAGAGAGCGTGGTGCAGCAGCTGCCATCTCAACTTCCTGATCCACTTAAAAAGACAATGCACTTAAGAGTGGGTCACCTTACTTAAACGGGAAGTGTGCATCTCTCTCTCTCCCACATACAAGGTGTGTCTCTCTGCTATGCTATCTCCCCTCCCCTCCATTCCTGCTGCCTTGTAGAGTGCTAACCCTTGAGGGCTCAGCCAAGTGCTAGTTCATCATTTAGCACAAGGGTTCTCAAACTAGGGGTTGGGACCCCTCAGGGGGTCACAAGGTTATTACATAGAGGATTGCAAGCTGTCAGCCTTCACCCCAAACTCTGCTTTACCTCCAGCATTTTTATATATTTAACACCATTATAAAAGTATTTTTAATTTATATGGGGGGGGGAGTCACACTCAGAGGCTTGCTATGTGAAAGGGATCACCAGTACAAGAGTTTTAGAATCACTGATTTAGCAGCAAGGCATTCCCTGGGAAATATCCCAACCTCTTCCACCCTCTAACTTCACCACCTAAACCAAGCTTCACAATCATCGTAGCTGTGAACAGTATTAAATTGTTTGTTTAAAACATATACTGTGTGTGTGTGTGTATATATATTATATTAGTTTTTTGTCTGGTGAAAAAAATTTCCCTGGAACTTAACTCCCTCCTCCATTTACATTAATTCTTATGGGGAAATTCGATTCACTTAACATCGTTTTGCTTAAAGTCGCATTTTTCAGGAACATAACTACATTGTTAAGTGAGGAGTTACTGTACCAGATGCTTCAGAGAAAGATGCAAGAGTCTAAGTTACAGCATAGGGAGGAGGGATGTGGAGTGTGCCATTCCATAACTGTGCCTATTTTGCCTGATTGTTGCACATATTTGGACATTCAGGTCCAGATTTTTTAATGGACCCTTAACGGCAACAGTTTGCTAGCACAAACATGCATTTGCAGGCAAGCAGGTGGCTTGACTGCACGTGGAAGATGGATACTTTCATGCAGACAGTTACAGTCCACATTTTTGGGACTATAGGCACAAAAAATGTGTGCGCATTTGTATTTGTACATCTAATTTAGCTGCCTCATAAAACACTGGCACAGGGTCTTTCACTAGTCTGCATGCGTGAACAACTATTTTAATCATTAATTGGCCATTTAAACTATGCATGCAGTCACTGCAATTTTGTATGCAATGGTGGTCAATTATATGAACACATGAGATGTGTAAATACATGTGCACAAAGATGTGCACAATGTTGAAAATAAGGTCTCAGTTGTGCAATTGTCTACTCTGAATATTGTGACAAAGTTCCTCCTCTACCTTGGTGGGGCCTGCGCTTATTGGCAGATTTGCTCACCTCAGTGATCTTCCCCTCTGGTGGAACCCACAGTCTGGGTCAACTCCTCTTGTGTCTGATCAGGAGTTGGGAGGTTTGGGGGGAACCCGGGCCCGCCCTCTACTCCAGGTTCCAGCCCAGGGCCCTGTGGATCACAGCAGTCTATAGTGCGTCCTGTAACAGCTGCATGACAGCTACAACTCCCTGGGCTACTTCCCCATGGCCTCCTCCAAACACCTTCTTTATCCTCACCACAGGACCTTCCTCCTGGTGTCTGATAATGCTTGTATTCCTCAATCCTCCAGCAGTTCACTTTCAGCTCCTTGTGCCTCTTGCTCCCAGCTCCTCACACCTGAATCTCACTGACTAACTGGGAGGCTTTTAACTAGTTCCAGCCAGCCCTTGATTGGCTTCAGGTGGCCCAATCAATGTAGCTATCTCCACTGCCTTCTAGGGACCGCTTAAAACTTTAAACGGAGTGGAGATTAGGGATAATCTTGGAATGGCACAATATCTGAACGAATATTTTGCCTCGGTCTTTAATGAGGCTAATGAAGGGCTAAGGAATAGTGATAGAGGGACCGATGGGAATGAAGATATGGGGGTAGACATTACTGTATCTGAGGTAGAAGCCAAACTTGAACATCTTAACGGAAGTAAATCGGGGGGCCCGGATAATCTTCATCCTAGAATATTAAGGGAATTGGCGAGTGATATTGCTAGCCCGTTAGCGATGATTTTTAATAAATCTCTAAATTCGGGGATTGTACCGTTTGACTGGAGATTAGCTAATGTAGTTCCTATATTCAAGAAGGGAAAAAAAGTGACCCGGGTAACTACAGGCCAGTTAGTTTAACATCTGTAGTATGCAAAATCATGGAAAAATTTTTAAAAAAGAGAGTGGTTACGGAGCATGAGGCCGATGGCAACTGGGATAGATTACAACATGGATTTACGAAAGGTAGATCGTGCCAAACCAACCTGATCTCCTTCTTTGAGAAAGTAACAGATTTTTTAGACAAGGGAAATGCGGTGGATCTAATATATCTGGATTTCAGTAAGGCGTTTGATACGGTACCGCATGAGGAATTACTGGTTAAATTGGAAAAGATGGGGATCGAAATGAAAATCCAGAGGTGGATAAGGAGCTGGTTAAAGGGGAGACTGCAGAGGGTAGTATTGAAGGGGGAACTGTCGGGTTGGAGGGGGGTTACCAGTGGAGTTCCTCAAGGTTCGGTTTTGGGTCCGATTTTATTCAATCTATTTATTGCTGTCCTGGGAACCAAGAGTAGGAGTGGGCTGATAAAGTTTGCGGATGACACCAAGTTGGGAGGTATTGCCAACTCGGAAAAGGATCGGGATATCCTCCAGGGAGATTTGGATGACCTTGTAAACTGGAGTATTAGTAACAGGATGAAATTCAATAGTGAGAAGTGTAAGGTTATGCATTTAGGGATGACTAATAAGAATTTTAGTTATAAGCTAGGGACGCACCAGTTGGAAGTAACGGAGGAGGAGAAGGACCTAGGAGTCCTGGTTGATCGTAGGATGACTATGAGTAGGCAATGTGATGTGGCCGTTAAAAAAGCTAATGCGGTCTTGGGATGCATTAGGCGAGGTATTTCTAGTAGGGATAAGGAGGTGCTAGTCCTGTTATATAAGGCGTTGGTGAGACCTCATTTGGAGTATTGTGTGCAGTTTTGGTCTCCCATGTTTAAGAAGGATGAATTCAAACTGGAACGGGAACAAAGAAGGGCCACTAGAATGATCCGAGGAATGGAAGGCCTGTCGTATGAAAGGAGACTTGAGGAGCTCGGTTTGTTTTCCTTAACCAAAAGAAGGATAAGAGGAGATATGATTGCACTCTTTAAATATATCAGAGGGATAAATACCAGGGAAGGAGAGGAATTATTTCAGCTCAGTGCTAATGTGGACACGAGGACAAACGGATATAAATTGTCAGTCAGGAAATTTAGGCTTGAAATTAGACGAAGGTTTCTAACCATCAGGGGAGTGCAATACTGGAACAGCCTACCGAGGGAAACAGTGGGGGCGAAGGACCTCCGTGACTTTAAGATTAAGCTAGATAAGTTTATGGAGGAGATGGGTATGATAGGATAACGGGCTTAGTCAATAGGTCAATTAAGTGCCACACTGGTAAATAGTACAATGGGTCAATGATATGATATTCTTAACCTTTTTCCAGAGGGTATGGCTGGAGAGTCTTGCCCGCATGCTCAGGGTTCAGCTGACCACCATATTTGGGGTTGGGAAGGAATTTTCCTCCAGGGTAGATTGGCAGTGGCCCTGGAGGTTTTTCGCCTTCCTCCGAAGCATGGGGCAGGGGTCGCTTGCTAAAGGAGTGGGTGGATCGGCTTATGTGGCCTGCATCTTGCAGGAGGTCAGACTAGATGATCATAATGGTCCCTTCTGATCTTGAATTCTATGATTCTATGATTCTATGAAAGATCTTAATTGGCCCCAGGTGTCTTGATTAACCTGGAGCAACTGCCATTTGGTTACCATGGTGCTAGGGATTTCGTTAGCCTGGGGCTAACATACCTGTTCCTTACTACTTTACTGTAGCCATCTGGCCTTGCCCCATCACAATATGTTATCGGGGGAGGAGGGGATCCTATAAACTGTTGGGGAGCTTATCCATGGATTGTTTCTCCCTTGCCTCCAGTCAAAAAATCAGTACCACAACCTGGAGATCCCTTTTTCCATACTTTAGCAAATTTTCAGAAAACTTTTGCTGAAATGTATTTCACATGCTATCAAACCTCAAGTTTTCAAGACTAATTGGGACATTATATATACTAACTTTTTTATGCATGGATATTTTTGCCCTTATCTTTAAAAATTAATTGAAACAAGGATTAAATTTAAAAAACTGATAGTATAACATGAGACTTCAGAAGTTTAAAACAATAGGAAATACAGAAGAGAGGGTTTTTTTACAGTATGTAACACTACATGGCAGATATTGCATATCCTGAATATTTATGGCATAATTTTTACATGAAATGTGGTCATACATTAAGGTATGCCTGTCAATAAAAGCAGGAAAACAAAATATTGTATATGAGCAATATAGTTGAGCTAATATTGCTATAGGAACTTTGGTCCTAATACCCAAATCTAATGGATTTGTGCATCACATAATATCAGAGTGTGGTTTGGGCAACATTGGCTTTAAGCAACCTTTTTATATTTTTGTACTTTTGGGGGTGCCTGAGAGTCATTCTGGTCTTTAGAGCTACTCTGGCTTACACTAGGCTGCCCATAGTTCCAGGTGGCCATTTCAGTAATTGAGGAATGCCAGGGAGTAGGGCTGCCCTTTCTATGGTTCCTACACCAGGAACCAGGGGCATGCTATAGGAGCCACTGTAATGGCTCTCAGCCATCCCAAGCTTTCACTCTCTGGTGAGAAATATCAGGAAGTTGGATCCTGGATGTTTTGCAATGCAAAAAATTTGGAGCTGAGTCTAGGAGCTGGCCTCTGAAATTTTGAATTTCTTGAATCTCTTGGATGTTTTGACTGTGCAGCTTTAAGTATACAATAATGTAATATTGTGTGTGTGTGTGTGTGTGTGTGTGTGAATATAAAATCAGTGGTAACAATTCTAGAGTTAGAGCTAAGATAATTTGTGTTCAGTACTAAGGATAAAGCTTGATTCTGTATTGGATATTGAGAGGGCCTTCTATATTCCTATCATATGCAAGTCTTTTGAAGTAATATTGGGTAAAGTATGTATCTTTTTTTAAATTTCTGTGCATACTTTTTTATGCCCTGCAAGTAGGAATGTTTAGAAAAATATATGGAACATCAGTTAAAACAAATGAAGTAAGAATATTATTCACTAACTGGTGATGGTGTGTTGTTTTTTTTAATCTAAGTGACAAAAATAGGATGGCAGCAATAATTATAATATATCAATATTATATCTTCAGCTCTGTCAGACTACATTTGAAGAAATAGAAACAGTTTTTTGGATGAGAATTTTACACTAAAATAAGTAGTCTTTTTACTTGTAATGTAGAAAATAGTGTTCCTTTTAATAGCCCTTTTTATTTCCAAGATGTCCCAAAGCTCTTTAAAGAGTAATACATTACATACTGTGAATGCAGTGACTGTGTAAGAAAATGTGACAATCGTGCACTCAACATATTTCACTTATGTTACTTTGGCCATTTGATCCAGTTTTGAGGGGAAAAGTTTTTGCACAAGTTGGAATTATCACATGTTTTTGCCAAAAAGATGTCAACAGATAGCTAAACTCCTCAGCAGCCTCTGAGGATGGATAGAAGCAGGGCCGGCTCCAGGCACCAGCGAAGGAAGCAGGTGCCTGGGGCGGCCAATAGAAAGGGGCGGCACTCCGTCCGTTATTGGAGCGGCACATCTGGGTCTTCGCTGGCACCTCAGCGGCTGCTCCAGCTCTCCAGTGTAGTCTTTGGCGGAAATTCGGCGGTGGGTCCTTCACTCCATCTCTTCCTCTTCAGCAGCACTTCAGCGGCTACTCAATCGGGTTTTCCTTTTTCTTTTTTAAATTTTTTTCTTGCTTCTTAGGGCAGCAAAAATGCTGGAGCCGGCCCTGGATAGAAGTAAAGTTTAATGTCAGTCCAGATAAGAGCACGTTTCAGATTACAGTACTTCTTAGTACTAAACTGTTATTTCAGCACTGGGAAGAAGCCTGAGTAACTTCTCAACTTGCATCCGATGAAGTGGGTATTCACCCACAAAAGGTCATGCTCCAAAACGTCTATTAGTCTATAAGGTGCCACAGGATTCTTTGCTGCTTTTACAGATCCAGACTAACACAGCTACCCCTCTGATACTTCACAACTTTTAACTCGTGCCTCTCAGGGCCAGTGGCAAAGTATAATTAATACAAGTAAATGGTTTAACTATATATGCTGCCTAAAGAAGACAGTGATTTTTGTGTGTGAAGGTATGTGTTTTGACTAAATTGTTTCAACAGTTGTATTATTCAGCCATTAGGATGATTGTTACAAGCATTCTCATTTACAAGGATTAAAAGGGATGTAGTAACATGTTTGATTAAAATATGGAACCTTTCCAAAAGAGGTGATTATTAGGGCTGACAAACTATTAAAAAATTAATTGCAATTAATTGCATGGTTAAAATATTAATCATGATAAATTGTGCTGTGAAACAATAATAGAATACCATTTATTTAAATATTTTTGTGTTCTAAATTTGCAAATATATTTATTTCAATTACAACACATAATACAAAGGGTGCAGTGCTCACTTCATATTTCTGATTACAAGTATTTGCACTGTAATAAACAAAGAAATAGTATTTCAATCTACCTAATACAAGTACTATAGTGCAATCTCTTTATCATGAAAGTTAGTAGAGTTATGTATAAAAAATAACTGCACTCAAAAATAAAACAATATAAAACTTTAGCGTCTAGAATTCCACTCAGTCCTACTTCTTGTTCAGCCAATCACTCAAACAAGTTTGTTTACATTTGTGGTAGATAATGCTGCCTGCTTCTTGTTTACAACGTCACCTGAAAATGAGAACAGGCATTCACATGGCACTGTTGTAGCCAGCATAGCAAGGTATTTACGTGCCAGATGTGCTAAAGATTCATATGTCCCTTCATGCTTCTACCACCATTCCAGAGGACATGTGTCCATGCTGATTACAGGTTCTGCTTGATAATGCTCCAAAACGGTGTGGACCGACGCATGTTCATTTTCATCTTCTGAGTCAGATGCCACCTGCAGAAGGTTGATTTTTCTTTTTTTTGATGGTTCAGGTTCTGTTGTTTCTGCATCAGAGTGTTGCTTTTTCAGACTTTGGAAAGTATGCTCCACACCTTGTCCCTCTTGGATTTTGGAAGGCACTTCAGATTCTTAAACTTCGGGTCAAATGCTGTAGCTATCTTTAGAAATTTCACATTGGTACCTTCTTTGTATTTTGTCAAATCAGCAGTGAAAGTGTTCTTAAATCGAACAACGTGTTGGGTCATCATGTGAGATTGCTATAACATGAACTGTATGGCAGAATGTAGGTAAAACACAGAGCAGAAGAATTACAATTCTCCCCCAAGGAGTTCAGTCCCAAATTTAATTAACACTTTTTTTTTTAATGAGCGTCATCAGCATGGACACATGTCCTCTGGAATGGTGATTGAAGCATGAAGGGACATATGAATCTTTAGCACATCTGGCACGTAAATATCTTGCTATGCTGGCTACAACAGGCCATGTAAATGCCTGTTCTCACTTTCAGGTAACATTGTAAATAAGAAGCAGGCAGTATTATCTCCTGTAAATGTAACCAAATTTGTCTGTCTTAGCAATTGGCTAAACAAGAAGTTGGACTGAGTGGACTTGCAGGTGCTAAAATGTTTCATTGTTTTGTTTTTGAGTGCAGTTATGTAACAAAAAAAACTATATTCGTAAGTTGCACTTTCCCGACAAAGAGCTTGCACTACAATTCTTATCAGATGAACTGAAAAATACTGTTTCTTTTGTTTTATCATTTTACAGTGTAAATATTTGTAATAAAATAATATAAAGTGAGCAGTGTACACTTTGTATTCTTTTGTAATTGAAAGCAACATATTTGAAAATGTAGAAAGACATCCAAAAATATTTAATCAATTTCAATTGGTATTTTATTATTGTTTAACAGTGTGATTAAAACTGCAATGAATGGTGATTAATTTTTTTAATTGCAATTAATTTTTTTGAGTTAATCACGTGAGTTAACTGTGATTGATTGATTGATTGATTGACAGCCCTAGTGATTATGCATGTAAGGCAGAGGTGGGCAAACCTACGGCCCGCGGGCCACATCCGGACTGCGGGACCGTCCTGCCCGGCCCCGAGCTCCTGGCTGGGAAGGCTACCCCCGGCCCCTCCCCTGCTGTTCCCCCTCCCCCGTAGGTGTGCCGCCATGCAGGCAGCGGGCTCCTGCCGAGCAGAGCGGCAGCGTGAGTAGTTCTGGCGGGGCGGCGCGGCTGCCAGGCATGCTGCTCTGAGAGGCATGGTAAGGGGGCCAAGGCTGGGGGGTTGGATAAGGGGCAGGGGATCCCAGGGGACAGTCAGGGGACAGGGAGTGGTTGGATGGGGCAGAGGTTCTGGAGGGGGCGGTCTGGGGATGAGGAACGGGATGGGGGGTTGGATAAGCGTGAGAGTCCCAAGGGGCCTGTCAGGGGATGGGGGTATGGATAGGAGTCAGGGGATGGGGAATGGGGTGAGGGGTTGGATAAGTGTGGGAGTCCCCGGAGGGGATGTCAGGGCAGGGGGGATAGGAGGCGTGGGAGTCAGGGAATAGGGAGCAGGGGGGTTGGGTATGGGATGGGGTTCTGGGGGAGCGGTTATGGTTGGGGGGTCTCGGGATGGGGCGGTCAGGGGACAAGGAGCAGGGGGGTTTGGATGGGTTGGGTATTCTGAGGGGGGGCAGTCGGGGTGGGAAGTGGGAGGAGGTCAGATAGGGGCTGGGGGCCAGCTGTTTGGGGAGGAACAGCTTTCCCTACACCGCCCTCCATACAGTTTTGCAACCCTGATGTGGCCCTTGGGCCAAAAAGTTTGTCCACCCTGATGTAAAGGCATTTCTCAAATTACCTATTTTAGCATTGTAGCTTTAAAGTATGTAAGAGAGAGATGGAATGATGACAAAGAATAAGTGCATTGTGTTACAAACTAGCTAATGCCAAAGTAATATTTTAGTCTAACTATTATTTTTAGGATTGCACTACAAACAAGAGAGGGTAGTTGTGGTTTGAAAGATGATAATCATTCTTTGACTCTAACGTCTTCCTAAAGATAATTAAGATTTTCTTCTTTTCAATCATTGATGCTTTTATCCCTTCTTTCAGTTATTTTGCTTAAATCCTAGTTACTGTTCCTAAGATTTTGATTTTTGTTTTCCTATGCTCCCAGTGCTTCAAACTTCATTTTCTCACCAAAGTTATATATTGATTTATTATTTTGGAGCAGTTGCTCCTGAATGTGTCAGATTTCTTTGGGCATTCCATTTCTGCTGCTGAGCATGACAATATAAGCCTTGCAGTTGCTTCAGGCAGGACAGCTAAAAAAATGTTTAATTGTGCCCTTAAAAATAAGGTCAAAGTCAATGACATCATCTTACATAAGACTCTTGGAAATAAAATTCAGGGACTCATAAATATTTTGTGGCTTTGTCAAATAATAAAATGGATGAAGGCACATGAAACCAAACACAGTAATGTTCGCATCTTTGTGTCACTGTTTGTAATTACACTCTTTACCCCAGGGAGTATGACATTAGAAGAATAATATTTTCTATTCTAAATCTTAGTTTGCCTAAAGTAATGCCATTGCTAATGCTAACTGACATGATATTTGAAGCAGGAATTTTGTTAATCCAAGGATTTTTTTAAATCCCCTTAAAGTTAAAAGTATTTTTACAAAGCCTTTGAAATGAAAGCAAATGTAAACTTCCTATCTTTCTTTGATTCTCCCTCCTCTTTCTTATTAAAGAACAGTTAGTATTGACTTGTGGCTAAATTCTACCTCATCTTGTATGAATCCACAAAGGGAAGGGAGCCTCCTTTACACACACTCGTAATCTAGGTGAAAGAGCAATTTAGCAATCTTTGAACTCCTCAGCCCCAAAAGACTTTGCATCTTGGGGGAGTGGTCACACCATTTGCCCTTCCAATGTACCTGCTGTTGTACAAAGACTACTGATGGGAGTAGCATACATCATTTCCCCCAGATGTATGGAACACTGCTGACTTTTCAGGACCAGGACCAGGCCCAAACCCATCTGAACGGTTCTCCCTCTGTCTCATCCAAGGCAGAATGATGGAAAGAATCTGTCTTGCAAGTATGTGTCTTGCAATTTAAAAAAGCCCAGCAATAACAAGATAGGTTATTTAACCCTACTTAAAGCATTCCTGAAAATGGATAATTATATCAAGGCAATTATTTACCACCCTCTCTAGCAAATGAACATTCCATAGTAACTTCAGAAAAAAGAGTTGCAGCTATCCTTTCCAATCATGTCTTCCTCTTTACTCACTGCATAGCAATTGCATGAATGAGGCACATTTATCACTTTACCTTCTTTGGTAAATACATTTGGATACCTTCCAGAAATACAAAAATACAGCATGTGGTGTATAGAAAATAGCATGCATGCACAAAACATGTGTTCTTAAAATACATGTGTTCTTAAAATACAGTCTACTAAAAATACATGCAGTTCTGCAAAGCAGGAGTTGAGTCCATAGGATGGCTACAAACAAAATCAAAACAAAAATAACCTCTTTCAGTACCCTGAAGTGCATACAATTCATCTGTGGAAAAGGCACTTTCAATTGCCTTAGGATGCGAACTATACATCCTAAAGATACGCTGTCAGAAATAGAAATTGCCAATAATGCATGACAAGTGGGGCAAGTGTCAGTTGTCACACCGCTGAGAAGGTTAACATAAGTTAGGAACAGTAAAAGAATTTTAGAAACAGTATTTCAGCCATTAGTAGGTTTTGATGCTATTAAAGGAACACTAATCAAATTAAATACTAAGGTGTAGTTTCCTCTCAAGAGAGCTGACAGAGTGACATGCCTCTTTGAAAGGAAATAAGCTTTACTTGAAAGGGCTCCATGGCCAAATCACACATATAAGTGGATTTTCTACTTTTAGGACTTGATTCTTATCTCTGATGTATGAAGGGCATCAACTTGTGTATCAAAAAATCTGTTTATGCTCTTGCATACCAAATGCAGTAGAAATATACTTTGAGCTATGTGGCAATGCAGTTGCTGTATCTAGGAGTTTGCCTTTTTAAAAAGGATCCAAATAGTTTAGCAGACTTCAGCTTCGCAAGAAAGAAAAATTATGCACAGATAATTCAGATGTTTTATTATACAAAATTCAGAAATACCCATAAGTAAGCTAGGGACTGACACGTTTTTACCTACTGATTCTTCATTTTGAGCTTTTTCCCTAATGCCCTATAGGATGACAGGATTAAGTGAATTTTCCAGTGAGAAATTTGTTTTAAGGAATTATTTTTAGATAACCCTGGCTATTTCATTGTCAATTGTCCTACTTCTTATCTGTCTTAATACTTAAAATATCATGCTCAAGTTTAGAATATGAATTCAACTTAACTGATGACATACTGCATTATTGTAATTAGTAATATTACAAAGTATAAACATATGTAGATAATTTTCATGGTCACTCATATGTTCTGGTTTGCAGTATCTCTGTCATTTACTGAGATATCTCAAGTACTCTATCTGTAACTTGCTGGTATTCTGTTGTCTCCCAACTCTTTTTGCTGCATTTCTTGGCTCATTTGGCTACTTTTTTCTCTTCCTTCCATATCTGTCAGTAGGTCTGTCACATTTTTATCTCTCCTGGCTGCATCATTTAGCTCCCTCTGGCAATCAATCTGTTCCTCATTCATTTTGCCATTTTCCCTGTTAAACTTGTGTTCATGGCTGGAAATAACCAAATTTAGCCATTGGATAAATTTGTGAATTGTCATAAGAACTCATGAAAATATTTTTTAACACAGATGAAGACCAAGTAAAACTGTGATCTGATGTAGACATCTTCAATGTGTATCATAGTCCTGATGGCAGAAGCATTGACATTAAACATGATGAGAGTCCATCATTTCTTTGTTAGAGTAATTTTATTATTTGGCAGTTCTAATGCTTTGCCTCTTCCTTTAGGCTTTCACCACCTGATGAAAAAGTTCCCTATCTTTTAGCAGGCCCTCAATATCTAGTTTCCAGTCAGAACACATTGACTGAGGGTTTGTTCTTGGTGCTCTTGTGATACCCTTTTCCGTGTCCTTCAGGCTGTCTGTATTTCCCACACTTATCCCAATGGGGTTAAATTATCCATAACTGAGAGAGCTTTTTATTGGTGCTTTAACACCTTGAAGAAGAATCCCTGCCCCACCCACCAGTTTGGGGCTTTGGGAATGACAGGGGTCCTTGATGACTGTGGGCTGACACACTTTCCCAAAGGGCTGTTATCCCATGACCTTAACAGTGATTGATGTGCATTTCAAACAATTTATTAAAGTAGTGGACTACATTTAAAGGATATTAAATTCCTGCTGTCTTATTTCATTCTGCTGTGTCCATATTAATGTTTAGAAGGCTGAATTTTTTTTAAGCTAACTTGATTCATCTATTACTCAAATTCAGCAATGGACCCCTATAATGAAGTCTATCTCCCATGCCCATCTCGTGCAATGTAGGTTAAGGTTGATTTTCTTAATTACCTTGTATATTGTATAGCTGAATCAATTGGCCATAGCATTGTGTTTGTAGATGTTATCTAGGCATCTCCCTGTCATCAGCAAATGGGTCTTAAGCCAATGTAATATGAGCAGTGAAGAACTGAGTTTCTCTTGGCCCTCTACACTGTGTATTTTTTCAAGCATAAAACCTTAAACAAAGTTAAAGTGGGTAAATACCTATCAGCTTAATGTAAAAATTGTAGATACTTTTTTAAAAGTCAAGAAATTAAATAGTTAAGTTCTCATTTAAAAAAAACACTTAATTGATCCGTGTGCCTGCCTGCAGTATACCTATCTATTCATTATAAAAATGTTGTATATGCCAATTAGTGTATATTTTGGAGCATACCTGAAGTAGGTTTTGTGGATATGAAACAAGGTAGTTTATGGACTGCAAATTTAGAGATAAGGAGAGATATTTATCTTCCCGCTAGTGGCTGGTTGATGTGCTGGAGAATCTGTATTTGGGTTAGCCCTGTTGTAATCCTGTAATTCCAATACAGTAGATGAAACTTTTCATCATGCATATATGAACTAGAATTGCACCTCCAATACTGAGGTAATCTCAGTAACACTGGTTATTTCTATATTTCCTGCGTTCACAGTATGATAGTTGGGGTTCATATAGAAAATCTAGATGAAATATAGTAGATTGGTGGTTAGCATTCAGGAGATTACTGTGGCTAGATAGAAGCGATGATTCACTATCCGTTATGTCTTTTTATGGAATTTATGAATATCCTCATTTCAAACATTACTTCATTAACTACAATATTCTAATTCTACTGAATATTTAATATTCCTTTAGCATACAGCTAACATTGTAACTTGAAAGTTTTTTGTATTTTGTATGTAAGATTTTTTTTAGAAGAATGTAAGGACTTTGATATATAGGGGGAAATTAAGTTGGTAGTACTTTCTGATAGACTATATTTTACAATGATTATAAATGTGGTATACAGGTGACAACTGTTCTGTTAACTGAAACACAGAATAACAAGATATTAAAATCAAATACTCTGGAGTTTGGAAGCTTTATGAATTATAGTGGTTCAGAAGAGGGTGTTTACCAATTCTGCCAACTTTTGCCAGTGGAATTGGTAATCTTTTTTTTTAATCTGAGTGTTTCCTTTGTTAGTCTTTGGAAACTCCACTTGTTCTATCAGAGTTTGTGACCTCCTTGAATCTAGTGCAGGTTTTTTAGGATTATCTTGGAATCCTAGATGCTATTGGTTTGCCAGCAGAGCTTCTGAAATGTGCAAGACCTTTGGCAAACTTTGTAAAGCCCACTGGGACATGGCAGATTATTCAAATGGTCAAGACTCCATAGTATATAACTCCTAAAATAAGCAGGCAACCTTACCAGAAATATTCCTGGGCAGTAGAGTGGGGGCTCACAGGTTTTCTATCATGTTGGAATTCCTTACCATTTGCAAATCTGCCTTGCATCTCCATAGCAGTTACTTGCATGGAAAACAAATATTAAAAAAACTATTGGTGTTTTTATGTGCACTTTACTTAAGTAGTATTTTGTTTGTTTTGACATTTGGGTTTTTTTATTTTAAGAAGTACAACAACAAAAACACCTTCTCTATCTCCTGCCCTTCATTTTTTCTCCTCCTGGCCTCTCCTTTCTCTCCTTCCTTTCAAGTCTGAATCCTCCATGCTGTCCTACCTATAATATACCACCTGATAGCCTTGTCCTTCTGTTTCCCTCCACACACACAGTCGTCCTTAACAAGCAGCCTAGCAGAAGAGACATTCTTCTGTCCCAGATGGCTCCAGTCCCATAGGCAGCTCTTGACAGCTTCCACTCATTGCTTGTGGCTTCAGTCCCTGCAAGTGGCTGCTTTTTCCTCATTCCTTTTCTTCCTCTTATATATAGTCTTCTCTAGTAGAGGCTGCTAGACTGTCCCCGTTTCTGTTTCTTCTTGGTTCAACAAATATCCAAGCTGCTGCAGACAAGGAGTAGCAGCTAGCATAGTATGATAACTTTCTGTAGACACATCAGTGGAGTGGGAAAACCACTGCACTATACCTTATTACTGATTCTGAAATAAAACAAAATAGAAGTTTCTAGACTAAGCCATTTCTTATAGTTGGCTGTTCAAAAAACATTTAAAAAATGGAATACATCTGCATCTCAAATACTCTGACCAGTTCACTTCAACATTAATAAGTAAAGGTAATCTCTTTCTCAGGGTACAGCTATACAAGTGAGAGTTCAAGCAGGGGAATGACATTTTTTGGTCAATTATCAAAATCAGACTTATAAGGGAAAGTGAGTTGCAACTTAAATTCAGGAATTGGTATAATCAGAGTTCCCTAATGGAAAAATAGACACATTTGTGTTCATTGATATTGAACTGGCTGTTTGGAAGTGGAATGTTTTTTAAAAAACCAACCAACCAAACAAAACCTACCTATTGTACCATACAGCCCACAATTTTATTTATTTATTTCAATTTATATAAACTATAACGAGTGTCCATCTAAAAATCTGGCCTCCCTTGAAATTTTTTTAAAATACAGTAACTCCTCGCTTAACGTTTTAGTTACGTCCCTGAAAAATACTACTTTAAGCAAAATGATGTTAAACTAATCCAATTTCACATAAGAATTAATGTAAATGGGGGGGGGTTAGGTTCCAGGGAATTTTTTTTTTGCCAGACAAGACGTATACAGTATAAGTTTTAAATAATTGTAAACAAACTATTTAATACTGTACTCACCAATGATGATTGCGAAGCTTGGTTGAGGCAGAGCATAATGAGGCCAGGGCGTGGGGGCTTGCCCGTTTCCTGGCTGGAATGCCGGATAAGCCCAACAACCCCGACCCTGCTCCCCAGCTGGAACGCCAGGCTGGCAGAGTGTGGCAAGTCCCCTTACCCTGACCCCACTCCCTGGCAGGAGCGCCGGGTGGGTGAGTGGTGCAGGGCGAGCCAAACAACCTTATAACAGAATGTTGCACAACTTTAAACGAGTATGTTCTCTAATAGATCAGCAACCTAATAATGAAACAATGTTAACCATACATTAAAATAGCCTCACCCATCAGTTCTTCCAAATCAATTCAAATACACAGGAAGAACATAAATATAACTAAACTTAACTGATCCATGACTCTGTACATTGCCACAGCATCACTACTTGGCCCTACCCAAACCCCAACTCCTCAATAGACCTTGTATACAATGCATGCCCATTAAAGGGCACTATTCAGAGTGTTGGTTGCGGTTAATGGAACGTAAATAGAAGAAAGCAATGTTTATTTTTTATTTTTCAAATATTTATTTAGATAATTATAGGCAGCACTAGTCTTTCCATTATAAACCGCTGTATTTAGTTGTTTATAAGCTTGTCAAACTAAAACTATTCAGGCTAAAAATGTCCCATGTCAAGTGTCTGAGTCAGGCTGAATTTTATTTGTTCCAAGAAAAACAGTTCATCTGCTTCTGAGAACAAAGTTAAGAGAAACATAGTTTGGTTCCTCCCACTCCCCACCCCTGCCCTCATGTTATACAATTCTTGCAACTTCTTAACTGAAAAATTCTAGTGCCTCTATGCTTTGGAGCAGGGACTTACAAGCTTGCCATAGTGTCAGGGATGTGCTTTTTGCTGTCCTGTGAAAAGTTATAAGCCTCTGGAAATCTCCGTTTCCACGAGCTGATTAGAAGCATAGTTTAACATAGGTTTTGTGGGATGTCAAAGTAATCGAATCTCATGCTCTTGGATGTTTGTTAATTTCGGTAGGATCCAATAAGAATTTGTTCTGCACCAAATATATCATTGCACAACAGATACTTTCAGCGAGGGGATCACATTCCACTGTGCCACCAAGTATTGGTTAGTTTTTTGTGTCTTGGCATTTTGGACCAGTGATTTAAACTAGTATGACAAATGATATGCACTGGTGACTGGTAAATAACATCCATTTTGTGAAATACATGAGCGTTATAGCACAGTAATGGTGTTTACCAGTGTTAACAATTATAAGGTTAGAGAGTATTTTTTGTAAATAAAGGTAGTAATACATTGCTTAAAAACTGAAAAAATATTATAAAGTTGTATATTTTAAATAATTGTAACCATGAAAAAGGTGGCTCTGAACATTGTTCTAATACTGAACATTTCAAAAGACAACTCATTTTATAGTACGTATTTGCTAATCAGTCCTGTGAAAAATGTATCACTTGGAGCCCTAGTTTGCCTTACATCTCCAATTGCTGCCCAGACTGAAAATTAAATGATCATACTATGCAAAATGTTTACCTAGTGTAATATGCTTTAAATGTATCAGGAGTTAAAAATGGGGAAAAGTAAGATAATCGATGCAAGGAACATGAAAGGTCAAATCAGTTCACAGAAGTAATGTATGATAATAGATAATGATAATAGGTGCAGTTGATTTGATACAGACCTAGTCAAGAGATGTATCGGTATTTGAAAATAACAATAAACTACAATAGAACTTAATAGTCAGGAAAGTACAGTATGAAGTTTTAGTACAATGTGATTTTTAGTAAAACTCAATAGCTATTACAATATGGATTTGACAGGCTTGTTGGTACAGTAAAAGTTTCATAAGAACATTTATGTCAAAAGAATCAATAAAGTGGGATGGTGAGGGCTCTATGTGCACTATTTTCTGTAGAACATACTAGCTTATATAATGCCACTTGACAAGGGAATCAGAATCATAATTTTCAGAAGAAACCTTTCAGGTCAATGCAATGCATAGTTTGAAAAGAGAAGCAGGACAGCTGGTATGGCACAACATTGCACAGAGAGGTACAATATTAAAAGTTAAATACATAAAAGAATTTTACAGACAATATGAAATGTAAAAAAGTTAAATGAATGCAAAGCTGTATCCACCATGGTGTGGTTCTCTTTTAGACATATAGGATATTCTTTTGTATTTAGTGATAGCTTTTCCTCCTTTATAATATAAATTCAGTGTGGTGTTTTATGGTTGCTATAGGAACTACAATTTTGAATTTCCTGGCTTGTGTGCATGTAAAATCTCAACCATAACATTACACGAACTTATTTAATTTGCTTCCATTTTTCTATAAACAATGTTGAAAGACAGGGAAATAAACCTCTATATGGAAACACATTTTCAAACATACTCCCATTTATTATGATGGGTAGTTAGTAAAATATGTGCATATATTTTAGTAAATGGCTATCATATATAAAATAATGCTCACACATCTAAAAAACCACATTCCATACGTACTTAAATTGATTAGTGATCTCATACTACACATTCACTGTATTATTTTCATTCATTTATAATATCATTATTACTCACGAAATTTCTCCAATCATATGTACCACTTTCAGTTTAGCCAGTTCACCATGACTGGTAGTTCATCCACTCAGTGGTCATTCTGTAAGAAAAACAAAAGCTCACATTGTGGCAGTCAGGAACTACAGACTCTAATGGACAGAGATAACACATCAAGACATGAAAGACCTACAGCATTAACTGCAAAATAATTTGCTAGACAAAGCATCAACATAGTTGCCCTCAGTGAAACTAGACATGCAGATGAAGGCTCCATAAAGGAACCAGGAGGTGGCTACATATTCTTTTGGAAAGGGAAGCCAGCAGAGAGAGACAGCATTTATGGAATTGATTTTTACTGTTAAAAACAGCCTTCTGAAGTCACTGAAAGACTTAAATGAATGCCTAATGAGCCTACAACTTCCCACTAGAAATTTACACATAGCAACTCTTATCAGTACTTATGCTGCAACCATGAACAGTACAGAAGAAATTAAAGAACAGTTCTGTTATGATTTGTGTTACATAATGAAATCCATATCCAATGAAGAAAACCCATATTTCTGGGAGACATTAATGTCAGAGCTGGAAAAGGCAGTGAGGCTTGGAGGGTGTAATGAAGAGCAGTGCAGTTGGTCTCCTCCTACTCACAAGAGTGCTGATCACAAAAACAAGCTCATTATTAAATCTTCAGGCAAAGCGACAAATGTAAAGCTTCAAATCTGCATCTGAGATCAGAGTACTGTCACCTGATTGATTATATTGTTCCATGGCAAGGAGATATCAGAGACCTCAAGATCACCAGAGCAATGCGAGAAGCAAACTGATGGTCTGACCACACGATGATGTTGCCATTTTCAATTTCCATGTTGTTGCCCCTCAACAAAACAATGCTGAATGGATTAAACCAAAATTGAACATAACAAAGTTGAGACACCCATTTCCTCAAGAAAAACAAAGGGAAAAATTAGATGAGAAAATAAATAGCATTACATTATATCATATTCACTTGAAAAATGGAATCTATTCAAATCAGCTATCGGTTAAGCCTCAGAAGAAATTCTAGGGAAAAAAAACCAAAGATGGAACCAGGACTGGTTTGATGAAAATGATGATGATGAAATAAAAAAGATAGTCAAAGAAAAGAATGATGCATTTGTGTCTTGGCAAAATGACAGAGAACCAATATCAAATAAGGACACACTCAAGTGACCTGGAAGCCAAAGCTCAAAGATGGCTTCATGTTCTACAGCAGTGGTTTTCAAATTGGGGTATGCATACCCTGGTGGGTACAGAAGCTCTCATCAGGGGGTACGCAAGAAAAATCTTGAATGGCAGACAACCCATTTTATTTAGTGAAACTTGACAATCTAATAATAGGGTCATAATATTCCTATCTCAGATGGGTTACGTGGTAGATTACATTATTTGGAAAGGAGTATGCAGCCTAAAAAGTTTGAAAACCACTATTCTGTGAGAACTGCTGGGGAAAGAGAGAATAAATAAAGTGTATGGCAATACTAACACACACAGTTGTTTTATGACTCCGGGAAGGTCATTTATGGCCCATCAAAATCAGACCAGTTGCAGTGAAGAGTTCTGGAGCTACCATAATCAAGGACAAGTGAGGCATCTCTGAAAGATGTGTGCAGCATTTTACTGAGCTATTCAACCATCTTTTCACTGTCAACCCAGAGGAACTAACCCAGCACCCCACACACGAAGAAATCGTCCAGTTCCCTATCATTGAAGAAATGCAAAAAGCTATCAAATGAAATTAGAGAGGTCACCAAAACAGCATACCAGCTGAAATCTTTAAACTTGCAGGCCCCCAAACTGTGAACTATCTATAACAAATTAACGATATCTGAGAAATCCTCAGGATTTCAAAGATGCAATCATAGTTACACTACACGAAAATAAAGGGGACAAATCAGACTGTGACAACTACCCAGGGTATCTCCTTGCTATCTATAGCTGGTAAAATCCTTGCTCATATTTTGCTCAGTTGCCTTGTCAAAACAGTATCAGAAAAGTTTTGACCAGAAACCACATTGTGGCTTTAGATAAGGCTGGCACACCACAGACATGGTGAGCAAGATTCAGGAAAAATGCATTGAACAAAACATGGAACTGTGTGCTGTCTTCATTGATCTTAAAAATCATTTTTATACTGTGAGCAGAAATAACCTTGGCAGAATTCTACAGAAGTTTGGCTGCCCCACCCAGCTTATTAATATCATACTTCAATTTCATGAAGTCATGACTGGTCAGGCACTCTGACATGTTGGCTTCTCTAAACCATTCCCCATATCGAAAGGGGTGAACCAAGGATGCATACTGACAGTGGTCCTCTTTGGTCTCTTCTTCACAGCCATTCTGAATTATAGAACTGACAACTTTTGAAAAGGGCATCTATATAAGGTACAAAACTGATGAAAAACTCTTCAGTCTCTGAAGGCTTACTGCAAAGACAAAAGTCCTTGAGAGACTCATTTGAAGCCCTTTTGGTGGATGGTTGTCTACTTAGTCATGAAAGTGACCTACATCTTATCTTTGTCAGGTGCTTAGAGGCACATCAACAGTTTTAACTTACTGGAAAATAGTGAAGACCGCTTCCTTCTATCACCATCAACCCCTACCACTGAGCTAAACATCTCCGCTGATGGACAAAACTAAAGAAAACCAATAATTTTACATAAGTTGGCTGTTCCATCTCAAGTGATAATTCTGAGAATCAGGAAATGTCAAACAGAATACAAAAGGCAGCTTTCAGATGACTTCATCAGAGGATACTCAACCAACATAACATCAAACTGCCAACAAAACTGATTATATACAATGCAGTAGTGATAGCATCCCTTTTATATGGCTGTGAAACATAGACAGTTTTCTGCAGATGCATCAGGCAACCTGAAAATTCACGTGTTGCTCTATTTTGAAGGTCCAATGGCCGGACAGTGTCAAACATTAGCATCCTTGAACAAGGGCAGGGGAAGCAACAAGGCAATGATTATCAAAGTTCGGTTTAGATATTAGCAGAATGGGTGACAACAGACGTCCCAAAAAAGCCCTCTATAGTGAGTTGAAACTTGGAAAGTGCAGGAAGGGTGCACAATGTAAACGCTTCAAAGACACCCTTAAGCAGAATCTCAGCTCATGTGGCATAAATATTGATAACTTCCAAGACACAGGCAAGGACAGACCTGAATGGAGAACAAGAAGCAATAAACACATTGAGAAAGACAGTTAAGAAAAAACTGATTGATAAAAAGGGCCAAGCATCATGCCAAGCCTTCAGTGGGAGCCTACACGGGGTGAAACCTCTTTGTGACCTTGCTCCTCGCAGATTGGGCTATACAGCCACAAAGAGCACACAATATGCTGTGATGTCATCGTCAGATATGATGAACAACCTCACATACATAGTGAATTTTGAACTATCTATAGTTTTTATACCACCAAACATATGTCTGAAAATTGAAAAAAGATATTTTCCCCACAGTTGAACAATTCAAAAATGGAGTTTGAAAGAAACATACCAGTTTTAGTCAACAGGGCCAGGGTTAAGTAATTGCTAAGAAATAAATTCTACTTTTGTGTTTTGAACAATCTGTGGTTTATTTGGAGAAAGGAATTATTTGGATGAATCTCTAAACCAAATCTTTAGAACATATTGAATCTATTTTTTTCTACAGTCTTTCTTCTTTACATTCTGAAATATCTTTAGGTTAAAAATCAAATGTAAGGAATCAAAAGATCTCACAGGGAAGTACCATTTGTGCTCCTTTCAATCTGTATTGAAGTGTTTTGCCCCAGGCAAGATAGCATTTTTCCATTGTTACTCAAATGTTCAATGCACTGAATGAACACTTGCTCCAGTATATGATCTCGTATATTACCTAGAGATGATTCAGTAAGCCGTTCCTCTAGAATGTTTTTTGAAGTAATGAGAAAATAATAAATGAACGTTTAAATTGGGGAGAAAAAACCTGACTGAGTATTGGTACATTTTCTATTATTGCGAATGATTTTTTTATGAGTATAGCACATTTCCGTGCGTTTAAAATGTGTGCAATAGGTGTTTTACAAAACATAATTGGAAATTCACTTTGATAAAATAATGTGCTGTAAGTAAATGCAAACTGTCTTCCTCCAGTGAATTCCTTTTGTCCTCATCAGAGCCTCCAGGGTTGTCAAAAGTCTTTCTCATGAGAGATCCATTTCCTCTATATTTACCCTCATTGAAGATTAGCTTTGAACTCTTTCATCTCTGAATAGTTTGGTTAAATCTTTCTTAGATCATAAGTGAAATATATTTGATGGTCTTATCCTGGTGCTCAGTGGACATTTTGTCCACATTACTGAACTACTGTACCACACAAAATAACAGCAAAAATATGGAGGCAGGAGGAACTGTGGCAGCGAAGAAAGAGGTGGAGAATGAAGCAGGCAGAAGAAGATTCAATCAGGGACTGAACTGTTATCTAGCTAGCTTGTTTTTGTGCAGCTAAGGATTGCTGCACTCCAATCCTTGTTCTATATAGTGAATAAGGGGCCTATCAGCATTTTTTAACCGTGACTTTCACTAACTCTGCCCCTTCCTCTCAGTGAAGGCTGAGATAAATTTAAAAGGGAAGGTATTACCTTTCTATTTATGTTTACTAAATATTAACCCGAATCCACACCCTAGATCCAAACACACCAAATTATAGGAAAGATCAAATCAAGGTTCAGATCCAAACTTTGCAGCAGGACTAACATCTCCATTTGAAGCAATTTAGTAAAATATCTTTTGGATACTGTAATTTTTTTATGCAATGGAATGGGAAGAAGTAGGAAGCACACTGATATTCTGCATAACAGAAGGCTGGTTGACATGGCATTGGTTTATTTATGTACAGTGTCTTTCTATTGCCTAATATAGTGCATCCCAAAACCCTGTTCATCCCCAGGATAAACAACTCCCATTTCAACATTTATAGTAGGTGCAATAAAATAAACCATAAAAAGTTCAAACAATAAGTACATTCATTTTTAATTATAGGCAAGCTGAAGTAATGAAATAATCAATACTTTGTCATTGATTTGAGAATGAATAAGATTTTCATGTAATGACTTCCACTGACTGATAGTTCTTTGGGAAAAAACATGTTCTATAAACAATCAACATATGCAGAGAGCCATACTATATGTTCCACTTCACAAAAATTATATACTCCTGAAGATATAGGATTTAGAAATCAAGCAACTATCATTATTAATATGAATTAAACCATCACTGCACATGCGGTCACAGAATCTAAAACCTTTGCCTGTTCCAGAACTCCATGCACTCCAGGGAGAATTCCACAGAATTCCAAAAATAACCAACTCCCATTGAACTCAGTGGAGCCAGGATTTCTGTCCCTGCCTTCCTGAAAAAAATGGTGATATTTTGAGGTTTTTGTACTGTACTGTATTAAAACATGAGTCTAATATATCCCACCTTCAAGGAATTGTTTTGTTTCTATGATGCGTAGCAAAACAAAAGAGAAACAGATACAATTTAGCTTCTTTAGTATGAATACCTTATATTTTAAATTCCTTAGAGTTTTCTTCATGTGTACTCTGTTTTCACTTAAAAGCTACAAACTGATGGTTCATGTTCACATTAGCTCTCCTTTCACCTTTGGTAGAATTTTTTCTAGATGTTTCACCACTGCCACATAATACTTGCAGCAGATCAAATACAGTAAAACCTTATTAAAAACTTTGATGTAAGTAGCTCACGCATGTCAGGAAAATCTATAATTGAATGTGCTGGATATGTTCACTTATAAACAAAAAAGTAATACAATGGTTTTTAATATGATATGAGAAAATACAAGGAATTAGAATGCCTAAAGGAGAGTAAAAATAATTCTATAAAGAACCTGTATAAAGGCCACACCCTTGTTAAGTCAGGGATCACTTGCAAATAGGCTTTGCAGCCAGGTCTAGCTGTGGTCATTGAATTGGCCAAAGGAAATAATTTAGAACTAGAAATTGAGTAAAACCAAGATCACCTGCATGGTCCCAGGATGATATGGTCATAGGTCTACCAGAGCTGGAAATCTGAACAGGAGCTTGATCAGCTGATAGACTACTCTGTCAGACAGAATTAGAGCTCCCACAAGGCCAACTATGGTCAGTCTCTCAAATGTCCTGTAGCAATGAATAAATTACCCTGTTACTGTTGTTAGAAGTAGGAAAACATCATAATCCTAACTATACATACTAAATGATGGGGTCTAAATTAGCTGTTACCACTCAAGAAAGAGATGTTGGAGTCCATGGATAATTCTCTGAAAACATCTACCTGATTTTCGGTGGCAGTCCAACAAGTTAACATAATCCTAGGAACCGTAAGGAAAGAGATAGATAATAAGATAGAAAATATCATAATGCCACTACATAAATCCATGGTATGCCCACATCTTGAATATTGTGTACAGTTCTGTTCATCCCATCTCAAAAAAGATATATTGGAATTGGAGTAGGTACAGAAAAAGATAACAAAAATTATTAGGGTTAGGGAACAGCTTCCATATGAGGCGAGAGTTAAAAAGATTTGGACTGTCCAGCTTACAAAAGAGATAACTAAGGGGGGACTTGATGGAGGTCTATAAAATCAAAATTTATGTTGAGAAAATGAATACGGAAGTGTTATTTACCCCTTCCCATAACACAGGAACCAAAGGTCATCCGACTAAATTAATAGGCAGCAGATTTAAAAGAAACAGAAAGTACTTCACATAATACACAGTCAACCTGTGGAATTCACTGCCGGGGATGTTGTTAAGGCAAAAGTATAACTGAGTTCCAAAAAGAATTAGATAAGTTCATGGACGACAGGTCCATCAATGGTTATTACCAAACATGGGCAGGGATGCAACTCCATGCTCTTGATGTCCTTCAACCTCTGACTGCCAGAACTTGGGACTTGACATAATTGCCCTCTTCTGTTCATTTCCTCTGAAGCATCTGGCACTGGCCGCTGTCAGAAGACAGGATACTGGATATGGCCACTCTTATGTTCTTATGAATAGTATTTGCATTATCGTAGCACCCATGTTACATTAAGTGCTTTCCATTGTCAAAGTTAGACTCAGGACTCACAGTTTGTCAGACCACTCTGTTTTATTAGCACAGCGCTCTGCTAATGACACCCAGATAATGTGAGCACCATGCAAGACACAAACTATCTTATTTATACAGATAAAAGGGTGAGAACTTAACAAGATAACAAAGGAAGCAGAATCAGATAAGTTTACCTGGGCTAGGCATGCATATCTTATTTCCTTACCCATCTTCTGTTAATGTTTTGCCATTAGCACCATTGTTTATGCCTAATGTTTCTTTTCCTGGCACCTGTATTTCAACATTTCTTATTTCTGCTTAAAGGTACATACAACATTTCTTTAATCCATTCTTATTTTTACAATATAATTCATTCTACTTTCACAATCCCTCCTTTTGGTCAAGCTCACGCCATGACCAAAATTTTACTGGGTTCCACATATTAACCATTCTTTATCTCTTTGTTCATCAGCAATATTCAAAATTATCATATTAGCACTCTGTTCTGGGGCAGTCACCTGAGTGGCATGCCTTACGCAATTTTGGGTACAACAGGAGACTAACTGAAAACATACAAAAATTATTAGGATTCCAAACAGGATAGTCAGGGCTCCCTGAAACAACCAGTTTCCTATGCCAGAGAAATTGAACAGGTTACTTAGCCACTTCCATAAAGAACTCGGCTCTTCATGGGGAAGATATGCGATTTGTTCTAAGTGGCTAGCGTGATCTATTACCTCATTGGTATCGTCAGGTATAAACACACAACATTGTTTTCCAATGAGAACACAGGTCCCTCCTTTGGCCGCCAGCACTATGTACAATGCCTGACGGTTTTGGAGGCCACCTGTCGGATTGCCCCTGTTTCTTTGGCCAGGGCTCTTAAACTTTCTCCAGTTTTATTTGCCATTATTTTAACTCCCACCTGTCGGATTGCCCCTGTTTCTTTGGCCAGGGCTCTTAAACTTTCTCCAGTTTTATTTGCCATTATTTTAACTACTTCTTTTAACCTCAGGAGCCTTTTTTTTTTTTTTTTTTTTTTTTTTGCCTGGTGTATTACTCCCCCAAGTGGGTTAAAGGAACTGCCAATAGTCTCTTCCCAGGTGTCATTACTGTTCCATATTGTGTTAAACGGACAAGGTCCTCCAGTGAGGTCTGGGGAATTGAGTGGGATAGCCAGGACAGGAACATCAGTTTGAGAATGGGCTGGGATGTGGCTGCAGACCCAGCATTTAGAAATATTAAGGGTCTGAGCTATCCACACTTGCTGCTGGATAAAAGAATTGTCATTGTGGACTCCCCAGACCTTCAGACACCAACAGCCGAGGAGCAGGCACCACATGTTGGAGGCAGGGCCCTTCTGGTTCTGACAACCTCAACTGAGGGAACTGTAGTAACAGTTTTATGTCCACCAGGCAGCAGGCGCTAGGCTCACTACTGCTTTTTCTTGGGCCTTGCTTTAGGTAGTTGTCTGCTTCTGGCAACCCTTACGAGAACGTAGATTGTAAGGTATTGCAGGCTGTTCCTCTACGTCATCTTCTGGAGTCAAAATTGACTCTGCGTGGTCCTGAGGTGATGATTGGTTCACTGGGGGTGGTGCATTCTTACACGGCAAAGCATGTATTCATGCTGCGGATGCCAGACAGTTTAACAGCCGTCTGGGTAGTAAGCAGTGCCTGATGATTCTTTGATACTCTTTAAGTCTTTTTGCTTCTTTCCTTGACTCTGGCTATAACAATGGCCTTCACACCTTATCTTTTCCTGATGCATTCATTCCTCATTCACACAAACAGATTGAGAATACAAACAGTAGTATTTTATATTGAGCAAAAAGGCATTGCAAATTAAACCTTGCTAAGTTTTACAATTAATAACCAAGACAATTTACATTGAGACCCAGGCCTTCAATGTTTCTCTAATTTACTTAACATAGACACAATAGAGAATCCTGTCTCTTACTACCTAAATCTTAAAACAAAGAGTTAGAGAGGGCCCAATTTGTAATGCATATGGGAAAACAGAATCTTATAGTCCCAGAGGGTCATTTCTTTCTGCTATTCAAAAAGGGTGGCTGGTAGGATGAAATCAAATTATACATTATAAAGTCCAGCGCCTACATATCCCCCTGTTGACACTAAGATTATTAATCGCCAGTGTCACTTCTTATGTAGTAAAATACTGGGAGGTGATTTGGGCCTGTGGCTCTAGCTTTGCATACATTTGTTTTATCCACCAGCATATTTTAAACATTTCAATTAAACACATACAATTTAAAACCAAAAACAATTAGGGGTAGTAACATTAGTATGCCAGTAGTTGTGGGAGACCATCCAGATAATATGAATGGTTCTGTTTCCCACATTGTTTTGTTTGTTTGTTTTTAGGAACTATGTTACCTTTTTACCTTTTTAAACAGATAATTGGTAACTGTTTGCCATTCAATGCGCTAAGACTGATAGAGAACTCAGCTAAATCAGTGCTTACAGTAGGCTGAGACTTTTTGGTTGTGGCAAATAGTAAATGTGATTATTGGTAAACACAGTACTTACATTACATGTACATTTGTCTACTGGTGGGTTGCTAACACTTTTATCCTTTTAAAACACTTCTTTCCAATAATTAACACACACATTGCCCGTTATACAATACTTTGGCCTAATTATTAATTTTATCCCACATACAGGATCCTAGTGAGATGTCTTCACTACAGGGCTTTGGAGCAACAGGCATGGATAAGCCTCTAGTGTCCAATAGTTTCCCTTCCTCCCCAGCCCACTGGCTTGAGGTCTGAGGTAGCCAGAAGGATCCCAGGTGCAATCTGTGGAGTGGGTTAACTTTCCATATCTTTGCTTCCAGAGCCTGTTGGTGTGCAATTTTAACAACAATTTCTTCACTTAACAAATTTTGTCTTACCGTACTGGAGACATACTGCATCCAGTTATATTGATAGGTATTAAACAATTATCTTTTTCTGATTTTCTGAAAGACAAAAAACATTTTTCTACCCCTTTCAGGGTGGCATTGATTGTCGCTTAAAAGATTCCTTTCTTTTACAAATACCCTTGCTGATTGCAGGCAAAACAGAGGAATTGCCCCCATATTTTCCTGTTTTTTTTTGTTTTTTTTTATAGGCAGGTCAGGTTTTAATGGCTTCTACTTTTTAAGGGTTATGGGGAAATTATTCTACTGTTTAGTTATTAAATTCATGAGGTGGTGTACCTCAAGTTTTTCTTCTTATATAGCAGACCAAGTTTGTAATGTTTTTCCTGCTGTGTTAAGCTTTAAGTTTATTCACAGGTAATAGCTGAGAAGCATCATTACCATAGTACCTTAAAGGATTTTTCCAAAAATCATACGTACTATACGTTGTTAAAGGGGTACTTACTAACATTACATTTATTTCAATGTTTAATATTAACAATAACATTAGCGTCAAATCTATTAAAGATATCTTGTTATACCATGTTTTTTTTTTGTTTTTTTTTAGGTAATTTCTTTTGTGCTGGCAGTTTTCACCTTCCTTTATCAGTTAGGTAATTTGCATCAACACAGGCTTGGCTTTTGGATTCAAAGCCATCAGCAGAGCTCAGAGACTCTGTCTTGGGGACACAATCAACTTTCACCAGAGTTTTGATTTCTTTCCACTTTCAACTCCTGCTTACAAAACACACAGAGATCTGAAAAAGAAAACAGTCTATTGCGGCTCTTTTTGGAGCCCTAATAGGATTTTAATTCAGTAGCATATTTCATTTGTATTTCTTTTACCCCTTTTTACAATATACATTGCACATGTCCTAGGGAAAAAGCACATTCCTTCTATACTACAACTTTTTTTTTTTTAAACATTAGCCATATCAATTTTTACATACGATGTAACTTTCTTTTTTCTTACAGAGTTTTCATGTACCCTTATCAAAAGTGACAGTCTGATTACACAGAGCCATTATAAGGCTCAATGTTTTTAACATTGCTTCTTTTTGTTTTATGCACCTCACCTCTGCAGTTGCTTCAGAGGGGCACTGTTAAATTTTTTTATTTTTTTTTATTCTTTCACTACGGCTCTTATCTGCTATTGTTACAAAAAAAACCCAACCAACCAAACAAAAAGACTCCAGAATCTCTCCCTATTCTCCTGATTTTGACTGCCCTATTGCAGCCATGACTTGGTTTTTATTTAAAAAAACATTTTAAATTTTATAAAGAATCAAGTTACCCCTTAAGGGTTAAATGCTAAATCCCAAAGCCAAACAACACTAATTACCTGTGTCTTGCAAAAAGGTCTGTCAGTTTTGCAACTTTGAATTAAGAGTCAAATGAATTTTTAGTGGCATTAAAAACAAAAACAAAACCAATTTATCTTACACCTACAAAACAGGAGTTTTACAAACCAGATGTGCTGGTTTAGCTTCTTAGAACTTTACATATTTTCACAGACAAATAGATACATACACATTTTCTATTCCTTTACACTGCTTTGTTTTTACATAGCTCTATATATATTTGGATTATTTACAGGCATTCTTTTGGAAAAGGGCCCATTTTCCCTTCAGAATGGCTGCAAAGAAACCAAGAATTCTTTCTTTAACATGGTCCTTTTTAACATTTTCACAAAGTTTAACTGCTTAATTCTCTCCAGCCTTTGTAGAGTTAAATTTTCACTCTCTTTCCTTAAATCACTCGTTTATCTCCCAAAATAACACCTTAATCACCTCAGATTTCACCATTTTAAGTATTGTTCCAGGGGTTCATGCCTGCACTTACTGCTTTTCTTACTCCTTACACTATGCCCTTAGGGCTTCCAACCTGTTTTTCAGTTTCTTTATCTGTTGCTTGCCTGCTTTTCTGGGCCCGATCCTGCTTTTTTTCAATGAACCGTTTGTGAGTGATATTGTGGTCACTTCACAATTTTGAAATAAATGTTTAAGGAAAGGGACCAGGAAGGGTGGGGGCTAGTTGAGGAACCCACCTTCTTTGCTGAATTGGTAGTGGAACACTAAAGAATCATTTTTTTTTTTGAGGCAGACAACAAAGGGGAACAGAACAAGGGGCTTTTTGTCCTTTTTACAATGAGATGGGAGTATTAAGGGGGTTGGATCGATCCGGGGTGGGTTTTTGAGAACGGGGTAAAGGGGAGCGCTCGGTCTGGTGGTGGGAGAGGAGGCTTTTAATAAAGCTTTCAACTTATTATTTGAATATTTGAGAGAGGCGAGTTTTTTATTTTGTCCAGCTACGATTTCCCTCTTCCCACCACTGAATGAAGCAATTAACCTCTTCTTTAGCCAATTTAGTTTTAGGTTGGCCGAGTTTGTCCTTTAAGACGTCCACTCGGTCTTGTTCCAAGATTTTAACAGTGGCCACTGAGTTTTGGGATCCCCCTGAGTTAGCCTAGACCATTTTTCCAGAAATTTACAGGAGTCCGGACCCTTCTTACAGGAGTCTGGACCCATCCTAAATATATAAAATGAGCCAGCGTTCGTTTAGGGAACTGTCCTGACTTAGACCTCTGGTTACCCATACAGGAGGACTTCACACACCAATCGCACAAGAAGGAAATTCGGGTTAGGAGCCCACAGGCTACTGCCTCAATCGCCCTTGCTTTCACACCAGGGCTTTTACCCAAAGTGCGGTGCGGCTGCGATTGTGCAGATTCCACTCACTCAGACCGCGGGGACAGGAACCCCTTGGTCGGCCGATCCCCGGACGGAGATGGCACCCGGACTCAAACACTCCACAGGAGGACGGATAGACACAGAGACAGGACAGTCCTCAGTCCGGACAAAACACAGAAATAATTACCTGACCAGATTCCTGATGTCAGATCCCGGGATCCCTACCAGAACAGAGTGGGAACCAACAGGTTCAATGGCGTAGACTTCACTGTGGTCGTGCGCCTTTTCGTTATAGTGGAGGACCGCTCGGGCCAAATGCCCAGGTGCCGGCTGCCACGGTCGTCCTACAAAAACAGTCAGGAATCACACAGCCCCAGTGAAGACGGTTGCCATCTCGGTGGAACCTCCAAATTGTCAAAGTTAGACTCAGGACTCACAGTTTGTCAGACCACTCTGTTTTATTAGCACAGCGCTCTGCTAATGACACCCAGATAATGTGAGCACCATGCAAGACACAAACTATCTTATTTATACAGATAAAAGGGTGAGAACTTAACAAGATAACAAAGGAAGCAGAATCAGATAAGTTTACCTGGGCTAGGCATGCATATCTTATTTCCTTACCCATCTTCTGTTAATGTTTTGCCATTAGCACCATTGTTTATGCCTAATGTTTCTTTTCCTGGCACCTGTATTTCAACATTTCTTATTTCTGCTTAAAGGTACATACAACATTTCTTTAATCCATTCTTATTTTTACAATATAATTCATTCTACTTTCACACCATGCTAGCAGTCAAATGCAATTACTGTCCATAAGAGAGAGAAGCAGCCAAGAAACAACAAAATAATTTTTTATTTAACAAATATCAACTAACCCCAGCTCCCCTCTACCTAGCCATTATTAGTCACCTAATTTCTTATAGGCAGCATGGTAAAAGTGAATCTTCAGAAGTGGTTTGAAAAAAGATTATAATAGTGGCTTTACAAGCTAGTTGAGAGACAGTGTTCCATGCTTAAGGGACAATGTGAAAGAGAGTGTGAAATTGTTTATAGAAGAGAACAAACATGAGGACAAGGCTGACATGGTTCGGAACAAAGGGTCTGTGACAGACAAGGCAATTTCCTACCATATCCATGGGAGATCTTATTGAATTACATTAAGTATCTTAGGGGTCCATTGTACTAAATGAATGGTTTATGTATTATTGCAGGCCAGGATTGTATCTAACCTCTCACGAGAAGAGAAGTGAGATCTGGGTGTTCAAAGGACAGCATTGAAACAAACAAGAATGGACCTTTGGAACAAAAAGTGTTAAGTGGTTTTGCTGGGAGAATATCTAGAGGGAAGTGAATGCAAATTCCTCTCTTCTAATTATACAAAAATCCAGCCTTTTGAAGCTACACCCTTAGGAATGGATCATTGTCTACTGATCCCATGTTACATAGGGCTGAGATCAAAGGTGCAAACTGTATAAAGGAAAGACTGAACTATTCAAGGTTGTTCTGGTTCTGAATTTGAGATTATGAATTTATAACCATTGGGGAAAAAAACTAATTGTATGTTTTGAAGGATTGACACCTATCAGAGCTCAAGGCTGGATTTGGGCTGACCTGTGGTAAGCTTTTTAGCATGCATATAGTTTTTTATTGTTTTAATATTTTCTCTGTAATGCTTTTACCTTAATAATAAATGTGTTTGCTTAGAAGGATCTGTGTGGTAACTTATAACTGCAGGCAATTATGTTGTTCATAGCCTGTGCATTCAGCTTAAATCCCATTATATTTGTCTCTGACATGCCCTCATTGGCTGAAACAAAATAAAAAAGGGTGAGGACAGTATGTATGGATCAAAACTCATTACTAACAGATGACTGGGTAGGATGTTAAATAATTTAGCCACTGCAGATCAGGGTCTAGCAGAGAGTTTTCAGCACCAAAATTTCTACAACAACATTTGATAATAATACTTTCACAGGCGGTCTCAACAAAGTCTAAGAAATGCATAGGGATTCATATTCTCTCATCTTACCTTAGAAGTGGTCTTTCCAGGTAATTTTTGAGGCATCTCAACAATGCAATGTGGGAAATACTGCTGCTTCCTCAGCTTCACCTGCTTTATAAATAGAGAATTCACAATTCAGTCCCCAATCATGCCAACTTAATATCATCTAAGTATCATTTAAAACTGACTCATCTATTCTGTTGAATTAAATTTGGTAATAAAATATTTTAGTAAGATGAAATAACATGCAGCATATTAGCTTTCCAGCATATAAAGTTTGCAATAGATTACTCTCTGTTTATGATAGTAGGTTAATACAAAATCATGACCAGCCGTGTTTAAAATAGTGGAGTCTGCAAGTTAATCTCTGTGACAATTTCTAATTTGTTATTTCTCTGACTATGTTGAAAACATTCTTTAAAGGGAAAAAATGATTTACCTGTCTTAAATTTTTACAGTAAAGCGTGCATTTATCAGAAAGATTTGTTTATGATGGAATTATTTATGTGGAATATTTGTTACGGGATTTCAAAAAAAACAACTGGAAAATGTATTGACCTACTGAATATTTGTTAATTAATAGACTTGTGTCTATTTATAATTAAATCCTTCCCACTTTCCTCTCTTGATCTCTGTTTCACCTTCCAAACAGACAACTTTCTTCTTTAATTTTGCACTTTAAAGCAAACAACTTTAGATACAATGAGCAGAAGTTAGCTTAGCTCCCAAAAAAGAATAGGAGTACTTGTGGCACCTTAGAAATTAACAAATTTATTTGAGCATAAGCGTTTGTGGGCTACAGCCCACTTCATCGGATGCATAGAATGGAACATATAAGAGGAGTATATATATATACATACAGAGAAGATGCCTTACCAGCTCTAAGAGGCTAATTAATTAAGATGACCTGTTATCAGCAGGAGAAAACTTTTGTAGTGATAATCAAGATGGTCAATTACAGATAGTTGACAAGAGGTGTAAGGATAGTTATATGGAAAAAGATTAACGTAGTGTAATGACTCAGCCCTTCCCAGTCTCTATTCAAGCCAGAGTTAATGGTATCTAATTTGCAAATCAATTCAAGCTCAGCAGTTTCTCCTTGGAGTCTGTTTTTGAAGTCTTTCTGTTGCAAAATTGCTACCTTCAGGTCTATATAACTCTTCTTATATGTTATATGTTCCATTTTATGCATCCGATGAAGTGGGCTGTAGCCCACGAAAGCTTATGCTCAAATAAATTTGTTAGTCTCTAAGGCCTGGTCTACACTAGGCGTTTAAATCGGTTTTAGGAGCGTAAAACCGGTTTAACGCCACAACCGTCCACACTAGGAGGCACCTTATATCGATTTTAATGGCTCTTTAAACCGGTTTCTGTACTCCTCCCTAACGAGAGGAGTAACGCTAGTATCGGTATTAACATATCGGATTAGGGTTAGTGTGGACGCTGATCGACGGCATTGGCCTCCGGGAGCTATCCCACAGTGCACCAGTGACCGCTCTGGACATCATTCTGAACTCGGATGCACTGGCCAGGTAGACAGGAAAAGCCCCGCGAACTTTTGAAATTCATTTCCTGCTTCCCCAGCGTGGAGATCTCATCTCATCAGCACAGGTGACCACGCACAGCTCATCAGCGTTAACAATGCAGTCTCCTGAGAATCGTAAAAGAGCCCCAGCATGGACTACATGGGAGGTACTGGATCTGATCGCTATCTGGGGAGAGGATTCAGTACTAACAGAACTGCGTTCCAAAAGACGAAATGAAAAAGTATTTGAAAGAATTTCTAAGGCTATGACGGATAAAGGCCACAGCAGGGACTCAGTGCAGTGCAGAGTGAAAGTTAAGGAGCTCAGACAAGGCTACCAGAAAACCAAAGAAGCAAACGGAAGGTCAGGGGCAGGTTGAAAAACATGCCGCTTCTATGCTGAGCTGCATGCAATTTTAGGGGGCTGCGCCACAAGTACCCCACCCCTGATCGTGGATTCCGAGGTGGGGGTTGTAATCTCTGCCATGGCTGAGGATTATGCAGACGGGGAAGAGGAAGATGAAGAAGAGGAGGAAGACCTAGCAGAGAGCACACAGCACTCCGTGAGCCCCAGCAGCCAGGAGCTTTTTATCACCCTGACGGAATTACCGTCCTCCCAGCCCTCACAAGCCACTATCCCAGACAATGACGCCATGGAAGGGAGCTCTGGTGAGTGTACCTTTGCAAATAGCAAACATTGTTTTTTAAGCAAGCCTTTTTTAATGATTGATTTGCCCTGAGGTCTTGGGATGCATTCGCAGACAGTATAGTTACTTAGAAAAGTTTGTTAACATGTCCAGGGATTGAGAGGAAATCCTCCAGGGACATCTCGATGAAGCGCTCCTGTAGGTACTCCAGAAGCCTTTGCAGAAGGTTTCTGGGTAAGGCAGCCTTGTTCCGCCCACCATGGTAGGACACTTTACCACGCCATGCATGTAGCAAGTAATCAGGTATCATTGCGTGGCAAAGCATAGCAGCGTATGGTCCCGGTGACTGCTGGCATTCAAGAAGCATCCGTTCTTTATCTTGTTCTGTTATCCTCAGCAAAGTGATATCGTTCAGGATAACCTGGTTAAAAATCAGGAATTTAAGTAAGGGGGGGGTGGCCATTTTTCTACTGGGTTCGTGGACTGCATCAGCTTAAAAAAAAACTTTCCTGCACGTAGCGAAGCGGGGGGAGGGGAGGAGTGAAATGCCGATGATCTTTTCTGTGTTTGGTCACCGGCGATCTTCCCCAAGGCACCAGACACGCAGTGGGTGGGGGGGGGGGGAGGTTGTTGATTAGCAGGGAGCTAGCGTGGTATTAGCCATGCGTTGTTGGGGGGGAAGGGTTAAATCACTACAGAAGCCGAAAGACAGTGGCTTACCATGGCCGCATGCAAGGTGAATTATGATGCCTGGACCTGCGTCTGTGAGATCTGTAACTCCAGAGCTGCAGGCACTCACTATTAAGATGAAAAAATGCGACCTTGTAGGGAAATCACATGTGCTAGGTGGTGAATACTGCTGTTCACTGTGAAATAGTATAACCATTGTTCTGTAAAATGTATCTTTCTAAATATTTATCTCCCTCATGCAGCTGCAAATATTTCAAGCGTCCCTCCTCCATCCCAAAGGCTAGCACAGATAAGGCGGAGGAAAAAGAAGACGCGAGATGAGATGTTCTCGGATATTATGGAAGTTACACGCAATGAAAGAGCTCATCTGAATGAGTGGAAGGACGTGGTTTCAAATTACAGGAAAGAGGCCAGTGAACGTGAGGACAGGAGGGACAACCGAGATGAGAGGTGGCGGCAGGAAGATCAGCGGTGGCGGGATGCAACTCTGGGGCTGCTGCGTGATCAAACTGACATGCTCCGGCGTCTTGTGGAGCTTCAGGAACGGCAGCAGGATCACAGAGTGCCGCTGCAGCCCCTGTATAACCACCCTCAACCCTCACCATGTTCCATATCCTCCTCACCCAGACGTGTAAGAACGCGTGGGGGGAGGCTCCGTGCACCCGCCCACTCCACCCCCGTGGACAGCCCAACCAGAAGGATGTCGTTACTGTGAATTTTTTTTAATGGCCTTCTCCATCCCTCCTATCCTCCTCCCAAACCACACCCTTACTTCTCTCCCTCTTTTTATAATGAATCAATAAAGAATTCATGCTTTTTAAATGAGTGACTTTATTTGCATAAGTAAGCTGTACTCGAAGGGGGAGGGGGAGTTGCTAACAGGGAATGAGTCAGTCAAGGCGGGGTGGGTGTTCATCAACAAACACAGCAGTCACACTGTACCCTGGCCATTGATGAAGCTCGTTTTCAAAGCTTCTCTGATGCGCACCGCTTCCTGGTGTGCTCTTCTAATCTCCCTGGTGTCTGGCTGCGCGTAATCAGCGGCCAGGTGATTTGCCTCAGCCTCCCACCCCGCCATAAAGGTCTCCCCCTTACTCTCACAGAGGTTGTGGAGAATACAGCAAGCAGTAATAACATAGGGGACATTGGTTTGGCTGAGGTCTGAGCGAGTCAGTAATGTCCACCAGCGCGCCTTTAAACGGCCAAATGCACATTCCACCACCATTCTGCACTTGCTCAGCCTGTAATTGAACAGATCCTGACCACTGTCCAGGCTGCCTGTGTATGGCTTCATGAGCCATGGCATCAAGGGGTAGGCTGGGTCCCCCAGGATAACGACAGGCATTTCAACATCCCCAACTGTTATTTTCTGGTCTGGGAAGTAATCCCCTTGCTGCAGCCGTTTAAACAGAGTAGTGCTTCTGAAGACGCGAGCGTCATGAACCCTCCCTGGCCATCCCACGTGGATGTTTGTGAAACGTCCCTTGTGATCTACCAGTGCTTGCAGCACCATTGAAAAGTACCCCTTGCGGTTTACGTACTGGGTGCCCTGGCGCTGCGGTGCCAAGATAGGGATATGGGTTCCATCTATCGCCCCCCCACAGTTAGGGAATCCCAGTGCAGCAAAGCCATCCACTATGGCCTGCACATTTCCCAGAGTCACAATCTTTTGTAGCAGCAGCTTAGTGATTGCTTTGGCTACTTGCATCACAGCAGCCCCCACAGTAGATTTTCCAACTCCAAATTGATTCCCGACTGACCGGTAGCTGTCTGGCGTTGCAAGCTTCCACAGGGCTATCGCCACTCGCTTCTCTACTGTGAGGGCTGCTCTCATCTTGGTATTATGGCGTTTCAGGGCAGGGGCAAGCAAGTCACAAAGTTCCATGAAAGTGCCCTTACGCATGCGAAAGTTTCGCAGCCACTGGGAATCATCCCACACCTGCAACACAATGCGGTCCCACCAGTCAGTGCTTGTTTCCCGGGCCCAAAATCGGCGTTCAATGGATAGAATCTGCCCCATTACCATCAGGATCTCCAAAGCGCAGGGGCCCGCGGTTTGAGAGAATTCTGTGTCCATGTCCTCATCACTGTCATTGCCGCGCTGCCGTATCCGCCTCCTCCTCGCCTCGGATTGAAGGTCCTGGTTCAGCATATACTGCAGGAGAGTGCGCGAGGTGTTTAAAACATCCACGATTGCGGTATGGAGCTGAGCAGGGTCCATGCTTGCTGTGTTATGGCGTCTGCACAGTTCACCAAGCAAAAAAAGGCGCGAAACGGTTGTCTGCTGCTCAGGAAGGGAGGGGTGAGGCTGTACCCAGAACCACACGCGACAATGATTTTTGCCCCATCAGGCACTGGGATCTCAACCCGGAAATGCCAAGGGGCGGGGGAGGCTGCAGGAACTATGGGATAGCTACGGGATAGCTACCCACAGTGCAACGCTCCAGAAATCGACGCTAGCCTCGGACCATGGACGCACACTACCGATTTAATGTGTTTAGTGTGGCCGCGCGCACTCGATTTTATAAAATCTGTTTTACAAAACCGGTTTATGCAAATTCGGAATAGTCCCGTAGTGTAGACGTACCCTAAGGTGCCACAAGTACTCCTGTTCTTTTTTTACGGATACAGACTAACATGGCTGCTACTCTGAAACTTAGCTCCCCAATTACCTCCATAGAAATTACCTGAAATCAAATTTCTCAGTTTGTCTGTGTCGGCGGGGAGAGAAGGGGAGGAAGGGAGGGAACTGTGGACAAGCCCAGAATAGCTAGTACAGAATAGTTGTTCCTTCCTAGCTCCTGCATGGATGCTCTTACGCCAACTAAGAGTGGCAGAATAAGTGTGTCTGAATGAGGAGTTAATGCTGAACAGCTACTGTGCTTTAAATTCACAACTTACCTATTTCACACTAAATTCTCTCTGAATTTCCTATGTAGAAAAGCCCTTAGAAATGGGACAAATTGAGAGAAATGTGATTACTACCTAGGTATTCCAGTTCTTTGCTCTAAAAAATAGTGTAGTACTTGATATCTATTGTTTACCTCTGTAAATAAATCTGTTATAGTATTATCTGACAAAGTGATGGGACTAAAACCAGGGACTCCAGGTGAGTGGTCTGCAGTGCATTTGAGGAAATTCTTACTTTTGAATAGGCATTACACACTTTTGTATCTAGTCAATGTGGATTCTGTGGCTGCAGATTTTGCCATGCAGTTCATCCCCTGCTACTCCAAGTTGTATTACAGAGTCCTAGCTTCTATTGTAAAATATTACCGTAACCTGAAACAACATTTCTGAAAAAAACCTGCTCCAGTCAAGCATGAGTAAAAAGAGGTGCTCTTGGCCTCTCATGGTATTTGGGACTCAAGGAACAAGTAAACACCTTGGTCAAAGGATGCGTAATCTCCCATTAATGTGTGCAGGAACCATTTCAGGTTACACATCTGTCCCCCATTTTACCAGAACCTTGATATTCAATAATGTAATACCTTTGTTATTCATTTGACCCACAGTATGCTCATGTATGTTTATCTACAAAACTTTGCATCTAATGTGTGCCTCCTTTTGGCCGTCCAACTGAATGAATAAACAGTATTTAGATAAAATTGCAATATCCAAGTTGCTTAGCCAACATATGCATGCTTGGGATATTAAATAATCTGGATTATTTTCATACATTCTTCTTGACTGCTGCAAGCAGAAAATATGCATAAATCAGCAATATCATCAGCTTGTTATGCGTATACTACATCACGTTTCATTAAAAATCTTTAAAGTATTTTGTGGCCTCTAGCATGCCTCTAAATACTATCAAAAGCATATCACGTTAGGTTTTTGACTAGTGTGACACAACTGAAAAGCCACTGTGACATGTTTCTCACTTTCCTGATATTTTCAACACTTGCACATTTTTAATATGAAACTTGCCTTTTGTTGTGTTGCATTTTGTCTTGTGGCGTTCTGAAACAACTGAAATAACTAATACAGTTTGCTTTTTATTATTAACTTGTACCAAATTACTCTGTAATTATTAAGACTATGCACCATATGACTCAGACTATTTAAAAAAAACTGTATGTGTATGAATATTTATGGATGTTTTATGGACATAGAGAACTTGAGGGAATATCAAATATCCACATACTGTAATGTCCATGAGAGCTGGATAGTGCATGTGGATCTCAGCTAAAAGATGAGTAAAATTGTATATAGCTTAAAAACTCCCTATTGACTACACATGTTTGGTAACTTGATATATTGTTTATATATAAACTTGAAAAATGTATCCCTAATATGCTAATTTCAGAGACAAGGTAGGTGAGGTAATATCTTTTATTGGATCAACTACTGTTGGCGAAAGAGAGATGCTTTCAAGCTTACACAGAGCTCTTTGTTCCCCCAGAAAGGTTCCCACAGACCTAAAGAAGAGCTCTGTGTAAGCTTGAAAGCATCTCTTTCACCAACTGAAGTTGGTCCAATAAAAGTTATTACCTCACCCACCTTGTCTCTCTTCTATCCTGGGAGCAACATGACTACTAAAGCACTGCAAACAAAATGCTAATTTCAGACATTTAATGTACATATATTAACTATGGAGAGTTAAAACCGCCCATTTCTGATTAAACCATGCTGTATTTTGGGGATTATACAAATAAATGTAGTATCTATGATCATATGATCTTACGGGCTTTTTGGACAACCTCATATTCTGATATGTTTCTTGCTCATGCTACTGCAAAATGCTCAGAATAGGTAATTCCACCATTGAAGATATTAGTGTATACACTGAGGATAGAATTGAGACTTCTGATTTCTTTTTGTATGAGGGGATTTAAATGGATGAGGAAAGAAGCAGTAAGTTGTGATTTACATAAACCAAAAATAAAAGGCAGACATGTTGTGGTAATATCTTTCTTCTCTTAACGTTGTATGTCTTTATTAGACTTGTTAGTACCTAACTGGAAGAGTTTATTGATACACAGATGGGGCTGTGCAGCCAACGTAGTGCCGCAAATAGACTGATTTCTTATGGTAAACCAGCAGATTAGATTATTTAGGAGGAAGCTATGTGCTGAATGATGCTACCTAGAGGAAATGTAACTATGTGCAGAAAATTAATTTCCTATAATGTTTGTTCAATGCCACATTGAGGTTTCAATGGGACTGAATAAAGCATCCACTGAGAGTTACTGAACAAAATTGTCCGAAATAGATTGCGGTCCGTTAAGCTTGGTATTGAGTGAGGAAAAACAGGCAGGACCAGAATAACAGTGAAAAGCCAAGTGGCTGCGTTTATTGGGGGATAATTACAACTTGGGCCGGGGGAGTAGGCAACTTTGGCTGGGATGGTATCAAAAGTACAAACACACCCCAAAACACAGTAATAATACACTTTATACTGCTCACCACACCACACCAAATAGGCAGACACACCAATCTTACAAGATAGGAATCGGGTTCGTCAGGGCGGTGCCCGGTGCAACACAGAACAGAGACCCACGGGCCACTGCCTCAGCCACCCTTGCTTTCACACTAAGGGTAACCCAGAGTGTGGTGCGGCTGCAGCTGGGCAGATTCCACTCACACAGACCGCGGGGACAGGAACCCCTTGGTCAGCTAATCTCCAAGTGGAGACAGCTCCCAGATTCATTCACTCCGGACAAAGACAGAGCAGTGATTCACACACATAAAACAGTTTGCAATTAACAATTCACTAACAACTAGAACAACTATACAAGCTAGCTAAGCAATTGTGCAATTCTGAGCTCATTAATACAATCCTGATATCCTGAATAGATACTTGGTACAGAGTTAGGGAGGGGAAAAATAAGAGGCTAGATGAGCTAACTGTCAGATATCAAAAAGCAAATACTGCACTCCAGGCGCAGCTGACCAGCAGAACAGACACCAGAAGCATGACGAGCTGACAGGGATCGGGTTCAAACGACAACGAATCCAAACGATACGACACGAGTGCACTTTACCGAGAGGAGACCCTGGCCGAAAGGGTGATCAGGTCCTTCAGCTAACACGCGGATGCTCCACACAAATTTTTGGGGGAAACCTACTTTTATTCGAAGGGTCTCACTCACTTGTGTCAGTATCTGATTGGTTCCCTGGTCCCTCCTCCCTCCAGGCTTCAAGCTGTTGCCATCCCACCTTAGCAGGATTTGCACACGGCACACTGGAGTTGACAAGTAAACAAGCTTGACCCTTAGATGACTGGGTCCAAAAAGAGCGGGAAAGTGAGTCGCTGGGCAGGATTAACCTGACCTCCAGACGACCGGCCCCAAAAAACCAGGTTGCCGGGCAGAATCAGGCCTTCACACACAGAACTAGCCTGACCTTTAGATGGCCCAGCAGGAGAGAAAAAACAACAGGAGAACATACACAGCCAGTGTTGCTGGGCAGGATTGAGTCTCTGCCCTCTCCTATATACAAGAACCTAGTCCAAGATGGAGGCAGTCCTGTCCTTTTAACAGGACAAGATTGCCGTGGACCGACAATTGGCCATTCAAAGCCATAACTTCGTATCGGATTGCGACAAAAATATGTTAGATCCAAACTGTCAGATAGATAGAAACTAATGCCAGGACTAATAAGATTAATGAATTTCCATCCCTGGTGAGCTGCAAAACAGAAATGAAAAGTAGAATAAGTAGAGACCGACCATTTGATAATGCCCCTCTCTCCTCAAAATGGCAACAAAGAAATGATGAACTGCTTTCTCTTGATGTACCAAGATATCGTAATATTAATTACAGAATCCACAAGTGCAATTGTTGTTCTTCACGAGAAAGAAAAATATTTGATAAGCTTTCAAATTCAAAATTGATACTTTTGCATTCATTAATGGGAGTATTAAAATGTTGTCCAAGAACTCGGTCACAATGGTAGCCCAGTTTATGTTTTGGAAGAGAAATGTGGAAAAGGATAGCTGAGCCAGCCGTGAAACCACCAAATGACAAGTAACACTGGAAAGCAAAGTGGCCCACTTGATTTAAAGTTCCTGAAGCATTGTACCAATGCTTGGACACTCCTGAGAACAGTAGATCAGTAGCTATCACAAAGCAGTTTTGTGATGTTCGTAACTTTGAATGCTAGTTAGTTTTCCTGTACGTCTCTGGGCTGATATCAGATGCACCTTTATTTTGATTGTTTTATCTGTCCATTATTTCAATGGAACTTTGACAATTTTCACAGCTCACGATCAGTCCCTGTATGTAGGAGAAGGGTACTCACTTGTTGGGGAGTGTGCTGACACCCATTTAAAGAACTCAGTAGAGAAATGAGACTTTCTATGGAATATTTATATTTACCTATAATATTGTATGGCAGAGAGAAAATTCTCTTGAATTCAGTACCGCAAACGTATATAGATATGGTTATTCTCTATTAAATTGTGTATGTTTTTTAGAACAATTTCTATAGAGCCCTATTGGTTTCATTCCTATTATGTGCTACCGGGCTCTTCCAAAAGGAAAGTTTTTTTCTGTATAGCCTCATCACAGGTATCAGTAGTGCCCACTGGCAGTCCAGTCAAAGCCAATAAAGTAGCATGATCCACCTCTCCCTGCAGTATACAAGATGGAAAGATACCGTAAATGTGAAAGGAATTCAGCCAGTGACAACTTGAAAATAACAGATCTTGCTTAAATAAGGCCAAAAGTGGAGATAATGCAAGGGACAAACAAATCAGTTGTCATTATAGCTACAATATGATGAAGCAAGAAGATCCAAAATAAAGATCTTTTTAAGAAAATGAGCATCAATTTCCCTTTATATTTGGCTTCAAATTCTTTTTTTCCATCTAGATTTCCGTCATTAATCTCCAGTCAGATACTCCCCATTATCAGCCATTCTTATATCTGATCATGATAAAATAATTGTTTCTTCACAGAATGTATGAAACAAGATAACAGCATGTTAGGAATGCTGGAAAAGGAGGGGGGAAGCTCTTGAAAGAACATTTCTCCCTTCTATGCCACTCCTTTATTATCCCCTCAGCCATGCTTTATTCATGTGTTTTATTCCTGTCTAATTTATGTATCAATCCTTCAAGATGTCGAGCACCCTTAACTCCAGTTGCAGTTAATGGGAGTTAAGGAACCTTAGCATCTTACCAGAATGGGTTCTTTGACAGTAAGCTACTTAGTCCAGGAAACTTGGCTTCATAAATGTGTAAAGTACTTGCACACTTATAGCACTATATACATGATAAAAAACTATTGTTCTTGGTCTGCTTGGAGTGCCCACAGACTGTTGTAAAGCAAACACTTACTGCTGACCTACTTCATTGTGAAAGCACAAGAAAAGTGGTTATTGTTGGCAAAGAAATAAACACTCCCACCTACTGACCAATTAATATTATTACCACCTAACACTCAGATGTAGTGTATAGCAGTGATGTGTTATAGGAGATAGCCAGAAGCCAGGATGATATCCAACCACAACATGACTGGCTATCATGAGCTGATGTTATATGATATAAAATAATACATGCCATGTTGCAGTAGCCATGAAAACGTGCCACTACTATGCTTTCCATCAGAGTTTTACCTTTCCTAAAAATCGTATTCTGTCATCTAACTCTGTGGTAACAGAAACGGTGTAAATAGTATCAAAGAGCAGCACCACAAACAATCAGTACATGAGAGGGAACATTCTTCCTAAGAGGGAAAAATTCCATTTTTTACATCTGAGGGGATTTGTTGACATTTCTCCTTTATTTTTCACTCCAAAATTAACAGCCGTCTCTAAGCCAGCTATGTGTCTGACTGTTTAGTTTTATTACCAGCGTCAACTTGATTTTACATATGAAATGCCATGCTGTCTAGGAAACCTAACTTTTTCTCTGGAGCCTGAATGGAATATTTTTGTAATCAGTGCAACATATTCTGACCCAATGGCCCAACAACTCCTATTTCTTTGTGAGTTCAATCCTTGAGGGGGCCACTTAGGGATCTGGGGCAAAAATTGGTCCTGCTAGTGAAGGCAGGGGGCTGGACTCGATGACCTTTCGAGGTCCCTTCCAGTTCTAGGAGATTGGTATATCTCCAATTATTACCTTTTATTACCTTCTTGCCTACAGTTATGGCAGCATATTGAGTATAGACACTTCCCACGTAGCTACACACTTCAGTGAAAGAAGACTGCAGCCACACTTGTCATTTTCGGGTGTAGCTACAGGAAAGGCCAGGAAAGCTTCTTGCAGGGAAAGGCAGTGGGGAAAAATTCCAGCAGGTGATGGATGCTAGAGCCTTTCTCCACTGCCAGAACCTTTCACTGTGGTGGGGAAATGTGGGGGTTTACTTATTTATGAATAATTGTCAGTGTTTTCACAAATTAATGCTGTGATGATTCCATCAGGTATCCCAGAACCATAAGCCACTGTGTTATCTCTCCCTTAGCAAGAGAGCTCTTCTCTGCAATTCTGATAGCTTCCTGTCACACCAATCTGTCTGCCACACCAGCAAACTCCTCAAGACTCTGCCAGTCGAAACCTTGCCCTGCGGATGACATTGTGAACCCCAGTTCCTGAGTTTCCCAGAGGTCTCTCTCTGCAGTGTCCAGTCCCTCTCACTGGCCACTCACAGAAGTTAACCAAGTCCCTTCTCCAAAGAGACGGAATACACACCAGTCTGTTGGCTCACCTGAGGATGAACATCTGACTTCAATATAACTGCACTGAGATGGTTGATATTCAAGTTAAGCATAAGTTTATTAACAAGCAACCTAGATTTAAGTGATACTAAGCAAGAGAAAAAGACAAGCATAGTTACAAACAAAACAAAAATAACATGATTTCTAGCAACTAAAACTTAACTTTAGCAAGCCACTTTAGCTGCCTAAGCAGCTTTCTCACTTAGTCAAACTATCAGCATTCTCTCCCACACCCTCAGGCTGGAGGACCCACTGTTCATGAGATCAGAGGGTACTGTTTCCTTTGTCACCTAAAGTGAAGGATAACAAAGGAGTCCCCCTTCTTCCCTTTTAGAGTCCAGAAAACCTTTGAAATGTGTTTGAAAAACAAATCCTGACAAAGTTCCTCTCTTCTGCAGCTTGTTCTTTGAGGTGTAGCCACCAAGTCCCTTTGTCATCCTCAGGTCAATTTACTTTCTTAATTGGCTTTGATCTGTTTGTTTACATTAGATGCAAGTGTACTTCTATTGTCCTTTGCTTGTAATTAAGCCATGCTGGTTTTCTTATCTGCCTATTAGCTGGATACATGCAGACATGTAAATCCACATTCATGACCAGTATGTCACCAGTGTTTATATGATACCTTACAACGTGCTGTATGGCTAAATATTCTGACAACAGTATAGTTGGGGTGTCCTTTGCCAGTTGGTATATAGGGACTCTTAAAGTCATAAATGCTGTGTTCCCTCTCCTTTTATTAAAAGTTTTCTTTCGTTATGCACAAACTCAGTACTTGTGAGTGGGGAAGTATTGTCCAGTGGAGTTTATTTTTCCCAGATTTCTGGGTGGGAGCTTGAGCTAGTTGTTTTGTGTCATTGTTGCTGCCAACACCACCTGGCAGAAGGGTGAGATCACAATGTTTTCAGTTACTTATGATCTTAAGTCCACAAACAAAAAAACCCCTCATTTTCATTAGTGAGTTCTCTTAAAAGCAAATCTGGGAGAGGTACAATATTTGAGCACTAAAAGAAAAGGAATGTTGATGCTGAAGATTATTCATAAAGCATAGCAAGCACACTGTATTTAGTACTAGCAGTAAAAGTCCCATTGACTTCCAGTGAAACTTGTCATTCTAAGTCACTTAAGTGCTTTTGAAATTTTCACCCTAAATAACTTTATAAACTGACAGGTTTCAGAGTAGCAGCCGTGTTAGTCTGTATCCGCAAAAAAAACAGGAGTACTTGTGGCAGCTTAAAGACTAACAAATTTATTTTAGCATGAGCTTTCGTGAGCTAAAGCTCACTTCTTCGGATGCATAGAATGGAACACACAGACAGGAGATATTTATACATACAGAGAACATGAAAAGGTGGAAGTATGCATACCAACAGGCAGAGTCTAATCAATTGAGATGAGCTATCGTTAGCAGGAGGAAAAAAAAACTTTTTGAAGTGATAATTAAGATGGCCCATAGAAGGTGTGAGGAGAACTTAACATAGGGAAATAGATTCAATTGGTGTAATGACCCAACCATTCCCAGTCTTTGTTTAGACCACAGTTAATAGTATCTAGTTTGCATATTAATTCAAGTTCAGCAGTCTCTCTTTGGAGTCTGTTTTTGAAGTTTTTTTGTTGCAAAATTGCCACCTTCAAGTCTGTCACTGAGTGGTTAGAAAGGTTGAAGTGTTCTCCCACTGGTTTTTGAATGTTATGATTCCTGATGTCAGATTTGTGTCCATTTATTCTTTTGCGTAGACAGACTCCAAAGAGAGACTGCTGAACTTGAATTAATATGCAAACTAGATACTATTAACTGTGGTCTAAACAAAGACTGGGAATGGTTGGGTCATTACACCAATTGAATCTATTTCCCTATGTTAAGTTCTCCTCACACCTTCTATGGGCCATCTTAATTATCACTTCAAAAAGTTTTTTTTCCTCCTGCTAACAATAGCTCATCTCAATTGATTAGACTCTGCCTGTTGGTATGCATACTTCCACCTTTTCATGTTCTCTGTATGTATAAATATCTCCTGTCTGTGTGTTCCATTCTATGCATCCGAAGAAGTGAGCTTTAGCTCACGAAAGCTCAAGCTAAAATAAATTTGTTAGTCTTTAAGGTGCCACAAGTACTCCTGTTTTTTTTATAAACTGAATCTCTCATGGAGAATACAGTTCACAGAAAGTGAAATTTATTCTAGTGCTGAGGGCCAGTGCAAGCCCTTTATGTTGTTTAAATCCAACTATCTCCAATCCTCATGTTGAGGTTTTAAATGGTGCATAGTGTTATGAACTTTACCCATGTGGCATAAAACATTTGATAACAAAGGTTTTATATATTGTAATACTACTACTTAACTAGTAAACTTATTGGTGCGGGGAATTACTTCTCTGTATTTGCACAGTGTCTATATAAAATAACGTCAGTTTATTTGGGATATAGGCATGTCTGTAATGTAAATAATAATTAACACTTGTAGTTCTTCATCTTAAATGGTCTTTGAAGACAATGAATTTATCTTCAACCGCTGTGAAGTACATTATCTCATGGACAAGAAACTGAGTCAGAAGTTAAGTGATTTGCCTCAGGCTACAGAGGAAGTTGGTGACAGAGCCAGAATTTGACTCTGGGAGCTCTTGGCTCTCTGTCCTGTCCTGTTCTCACACCATTAGACTGTGCCTCTCCCTGATTGGCCCTGTGCATCACACAGTCATATTTTATCTTTAAATTTGGCATTTAAAATTGTACTATATGGAGGCAGGATTTGCACGAGCAGCATTCTTTTCCTCTAGGAAAAAGAATAGGGGAATAACTAATTTTATAAGAAACTTATTGATTTATCACAAGATCTTAGAATATTTAGGTAAGGTACAGTATTGGTATACTACAGCAGAGCCCTCCTTCAGTGCAATTGATTTGATCCTCTTAATCAATGAGATGTGAAGTTCTTTATTTAGCAGGGTCTTGAACATGATTTATTTTCCCCCACTCTAAATTGAAACATACTTTCAAGTGGATAGCTTGATGTACGCTTTCAGACACCTATCAACAACCATTTTGTTTCATCAAAGCTTTGAGATGCCAAGGGAAGCAGAATAAAGAGCTGCAAATATGTGCCAAGAGTGACCACAGGGCAATTTAACACAGGTTGTAAAGAGCATGCTAGTTGCCTCTCAAAGTTGTAGCATTCTGATGAAGACTTTCAGGAATATGATGGATATCAGGAGTGAAACGTGCAAGTCACCAGAGCTTTAAATTACAATATCTGCTATCAGTTTCTCCTCAGCTGCAGTGAACAGCAGCCATATGTATATACTGACAAAGATATATATATTGCAAGTGAAAGGCACTGTATTAGATTTGAATTAACTTAGATAAAGATTTTCCTTCTTTATCTGATTTTAGATGCACTTGTGAGTTCACACATTTAATATACGAACATGAATAAGATGCAATTGTTTTTCAGTGGGCCTTTTTTAAAACAAGTGTTTCACTTAAATGTTTCTGACAGAAAGAAAATGTGAAAATTGTTTGGCCCATATACAGAAATATAGTTTTCAACTTCTGAGATTTCTAGTAAATGGTGATAAATGGAGGAATAGTGTAGTTCAATAATTATTTTTTGGCCAATTTATATTTTGGGGGTGAGGCAGACTTTTAGGAGTGCATGTTATCTTATAGTTTCTTAATCTCTTGTTTTTATTCCCTTATTTAATTTTCAGATAACAAAAAGAGATTACCTAAAAAGGCTTTGTTGAGAATAATTTGTATGACCCCTGAAAAGAATAGTATGTTGAAAACAAGCTACTTACTATGCACAATATTTACTTTTCAATATTGTGTGCTGTGGGCTAAATCTTGGTCATTCTCACAGTCCTACTCAAGCCCATGGAGCAGAGTTTTGGCTACTCTTTTTAGCAGCATCTTCAAGCGTCAAGTTCCCCCAACAGTAATTTAATTTGCTTGATTTTTATACCCTTTTTTTCCTCAAAGGAGTCATATGTCTTAAAAGCATACTCAGTGGGCATGTGGCTACAAAATTTTTACCTAATTAATACTTTAGGAGGAGACTGCAGAGTGGTGCCAACTGAACATTACCCCACATTCGCTTCCTTATCAATCGTTCACTTCAGATGTCTGAGTGATGTCCTTCAAGAAGGTCAAGATGTCCTGGTCAGCCCATGTTCCACTCAGGATGTTCTACACATATTGTTTGCTTTCAAGTGGACATATTTGCTGACTCAAAGATCTGTATTGATCATACACGCAGCATGGAGCCAGTCAGTTTCACATCTGCCTGATGCTAAGAGAAGGATTTTGCTCCCAGCATCCTCTTTCATAGTTCAGTCATGTCAAGCCATGTTCTCATCATTCATTCAGTATGGCCACACCAATTTGGCACCATCCCAACAGAATGTAACCCATTGTTGGCTCTCAGGGAAAACTCAAGTGTGCTTGAGCTATATTTTGTATAGATTGCATAAAATGTGCAGGTTAGATTTGGGGCCATTCATATTTTGGAAGTTGCATAGGCTATCCTCTCATCTGGAATATATTGTGTCTGTGGGCATGTGTTTCTGGCTTTATCATTTGTAACTCATCTGTTAACAGTGTAAATTTAGGAATAACCTTTATTTTATTATTACCCAACAACTAGATACACATACAATGGACTGTATTGAACATTAGCAAAACAAATACAAATTAGTGAGACCAGCCACTATGGATGGTGGTATATGAATATTCATTCAGACTACTGTGTTATGTCATCAATATCTTAGCACCATTTTCACCTTCTGCAACAGCTGCAATATCACTACTGCTTTTCTTAGGATTTGCACCTTAATCTACTCAACCGTGACACTGTTAAGCAGAAAGCTTTTCTAGAGAAAGTAGATGTTTGAACATGATAGTTCTTGACTCAACCTCCTTATCATGTGTGGTTTGAGGGCAGTTATACAAAATGCAAACACAGAAGCAAATACTATAACTGCCTGTTCAGAATCCCCTGCTGCTGTAAACTCAGCCTGTCTTAGCTCAGTGTGTAAACTCAGCTCTGTTCCCACCACTTCAGTATTTGCTTCAGCTTCAAAATTAAGTTTGCGTAAGAGAATCTCAGTTGACGGTCGCCAAATACTTCGCCACTTGCCAAGACTCAAAACGAGGGCAATAGAATTAAAGTTAAACTTAAAGTGATATGGGATAAGGGATAAGCTTTAAGTAGAAAATAGTCTGTAACTTCAGTCTTAATGTAAATAATTTAATGAAAGTGAGAACAAGAAGTTTGTGTGGAATGGAAGTACATCTGGGTTTCAAATGAGGGCTGGAGGATGTCATAATGACTGTGTTAGGGCACAGGGAATGAAGTAGAATTTATGCCATTAAACAATCACATTTTCAATTGATTTTTACTACATGATCACCTTAATAGATAAATTAAAAGGTTGAAATCATCATTTATCCCAAGAGACACTTAAAATACTATATTTAAATAACACTGAATATAGAAATCAGGCTGATATTAAAAGCAGAAATAGCAGTATAGTATTGAGCTGACGTAAAGAGCTGCACAGAGGAAGCCATTTGGAGTGTATAATATATATTTCAGACTTCTTACTAGGGAGACAAGGTGAGTGAGGAAATAGCTATTATTAAACCAACTTCCGTTGGTGAGACAGACAAGATTTCGAGCTTACACAGACCTGAAGAAAAGCTCTGCGTAAGCTTGAATGTTTGTTTCTCTCACCAACAGGAGTTGGTCCAGTAAAAGATATTACCTCACCAATCTTCTCTCTCTAATATCCGGGGACTAACATGGCTACAACACTGCATGCAAACTCTTTACTACCCAGGACATAATTTTTTTTTTAAAAGAAAAGCTAATGTACCTGAAAATCAATCAGCATTATCTGTGAGAGGAATTGTACTGATTGTGACTAGTATGGAGTCAAGAAGTATGCCAACTATCAGTATTCACTATATGTGTCATAGGTGCTGACTCTGGGTACTCCGGGGTTGGAGCACCATGGGGAAAAAATGGTCGGTGCTGAGGACCCACCGGCAGCCCCCTCTCAGAACCTCCCCCTCCCCCAAGTACTTCCTACTGGTGGACGACGCCAATCAGGTCAAGCCCCCACCCCTGGCATTTTGAAAAGTTGGCGCCTATGATACGTGGCAAGATGAGGTAGCATGGCTTAATGAATAGAGCACAGGACTAGGACTCAGGAGACCTATTCCTGGCTCTGCAGGGTGACCTTAAGCAAGTCACTTCACCCCTCTGTGCCTCCGTTTCTCCATCTGTAAAATGGGGATACCTGCCTCCTTTGGGATCTACTAATGAAAAGTGTTATGTAAGAGTTAGCTATACATTATTATTTAAGGATGGAAATAAACTCTATCTAAAATCAAACTTATATAAAATGTATTTTAAAAGTTTTTTTTCTGATATTTTAATTTGGAGAGGTACAGGGAAAAGATTTAAAGCAACCCAAGAGCTTTCTCTCTTTAAATTATATTATGTAAAATACTGTTTGGCTAGTGGAATTAATGAACTGGGAAACACTGAGATGGAATTATGAATATTGATTCCAATATACTTGGGGAAAAAACTATTTTTTTAATTTGCAAAGTGTAGTACCAGTACATAAAGGTGTGTATGTGTGTGTGTATCTATCTATCTATCTATCTATCTATCTATCTATCTATAGAATATCAATCAGCATTATCTGTGAGAGGAATTTTACTGATTGTGACTAGTATGGAGTCACTTAGGGTACGTCTACACTACAAGACTATTTCGAATCTACTTAATTCGAATTTGTGGAATCGACCTTATGAAGTCGAAGTTGTGTATCCACACTAAATACACTAATTCGACTGTCTGAGTCCACAGTAACGGGGCCAGCGTCGACTTTGGAAGCGGTGCACTGTGGGAAGCTATCCCACAGTTCCCGCACTCCCCGCTGCCCATTGGAATGCTGGGTAGAGCCCCCAATGCCTGCTGGGGGAAAAATGTGTCGAGGGTGGTTTTGGGTAACTGTCATCATTGAACCGTCACTCCCGCCCTCTCTCCTTGAAAGCGCCGGCGGGAAATCTGTTCGCGCCCTTCTCTGGTTGTTTACAGCTCAGACGCCACAGCACTGCGAGCATGGAGCCCGCTGCGATCATCGCTGCACTTATGGCCGTTGTCAACTCCTCGCACCTTATCGTCCACCTCTTCCACAGTCAGCTGCTGAGAAATCGGGCGAGGAGGCTCCGTCAGCGCGGTGAGGACAGGAAGTCACAGAGTGGCGCAGACCTCTCACAAAGCAGGGTACGCCGCGCAGTGGAGATCATGGTGGCAATGGGTCAAGTTCATGGTGTGGAACGGCGATTCTGGGCACGGGAAACAAGCACGGACTGGTTGGACCGCATAGTGCTGCAGGTCTGGGATGAATCACAGTGACTGCGGAACTTCAGGATGCGTAAGGGCACTTTCCTTGAACTCTGTGACTTGCTGGCCCCTGCCCTGAAGCGCCAGGACACCCGGATGCGAGCAGCCCTGAGTGTGCAGAAGCGAGTGGCCATAGCCCTCTGGAAACTTGCAACGCCAGACAGCTACCGGTCAGTAGCGAACCACTTTGGCATGGGCAAATCTACCGTAGGGCTTGCTGTGATTCAAGTAGCCCACGCAATCGTTGAGCAACTGTTCTCAAAGGTAGTGACCCTGGGAAACGTCCAGGTGTCATAGATGGCTTCAGCGCGATGGGATTCCCAAACTGCGGTGGGGCTATAGATGGCACTCACATCCCTATCCTGGGACCGGCCCACCAGGCCAGCGAGTACATTAACCGAAAGGGCTACTTTTCTATGGTGCTGCAAGCACTGGTGGACCATAGGGGACGTTTTACCAATATCTACATCGGGTGGCCGGGCAAGGTTCATGACGCGCGTGTGTTCAGGAACTCTGGTCTGTTTAAACGCCTCCAGGCAGGTAGTTTCTTCCCGGACCACAAAATAACGGTTGGGGATGTGCAGATGCCTACAGTGATCCTCGGGGACCCAGCCTACCCGCTAATGCCCTGGCTCATGAAGCCCTATACAGGCGCCTTGGACAGTGAGAAGGAGCTCTTCAACTACCGGCTGAGCAAGTGCAGAATGGTGGTGGAGTGTGCTTTCGGACGTCTCAAGGGGAGATGGCGGAGCTTACTCACTCGCTCGGACCTCAGCGAAAAAAATATCCCCGTTGTTATTGCTGCTTGCTGTGTGCTCCACAATCTCTGTGAGAGCAAGGGGGAGACCTTTATGGCGGGATGGGAGGTTGAGGCCAATCGCCTGGCTGCTGATTACGCTCAGCCAGACACCCGTGCCGATAGAAGATCCCAGCGGGAAGCGCTGTGCATCCGGGAGGCTTTGAAAGCTAGGTTCTTCGGAGAGCAGGGTAACCTATGACTGTCCACTTGATTTACAGAGAAGCTGAACCTGAGCCTGTTTCAGTGACTGTTGACTTCGATCTGCGGTTACATACCCCGTTCTCCAGGTTTCCCCCCTTCCAACACACGTTTTAAAATAAATTTAATGGAACACTGATTATTAACAAAGTTTTCTTTAATTATGAATTCCTGTTCTAGGGTTGAAACATGGACGCAGACTGTGGTGGGTACGGTGTGCACTGATGTACAGACCGCTTCTACACTAGAGGAATGACAGGCTCCTGCTCCTACAGCGGTCTCTGGGGGGAGGACGGTTGCAGGTGGGTGTGCAGGAAGGGGTGGGTTTGCAGGAAGGGGTGAGGGGTGCCGTCTTTGGGACGGAGTTTGGATGCAGGCTCTGGGCTGGTGGTTGGGGCGTAGGAAGGGGTGAGGGGTGTGTGGGAAGGGTGAGTATGTGTCCGTGGATGAGGGCTCTTGCTGGGGCTCAGGGCATCGGAGAGGCTCGTGGCTAGGGTGGAAAGGCATGGTAAGGGCAGCCTGCCTTGCCATTTGTGGATGTCAGGCGCTAGGACCCTGGGGCAGCATACACCTCACAGACTGACCCGGGGCAGCATTCACCTCCCAGAATGACCCTAGTGCCTAGTGACTGCAGTCTGTGTGTGTCCTGCTGTTGATCCTGCCCCCCAAGTCTGTACCCTGGTAATGGAGGCTGTCCTATGCAATTAAAAAACCCCTCCCCCCCTTCACACAAAGTCTTCTGACAAGGAAAACGTGACGGAAACAGTGAATAACAACAAACTACTTTTAATACTCAACTACACAGTGGGGGATGAAACTTGGATTTGGGACTGGGTGATCCAGGAAGGGAAGCACTTCTCATACTTTAGGGAATGAGAGCTGTTTGGTACATGAGCGCTCTGCTGGGGTGGAGTGACAGTTTTCACGGCCCCTAGCGCCCCTCCTTCTTGTGATTTTGGGTGAGGGGGGGACAGGACTTTGTGGCGGGGGAAGGCGGTTGCAGATACAGTTCAGGGGGGCTCTCTGCTCCTGCCTGCGGTCCTGCAGAACATCTACAAGGCGCCGGAGCGTGTCCGTTTGCTCCCTCATTAGCCCAAGCAGCGTTTGAGTCGCCTGCTGGTCTTCCTGCCGCCACCTGTCCTCCCGTTCGCTGTGTGAGCGCTGGTGCTGACAGAGGGTCTACCTCCACTGTCTCTGCTCGGCCGCCTCGGCTCTGGAGCAAGCCATCAGTTCCGAGAACATGTCGTCCCTAGTCTTTTTCTTTCGCCGCCTAAACTGCGCCAGCCTCTGTGAGGGGGATGCCGGGGTAGTTCGTGAAAGAGCCGCAGCTGTGTGATGGGAAAAAGGAAGTGATTTCCTTGAAAAGATACATGTTTGCGAACACTGAACACAGTCTAGTCAGTTTCTGTGAACAAGCCCATACAGGGCACCTAGTCTCACGAGCTCTCAGGACAAGTTCGAGATTTCAGAATACGCTTTCATTGGCTGCGGTCTTGCACAGGAGATCGGACAAGCGGGGCGGTACAGCTGAATCCGTGTAGCAGCCAGGCCTGGTAAGCACTACACTATAGGCTGCTTAACAGTTAATGGATAGCTGTGCCCTCCCGCTGAAGGCAAGCTGTAAAGCATAAAGTCTGACCCTGTTCCAGCCCCTCGCGGCTGTGCACGGGAAAGATCACTGTATGCTTTTCCTCTGCGGCCTCCAACACGTGGCTGTTAAACGAAGGTCATTGCTATGCAAAGTAAAAGTAACAGTACACTAATAGTAACATTCACAATAGTAACAGTACATTCACAATAGTAACAGTACACTAATTGCCCTAATTAGATGCAGCAGTCGCCGAACGAGATTACCCTGAGGCGGGTCACTCGGAGAGAGAGAGAGAGGATGCTGCTAGAATCCCTGCACAGACCAGGACCGTATGCTGCCATGCTGGTGGAGGCAATGATTCCGCTGTACATTAGGATGGCCTGGCGCGGAAGAGTGTGCTTCCACGGAGCACCAAATAAGGCACCTCTCCCCAGGAACCTCCTGCGGAGGCTTTTCGAGCTCCTGTACGAGAGCTTCGTGGAAGTGTCCCAGGAGGATTTCTGTTCCATCCCTATATGTGTGGACCTTCTTTTTATATAGTTTTATATGGAAAAGTTTTTATATAGTTTTTTTATATTTTTTATTCCTGTTTTTAAAAAAATAAAGGTTTCCATGTTTATAGCACTTACCGACTGATCCTTCCCCTGATTCTGAGTCCGGGTTAACGGCCGGGGAGGGTTGGTAGGGGATCTCTGTGAGGGTGATGAAGAGATCCTGGCTGTCGGGGAAAGCGGTATTGTAAGCGCTGTTGCCTGCGTCGTCCTCCACAAACCCTTCCTCATCTTCCCCATCGGCGAACATCGCCGAGGAACTGCCCCTCGACTCTATCCCATCCTCAGAGTCCACGGTCACTGGTGGGGCAGTGGTGGCAGACCCACCTAGAATGGCATGCAGTGCCTCGTAGAAGCGGCATGTCTGGGGCTGGGCTCCGGAGCGTCCGTTTGCCGCTCTGACTTTTTGGTAGCCTTGTCTCAGGTCCTTGATTTTCACGCAGCACTGCGTTGTATCCCGGCTGTATCCTCTGAGTGCCATGGCTTTGGAGACCTTCTCGTAGGTCTTTGCATTCCGTTTGTTGGAGCGCAGCTCCGAAAGCACAGACTCATCGCCCCACACAGCGATCAGATCCAGGACTTCACGGTCTGTCCATGCTGGGGACCTCTTTCTATTCTGTGATTGCATGGACTCCTCTGCTGGAGAGCTCTGCATCGTTGCAGGTGCTGCTGAGCTCGCCCCGATCTCCAACCAGGACATCAGATTCAAAGTGCCCAGACAGGAAAAGGAATTCAAATTTTCCCGGGTCGTTTCCTGTGTGGCTGGTCAGAGAATCCAAGCTTGGACTGCTGTCCAGAGCGTCAACAGAGTGGGGCACTGTGGGATAGCTCCCGGAGCTAGTAAGTTCGATTTGCATCCACACCTAACCTAATTCGAGATAGCCATGTCAAATTTAGCGCTACTCCCCTCGTCGGGGTGGAGTACCGAATTCGAACTAAAGAGCCCTCTAGGTCGAATTAAACGGCTTCCTGGTGTGGACGGTTGAGCGGTTAATTCGAATTAACGCTGCTAAATTCGATTTAAAGTCCTAGTGTAGACCAGGCCTAAGATATTATGCTCGTGGGGGGCCATATAAATAAATAGATCATCAGAGCATCACCTATCTGTTGCCACCATCCAGCATCCCCACCTTGAAGCCTGACTGGTGGGGATGCTGGATGGTGGCAACAGATAGGTGATGCTGAAAATATTTTTTAGCTTGCTTAGAAATGGGAGGCTGGAAACTGAGAAGTAATTTGAAAAGTTGCTGGTAACAAGCAAATATTTCTTTGGTATTGGACAGATTATTCCATATTGGGGTTGGAGGGGAAGAGAATTCCCTCTTCAAAGGTGCCGTTGATGCACTCTGTTAGAAGACGTCCTAAGTGTGTTCTAATCTCTCGCTGCCCAGGAAAGATGTGGATCATAGTCACAGGCAGTTGTTCCTGAATGATGCTGGTATTGGTGTAAGAAAGGTCTATAAAATCATGAATGGTGTGTAGAAAGTGAATAAGGAAGTGTTATCTATCCCTTCACCTAATAAAAGAACCAGGGGTCCCCCTCAACACACAATCAACCTGTGGAATGTGTTGCCAGGGGATGTTGCGAAGGCCAAAACTATAACTGGAGTCAAAAAAGAACTAGGTAAGTTCATGGAGGATAGGTCCATCAATGGCTATTAGCCAAGATGGTGAAGGATGCAACCCTGTGCTCTGGGTGTCCCTAAGACTGACTGCCAGATGCTGGGGCAGGACAACAATGAAATGATCCCTTGATGATTGCCCTGTTCTGTTCATTCCCTTTGAAGCACCTGGCATTGGCCACCGTCAGAAGACAAAATATTGTGCTTAGATGGACCATTGGTCTGACCCAGTGTGGCCCTTCTTACATTCTTATGTTCTTGTATGAATAGACAGTGTTCTTAAAAAGAGGATGATGTTTATAGATCTGGCATGGAATCATCTCAGATGGAGGAGACTGAGTCAAAAATGGATAATTCCTCATGAGGAGCTGTACCAGATTCTAGGGTTGAGCTGAAGCATTCTGGAATTGCATAGTGATTTAGCAACCAGAAGAGCTCTATGGAGAAAGACTTTGCTGCCCCATAGACAATGAGAAATAAGCCATCAGAGTGTTGGCATATATTTGAATTCTTTGTGTCCAAATCAGTCTTTAGCTCAAGGGCTGCTTGAGATTTCCCCCCCCCCCTTTCCTTCCTTTTTTTCCTGTTGCATGATTTGAGAACCAAGATAATAGGTGTGAGCCATGGAGTAGAAGTGGGGGCTTTGGTGCCAATGTCTAATGCAATAGTTAGTGTATCCACTTATGTAATTCACAAGTTCATCTAGATCCTTTATTATAATGATTCTCAACCAGGGGTATATGTATCCCTCAGGGTACACATCGGTCTTCCTGGGGGTACATCAACTCATCTGGATATTTGCCTTGTTTTACAACAGGCTACAGAAAAAGCACTAGCAAAGTCAGTACAAATTAAAATTACACACAGGCAATGATTTGTTTTATACTGCTTTAGATACTATATACATTGGAAAGTAAGTACAATATTTATATTCCAATTGATCTATTTTATAATTGTATGGTAAAAATGAGAAAGCAAGCCATTTTTCAGTAATAGTGTTCTGTGACACTTTTTTGTATTTTTATGTCTGATTTTGTAAGCAAGTAGTTTTAAGTAAGGTGTAACTTGGGGATATGCAAGACAAATCAGACTCCTGAAAGGGGTACAGTAGTCTGGAAAGGTTGAGAGCCACTGCTTTCTAAAATTTACAAAACTATTTAATTCAGCTATATATACAATAAACTGGGTGATGCTTAACATAATTTTTCAGTGTTGTTGTAGCTGTGTTAGTCCCAGGATATATGAGAGGAGAGGGATGAGGTAATAACTTTTATTGGATCACCGTCTGCTATTGGAAGAGACAAGCTTTTGAGCAATGCAGAGCTCTTCTTCAGGTCTAGGGGGAGAGGAACTAGACCTGAAGAAGAGCTCTGTATAGCTCGAAAGCTTGTCTCTTCCAACAGCAGAAGTTGGTCCAATAAAAGTTATTACTTCACCCACCTTCTCTCTCTGATATATTTAAGTTTACAGTATGTAGAAAGACACTTAACATTTTATACAGCAATTTTTCATTTGTAACCTGTTATTGTGCAAAGGTTTGTATGTGGAAAGATTATGGCTCATATATAGCAAACAGCCTATAGTATACTCTTGCACAGGATGCATATTTATTAGAATCCACAAGTGTGTACCAAAGGAATATGTCTCGCTTTCCAGCAAATGAAGAATTGAAACTTTTATTTTAATTTTTAATTTTAACAAGAAAATGCAGCAAAAATATTTTACAGAACTATGAAGTCAAGCCTCAGCTCTTTCACTAAGTGTCTTCAGCTGCTGGAGGTATGTCGTACCTTAATGGCCACTTAAGATATGCCTTACAGTGTCTTTTTGTGTGTTATAGTACAATACAATATCTTAGTCTTACAATAGATTTTTAAAATCTTGTTTCTCAATGTACTGAATAATAGATTAAGAAGGAAAAGAAGAAGAAAATTATAGAAAAGATAGTAGACACATATTTAAAATACCTTTAGAATATTTTTCTCATTTTTTAAATAAAAAAGTTTGGGTAGCTGTAAATCTTTTTGCAGCTTACTTTGAAGTCTCCAGTGTTCCATTGTTGCTTTCAATAGTGAATTACAGGGGGCTGAGGCACCACAGTTAAAATATTATTAGAAAATCTAAATCAAAGTAATGTTTCAAAAGCCTGTGAAATGCTGTTGAAAGAGGTGGCATTAGGGCTAGTGACAAAAGAATGTAGCTTTTTATATAAATGTATAGAACTGTTGCATTTTGATGAAGACCTACATTGTTAGGGAGAGAGAGAAATTAAGAGCTTTAAAAACGTTTTTGAAACAAATAAAATCCACAAGTGCCTGTTTGAGGACTGGAGCCATCAAGTATTCATAATCTTGTTCTCCAGATGACTGAGTGAAATTATATGGAGTTATTTTCACATATTGTCTTCAAATTGTAAAAGCAGGCATTAAGGTGAGTAAAATAACAGAGTAAATCTATACAGCTCCTGATATATATTGTTGCCCCCAAGTGGCTAGTCACTGTTTGGAGCCCCTAGGGATGTTCCTGTTGGGAATAGAAATTTGTGGTAATCAGGTATTTCTTTGATGCAAGTTTGTTTGTTTATAGCAAATGTACAAAGTCCTGTGTGTCTCAAACAGCACAGGAAACAGCCTCTTTTGCTCACAACACGAAGAACAGCCTTTACCTCTGACCAAAAAAACACCTCTCCCCAGGTTTCTTCCAGGGTCATACACCATGCTTTCATCTGCTCTTGCCAGCTGTGTACTCTCTTTCTCTCTCCATATACATATCCATATCCATGTACGTATACACACACACTCTCTCTCTGCCCACTCAGTCCAAAACCTCTTGGGGGTGTTCACAGACCCATTTTATCTTGGTGGTGGTGTGACGGGGCCCCACACTAGGCAGGAAAGAGTTAATCCCACACTAAGGGAGGCAGAAGTCCCGCCCCTTAGACCAGACTGGGCCTGCTGCAAATGCTGACTAGTATAAAGGAGAAAAGCCCAGCTTATTCTGGGCTGACCACTGGGGAAGAGTCTCAGTGGGGGCTCCAGCCAGGGAGCCGCTTCAGCCCCTGATTGCAAGAACCAGAGAGCCTGAGGCCCAGACCAGAGACCGGTTGCCCCCAGCCAGTTGAGAAGAGTCAGAGTCCCAACCAGCTACCTGTACCAAGGAACTCGGAGATCCCAGTGACGAACGGATCCTGGCTTCGGGACTCACGGTAGGAAGTGGCCCAGGGGGGTACAGTGAGTGTACCTCCCACCGGTAGGATTCCCCACTGGCTGGGTGGTGACCACATTCACTGCTGACAGGGCCCTGGGCCAGGAGCCAGGGGAGAGGAAGGGGCTGAGTCCTCCTACCACCCCTGTTGCCACCCACCTGTGGGTGGTGGTCCACTTCTTTGACTCTGTCTCTGAGGCCACACAGACCTGACCCCAAAGGCAGAGCTATTGACTCTGGCAGGTAGGCCACACAGCCCTGACCCCAAGGGTAGCTGTGTTGAATCTTACCACTGTCTTTTATCGTGGAGAGGACTGGAAAAGTTGGGTAGATGGTGACCGTGGTGTCAGCAACCCCATCACCACTACAGGGAGGCTTTTGATTAACATATCCTGATAGTTATGATAATCAAAGGGTGCTTTCACACCCAGCTCAAAAAGGTTTGTCATCCAAGCAGTCGCCATTACCTCTCAGCAAAACAATATAATAAAAATAGGTAAACATCTTGAATCTTTTCCTCTGTAGCTAAACCCACTCTGCTTGTTCTCAGAGTCACAGGCATATGCAGTCCAGAGAATCTGTTTAAGCATGAACCTCCTGGGATTGCTAATCTTTCTTTTTCTGTTATGCAATATAAAGACACATCAGTATGGAAGCGTATCCCCCATGCAGATTATAATAGGTCTCTAGGGATTCTGAAATGTCTATCCCCAAGTTGTTGACAGTAGTGAGCTTCATACAACAAGAGAAGACTGTATTAATTCATTTTATGGCAGTCTCCACTAGTTAGTGGCATTACCTTGAAAAGACTCAGCCTTCTTGTAGTCTTTTTACAAGTTAGAGTGACTAGTTTGTGTAATAAAAAAATAATTCTTCCCAAACACCTTCTTCAAAGAAGGTAAGACAAATGGTAATCTCTTTGCAAATATTGTACTTGAGATAATGACATATAAAATAAAATAATACAATAAAACAACCATTATGTAAATTAGTGTAAATTTCTTTTCTTTTTTTTTATTGCTTGGAGGCTCTTTGTTTAGGGGTCTGACTCCTGTTACAAATATGTATTGGTTCTAGCCCTGTTGTCTAATTACCATAACTCTGGCCTTGGGAGCATACTCAAAGCAGGTTAATGCGCAGTCTTAGCATTGTAGGAAAACTGAACAAATCTTCCTCTCTATGTATTAAAAAAAAAAGGATTTTCATATATCTGTACTTTGATTACCTGTTGATAAATAAGTACAAGAAGAAATCAGTTAGATCTTATGGCTAGGTAATGGATTTATTCATGGGTACATTATTAATGTCTACAAAGACATGATATCTCTTGCTCAGTAAATGAATCATGTGGGCACTTCTTAGATTAGCCTTAGGGAAAGTTTTCATATCTCATCATCCATTACAGTAAGAGAAACAATCTCCTCTAAGGCTATCAGTGTGACATAATCCTCTTATTATTATAAATAATACATTGCACTTCTACAGAGCCTTCTGACTGGGGCTGTACCAGTAAGAATGAATTAAGAATCACAGCACTCCTTTGACTTTGTGATTGTCCCCATTTTACAGTTGGGAAAAATGAAGCAAAGTGATTAAATGACTTGCTGAAGTTCCCAAACAGAATGTGAGAGTTATAGAAAGAGAATCCAGATCCCTCCCACTTGCATTCCTGGATCCTTTATCTGTGGGATGGCAGTGGCAACCACAACCATGAAGGAGTTCCTTACAGGACAACTCAGCAGCGGTAGCCAGAGGATGGCTTCCCGCAACAAGTGTGGATGCCAAAGCGGTTGGCCAAGGGACTCAGGGGAATGTGGTTGCGGATGGAGGGGGGAAACTCAGGCTAGTTGGTCCCTGGCCTGGTAAAGCTGGAGCCAGAGAACAATCTGGAGGCCTTCCTCCCTAATTTAAAGAGAGTGGCAAGTGCAGCAGGTTGGGAGGAATCTATTTGGGTGGCCCACATTGCACCATCCCTGATGGGTGAGGCACAGGCAGTCTAGTGACGGGTAGTGGTAACTGACAAGTAGGTGAGCTCCTATGATTGAAGGTTGGGACTGACTCCAGAGGTATACAGGCACTGGTTTCAGGTTGAACCATTCCCATGGGGGAGGGGTGTAGCTCAAAGATCATGGGATCTCATGGCTTGGTGGTCACTCCCCGAGACCTGTTCAGTAGAGAAAATCATGGACCAGATCATCCTGGAACAGTTCTTAAAGGTCCTGCCCAGAGGGACCCAGTGATTTCAGCTTGCCTCACTGGGGAGGCAGTAGAAAAGGCAGAAGCCATCTCTGGAGCCAAAGGAGACAAGTGGCTTGAATGTCATGGCAGAGTGAGAGTGGCCCAACAGGGGGAGTTGCAGGGAAGCTCTCAATGGAAAAAGATCCCGAATAGCCCAGTACAGTGGGTTGCATAGAAGCCATATGGGCTCTGGGCAATCTGACAGTCTAGTGGAAGCACTTCTGAGGAATACTAATGGTGGTAGCTGGGGAAGACTTATGCTACTCTTTAGATGTGGGAAGCCTGGGCAGATTAGGTAAGAATGCCCAATAATAGAATGTGATTACCTGGGCTGCTGTTACAGTGACTCTATGGCCTGGGGTTCACTCTGAATGACACAAGGTCTCAGCCATATGTGGTACCAGTCAGACTAGGAGGAGCAGTAGTGGAAAGGCTTGTGGACCCCGTTTGTGAGTACACCCATGTCTGGGAAGATGAGAGCAACTCTAAAGAAGATGGACCAGCATATCCATGTACATGTCTTGTGTGTACATAGCGAGATATGTTACACCATGGCAGTGGTTGCACTGGAGCGGGGGTCCAAGGCTGGAGAGCTCAGCTTCGCAAAGGGGTAGTCAAGAATTTGCCATGGCCAGAGATCTTGGGGAAAAATTGGCTGGGTTTCGAAGTCCTGATGCAGGGGAGAGTAGACCAACAGCCTAAGGAAGAGAAGACTCACAGAATTGTAGGACTCAAAGCGACCTCAAGGCAGGACTAATTATTATCTAGACCAGGGGTCGGCAACTGGTGGCTCGCGGCTCGCCAGGGTAAGCACCCTGGCGGGCCGGCCCAGTTTGTTTATCTGCCGCGTCGGCAAGTTCGGCCGATCGCGGCTCCCACTGGCCGTGGTTTGCGGTCCCAGGCCAATGCGGGAGGCAGGAAGCCGCGGCCAGAACATCCCTCGGCTCGCGCCGCTTCCTTGCCGACTTGCCGACGCGGCAGATAAACAAACCGGGCCGGCCCGCCAGGGTGCTTACCCTGGCGAGCCGCGAGCCACCGGTTGCCGACCCCTGATCTAGACCATCCCTAACCTGCTCTTAAAAATCTCCAATGATGGAGATTCCACAACCTCTCTAGGCAATTTATTCCAGTGCTTAACCACCCTGACAGGAAGTTTTTCCTAATGTCCAACCTAACCCACCCTTGCTGCAATTTAAGCCCATTGCTTCTTGTCCTATCCTCAGAAGTTAATAAGAACAATTTTTCTCCCTCCTCCTTGTAACAACTCTTTATGTACTTGAAAACTGTTATCATGTCCCCACTCAGATAGTACACAAACCCATTTTTTTCAGTCTTCCCTTATAGGTCATGCTTTCTAGACCTGTAATAATGTTTGCTGCTCTTCTCTGGACTTTCTCCAATATGTGCACGTTTTTCCTGAACTATGACACCTAGAACTGGACACTCTACTCCAGTTGAGGCCTAATCAGCGCAAAGTGGATTGAAAGAATTATTTCTATTGTCTTGCTTAGAACAGTCCTGCTAATACATCCCAGAATGATTTTGCTTTTTTGGCAACAGTGTTACACTTGACTCATATTTAGCTTGTGAAACCCCTATGATTCCCAGATCCCTTTTCACAGTACTCCTTCCTACACAGTCATTTCCCATTATGTAAGTGTGCAACTGATTGTTCCTTCCTAAATGGAGTACTTCGCATTTGTTCTTCTCGAATTTCATCCTATTTACTTCAGATCATTTCTCCAGTTTCTCCAGATCATTTTGAATTTTAATCCTATCCTCCAAAGTACTTGCAACCCCTCCCAGCTTGGTAATGTCCTCAAACTTTATAAGTGTATGCCATTATCTAAATAATTGATGAAGATATTGAACAGAACCAGACCCAGAACTGACCCCTGCGGGACCCCACTCACTATGCCAGGGGTAGGCAACCTATGGCACGGGTGCCGAAGGCGGCACGCAAGCTGATTTTCAGTGGCACTCACACTGCTCGGGTCCTGGCCAATGGTCCAGGGGGCTCTGCATTTTAATTTAATTTTTAAATGAAGCTTCTTAAACATTTTAAAAACCTTATTTACTTTACATACAACAATAATTTAGTTATATATTATAGACTTGTAGAAAGAGAACTTCTAAAAATGTTAAAATGTATTACTGGCATGTGAAACCTTAAATTAGAGTGAATAAATGAAGACTCGGCACACCACTTCTGAAAGGTTGCTGACCCCTGCACTATGCCTTGACTGAGTGTTACTCACTGATAACTACTTTCTGGGAATGGTTTTCCAACCAGTTATGTACCCACCTTATAGTAGCTCCATTGTTTGTGAGAAGGTTTCTAACCATTAGAGAAGTGAAGTTCTGGAACATCCTTCCAAGGGGAGTAGTGGGGGCAAAAGACATATCTGGCTTCAAGACTAAGCTTGATAAGTTTATGGAGGGGATGGTATGATGGGATAGCCTAATTTTGGCAATTAATTCATCTTTGATTATTAGCAGGTAAATATGCTCAATGGTCTGTGATGGGATGTTAGAGGGTGGGATCTGAGTTACTACAGAGTATTCTTTCCTGGTTGGTGAGTCTTGTGGGCATTTCCTGCTGCATTTCCTTTATTAGTCTGGTTTGTTCCCTATTTTTGTAAGTATATTTATGAGAAGAAATAGGAAACTGTGATTAAAAATTCATAAAGAACTCTGATATTAGAAAAACTGAGTCATAAAAGAATGTTTAATATTAAGCAAGCACTTCTTATGATGTTAAACATTTTTAAAGCACCCTGTAAACTCTTTTACATTTACAGTACTTAGTAGGGTATTTATACTGCCAGTACTTGATATGACATGATTTTTAAGCAAGATGGTTAACCCCTCCCAGAAGCCAAAAAATGCCAGTTATAATTTAAAACTCTGTTTAAAAGAATGCTGACGCATCTGGCATATCTTGGTTTGCTGACATTTCTTTAAATTCATTTACCCAGTTAAAGCCTTAATTACAGAAGTTCTTGTATTCCTCTAGAGCAAACAGTAAGGATCATAACAGCAAAATATTCATCCATTATCCTTTCTCGGACCCATCCCCACTCCACACACACACTAATCCAGCACCCACTTCCTAGGAGAGGGGAGAAATGCATTACATTATTACATAGTTGATTCATGGGGTCATGTACTTCTTACCATGTGAACTTTCATATTGCTGGAATAGGTCAAATGGTGCAGTTTTCCTTTTAATATTTTTTCTTATTGTAGCTTATCACATAGTGACTTTTAAAAATTGAATCTTTATCACATATGTAGGCCATTCAAGCGTTTTTCACTGAAAAAATGTCCTTTTGAAGTCCTGAATTTGTCTTTAATCTCCCTTTGAGCCATTTTGTCTGATTTTATGTTTTAAGATTAAAAAATGTAAGCCAGACTGATGTAGTCTACATATTTTTAGTTTTGTATGCTTCCATTCCATTCCCTTGGAACTTTCTTTTAAGCTATGTAGGTGAAGATTTTTTTTTTTAACCTGTCCACATTTCTTTTCCTTTTAATCCTTGGACGTCTCTGGTTCACTTTTTCTTATCTCTGAAAATACTGTTCTTGCTCAAGTACTAACATGTACAGTAGGACTCTCAATATTTTCCCTTTGTTGGATATAGATCTTCCTTTGGCTATTCTATTTTGTCTTCTCTAACTAGTTCTTTTCAATTTTTGTGTTCTGACTTAGTTTTTTGATACTTTTAGCTTAAGTAATAACCTGTCAGGCAGAACTTTATAAAGAGCTTTCTAAAAGTCAAGATAAACTGTTCTGTACAAGCCCATTACCTGTTTTAACTCTGACCGCTTTGAGGAGTCTGAAGGATAGAAACTTCCACTATTAGATGACTGTCTGTCTGTATGTGATGGATTTTAAACGGGAACACCTATGGTTTTCTTGATTCTTCTTTTTTAAAAAGTGGTTTAATATTTATTTGCTTCAATTCATCCACAGTAATCTTCCCTTTTGAGTCATCAGACACCCTAACATGTTTCATGTGATTCAAACTTCTCGTGTTTTTTCCCCCCCTGTAGATATCAGGAATATAATTTTTTTAAGTAAGAATTTTTAAATTGTAAAATCTTTCCACCTAAATCAATAGCTTTGCTTCAGTAACCTTGGAATTTATCTTGAGTCGTTATCAGTATCAATGGTCTATATTGTATTGTCACTATTAAATGAGGGAGGCATTTATTTAATATGAAAGAAAGAGCTTAGCAGAAAATACCCAGGACTTCCTGCAGATTGTTTGAGCATCATAGCTCTGAAAATGTAACTGGCTCCTGAGCACCATTTCTGGCTGGCTCTATGGTTGTCTGCAATGAAGAGCTGTATCTCTGAATTTCATGTAGTCCGTTCACACCTACTTATTATTTTAGATTCATTTAAAATTTGCTCATCACACACAACTATAATTTGTGGGAGCAGGCAGTTGTTAATAAAATATTTTAATTAATTACATTACATTACACATGTGCTCAATGCATTAAATCCTTCTGTCACAACAATTGTTCAGATCTCCAGTGGTGTTTGACCTGGTCTTGTGGATGGCCCTGGGCTGAGAGACAGGGTTATTATAGTACTCCAGCAATATAAATCATGAAGATTTAAAGCTTATAAATACTGGACAAGAATATTAGCACTTAGTACCTTTTTATAGCATTTTTAATCTTCAAAGAACTTTAACATTAACTATGGTAATTCTCACTGTGTTTCTTTGAGATAGGTAAGTAAATTATTCCATAAAAGTGAAATCCTGTCTTGAGGCCTGCGTTCAGATTGCCATGTACATTGGCAGTATTGTCAGCCTCATGAGATTAAAAAATCATGGGATTTTTTTTTAAAGATTATATTGTGTGTTTTGTTCTCTCTTTTGATGTTTGAACTCCGCCTGCCCATTCTGTGTGTGTGTGTGTGAAACAATTGGTGATGCCCACTCTCCCAAATTTATCGGCTAAGGTGATTTTGGCCCCACTGAAGAGGTTCTCACATCCTAATCTGCTCACCAATCTTGTCCCCAAGTCCCCACATTGGTTCTGGCCCCCCATCGGTTTTGCTCTTCCAGCCCCTTCAGTTCTGATTCCGTAGCTCATTTCTGATCCTCCTGGGGATCTCCATCCCCCTCTGCTAGGCCTGGAGGAGTGCAGTGGGATCACCTTCTCCCCATTTCAGGTCGGGGAGGCATCTCCAGAAACTCTTCACACCCTTCCAAAGCTGGGCTTTGGGTGGAGGGGGACGGAGGGGAGTAGAGCTACTGTCCTCTCCCCATTGCTCACATGAGGGGAGGGAAAGGAGGGAGTAGACCCACTCAGAGCTGCTAGGCTCTTCTTGCTCTCTCCTCCTGTGAGAATTGTTTCGGGTTGCTTGAGGGAGGAGGGAAAGGCCTGATTGGTTGCACTTCCCCAAGAGGCAGCCTAGTATTGCAGCAGGTGGCCAATCAGAGGGGGGTTCCCCCCATTGCAAGGCTCAAATTGCTAGAAGTGTGAAGTTTCTAATGTCATCGTGAGAGTGGCTTCAGCTCTGCCAAATTCCTGCCTCTCATGTTAAAAATCATGAGAGTTGGTAACAGTCAGTAGCCAAGGAACCAGTAACTGTTAGGAGCTTCATCACCAGAGATTAAAAACGAAATATCTTCAACTATGTTCAATAACGGTGTGTTACTGCAGTTATCCTATAGCTATACAACTACACATCACCTGATTTTACTTCAGATTTTCATTGACTTTGCTTTTTTTTTTTTGGTCTTTCTATAGAGTTTTTCCCACTTGATAATTTATTTTTTTTGCTCTTTTAAAAATGTAAATTGAATAATTTTTGTGCTTCTGAGTGGCTAAAGAATTAACTAAGGAAGCATAAGAATGTGTCCAAGGAGTGTGGATCTCTTTTAGTTCCATGCCATCACACAAAGAATTATTTGTACTGATTCAGGAGCTCTCTGGAAGATTCCTCACTCATGGAGGCCACAACAAGACTTACGCCCTTCCACCACTAATGAAAAAAAAAAATCCCTGGAGCTCAAAAGACTTGAATTTCTCCTGAGATGAAAGGGGTTTTGCTCTTGCAAGGAAGTGCAATTTATAATTCCCTGTACCAACTTTACTAAATTTGTCCAAGCACTATAATAATTTTCTCTGTGTACCCCCATGCACAATGGGTTGACAATTTACATGTGTGTATTCCAGATAGAATCTGTGTCTATTGAAACTGCTACAGAGAATGGTGAAGTTGATAGTTATTTAAACTGCAGTTGGATTTAACTGTTCTCCACAACCATGATTTATCAGCTACCGACAGGATTGGGGGTGGTTCTTCTGAGGTGTTCCTGGGAGTAGCAGGGTTAAAAATGTAAAACAAAAAGGCCAGACATTTATGCAAGGAGATTAGTTCATGAAAGAAGCAGCTAAGATGGGTGCTCCATTGGCTCAGAGTCAGGGACTCCTATAGGCCCTCTGTATTTGTCACCCAGGAGCTGCAGTTGCTTTAGAACATAGTTCCAATTAACTTAACTATCTTTTTTTTTTTTTTAATCATGCCATCCTTATGATCTGTCATGGGTAATATAATCGGTCATGGGTTGCTTTTAAGAGAAATAAATGGCACTTAAAAATTGATCAAACCAATTGAGCACACCTTCCAAAGGACAATGTATAACTGACTGAGAAAAGCAGGAACTTTTAACTGCTTCAAGGGAAACAAAGGTTAGCGCAAGTGGATTCACATTTAAGAAGTGCTTAAAACAAGTGACCTGTACATATTTTGGCAAGGCCCCTTTTCAAAGCAAGCTGCAACACACAACATCCAGTTATTCAAATACAGCAGAGAAACGAATGAATGAACTGAATACTCATTTAATTAAATATGAGTTCTGTCTCTTATTCCACTGGTTCTAACTGATGTAGAGATTTGAAAGTAAACTTGTATTCATTATGTTATGCTGGTGATATTCCTTTCTCGTGGAGGAGAGGGGTCTGTCAGTATGATGGATTCTTCAATGTTCGTTAAGTGCTTTGTTCTATTCCATTTTCTTTGGATTGTCCTTGGATTTAAGGGGGTTTAAAATAATTGCCAAAATTCTGCCAAAGATTTTATCCAGACAGGTAAAGGATGATCTGTCCATCTTAAAAAAACAGAGACCAAACTGGGTTTCTAAAGAACAGCAAATTGTCATCAATATCAGGAAAGTTCTTGATGTGCAGTTAATTGAGGAGACTGGCAACCTTTGTTATGTTTAGACTCTGAGAAAGAGGTATATAGGTGGAAAAGGAATTGTTTCGTTGTAAAAATGACATCAAATTTGTTGTTTGGGCAGGTTCAGTGGTAGTGTAAAGCAAAAGTTAAGCATCAACATGTAGTGGATTCAGTCTGGAATAGGGGATGTAGCAAGGCTGTCTTCTGTTTTCTCTGCTCACATATATTCTGTTTGAGTTGTTAATTGAATCACTAGCACAGAAGCTCAGTGAAGACAGAACTTGAAATTTGAGAGGTGAACAAACAACAAACCAGCGCTTCATACAGAAGCAATGATACTGCTTCTGCCCACCTGCTCAGGCAACACCCACTTACAGAAAAATTCTGTTACTGTTGGGATTCCTGATGAGACCTTTTCCACTTGGCTTATTCAGAACACCTTGTCCAGTTTTGGGAGAACACTTCATCCAGTTCTCTGGGATCCAAAAAACTCGGTTTGATTCCTGATTTTGTCACTTAGGTATCCTTTACTTGGTATGCAACAAAGCTATGCTGAGCTTAAAGGAACATAAATCCACACTGTGTAGAGTCAAGCACAGGAGTTTATTGTGCACAGTGCTGGCGGAGTGTCACCTTGCTTATTAAGTTCAGAGACGCTGCAGAACAATTAATTACAATAGATTATACAGGGTGCTCATTGAGCAGAAAAAAGCAACGGGGATGGGTTTTCCCAAGCCCCTGGATAGGTTCTAGCAGCAAGACAAGATAAGCACAATAAGCCAATGATCTAAAAGATTACATAATGGCTCCGCCAAGGCTCAAATTAACATATTGCTGACACACAGATAATTACCCTCAAACTATGTCTATTAAAGTGCATAGGTTAAATCCTAATTTTGGGGACCAGGGGAATGAGGTAGCAGTTCTCCCAGTTGACCAACAGGTACATTCCTGGAGATTTAAAGCCAAAAAGCAGTAAATTAGTATACAAGAGTTTATAAGTTTACCCTTGCATTTCTGTGGGCTAGGATTGGCATACATCTGTGAAGGGAGGGTGTCATAACTCATGTCAATCATATTAGACCTCTCCCCAGACTCTGTTTGGGATCTGAGGGGTATTGTACCACTATCTCCTCCCTACATTAGGGAGTAACTGTGAGGCCTTTCTCAGCACTTCATGTGTCTATAACTCACGATAAGGATGCCCAATTACATTCAGAGTTATGCTGACTCCGCTCACTGACCTGAAACGCACAAGGTTATCTGTTTACCCAAGCTTTCTCTTAGCTATGTATTGTTCTCTGTTAGCCAGCCCCCATGGCGCAGGCCAAGCTGTGGATTCCATGCCTATGTGAAAAGTTCTTAGCAGAAACTGCAGTTAAGATCTTACATCCACATTAAATGCATTATGGCCCTTCAGATCTGATCAGAGTTGAGCATAGGGGGTGAGTATAAAGTGAACCACACATCCAAAGTTACAGAGAAACTCTCTCCCTTTGTATACATTTACATGTCTCAATGCATTTACTGTACATTACATCACACATTTTTGGATTGGTGTGGTCACTTTGCTGGAACCAAGACGTGTTCTTTCCGTGTATCATCCATGCTTGACCTCCTCTTTGCATTCCTAATTTGTCCATTGTTAGTAAAATGTTCCCTCTTATTATAGCTGGCTCAGATATTCTGTCTATTTAGCCTACTGACCTATCTCTTTACCTCCCTAATTCTATCCTCCAAGAAATGAGGCCTCCTTGCATGTGTTAGTTACTCATGTCAGGCAGGCCAGGCCTCAGCTACAGTTAGTTCAGTGTGTTCTCTCATTTGAAACCAAATTATGAAAAACCAGAAATTTGTAAATAGGTATTTTTGGAGACACAGTGAATCTATTTTCCATTTAGGCAAGCAGGGCAATTCACTACCTGGCTATCTACATCCAGAGCAGGGCTACTGATGTATTTAATTTATTCTATACCATTGCTGTGGCATCCTTGTGACAACTACCTTGTCTTCACTGCTAAGGAGAGGTGCATTTTTACATCTGGGTAACTCACATGAGTTATCCCTCAGTAAAAACACAGTGAAGACCAGGCTCTTTAGTTTTATTGTGAGGTAAACTAGGCAAGGTCAGTCATAGGAGGGGAAGTATAGTACTCGCCTCACCTAGTTTACCTCACAAGAAAACTAAAGCGCCTTATCTCCACTGTTTCTTTATCTTGGGATAGCTCACATGTTAGTTACCCCGAGATGAAAACACACCTTTGTTCTTAGCAGTGAAGACATGGCCCATGCCAACTGACTTGGGCTCACGGGGCTCAGACAAAGGAGCGATTTAATTGTGATGTAGACATTTGGGCTGAAGCCTGAGCTCTGGGACCCTCCAATCTCTCAGAGACGTAGAGCCTGGGCTCTAGCCCCCATCCGAACATCTATACCACAATTAAACAGACCCTTACTCCAAACCCTGTCTGAATCAGCAGTCATGGCCCACCCACAAGTTTTTAATTGCAGTGTAGACATATCCTTAGAGAACTGGATGTATCACAACACTTCCTGAACTGATGTTTGAAAAGAAATGTTCTCCCATAATGTAGTGACTCATTCTGTATGCTTCCTATGCCAGTTCTGAAATTTAAAGAACAAGTATGTATGGCCGCAATTGTTGCTGTGGCTATTGGCCACATAGAACCAAAAAGCAGCAGAATAATCTTGTCTTTCACAGTATAGACATGTATTAATTTTACAATTTGATTGCATGAGCGGAGGACTAAACACAGTGGCACTGGCTGTAAAGATAGCGATTAGTATTGTTCATGGTACCAAATAAATTCCTTTCAGACAAGGAAATCAGCTTGTGCCCTGATATATGAAAAGCCTTATCCTGGTTTACTGTAGATAAGTACAAATTTTATTAGTTATCAAATTATCCAGGTTTTAAAACTCCATGTACAGCTTTTGTTTCTAATATTTTACCAGCTAAGCAATGAATTCCACAGGACTTGTATAAGCCCTCTGTGAAGGAATAATTTATTTTATTGGTGAAATTGTGGAATTAATATTTCCTTTATATGCTTGCCCTTAATTTAATCAAATGACCCCATGTTGTCATATTATGAGATGGTGTAACAGAGAGAGCCTGATGAATTTTCAGCATTCCTAGGATGATCTGAAATACCTCTCTGTAAACGGTGTGGTGCCTCACCACTGCGTCGCCTCCAGCTGGTTGTCTCAGGAATTAGCTCACCAGTCGTCAGAGCACCCTCTGCTGGCTAGTGTCCCGCTAGCTGCTGTCCTCTGTGTCCCTCCCGGACCACGGTGCCCCTTTACCTGGTGTGCTGCCCCCCTGCAGTACCCCACACAGATCTGGGTCTCCCCTCCCTCTATCCCCACCTCGCCTCAGTACATGGCTACTGCCATCCACCATCTAGCCCCTGCAGTCACTGGGGCAGACTGCAGTCTAATTGCCACTCATCACAGGCAACGGGGGTTTGGACCTGCTGCCTCTGCCTACCCTTGTGCTGTCCCCTGCAACCCCAGTACCTATTCAGCCTTACACTAGGCCACAGCCTGGGGGGTTTCCAGGCCAGAGCTCCCCAGCTCCCTTGGCCTTCCTCCAGCCCTGCTCCACTCCAGGTACCTTCTCTAGCTCCCCAGCAGCCAGGCCCGTCTCCCTCCACAGCTAGAGGAGACTGTCGAGCTCCTGGCTCCCAGCCTCTTATATAGGGCCAGCTGAGGCCTGACTGGGGCATGGCCCAGCTGCAGCTGCTTCCCCAATCAGCCTAGTAGCTGCTTTCCCTGCCACAGCCCTCTCTCAGGGCTGTTTTAAGCCCTTCAGGGCAGGAACGGGGTAACCACCCCACTACACTCTCTCTTTTAGTCTTTAACTTTTTATTCTCTCGCTGGAAATACTGATTTCACTGAAATATGAAAATTATATTCATTTGGACACTTTTAGTGAACTATTCAGAACCTATATCTATTTTTTGAACAGTTGCCCCCACAAACTCCTATGTTCCATGTACTAAACCTGTTTAGGGATTTCTAAAACCAAGCGTGCCTTACTTATACACGTCACAAGAGACACAGATTTAAGGAAATCAATAAAACACCTCTCTCTCTCTCTCTCTCTGTCTTTACCACTCTTGAGTTGAGCATCCCATGAGATTTGGTCAGTCAGGGCCGTCCTTAGGCATAGGCAGAACAGGCAGCCGCCTAGGGCACCACTAGGTCTGGGGGCACCGCACTGCCGGGAGCCCGGACAGACGGGAAGCAGTGGAGCACGTAAGAGCAGGCTGCTGGGTCCTAGAGAGAGCCGAATGCAGCACAGGCTGAGGGAGGGGATGGGCTGCTGGGGTCTCTGGGAAGGGGAGGGGGTAGGGGTTGGGGAAGGAGCTCACCTGTGAGTGTGACTCCCCCCCCCCCCCGCTGAGGTGAGGTGAGGCAGGCTCTGCGGCTCTGGAACCAGTATCCTTTGTTGTCCCCCATAACATCCATTCTTCTCCCGCCCTGCCCCATGGAGCACCCCCTCCTTTCTCCCTCCTCCCCAGGAGCATCCCTCTCTCTCTCCTCCCTCCCCTTCGTCAGGGCTGGGTTGGGTGAGGTGCTGGGGGGCAGGTGTGGGGAGGAGGCTGGCTGCCTGCTGAGGAATGAAAGTGAAAGTAACTCACTTCCTCGGCCAGGACTGGAATGTCACACAGGGCTGGGCTGGGGTTAGCCAGATGTGTGAAAAATCAGGACAGGGGGTTGGGGTAGGGTGAGCAGATATCCCTATTTTATAGGGCCAGTCCCAATTTGGGGGTCTTTTTCTTATATAGGCTCCTTTTACCCCCACCCCGTCCTGATTTTTCACACTTGCTGTCTGGTCACTCTAGGTGGGGGTAATTGGTGCCTATATAAGACAAAGCCCCAAATATTGGGACTGGCCCTATAAAATCAGGACATCTGGATCTGGGCACCCTATCTGGGGAGCGCCTCTCCCCCAGGCTGGCAGCTGCCAGCGATCCACCTCATCCGGGGGAGCTATACAGGGCAGGATGAGCTGCTGTGGCTCCATGGGTGACCTGTCCCTGAGATCAGATGCTGTGCTAACTTCACCATGGTCCATTGGGCTGGTGGTGGTGCCCATTGGCCTGTGATTGGACCTGAGGGTTTGCTGCTGCTGTTGCCACTCTGCACCCCAAGAGGTGGATTTTGGGGTTTACTGCAGCTGTTGGACCAGCAGGCTGGGGGGTGAGCCAAGCATGAAAGCAGTGCTGTGTTGCCATTTAGATTGTCATTTAACAACTTTGTTTGCCAAAAATTCTTGCTAACAATCCTGAATCCAATTTCAATATTTTTTTTTTTAAAAATCAATATCTTAGCCAAAAACAGAAAATTAAGATGTTGACAATTTTAGTGACAGGTTTGTTTTGAGGCAGGGAGTGGGCCAGTTTTCATCAGAGAAACAAAAAATGTTGACTGACTTTCCTATAGCCTGTTACTCCTGATAAGAGCCCTCCAACAACTGTAATATGCTCATCTCCTTACTAGTGTATAAAGCAGGGGTCGGCAACCTATGGCACACACGCCAAAGGTGGCAGGTGAGCTGATTTTTGATGGTACGCAGCGGCAGGCTGAGCGGCTCAGCCCATCACTGCTCTGGGGTTCCGGCTGCTGCCCTATTGCCAGCTGGGATACTGGCCGTCGGCCCCACTCAGCACCTGCTGCTGGCCTGGGGACCCCCAAGGAACCCCAGGCTGGCAGCGGGCTGAGCAGGCCAGCTGAACCACTCAACCTGCTGTCAGCCTGGGGTTCCATTCACTCAGCTGGCAGCGGGCTGAGCAGGGCTGGTGGGGGTTGAGTGGCTCAGTCTGCTGCCAGTCTGGGGTGCCGGCAGCACTCAGCCTACTGCTACTCCGGGGTTCCGGCTGCCAGTCAGGAGCCCAGCTGCCGGCCCCACTCTGCCTCCTGCCAGCCTGGGTGAGCAGAATCCCAGGCTGGTAGTGGGCTGAGGGGGGTTGGCAGCCAGGATCCTGGCTGGCAGGAGTTGGTGGTCAGAACCCCAGACCAGCAGCGGGCTGAGCAGGGCCTGGGATCCTTGTCTAGGGTTCCAGCCACCAGTCCCGCTCAGCCTGCTGCCGGTCTGGGGTTTCATTTACTCAGCTGGCAGTGGCCTGAGCAGGACCAGTGGCCAGGACCTCAGATAATAACAATAGTTAATTTATATAATATAGACATAGAGAGATACCTTCTACAAACGTTAAAATGTATTACTGGCACGAGAAACGTTAAATTACAGTGAACTTGGCACACCACTTCTGAAAGGTTGCCGACCCCTAGTATAGACTGACCATATGTTGTACTAAGATTCTCCTGCTTTTTTTTTTTCCTGTGAGTCAGTATAGCTTTTACCAGCCCAGAAGTTGGGCAGCCAATGTTTTACGTTTTCACAATGTTTTCTCCAACTTTCATAAAGTAAATACATAGTTAATATGAGTTAAAAAGGCCAGGGACACTTCCTTGTGAAGAATCTGTACAGCAGATCATGCTAGAGCTGTGAAAATGTCAGTTTTTGATGGAACTTTAGAGGCAGTGATTTATCATGTATTTTATCATGTGAATGTGCTGCTATTGCTAATGTCTTTCCAAACAAAAATAAGGTACAATAGGACTTCTGTAACATTTCTGTGCTACCTTAATCTAGATGAGATGATTCTGTGCTGACTTCATTTTGGTCACTTTGTGCTTTACCTAGCAGTAAAACTAGGGTTATATTTTCCCACTGTTTGGAAACCCAGCTTATTAAACTGATTTTGCAGCCAAAAAAGCCAGAAAGATTGCTTTTAATTAAAAACAAATCTTTGTTTCAATACCTCTTCACAGAAATTTCCAATAAAATTTTGAAAAATTAAAAAAATTATATTATATGCATCATTCTGTCAAATCAGAATTTTTTCTATAGTGCTACTTCTTTAGTGCTAGTGCATCAGCATTACAGTGTGCTTAATTAAGTTAAACTGGTTTTAATAACGTGAATGTGGCAAGTTTTCCAATAGTGTAAGCTTATATTTGTGTTGCTAAGAGCAGATCAGGCACAGGGGCACCAGTTTAATAATCTCGCCTAGGGCACCAGAAATCCTAAGGACGGCCCTGTGGTCAGTCTCTTTCTGGGAATCCCTGGTCTTCCATAGATTTCTCTTCTCCAGCTCAATCTTTTCTTCTTTGTCATAGACTCTCTTCTCTGACTCCCTTCAGCATGAGTATGTCAGGCTTCCCTTAGGTTGCAGCCATCCAATTGTTCTTAGGTGCTCCCACCTGAATGGGAAACTATTTAGTGTAATTAATCTCCATTGTCCTTGGCCTGGGAGAGACTAAGCACCAGACCCTGCAGCAGATGGCTGATTCCACATACACTGAGGTATTCAGTGATGCAGCAACTTCATAAAATCAACCATAGCTCATATGTTGTACATTGACAGATTCTCCAGTTGGCACACTAGTTTTTGTTGGTTTTGCTTTTTCTTCCTTTCTTGTGTTTTTTTTTAAATAGACAAATAGCGTGGAAAGGGATAGAAATGTAAGACTCAAATATTCTGTAATGCCTTCAAGAAATTTGTCAGTTTAATTTTCTACTTATTCATTCCTCACCCATTTGTGTTGTTATAAACATAAAATAAAAATTGATGCATCAGGCTGGATACTAACCTTGCTACTACCCTACTCTACTGTCTTGTTATTGCCCTCATAGCCTATTGTTCAAAATTAGTTTTAAGCTCTTTGTATTTGGGAGCTTTTATCTGTACTTGGAGGTGGCTCACACCCTTTTGGACATAAGTAAAATAATAAAGCTGCAGATACCAGTAAATATCTGCTATTGGGCCAGTCACTGCTTCTGCAAACCGCACGCTCAAAGAACTAAGCTGTTGGTTCCAACGTGGACCATCTCAAGCCAAACCCTGCATTGGAATCTATAGTGTTTAGCTACCAGTTCTATTTTATCAGGGAAGAAGCTCATCTTGGTAGCTGCAAATGGTTTCTCAACTGCACTACAACCCATTTTATCTTTGAGACCTCATTTTGCTTCCAACCAATGTTTTCCACAGTGCTGTTGAGTGTTTAAACTGCCAGTTGGGTTTCTGTTTTTTTTAAAGTTTCCTGAATGAGCTCCATTACCACTGTCTCAACTGTCAAAAAATTGAGGCTTCAAGCTTTGTAGCAGCTTCTATGCATTAAAGGGCTTGGACTTTCTTTGACACTTTTGCTGCTGAATTGCATGTTTGTGCCTTTTTTTCTTTTTCCTGTAGCCCCTTTTATTTCTCAGGGACAGAGGAGAAGCAACCTGTCAGCTTCAAGAATGTCTTTTACGTGATGTGCAGGCATGAATGCTCTAGCCTGTGCCACAGAGTAGATTCTGACTGGCTCACAGGTAAGTTTTTCTTACAGAAATCTCTGTGAACTATGTATTCTTTCATAGAGCATTTAAAAGCTCTTCTGGTCTTCTTCAGTCTGTCATGTCAAGCTGACACAAGGTGGACCCAAAAGTCCTTGAAGACTTTGTACTGAGGGATCCAGGGTCAAGAGTTCCAACTAGGCATCCTGACCATTAGCAGCACTTATATCAGTACTGGTCCCATGAATGTATATGACATCCCCTAAAAATTACTTACTGTTCAGGAGGAGGATCTACAGAGATTTATTTGCAATATCTCTTCATTCAGCTTTTTCAGAACGCCTGGCAAAGATATTGTTTGATCAACCTGATGTTCTCACCTCTTGGCCATATGTCTCCAGAGGGCTTTCCCTTTCTATGACTTGTATTTGAATTCTCTCAGTTGGGATAGGCATTGCCACATGTTTTTTTTTCTTATTGCATTTATGATATTCCTCTTTCAAAATGCTGTGCAAGCACAGTGTCCTCTTGGGTGGGGGTGTGATCCTTTGCATCTTCTGCAAGTTTTTCAAAATGCATGCTTACTGCTTGAGACATGGCCTGCTGGAACTATAAATTTTTGTGACTCTAGAATATGAACAGATTATACTTTGTTTTCCATGCTCAAGCACCATGATTTGGCCTTTTCCATAGCTCACAAAAGGTCCATAAGGTTGTCCAGCATGAGCTTTGGCTTGCTGAGAGTTGTTCTGCAAAGTTTGGTTGATGAACAACATTGAACTGTTTACTAAGTGATCTCACAATCCAAGTCAGAAAACTCACGAGTGTTAGTTGCCATAAAAATCAGTCAGTGTTTCATCTCGTTCTTGTCTCACTTGCCTGAAGACAAATGTTTTATATACCACATTCTTTTTCAGAGGAACATGGTCAGACAGCTTGCTAAAGGCATTTTCAAAGGGATCTTTATCACTGTCTCCTGTCCTGTTGGAAAGTGAATTGGAAATGTCATTTGCCACTTCATGCAGATATTGTAGCAGAAATACAGCTTGCCATTCAGATTTCAGTATTCAATGTAGTCAACAGATTTTTTTTTTAATTTGCTTGTTACTTTCTGCCATTGAATATTAATGTCTGGTATGGAGTAATGGTAAATGATATGCTACTTTTCCCCCCGCAGTGTTTTTTCCTCTTTAACTCTGTTATGTTACTACAGATGTGCCGTGGCATTGTTCTTTTAATACTTTTCTTTAATTTAGTGCTGTTTTTTAGTTTTATAGATAAATTGTTACTGCAGATTTTATAAGCTGCTCGCCTTTCAGGGCTTCCAACACTTTGTCTGTGCACAAATGCTTCCATCAAAGATGAATGCTACATATTTCTTCTTAGTCTTTTTGCCCATGTCATTGAGCCAGGCTTCTCCCCCATCTCCAAAGCATGTGTCCTTGGTGGGGAAGTTTATTTCTTTAACAAAGGTTAGCAAACAAACAGAAAACAATCTTTTAACTCCATCCTTGGCCTCAGACTTCAGGGCCACCTCTCCCTGGTCTCTGGTACTCCTTCTCTTGGCAACTTCCTAGTCTCAGTCAGCTCTGCTCCCTTCCTGGAGCAACCTACTGCCCTAAGTCCCTGGCCCCTTGTTCCAGGGATCCATCATAGGAGCTAGCTCCACTCCAGTGTGGCTTTCCCTTTCCAAGGCTCAGCTTGTCTCAGTCTTTCCTGCCCCAGGTGCCCACTAGCAGCCCTTTATAAGCCCAGGTGTAGCCCAGTCGGCATTATTTAGCTGGATTGGGCGCATCTGCTCTGGTCCAGCCTATTTACAGGGACCAGCTTCCCTGTGACAGCCTTCTATAATGATGGACATTGCACTTTCAGCTCTGCAGTTGTAGGCGTCCAACAAACAACTTCAGTTTTGTAAAACAAGGAAGTAACTGACATCTTTTTTAAAGCCCTCATTACTGTTGCTCTATTATTATTTCTATTATGGTAGTGCCTTGAGCCACAACTGAGATTGGGTCCCTGTTCTGCTTGGCACTGTGCAAACACAGAGTAAGACACAGTCCATGTCCCTAAGCGCTTACAGTCTAACTGAGGCATATTACCAGTATCCTGCCTGTGCTGATGAAAACCTCTTCTGAGCAATTCGATACCTGTTAGCTGCCATTTCTTATAAGGAAGGTCTATGTCCTTATAACTATGACCTAAATTGGCAGGATTATTGAGCTTCAGGCTATAGTGTCTGATCCACCTTTCCAAAGGCAAGATGGAGCTACAGGTGCTTCCTAAATTCTCTCCTAAAGTGATCTCAGAGTTTCACCTTTAATTAGTTGTCCTTTGCACATTTTGTCCCAGGTTTTATGACTTTCTAAGTAATGCCATTTTTCAGACCTATATGTCAGAAGACTTTTTCTGGAGTGAAGTAAAGCCCTTGGAAAAGTCAACACTGTTTTTCCTTTTGACACAAATTCAGTAGGTTCCACTGTCTACAAGAGAACCATGTCCAAATGGCTGACTGATTAAATTTATCATTGCTGCATCTTGCCAGGCCTAGACTTTGAAGGTCATGTCAAATCCCATTCTGTATGATGCAAGTGTGCTGTTAGCAAGGCAATTCCTATAGAATTCTCTATACACTTCCACTAAGCAATATTCCTTAGGCTCTTCCTCAGAACAGGAGTAAAGATTTGATCCATCATTGTTACAGAACCTTCTTTCAAGGTTGGCACATTCACCAATTCGTTGTAATTTCCTGGTCATACAAATTCTGGAAGTTTTGTTATTAATGTTCAAGGCATATTACCTTACTTTAATTCTTCCTGCCTTTTGCAGCATCTCTAGTGTGATTACATGTTACCTTCCCCACCCACACCCCCATCAACAGCACTGGAATTTTGTAGTTGTCGACAGTGAGAGTCTTGTATGATGAGATTTTTCAAAGAAGTGAGAATTACTTACTGTAGCCGTTTGTTCTCTAAAGGTATATATTCTATAACAGATCATCATTAAAATGTCCACCTTTTGGGAAAGATGAATGAGGTAACTTTTTTATTAGTTTTCAAATTATGATGTACATGTGGAACTGTGACAATCTGGGGGTTCTTTCTGTATCACTTCTGAATTGTGAATAATTTTCTGAAATTGTATCATGAAATGATTGTGTCATGGAAAGAGTACATGGATGTGGATCCACCATTAGTTAACAGGGCTGTGTCACCTCTCTGCCAAGTAAAAGACAATGGGGAGTAATCAGCACTCAACAGTCATTTGCTAAAAGAAAAACCCCTTGCAACAAAGGCTTTGTTATAGCTGGGAGAAGACACTTCCTCCTCTTGTCTGAAGGGAGGTGGCTTTGAGAGCAGTGGAAAAACACAGAAAGTCAGAGCAAAGAAGCAAGTTGACCGCTGTAGGAGTCTGTAAAGTGACTCACATTGGGAGAAAGCCATTTTGCACCAGATTAAGATGAGGCATGCTGCTGCAGGAGCAGGTTAGGCAATGAGGTAGAGGACCCTGCCTGACCGGTGAAACACAGGTCTCCCAAGGAAACAGTGAGCCAGTGAGGGAGTTTGCATTTAGGATGTTTTATTGTTTTGTTTAATCTGTATTTTCCTGGCTTTTCATAATTAAATATAAGAGCATAAAGATGTTACTGGGAGATGTTTGTATGTGGACTGCATCACAACTACCAAATGGCCCTGAGACAGTTAAATTGTAAACCAGAAGCTTTACACCTGTTGGGTGGAGTTCTGGGAGAAGGGTGTGTTCAAGTACTGGGGAGTCAGAAGGATTGGTTCTGTGTCCAGAAAGACTAGGTGTTGGGGTGGCTTCTGAGACCTTATTCACTCTGTAGCCTCTGAGACTATAACCACTCAGTTCCTAAGAATTACCTCGACTTTGAACTTGTCAATAAGGTTTTATTATTGGCATGCAACTGTTAGGAAAATAGAATTTCTGACTTGTGAGAAGTTCCATTAATTCAAAATTTTCTTTTCTTCCTGAATCAGGAAACAAGTTAATAGTGAAAAATTTCACAGGTTAGAAAAGCAAGGGAAAAAAATCTGAACATTTTGGGACTGCTGTAGAAGGTGCATCTATTTTCTTAGACTTTTGTGGAGCTGTAAGGTTTAGGAATAGGGATGACCAGAGGCAGCAGTTTGTATCTTATTTTGGTGGTATTTCATTTTGCTCAGGATTGACTTATGAATCAACATCTAATGTATGGGGGACTTTCCCCTAAGGGTCTGGCCCTGCAAAAATGTACATCAGTAACTTTACTAATTTTGGTAGTACTAGCCAATTAGATCACACATGTCTGTGCAGTTGTTCACATGTATAACCGTTCACAGGACTGGAGCCTTAGTTTGTATATTTTCTTTTATATAAAAATAATGTATGCTTAACACAATTAATATTAACAACAAGAGGGAAAAACTGTTAGGTTAGGTGCTTTTTGTACATTTGAATAAACTGAGGGCAGAATTGCAGGATTTGTCCCATGTACCTTATATGACTAAACTATAAAGAAATAGGTGAAAAATCCTGTTGCTCATTATGCATGATCACATCTTAACTACATCATACATTTAAATGTGTATATAGTGGTATATATAGGCAATATTGAAAATGAGCCAGGATAGACTGGAATGGTGTTTCTGTACTAATACAGTATTAAATGCCTTACTGTGTTAGCAGCCTTTCTTATTGTGGTGTTTATTACCATGTTAATTTTCATTAATTCCTTAAACAAGTTTTATACTGGCAGCTCTTCTAATATATTAAAAGAAATAGTCACTCTGTTGATTAAGGTCATTCCAGGTCAAATCAAACAATATTGAAATACATTTGAGTTTGCCCATCTTATCAAGGGTGTATACGAGAATTTAAATCTGAGAGTTTTTGGAGGGGCACATTAGAGCAGCAATTGAGGGCTGGGGCAGCAATCTGAGGTCAACCACCAGGGCTGGAGCAGCAATACATATTTTTGTAGATGAATATTGGATGGGGGGTGCACCCCTGCTTGCCTCCACTTGTGCATGACCCTGGATCTCTTATTTCTTTCTGATTTTAATATGTGACATTAGGCAGAAAAGGGAGAGGAGAGCAAATATTAATGCATTATTTAGGTTTAATAAATAAAGCATATAAAAGTCAGGAAATGCAGAGTTCAGCTGAAACTTAATTCTGCACTTTGAGCCTATACCATAATATATGGCTCTCAGTTTATATCACTATTTAAATTTTATAATATAATACACAGTAGAATTCAAACTGGAACTCCTTTGCAGCAAGTTAGAGCAACACTTGAAATTTTGATAAATGCTGTGTGCTATTTAACTAGGAGTTCCACAGGTTGACTGTGCGTTGTGTGATAAAAAAAACTTCCCTTTGTTTGTTTTAAACCTTCTGCTTATTAATTTCATTTGGTGACCCCTAATTCTTGTGTTATGAGAAGGAGTAAATAACACTTCTTTATTTACTTTCTCCACACCAGTCATGATTTTATAGACCTCTGTCACATCCCCCCTTAGTCATCTCTTTTCCAAGCTGAAAAGTTCCATTCCTGTGAATGTCTCCGCATATGGCAGCCGTTCCATACCCCTACTCGTTTTTGTTGCCCTTTTCTGAACCTGTTCCAATTCCAATATGTCTTTTTTGAGATGGGGCGACCACATCTGCAAGCAGTATTCAAGATGTGGATATACCATGTGTGACAGGTTGGATCACAGAACCTCGCTTGGGGTGCCAACTGACGTGCCAAGACTACTTCTGCCCCTGCTTTCCCTGCCAGCTTGGGACTATAGCACCCTGTCTTGTTGAGCCAGACACGTCAGTCTGCTCCAGCACAGACCCAGTCTGAACCATGTGCTTCAATGCTGCAGACTTAACTGAAAGCAACTTGAGAAGTGTGCCTGTCTTTAACATTTAGATGCCCAACTCCCAATGGGGTCCAAACCTCAAATAAATCCACTTTACCCTGTATAAAGCTTATACTATAGTACACTATATCCACTGGATCCCCCTTGTTCACATGCTTGTTGTCCCTCTCAAAGAATTCTAGTAGATTGGTGAGGCATGGTTTCCCTTTACAAAAACCATGTTGACTTTTCCCCAACAAATTATGTTCATCTATGTGTCTGACAATTTTTTTCTTTATTATAGTTTCCACTGGTTTGCCTGGTACTGAAGTCAGGCTTACTAGCCTGTAAATGCCAGGATCACCTCTGGAGTCCTTTTTAAAAATTGGTGTCACATTGGCTATCCTCCAGTCATTTGTTACAGAAGCTGATTTAAATGTTAGGTTACAAACTACAGTTAGTGGTTCTGCAATTTCACATTTGAGTTCCTTCAGAACTCTTGGGTGAATACCATCTGGTCCTGGTGACTTTTTACTGTTTAGTTTATGAATCTGTTCCAAAACCTCCTCTGACACCTTACTAACACATTTATTATTATATTAAAACTATCATTTGAATATTGAGAATTTTAACTGCCATTTATGGATGAGCCATTTAGAGTTTATTTAACTTAGGTGATAAAGGACCCATAGCAAAATAAATTGGAATTTGCCTTACACTTTACAGTATGACATAAAGACAGGCACAGAAGATATACTGAACTACCCAAAATCAGTTAGGATTTTGAGCATAACTGGGAAATTCACTGATGCAAAAATTTCAGAGATACTGTACAGTCTCTTACCACCCAGTATACTCAATTTTGCTTGTCCACTTCTTTGCAAATAATCAATATCCAGAATATCCATGATCCTATACTATTAAGAGGACAGATTTGTATGAGATTTTAGGGTTTACCACATGTTAGCATAATCTTTGCTTGTTGATCTGATAACAAAATATTATGATACAGCGTGACTTTTTAATAATTTAAAATTAGAAGTGAAATATCCACAGTTATTTAAAATGGTACTTGAAGGTCCATATCTTTTTGGGTTACGTGTGTGTGTATGTGGGGATGATGAAGTAGACAGGGAAAATGAGGCTTAGGTGGAGTATCTGTAAATCCTGTGAAACAGTGGCTCCCAGAAGCCCTTGTGGCAGTTAGCAACCAGCCCATATCACAGCAGTTTTTGTGTTGCTCTAACCTCCACCGGGGACCATCCTGGTGCTTGATAAGGAATTGGAAAAGATTTGCCTACAGTCATGTTTCTGGCCCTCCTCCTCTAGTTATGTGCTTACAAGTGGCTTTTTGATACTTAGCAGTCACAATTTTGGTAGTGGAACCAGGTTGAGAAGAGGTTGAGACATTCAATAATTGCTAGATGGAGAAATAAAAATTGATATTTAATCATATGAGATGATTGAAATATTACACTAATACAAACTTATTTAAATTAGGCTCATAAAGTTTTGTTTCTAAAGACCAGATCCTATGCTGATGCAAATCAGCAAGCTCTATTACCCTAAATATCTACCTTATTGTTGTCTTCCAGATGTTTTCTATTTCTATTACAAGAATTCTCTCTTTTGTTCATTGTTTGGATACTGTATGAGTGTCAGTCAATTCGGTTTATTAAAGGAAGAATTGGAAAGCATAATGCCATCTCCCTGGATTGTTAGGCTTTGTTATAATTTTATTCCTCTAAAATGAGCTAACACATGCTTCTCTGTTTCTTGGCATCTTTCACTTGAAGCAAAGTATATTAATCATTATCTCAATGAATGTTCACTTCAAGATTGTTTAAATTATGTGGTGCTCAGAAAATATTAGATTGTCTTATAATAAAAGTAGAATTTAAATGTTCTGTTAGGACGAGTTTTTCTTCAGAGAACATTTTTAAATTACAAGAACTAGCTCTCCTAAGTATCTTATGTGATTTAAATTAACTTTATTTTTAAATGTTTTTACTATAAAAAACTTAAAATGGAAATAGTGTTTTAAGACATTGTGTTAATTACTTTTACACATGTAGATTTGAAGTCCAAAACCATTTTATTACATAGAACCCCCTACTGTATGTATAATATGAAATGCAATGCAAAGAAGCAGGTCTCACTAAGACCTTTTGTTTTTGAATGGATAACACAGATCTGAAGGATTTTAACGAGGAATAGGCGATGGTATATTTGGTTAAAGAATATTGGTTAATCAGAGTTCAGCAATGTATTTCCTGTGAAAACTGAAAAATCACAATTCCCATAGAAAGTATTGAGATTAGTTTTTTGCTGTTAAATTTAGAGACCTTAAGAATTATTTTCAATTTTAATTCTTTTGGAGGGAAAATTACCACAGCTTCCGTCATTTTATATTTAACTGAAAAAAACACGTTCACCACAAAAATCATTCTGCAAAATACAGTCTCAGCCTATGGTGTTTTATTCTTCCCATGTTGCTTTTAAGTCCCTTTATTATTAATGGGAGTTAGATGTACATATCAGGTGGTGAAAATACCATACAGCAGTTCTCTATACTGCACTTTTAATTAAACTTCATCTTTTTAATAGCATTGCATTTACAAAGTTTGTCATAATCCACTTTTTCAAGAGTAAAGCAGATGTACAACATATATAACATGGTAAATGGTTTTAAAAGTAATTACGTTTTCATATAGGTTTATTGTCTTGTTTATATTTAAATCTATTGAATGCCCATTAGAGAAGATAAGCAATGACATTCCCCATCATAGATTGTAGCCAGACAGTTACAGAGTGTGTGCAATAAAAGTAAGGGATGTACGTAACAGGATGTTATAACTACTCTGTGCACTGAGAATCAACAATTGTCTGCTCCCAGTGAGAAGAGAGAGACAAAAATATTACTCATTTTCTACTTTGCTTTGCTTTAATTTAGCCTAGAATTTAATTTAGCCTAGAATTGGTTGATATACACAGAATGCAAGTGCCAGCGTATACGCAAGTGCTGACACTAAAAGAGGAAGAGTTGTGTATTCACCACAAAATTTTAGCAATCGTATTTTTAAACAGTCACCACTAAAATCCAAGTGCAGTCACACATTAAATCCTGAAGTTAAGTTGATGTAATCACAATAACCATCAAAAGAATGAAGTGCCTTTTTCAGCCTTTCTGCAGAAGGTGAAAAAACTGGTTCCTGTCCATAAAATGAGAATTTGCTTTACTGAAAAGTCTGTGAAATACATGTTATCCCCTTGTCAATACTTTTTATGGTGCAGTAAAGAGTGTCAACTGTTTCAGGCAGACTCTTCACAAGAAACGGAAAAACAAAATATGAGTTTTAATACACAGCTGGAGTTTTGTAAATGGATTAGTAACTAGGTTGCCAAGCGACCAGTTTTCGACCGGAATACCTAGTCAAAAATGGACCCTGGTTGCTCCAGTCAACACTGGTGACTGGGCCGTTAAAAGTCCAGTTGGCAGCACAGCGGGACTAAGGCAGGCTCATTGCGTCCCCTGGCTCTGCATGGCTCCCAGGAGCACCTGGCATGTCCAGCTACTAGGCACAGGGACGGCTATGGGGGCTCTGCGGGTTGCCCCTGCACCAATAGACGGCTCCACAGCTCTCATTGGACAGGAACCGCAGAGCCCCCTTGCCGCTCCACCTAGAATCCTGAGGGAGGATATGCACTGCTGCTTCCAGGAAGTGCCTAAGGGAAGTGCTGCCCAGCTGGAGCCCGAACCCCATCCCGAACCCAAACTCCCTGACCCAGTCTGGAGCCCCCTCCCACATCTTAACTTCTTCCTGGAACCTGCACCCCTCCCACACCCCTAGCCCCAGCCCTGAGCCCCCTTCTGCACCCAAACTCCCTCCCAGAGTCTGCATCCCCTCCCATATTCTGAACCCCTCAGCCCCAGCCCAAACCCAGAGGCTGCACTCCCAGGCCGGAGCCTCACCCCCTCCCGCATACCAACCCTCTGGTCCAGCCCAGTGAAAGTGAGTGAGGGTGGAGGAGAGCAAGGGATTGGTGAGAGGTGGATTGAGCAGGGGCTGGGACCTTGGAAAAGGCATGGGCGGTGGGACAGGGGGCGGGGAAAGAGTGTTCGGTTTTATGTGATTAGAAAGTTGGCAACCCTATTAGTAACTCATAAATAGAGCCCCTATGGTGATTATGTGGGCCTCTGCCAATCTGCCCTGGAGGAAAATTCCTTCCTGACCCCAAATATGGCAATCAGCTAAACCCTGAGCATGTGGGCAAGACTCACCAGCCAGACACCCAGGAAAGAATTCTCTCTAGTAACTCAGATCCAACCGTATCTAGTGTCCCATCACAGGCCATTGGGCATATTTACCGCTAATAGTCAAAGATCAATTAATTGCCAAAATTAGGCTATCCCATCATACCATCCCCTCCATAAACTTATCAAGCTTAGTCTTGAAGCCAGATATGTCTTTTGCCTCCACTGCTCCCCTTGGAAGGCTATTCCAGATCTTCACTCCTCTGATGGTTAGAAACCTTCTTCTAATTTCAAGTCTAAACTTCCTGATGGCCAGTTTATATCCATTTGTTCTTGTGTCCACATTGGTACTGAGCTTAAATAATTCCTCTCCCTCCCTGGTATTTATCCCTCTCATACATTTATAGAGAGCAATCATATCTCCCCTTAGCCTTCTTTTGGTTAGGTTAAACAAGCCCAGCTCTTTGAGTATCCTTTCATATGACAGGTTTTCTATTCCTCAGATCATCCTAGTAGCCCTTCTCTGAACCTGTTCCAGTTTGAATTCATCCTTCTTAAACATGGAAGACCAGAACTGCACATAATATTCCAGATGAGGTCTCTCCAGTGCCTTGTATAACAGTACTAACACCTCCTTATCTCTACTGGAAATACCTCGCCTGATGCATCCCAAGACCGCATTAGCTTTTTTCATAGCTATATCACATTGGCGGCTCATAGTCATCCTGTGATCAACCAATACTCTGAGGTCCTTCTCCTCCTCTGTTACTTCCAAGTGGTGCATCCCCAATTTATAACAAAAAAATCATGTTATTAATCCCTAAATGCATGACCTTGCACTTTTCACTATTAAATTACATCCTGTTACTATTACTCCAATTTACAAGGTCATCCAGATCTTCCTGTAGGATATCCCCGTCCCTCTCTGTATCGGCAATACCTCCATAAACTTTATTAGCACATTCCCACTTTCTGTTACAAGGTCAGTAATAAAAAGATTAAATAAGAATGGTCCCAAAACTGATCGCTGAGGAACTCCACTAGTAACCTACTGAAAGGTTCACCTTTCAGTACGACCCGTTGTAGTCTCCCCTTTAACCAGTTCCTTATCTACCTTTCAGTTTTCATGTTGATCCCCATCTTTTCCAGTTTAGCTAATAATTCCCCACATGGAACCATATCAAATGCCTTATTGAAATCGAGGTAAATTAGATCCACTGCATTTCCTTTGTCTAAAAAATTTGTTACCTTCTCAAAGAAGGAGATCAGGTTGGTTTGGCATGATCTACCTTTTGTAAAACCATGCTGTATTTTGTCCCAATTACCATTGACCTCAATGTCCTTAACTACTTTCTCCTTCAAATTTTTTTCAAAGACCTTGCATACTACAGATGTCAAACTAACAGGCCTGTACTTATCTGGATCACTTTTTTTTTTCCTTTCTTAAAAATAGGAACTATGTTAGCAATTCTCCAATCATACGGTACAACCCCTGAGTTTACAGATTTCTTAAAAATTCTTGCTAATGGGCTTGCAATTTCATGTGCCAGTTCCTTTAATATTCTTGGATGAAGATTATCTGGGCACCCCAATTTAGTCCCATTAAGCTGTTTGAGTTTGGCTTCTACCTCGGATGTGGTAATATCTACCTCCATATCCTCATTCCCATTTGCCATCCTATCATCGTACCTAAGCTCCTCATTAAAGACTGAGGCAAAGTATTTGTTTAGATATTGGGCCATGTCTAAATTATCCTTAACATCCACTCCATCCTCAGTGTTTAGCGGTCCCACTTCTCCTTTCTTTGTTTTCTTCTTATTTATAGGGCTATATCTTATTTATATTCCAGCTTCAATTCAAGTATTCTTATGGCCTTTTCTCCCCACTTTATTCCTTCCCTCTCATGCAGATAAGCAGATGATTTGGCTAGTTTCTTGTAGGCTTGGTAAAACAAGTGATTCTCTAGGAAGGATAAATGGGTAGTCATTCTGGATTTATTACATAAATTAAAGGAAAAATTCTATTTGTGATGTTTTTTGTAGAATTATTCTGGGATTTAACTTTGTCCACTCAAGGAAATGAGAAATTCAAATAGTTTGTTTACATTTGCAGTTGTAGAATTTTATTTGCTAATCCTAAACTCCAGTTTGTGGTTTACCAACTGTATGATTCCCATTCATTTAATCAAAGTATACTGCCTCAGAAACAATAACTAGTAATCACCAATGGTGTAGTTTGAAAACATAAACAAAAAGAGCCATGCTTTAAGCAATGGCTAGGGAAATCCCTATCCAGGAAGTTCATACATTTGGTAAGCTCCCTACAGCAACACATGCTGGTCCTCTCTTGTAACTGTGGAAGACCAGGAACTCTATAACCACTCCACATCTCTTTCTTTATAATTAAAGATTAAAACTTAAATTATAAACCAATGTATATACACACAACATTTCAAATTAAACTTCAGATTCCCTAAAACTATTTACACCACCATGTCCCCTTGTCAATTGTATTTGAATGGTCCTGAGCAGCATTCTACAGATAGCCTTTGTGTGGGTCTGATCTGTCTTCCAGACTGTGTTCTCACTTCTGCTGAGTTTGTGGATTTTTCTTTTCCCTTTTTTGTGAAAAGACTGCCTGAAAAAGTTGACCCTATGAATGGGGGCTCACTTCCTGGCAGAGTATTTACCTTCAGGTCTCACTTACTCTCCTCACTGTGTTGGGAAATATTGAAGATGACCCCAGTTCCCCTGGATAAGTCCTTGTGGCATTTCCTCTAGGTAGGATCTGGGAGTTTCTACCAAGTTCTGAACAGTTCCAAACCTCTGGGAGCTTTTCAGCCAGGTAGTACTTTTGTTCTGTGCCAAACACTGAAGGTTTGTTATTGCCAAATTTTTATTTCAGCAATCCATTTTTGAAATTTCTTCAGGTTGGTCCTCTTAGGCTTAAACTGTATCGGTGCCATATGTAAAGATGTGTTTAGTCATCTTCCCATCAGAATTTCTGCTGGAGATAGCCCAGATGCAAGTGGTTTTGATCATTGTGCCAGAAGTGCCTTATATGAGTCCACTGATTTTATTGTTTTTCAGAAGTCTTTCTAAAGTCTGCTCTGCTCTCTCCATCTCCCCATTGCTCTGGGGCTAATGTGGATTACTGGTACAATGTTCAAAATCAAAGTTCTGTGCAAATTTGAGGAGTACAAGAACTCCATGTGTTGCAGATATTGATTTTATTTTTTCAATTACCTGTGCCAGTGAAGTCTGTGTAAATATAGCTAAGTCAATATCTGGAGAAGTAATCAATTACAATAACGTATATGTGTCCTTTCCAGAAAAACAAATCTATGGCTATCCCCTGCCAAGGTCTGTCAGGTAACTTTGTAGAGAGTAATGGTTCTGGCAATGGTATTTTGTTTTTGTTTGTTTATTTTTTTTGTTTGGTTTGGTTTGTTTTTTTCCCCTTTAATCCTTCCTTAGAGACAGGGATTCTGTCATTTCCGACACCACATAGTGTGAGGATGTAAACACAAAGAGCCTCAAACAGCAACTGGGAACTCCCTAACCAGGACATTCCTACATTTATTAAGCTCCCTGCTACAACACAACCTGGTCGTCTTTGGTAACTGTGAAGGACCAGAAACTCTATGACCACTCCACAAATGCCACTTGGAGATCATCTCTGGGCAGTGCAGATATGTTAAATAGCATATGGGAAATCTGAACAGCCATTATCAAATACTAGTTTTGTCTCATTTTGCTTCTGGGTCCTCGTGTGGAATATGGAAAAGGAGTAAGGAGTAAGTGATTGGTGCCAGTTTTTTGTCAGTTTTTCAATGTTGTGCTTCATACTTTGCATTGTAATATAAATCTTGTGATAAACGGTGAAAGTGACATTTTAATTTTGCCAATGGAAAATGCAACTTGAATTAACTAGAAATAAATACATGAGTTGACACCCCAAAATTATATCACTGTTAAAATTAGCAACAAGCACAACACACTAGACCAAAGGAAGAAATCTGCTTACAAAGGCCACGTGATGATATTGTACTTAAAACAGATTTTGTTTTTGGTTTGGTTTGGTTTTGTTGGGAGGCGGGGGGAAGGAAGGAGCTCCAATGTGAAGTATTCCTAGTGGTAAAAGTCAACAATTTTATTTTTTAAAGCGTAAGTCATTTCTATGAGAAACAACAGTGTGGTTTGAAAAATATTTTTTTTAAAATTGGTAAATTTCATTAGGGCTTGTAACCTTTTTGTATTTTTACTGAATAAGACATTAGCAGGAACAGGGATGAACTGTCTGCATTCTTAGTTTATCAGGTAGCAAGGCCAATAAAAGTATTCTAGAATGAGTGAGCACACGTGTTGATTAGAAGTATGGAACAGGCAAGACAGCTTCTTTTTTGACACACACACAACAGATCAAAAGAATAAGAATCATTATTTTAAGAAGTATTACAAGTTTTTAAATGAAATCATGCTTTGCTATACAGGCTTGATTCACATACTTAAACACGTTTCACTGCTAATACTAAAAGTGCAAGACAACAGCAAAGGTGATTGAATAACATCTTCAAGTCCTCTAAAGTGCTTGCCCTCTTTTGCCCCAACCTCCCCATCACTGGTCTGCCAGATACACACACACACTGCTCTCTTTAAATTGACCAGAATACAGCAGCCAAAATGATCATATTCATTGACAATCAGGACATATTATTCAAGTGGCTTCCCCTTTCCCATTATGTCAAGTTTAAACTACTCATCTTCAAGGACCTGTACCACTCTGCCCTGGCAAACACCTTGAGTTTCATTTCCTGTTGAATCAATCTCACACACACACACACACACACACACACACACACACACACACAGCGAGAGAGAGAGTATTTGTCCTCTTCTGTGTCTATCTTCTAGACTGAATGGCCCTCAGAGCAGGGGCTGTCCCTTTTGGTCGTGCATAGCACCAGGCATGTTAAATATTAATAACTGGCTTGAAAGTTTTTTGGTTTGTTTATTATATTAAAGCAAACATAGAGTTCTGTTTTGCTTCAGTCTTCTCTAAAAAAGGTAATTGTGACTAGATGCTCAACGACTAATATTAACAGCAAAGGTGATGGAATACAAGACAGACCAGGGAAAGAACATGTTAGATAATATCTGGATAAGTTAGATGTATTCAAGTTGTCAGGGCCTGATGAAATTCACCCTAGGGTACTTAAGGAACTAGTTGAAGCAATCTCTGAACCATTAGTGATTATGTCTGAGAATTCATGGAAGACAAGTAAGGTCCCAGAAGACTGGAGAAGGGCAAACACAGCATCTATCTTTAAAAAGGGGAATAGAGATACCAAGGGAATTATGCAGCAGTCGGTCTAACTTCAATATCAGGAAAAATATTGGAACAAATCATTAAAAAAATCAATTTGTAAGCGCCTAGAGGAGAGCAGGGTGATAAGTAGTATCCTACGTGGCTTTGTCAAGAACAAATTATGCCAAACCAGCCTAATTTTCTTCTTTGACAGGGTCGTCATCTTCTTCTTTTGTATGGCTTGGGTAGGTAGCAATGACTACACATTTATATCTAAGTGGAATAGCCAGCATATTGTGCAGCAGCGAGCTGGTGAATATCCTTAAGGCTCTGGTAAAAGAAAAATGGGGACACTCAGATATGATGTACTCCATTGTTTATGCCTGGTGACCATAGTCACATACAGGTGTTGGCCTCGTTTTCCATTTAAAGAGGGTTTGTCCATATCTCCCATGAGCTGTCCTGATGTGACTCAATCTGCACCAGTCTTTCCGACATAAATCAAAACCTGGTTGTTCCTCGACAGGATCAGTGATGAGCTGTTTGCTTTGAGCGGTTGAAGTGCTCCATGTGACTCTCCATTGAGCTTCAGCATTGAAGTTGGATGTAAGGGTCTTGATGTGGTGCCATAAAGGGTTGCGGTATTTTAATCTTGTCTTTGGCAGCTTCTCTAGCTTCGTGCAGCGGGATCTTCACATTTGAATTGACATGGTTAATAAAGTGAAATGTTTGAGCAGCTCTTCTAATCTATGGAGGCTGGATATGTGTTAGGACTGGGAGCCAGTTGATTGGAGTTGATTTGAGTGTCCCTGACACTATGCGCATAGCATTTTTGAATTGAGTGTCAAGGAGTTTAGTGTGACTGCTGTGAGACCACTCTGGCATACAATATACTGAGGCAATTGTTGCAATTCATAAGGTGCATGGACTGGAACCCCATGATGTTCTGGCCAATTTTCTGATAAGTGTGACACAAGACCTGACCTTATTGCAGGTGTTCTCAAGGTGTTGTCGAAAGGTCAAACTCCAGTCCAGTGTAACGCCAAGATTAGCCTCATGGCTGACACTCTCAACGCAGAACTGTACATCAAGTTTGGTATTAGCCGTTTTATTGTTCAGATGGAAAGCGGTTACCATGGTTTTTTTGGGGTGGTAGGCCTAAGTTTCCAGAATTGGAAATAATCAGCCATTGTGCTAAGATCTCAGGTTGGGATGCAGCTAGTATGCTGAACAGCTAGGGCAATGTCATTCACATAGATGAATTTCCTTGACTTGGTCGCAGTGTATAGATTAAAAAGTATTGGGGCCAGGACCGAACTCTGAGTGATGCCTGAGTTAAGAGGTCTTGGTTTACGGATATGGCCATTAAGGTGTATCTTAAAGCAGCGGTCCCCAGTCATTGTCGCCAAGAGGCAGATCATTCACCAGCAGTGAATGGCGCAGGAGATCTTGAGGAGGAGGCCCTGTCTCCAGACAGTGATCAACAAGGGTGATCTCTGTCTTCAACTTGCATTGGAATCCTGCCTCAATGCGGCTGGAAAGTGAAGCTACTTGGTCACAGCTGTTCCTCTTCTGGTGAAATCCTGCATGCTCCACTGAGAGGATATCTTTGATAATATCAGACAGACGGTGAAGGAACACATGTTCCATGAGCCTGCTGATGATTGAGAGGAGAGAGATGGGGTGCTAGCTGACTGCATACTCTGGGGGTTTCCCAGGCTTCAGTAGGGCAGCCACTGTTGCTTGTCGCCAGCTTGTTGGCACTTCTCCGGTTCTATGCATGGCAGTAAAAAGCACCACCAGCCATTCCTGTCCCTGTCTCCCCAGGCAGTCTGGAGGAATGCTATCAATCCCTGCAGTTTTCCTGCTTTTGGCTTCAGACAAATCAACATTGATCTCCTCAACAGAATATGGAGAGGAGAGCAGTGATTCCTCCAGACATAGTTGGAGGTTTCTGCAGAGTTCCTGCTGGCCATCCTGACATGTATTCTTGTCTAGCCTCTTGCTATTAGAAAGAAGATGAGAGGTGACAGCACTTGCAGTCACCTTTGCTGGGCATCGCGATACTGGTTGGGATCCTCCAAGTTGCCGCAAAAGAGCCCATGCCTTATGGCTCAAATGGGTGAAATCAAGGCTTTTAACAGCCTCTTTCCAGGCATGCCAAATTCAAGGACTCAACAGCGCAGTGGCTTTATCTGGGTCGCTGTTCCTTTCACATTCGCTTAGGAGGATCTTGGATTCTTTTGTCCAGAAGGGGGTGAAAGCCTTGCAGTGACCGTGTGGGATGTACTTCTTAACAGTTGATTTTAAGATGTTTGTAAAATGGCCGAAGTTTCTAGGTATCGGTTCGAGCCGTAGGATCTGATGTTCTGTTTCTGGAGTGTACCCGTGCCAGTCAGCTTTGTGGAAATTCCAGCACAGCTTTGGCACTGACTGCAGAAGTGGCACTTCCAGGCCAATCTAGAGGATAATTGGGCGATGTTAGCTATGCAGGATTTGACAGGGTTACTGGTGTGATGTACAGAAGGGGAGAAGTAGACATGATGTATCTTGATTTTTAGTAACCCTTTTGAAAAAGTTCCGCCTGACATTCTCATAAGCAAACTAGGAAAATGTTGTCCAAATGAAATTACTATAAGGTAGGTGCATAACTGGCTGGTTGAAATACCATATTCAAAGAATAGTTATCAGTTGTTTGCTGTCAAGCTAGGAGAACATATCTCATGGGGTCCCACAGGGGTGAGACCCTACCTGGCTGCCTACCTATCAGAATGCAGATGGCACCCCAAAGGAAGAATGAATTAGAGTGCGTGGAAATGGATGTAGGGTGTATTACTTTTGTATAGATCTTTGCATTTCTGATCTGATTAAGTAAAAGCAAGAGCATTGTAGAACTCTGTGCAAAATGTCTGTATGTGTTCACATGCTACAACTCCCATATGCCCCCTGAGAGAGTTAAAGAATAACCGAGAAGTCTCTCACCTTTCAATGGAGTTGTGGGAGAAGGGTGTGTTTAAGCCAGGGGAGGAGTCTGAGGGGTAAGCACTGGTTCCAGGAACTAGGTAGCTGGGCCGCGTGATCACAGTTCTCAGGAGGCGCTGCCAGACAAAGGTCCTGCATTCAGAGAGTGCACCTCAAGGCAGGGAAAATGCCTGGGTTGAGTTCAGACTCCAGAGTAGGGTTGCCAACTTTCTACTCACACAAAACTGAACACCCTTGCCCCAGACCCTGCCCCACCCCTCCTCTGAGGCCCCGCCCCACCACACCCCTTCCGAGGTCTCACTCACTCCATCTACCCTTCCTCTGTTGCTCGCTCTCCCCAAACTCACTCATGCGCTCATTTTCACTGGGCTGCTCATGAGATTAGGGTGTGGGAGGGGGATCAAGGCTGGGGCAGGGGTTGGGGTGTGGTGTGAGGGCTTTGGCGGGGGGAGGGCAGGCTCAGGTGTGGGGCTGGGGATGAGGGATTTGGGGTGCAGGATGCTGCTCCGGGCTGGGACTGGGGTTCAGAGGGCAGGAGGTGGATTCTGCTGGGGCAGGGGTTTGACGTGTGGGAGGGGGTCAGGGTGCAGGCTTTCATGAGTAGATTGTTAAGCATTTCTTTAACACAGGTAACAGTTAATAAAAAATTCCCAGTACATCGTACAGCATTCAAACCAGTTCATGTTACACATAAGACAAGAGCAATTATTCCTTACCTGAGGAAAAATTAGATGTGAGGATTATTCAGTTACAGGTATATTGATCATGGTCAGTAGCTGACGTTGTAGAAACCCAGCAACAGTGGCAATCAATGGAAACCTTCTTTGATATGTTTCAGTTTCTGACTAGTAAATCTTTCCGGGTGCCACAGTGGAGGTGGAGTTGTTTAGAAATGAAGGACCCCAAACTCTGATCTTGGTTGTGGAAAAGAGGCAAAAGAGAGGAGTCTGCAAAATTGTGGTAGGTAAGGAACCAAAATGGGATAATGCATATTTAATTGACTTCTCTGCACAAGAGTTTCTCTGTTGCTTCCACCTAGACTTCTAGATTCCACGTGGCTAGGGATCTAAACATGGGATGAATTATGGGGTGGCAGATTAAGGTAGAGAAGACAACAGAGGAGCAGTGACTATACATATGTTCCTTTGGCCACCCGGCGGATTTCTGAGCAGGAGTTTATTCTGGTCTATGTAACGTTAACTTTCCTCTGTCTTTTGTACCCTCTTCATAAAAGGATTTAGGAAGTAGCTATAAGGGAGGAAGCTCTGAAGCCAGTGAGAAGGGAACAAGCCCAAGCTGGCATGGCTTTCTTTGTGGGTATTGTAAAATTAGAACTGGAATAAATATTTGTTGAAAAAGTGTAATTGGCAAAATGTGCTTGTTGAGTTGATAAAGTACTGAGAGACTGTATCCTATAGTCAGCATGGTCTAGTGGATTGAGCATAGACTGGGAGCCAGAAACTCCTGAGTTCTCGTGTCACCTCTGCTACTAAATGGTTTAATAAACTTCGCTGTTTATGTAGCACTTGACAAATGCTGCATACCAATCACCGTGTAAGGCAGGGGTTCTCAAACTGTGGGTTTGGGACTTCAAGGTGGGTCACAACTCTATTTTAATGGGGTCACCAAGGCTGGGCCCTAGCAAGTCTGAAGCCCAAGCCCCACCATCCAGGGCTAAGGGTACATGTCCCCCACCCAGGGCGACCGGGCGTCTGGTGGCAGGGCTCGGTGTTTGGTCCCCCCTATAAATGTAGCAATTTGTGGTGTTAGTGGGGGGTCACGATGCAATGAAGTTTGAGAACTTCTGCTGTAAGGTACAGTGAGTGCCATTATCCCCATTTTACAGAGGGAGAAACACTGATTCTCATAGGTTAAGGCCAACATTTTCAAATGTGTTCTCTGATGATGGGTTTGTCCCAGTTCTTGGATGCCCAACTTGGTATCTAGACCCTAGTTTTTAGAAGTAACGCATATCCAGGACTTAAGACAAGAGTGTAGGTACTCAACATTTCTGAAAATCAAGCCCAAAAAGCATCATGCTAATCACATAAAAATTGACGCACCCAGAATCAGACGCCACTTCAGAAAAACTTGGCCCACATGATTTGTTCAAATCACTGCAAATCAGTGTCAGAACCAAGATTAAATGAACCCACATCTTTTTGACTGCTAGGTCTATAATTTACCCCTTAGACCATGGTGCCTCAAAGAAAAGACATTTAGGCCTGGTCTACAATGGGGAAATGTACAAAATACTGGTAGGGTTTCACTTTACAAAGCACTGCTTAACTGATGTTAGAGCCAGTGGGAACCATAGTACAGACAAGGTTTCCACAGCTAGTCCTGTTTTTAACCCCTGTTTTGATTAGACTTCTCAGCTGGTTTAACTAAAATGTTAGTAAAATCAGGTCTAGCTAGGAGAGCCTTGTCTATTCCAGGGATCACTCCTGCTTAGAATTTTATCCTAATTTCACAAATGTCAGCTTCTCTCTGTTTTCTCCTCTGTAAAATGCAGCAACAGAGCACAAAAATAGTGGCTACTGTACTGTTTTTATTGATTTTGAGTTATTGCCAGAAGTAACTGTCCAGTTGCTCTAAGTATTTGCACAATAATTAAAATATCATAAAATGCATACATTAAAATTCATAAGCCAATATAAATATTTTTTCTCTGTCAATTTTAGAGCAAAACCAGCTTTTCAGTATTTTGTGTGACATGAAAGGTTGGATCCTGTGTTCTTGAAGGAACAAGAGAATCCATACAGTTTCCAAGGCTGTGACCCTCTGTTTCTTTTATGCAGATTCAAATCCCTTCCCATAGAGAGCATTCCTCTGAAACTTTGAGTTAAATGTTATGTCTCTTTCTGAGCCCTTCTTCTTCCTTCTTATGTGTGCTATTCTGTAGGTGGGGAACATTATTGTACTCTGTATTGTGTTCTCCAAAGTAGAATTTGCTTTAAATACATGTTTAGAGAAATGTATATTCTTCTTCGAGTGATTGCTCCAATGCATTCCAGTTAGGTGTGCGCGCCGCGCGTGCACAGCATCTCGGAACTTTTTTCCCTAGCAACCCCGGCGGGCCGGCTGGGCGCCCCCTAGAGTGGCGCCGCTATGGCGCTAAATATATACCCCAGCCGGCCCGTCCGCTCCTCAGTTCCTTCTTACCGCCCGTGACGGCCAGTTGGAACTGTGGAGGGCTCTTCGTTCTCCACAATCCCTAGCATTTACATCTCTCTTGTATATAGTTAGTTTAGTAGTTACAGTTTTAGATAGTTAGTGTAGATAAGGTGAAAGGGGGGGTTTTCCCCTTTTACCTGACCCGGTGCGGGCTCATGCCCAAGGCACCGGGCTTTAAGCCCTGCGCGGCGTGCCAGAAGCCGATGCCCATCGGAGACCCGCACGACGCCTGTCTCCGTTGCTTGGGCGAAGGGCATAGAACGGACAAGTGTTCGATCTGCTTAACTTTTAAACCGCGGACCCGAAAGGAGCGGGACATCCGCCTGAAGCAGATCCTAATGGAAGCCTCGCTTCGACCACCGGCACCGTCCGCGCTGGCACCGCGAACTGACTCGGTGCAAAGCGCACTGGCGGCACCGAGCCGCTCCACCTCCGCGGCGCCGCCGACGCAGAAAGCAGCTAAGAAGTCGCGGCACCGCTCGCTTTCGCCTACAGGAAAGCAGAGACTGGCGAAGGCAATAGCACAGGCTAGCGCTGAGGCCTCGGCGCAAGCAGCTGCGCGCCTGGCAGCTCCTGCGGTGCCCGTACACAAGCCGCGCACAGGACCCTTGACTCCGGCGCCGCAAGGGCCGTCGAGTCCGGCGCCGCCACGCTCCCCGGTACCGTCCGAGGTCGAGCCCCGGCTGCCGTCGACGCCGGAGACATTCGCCTCCGCGCGAGAGCTCATCAAGCTCATAGAGGCACCAGGCCTCCGGCCCCCGGCACCGCCAGTGCGGGCTGTCGTGTCGGCGGGGAAGCCGGCGAGAATGACCCGGCCACCGTCCCTGGACAGGCCGCAGGGACGACGCTCCCGGTCCCGGTCCCGGTCCCGCGGCAGATCTCCATCCAGACGCTCGCGATCTTGGCACCGCTCGACTTCGCGGTACCGGTCGCCATCACAACGCCGGTCGCAGTCCCGGTACCGCTCGTCATCGCGGTACCAGTCGTACTCCCGACGCCGCACGAGATCCAGATCGCCATCGCGTCGGCGCCATCACAGATCGCCGTCCCGGCACCGCGACTCGTGCGGACGTTCGTGGCACCGTCGTTCTCAAACAAGGTCGAGCTCCCGGCACCGGTCGAGCTCCCGGCACCGGTCGAGCTCCCGGCACCGCGGCGGACGTCACTCCCGGTCACCGTCCCGGTACCGGCCGGAGCAACCTCGCACTTCTTTGCCTCCCGGGGAAGGTCGGCCCCATTCGGCACCACACTCTGCGAGCGCTTCGGCACCGCCATGGCCTTCTCGACCCGAGTCGGTCGCTTCTGGCGCGGACGGATACGGACTCTTGCCGCCCACCCCATGGCACCATCCTCAAGGGGCACAACCATGGGGCTTTTGGGTTCCATGGGCCCAGTATGAGGCCCAGGGGGTGCCTTTTCCACCAAGGCCCCCCGCGTCAGAGCGCAGAGTCCCAGAGGCGACGGTATCCAGACCGGCCCCTTCGCCACCAGCGGCGGATGCTGTAGCGTCCGAATCCCAAGGCCATGTGCAGCCCGCACCCTCCGACGGACAGGTGGCAGGCCCCTCTTCGGAGACGGTCGTCCAAGGGTTGTCCTCCTCGTCCTCGCCTGATGAGGCGGTGGCCGGTGCAGCAACTAAGGAACCTCCACCCATTGACGTGAGAGCTCACCAGGACCTCCTTCGTCGTGTGGCGACGGCAATGGCCTTGCCCATAGAGGAGGTACGCGAGGACGAGGACCCTATCACGAACGTGGTCGAGGCTGACACGCCGGTGCGAGTTGCACTTCCGTTTGTACGGACGGTGCAGAAGAACGCCACCACTATCTGGCAGACGCCAGCGTCCGTGCCCCCTACAGCCCGTGGGGTTGAGCAAAAGTACTCTGTCCCTCCCACGGGGTATGAATACCTGTATATGCATCCGACCCCGGACTCCTTGGTAGTCCAGTCGGTTAATGACAGGGAGCGGCACGGTCAACCGGCTCCGGCGCCCAAATCGAAGGACGCGAAACGTATGGACCTGCTAGGCTGGAAGGTCTATTCTGCAGGAGGCCTGCAAATGAGGATTGCCAACCAGATGGTACTCCTCGCCAGGTACGTCTTCGACATCCTGACTTCCCTGGCGAAGTTTACCGAGCTCCTGCCGTCAGCCTCCCGACAGGAGTTCACGGCCATGCTGGAGGAGGGAAGGAGGTCATCTAGATCCTCCATCTCAGCCGCCCTCGACGCGGCGGACTCGGGGGCGAGGACCTTGGCCTCAGGAGTCACGATGCGGCATATTGCCTGGCTGCAGTCTTCCACCCTGCCGCCGGAGGTCCAATATACGTTGCAGGACCTTCCCTTTGACACTAAAGGGCTGTTCTCTGAGAAGACGGATTCTAGGATCCAGTCTTTAAAGGACAGTCGTATCGCGATACGCACATTGGGCATGCATACGCCAGCGACGCAGCGTAGGCCATTCCGTCCGCAGCCCTCCAGACCGGCCTTCCAGTCCCGATATCGCCCTTACAACAGCCGACGTCCGGCCCAAAATCGCCGTCGTCCATCCGGCAACCGCCGCAACCAGGGCCAGGCCGCTTCGAAGGCCCCTCAGGGGGCCAAACAGGCCTTTTGATGGGATGCTCGAGGACGGCCCATCACTCTCCCTACCGGATCCTTCCCCTCTGTTTTGCAACCGCCTTTCCCATTTCTTTTCGGTGTGGTCCCGCTTAACATCAGACAACTGGGTGCTCCAAACAGTCCAGTCGGGATACCGCCTGCAATTTGCTTCGCCCCCGCCTTCCCACCCACCCTCCCTGTCCCTCTTCAGGGACCCCTCTCACGAGCAAGTCCTCTTACGGGAGGTCCAGACTCTGTTGAGCGTGGGTGCCATAGAAGCAGTGCCTCAGGACAGACGGGGCAGGGGATTCTACTCCCGTTATTTTCTCATCCCCAAGGCGAAAGGCGGGCTACGTCCTATTCTGGACCTTCGCGAGCTAAACAAGTACCTGCTCAAGCCCAAGTTTCGCATGGTCACTCTGGGGACCATCATTCCCTCTCTGGATCCGGGAGACTGGTTTGCCGCCCTCGACATGAAGGACGCCTACTTCCATGTCGCGATCTATCCTCCACATCGTCGTTACCTTCAGTTTGTGCTCAACGACACCCACTACCAGTTCACAGTGTTACCGTTCGGACTGTCCACCGCCCCGAGGGTGTTTACCAAATGCATGGCGGTGGTCGCCGCAGCCCTCCGACGTCGTCAGATGCACGTTTATCCGTATCTCGACGACTGGCTGGTTCGAGGCCAGTCCCGGCAACTTGTGATGGGCAACATGGCAGAGATCCTGTCTCTCTTTCAGCGGCTTGGTCTTCTCATCAACACAGAGAAGTCCACTTTGATTCCGACACAGCGGGTGGAGTTCATCGGAGCGGTCCTCGACTCCACGACGGCCAGAGCCTGCCTCCCTCGCGCTCGGCACCAGACGATGGTCTCCATCATCCGGGACCTCGTCGCCTTCCCAACCACGACGGTCCGCTCCTGCCTCCGCCTCCTGGGCCACATGGCTTCGTGCACGTATGTCACAGCATACGCGCGGCTCCACCTCCGCCCGTTCCAGTCTTGGCTCGCGTCGGTGTACCGCCCTCATCGAGACCCCATCAACATGGTGGTCACGGTCACCAGGACGACCCTCGAGTCCCTCCGCTGGTGGCTCGACCCGGACGTCGTGTGTGCGGGAGTCCCATTTCACCCTCCTTGGCCGTCCGCTACTTTGACCACGGACGCCTCAGCGCTCGGTTGGGGGGCCCACCTGGGCAATCTCCACACGCAGGGCCTGTGGTCGGTCCAGGAGCTCACACTGCACATCAACGTTCGCGAGCTACGCGCCATCCGCCTGGCCTGTCGCACCTTCTGCGCCCGCCTCCAAGGTCGTTGTGTGACAGTATTCACGGACAACACCACCGCGATGTTCTACGTGAACAAGCAAGGCGGAGCCCGCTCCTCCCCCCTCTGCAAGGAAGCGATGCTCCTGTGGGACTTCTGCGTGACCCACTCAATTCACCTGGAAGCATCCTTTCTTCCGGGAGTGCAGAACACGCTGGCCGACCGTCTCAGCAGGTCGTTCCTCTCCCACGAGTGGTCTCTCCGTCCAGATGTCGTCCACACTATCTTCCGGAGGTGGGGGTTTCCCCAAGTAGACCTCTTCGCCTCCAAAGAGAACAGGAAGTGCCACCGGTTTTGCTCATTCCAAGGTCGCTCGCCAGGCTCCCTGACGGACGCCTTCCTTTATCACTGGACGGATCGCCTCCTCTACGCCTTCCCTCCGTTCCCGCTCGTGCACCGAGTGCTCCTGAAGCTTCGGAGGGACAGAGCCCACATCATTCTAGTGGCGCCAGCCTGGCCGAGGCAGCACTGGTACACCCTGCTGCTCGAGCTCTCCGTTCGGGAGCCCATCCCCCTGCCGTTGTGGCCGGACCTCATCACCCAGGACTTCGGCAGACTCCACCATCCGAACCTGCAATCCCTCCATCTTACAGCTTGGTACCTGAGTGGCTGACCCACGCGGAGAGGGGCTGTTCTGCAGCGGTTCAACAGGTCCTGCTCGAGAGCAGAAAACCTTCCACTCGCTCCACTTACCTGGCGAAGTGGAAGAGGTTTGCACTCTGGTGTGATCACCGAGGTCTTAATCCATTCCTGGTACCGGTCCCTACCATCCTGGACTACCTCTGGCACCTTAAAGAGCAAGGTCTGGCGGTCTCCTCCTTGAGGGTTCATCTAGCAGCGGTATCCGCCTTTCGTCCCTCCGTGGAAGGTAGGTCCATCTTCTCGAACCAGATGGTTTCCCGTTTCCTCAAGGGCCTGGACCGCTTGTACCCGCCAGTGCGGCGCCCTGCCCCGACCTGGGACTTGAACCTCGTGTTGGCCAAACTAATGGGTCCTCCGTTCGAGCCTCTGGCCACGTGCTCCCTTCTCTACCTCTCGTGGAAGACGGCCTTCCTTGTTGCCATTACTTCAGCGAGGCGAGTTTCTGAGCTTCGCGCTCTAACGGTTGCTCCGCCATACACGATCTTCCATGGGGACAAGGTACAGCTGCGCCCTCATCCGGCCTTTCTCCCGAAGGTGGTGTCAGCATTCCATCTCAATCAGGAGATCTTCCTCCCGGTGTTCTTCCCGAAGCCGCATGCCTCGCCTCGGGAACAGCAGCTACATACGCTCGACGTCCGTAGGGCGCTCGCCTTCTACATTGAGCGGACTAAGTCCTTCCGGCGTTCGCCCCAGCTGTTCGTCGCGGTGGCTGACCGCATGAAGGGAGATGCGATATCCTCCCAGCGGATTTCCTCCTGGGTCACTGCGTGTATCCGGACCTGCTACGAGCTGGCTCGTGTACCACCAGGCCGTGTCACTGCACACTCGACGAGGGCACACGCCTCATCTCTGGCCTTCCTGGCCAACGTCCCAATCCAGGACATCTGTCGAGCGGCCACCTGGTCTTCGGTGCACACCTTCGCCTCCCACTACGCGTTGGTGCAGCAGTCTCGAGACGACGCAGCCTTCGGCTCTGCGGTATTACACTCCGCCACGTCTCACTCCGACCCCACCGCCTAGGTAAGGCTTGGGAATCACCTAACTGGAATGCATTGGAGCAATCACTCGAAGAAGAAAAGACGGTTACTCACCTGTAGTAACTGTTGTTCTTCGAGATGTGTTGCTCCTATCCATTCCAGACCCGCCCTCCTTCCCCACTGTCGGAGTAGCCGGCAAGAAGGAACTGAGGAGCGGACGGGCCGGCTGGGGTATATATTTAGCGCCATAGCGGCGCCACTCTAGGGGGCGCCCAGCCGGCCCGCCGGGGTTGCTAGGGAAAAAAGTTCCGAGATGCTGTGCACGCGCGGCGCGCACACCTAACTGGAATGGATTGGAGCAACACATCTCGAAGAACAACAGTTACTACAGGTGAGTAACCGTCTTTTTCAGTGTTAGCTATTGTCTAATCCCTAAATTTCCTATCAAGATTGGTCTGGGATACATAAGAGTGGTACTCCTCTAACTTGGCTAAAAAACCACCATAACTGGTATTACAGCTGACAAAATGTATTCAATTATAAATCTGCCTAATTGCAAAGTAACATTACACTAAGAACTAATGTAACAGAAAAGTTTGATAATATGATCAAATTATAATAAGAACATTAAATGTACAGTATCTTAATATTAATATTTTAGCATCTGTGTGTTGCATATCTTGGTGAATTTTAAAAAATCATTAATGTCAGTTTCTGAATACTGATGAAACACGAAACTCTGTTAAAAATCAAATCTCAATCCATAAAATTTTTTCCCAATTCATTGTATTGTTAGATTATGAAATGGTAACTTGCTCCATAAAGCAATTGTTTCCTGCCTCAGACTGAAAAGTGAAGAATGGTCTTCAATTAAGAGAAAAGCTATGGCACTGGTGCATGAAAGATCAGTCATATCTTTGCAGTAGGGATGTCACATAAATCAGAATCAGAAATACATTCCAGTAATTCTTTACTAAACTTTTTTAAACATACAAATGGGTTCTTTGGGGGAAGAGGGGAACACCAATGACTGAGTAATTTTCCTTGTGACGTCTCAACACCCACCATGGGGTGACCGGATTGACTTTTATAAACAACTCTTTATAACCTTCAGTGATGTTGGGTTTGGTGTTGCTCTCTGTGGGGTGGTTGGTACTCATTTAATGTGTATGCAACAGGGAATCTGGGTAAGAGCAGAGGCTGAAGGCCAGATAACTGCAGAAGAAGGAATATTTATGAAGTGCACACAAATTCTTAAGTACTGGCTGCAAAACAATTCGTGCCTGACTCACATTCCCACAGTATAGATTAACAATTATTGTTTACTTATTTTTAGAATACCTACATTTAAAGGAAGAGAACGATAAAGGGTGTCATTTTCAACATTGCCTAACAAAGCGATCACTCTATATCTAACCTATCAGCCTTCATCCTGTAAGGAAACCAGCACAACACTTTCAACAGCTGAGCCTGGGAGCTTAAAATCATAACTTTGCTAGACACTAAAAATCATGGCCTGAATAGACTGTAGACATTGTTACAATAATCTACAACCCACTAACAACCCCCACAACTGCTTTCCACCCCCTTCTTTTCCTCCTCCCTCCCCACTTCCATTCCTCCCTGTGACTGGTGGGGATTTAACGGGCCACTTCACCTTAAAAGGTCCCTTGATATGTGTTAATTACTTATGCTAAACAATCTGTTCCATCTTATACTTACCTGTAACACTGTGTACATTTCCCAAACCCAAAGAAGAGCTCTGTGTAAGCTTGAAAGCTGGTCCATCTCCCTAACATAAGTTGGTCTAATAAAAGATATTACCTCACCCACCTTGTATCTCTGTCTCCCTTAAACTCCTTTAAAATCCCAGCCTAATTTATTTATAGATTTTTCTAGGCCAGGGGTAGGCAACCTATGGCACACGTGCCAAAGGCGGCATGCGAGCTGATTTTCAGTGGCACTCACACTGCCCTGGTCCTGGCACCGGTCCAGGGGACTCTGCATTTTAATTTAATTTTAAATGAAGCTTCTTAAACATTTTAAAAACCTTATTTACTTTACATACAACAATAGTTTAGTTATATATTATAGACTTATAGAAAGAGACCGTCTAAAAACATTAAAATGTATTACTGGTACATGAACCCTTAAATTAGAGCTAATAAATGAAGACTTGGCACACCACTTCTGAAAGGTTGCTGACCCCTGGTCTAGGCTGTCATCACTGTAATATTTAAGCACCTTCCAAACACTAATTCATTTATCTGTGTGGACTGGTGGTGGTGAAGCATCTTGTTTTTACTGATAAGGAAGTAGAGCACAGAAAGGTTAAGCGAGTTGACTAAGGTTATACAGGAAGTTTGTACATAGGCAGCAGTGTAACCTTCTAAATCTCAACCCAGTACTTTATTCACAAAAGCATAAGGTTCCTCTTAGACTCTCATTGACTTCAACAGCCTTTGGATCAGGTCCTTAATGGGAAAAAAATTTGATTAATTAAACCAATACATATTTTTTCACTTCTGGAGTTCAAATGCTTCCTCTCTTTTGCGCACGCGCGTGTGTGTGTGTGTATATATGTATATGTATGTATGTATATGTTTGTGTATCAGATATATAATTGTAGATACAAAACTACAAAAAATGAAAACACTATAGGGGCCCTAACCAATAGAAAATACCCCTAGATTTCCAAGCCCACACTAAAAATGGAATGCCAAGAACACCAGCTGTGCAGAGGAAAGATCTTTCTATGGAAAAGGTCAAAACAAATTGTTAAAACAACTCTAGATGGTAGATTTAGAGTTAACCAGTGGGAAGAGAGATAATCGCTCATAGAAATTAGCTTTCTACCTCTAAGCAACTGCCCAGGTCCCAGAACACAGGTTCAAGACTAAGTGTGTAATTAATCATGGTCTCCAGAAACCACAGTTAGTGCGGGTGCTTAACACTAATGTTGCTTCTGAATGTGTTTTATCTGTGGTATTCAGACAGATTTGCAGTCAGTTGTATTCTGGATGCAGCATTCCCATTTCCAGCGTATTCAATCATGTAGAAATTTCTTGAGTCTTTGGTTTCCGTTTGAAAAACTCTAGGGGTGGATCACACCTGGAAGGCTGTCAGGGAGCCATTTGCAACTCCTGATTCTCAGTCTCAGCCATTGCAAAAATTAGCAGTCTAGAGGCTGCTATAACTTATGCCAGCTGGCCTTGATCTCTTAAGAACATTAAACCAGCTGGGGATTACCAGAACATGTGTTCCAGACTCTCACTGTCCCTTTGCTCCTCCTGACACACTCCCTATGCTAGCAAGCTACATTAGGAGCTGACTGTATGCCTGTAAATGGTTCCTCTATGCCAAAGAATCCCTTTTTTGGAGTTTGCAAGAGGTTTCTACAGAGAATCTGCCCTGTTGTATACATCTTGTGGGAGACTTAATTAACTATAATCAAAACTGTAAGTCATTGTTTGCTCCTTCTCACAGCAATCTTAAGCATTAAGATGGGAAAATTCTAAGGAAAAAAACAGGTCAATGAAAGCTGTCATTTTAGCAACTCAATAAGAGGCATTTTCCCTTCCAAGTAAGTACAGAACTAATGCCCCGTTCATAATTTTAGATGGGCATGCTCTATTGGAGTTGCCATTTTGGTGATGAGCACCTGTTTTCCTAAGCAACTTAGTCATGAAAGATCATGTGGTGCTTGATGGAAGAGTTAGCTTTGTTTATTGTATGTCTACATTCCTGTGGTGAATGGAATAATTTGTGTGTGTTAATATAAAACAGTTTGTAAGCATTAAGAAAACTTGAGGGAAGTAGTGCAAAACCCTGGTTAATCAGAGAAGGGAGAAATTCATCCCTGTGCAGAAGATTGGGCATTATTTAAATCCTATTTATGTTCTCAAAATAGGTCCTAAATGGGATTTACCTAGGACATAGATTTTGTGCCTGGAGTGAATTGTTTTATATTGGATTTGTACAACTTACTTAGCTTAGTCACATCAGAATCAGAATTTTTATCAAATAGCTTGATGCCCTATAGTGCGGTCCATAAATTAGAGTTCTGATTCTGAACATTTGGAAAACTTCCTTTATTTTCAAAACTTTTAAGTGAATAATGTAAACAGTTCATTGAACTTCAAATGCTTTTTGTAATGCTACAGTTGTAAAATGGAGGCCCTACTTTCAGTTTCTACCTTGCTGGGGTGCTGTGAGGATTAATTAGTTGAAGTTTGTAAGCGGTTTATATATGAAAAGTGCAATACAAATATTTATTATTTTTATATTATACGGGCAAGGACAAGTCTGCAGAGAGAACTCTAAAAAAGATTACCAAAATGAACATTAAAAGCATTTAAATAGAGCTTCTGTAAACTGTTTTGTGAGATATATTCTTCACTACATTAATAGGAGTTCCCTATATGCATTGAGAGGAAATAACATCCCTAAAAATGCAAGTGGCAAACCGTGTTTCTTAATAATTAGATATTTTTGCTGATGTCAGATAAAATATTGTGGTCCATTTCATAATTTGATAAAGTAGGCTATAATTTGAGTAAAACGAAAATTTTAACAAACCTAAAAATGTTTTATACTGCAAAATATGTTTTTACTTTTTGTTTGAGTTCAGCTAAGTACTGCTTCCTCTCTTTAGTCATGTAATTCAGAATACCAACTGTAGTTGTGTTACATTGTCGGAATTTAAATGACTAAAGGCTTGAAAGCTTGCTCATATCTGTTATTCTGAAGTTAAGCATGCTCCATTTATACCAGTGCCTGCCTTAAATTTGCATTTTTATAGGCAGACTTCCGTTGTGGAGAGGTTCAAGCACCTTATGTAAAAAATAAAAAAGGAGGGAGGATTGTAAGAAAAAATACGCATGTAATCTCAGAATGAAAACTCATGTTCCTGTCTGAGGATGTAAGGATAGAATGATGAGCAGACAGAGGTCCAGAATCTAGAGCCAAGCTCTTTCCACAGCGTTAACCTTCATCTTCACCTTCACAGATGGAGCTCAGTGAGTTAAAAAACAAAATTTTATTACCTATGCCAAATAGACTAAAGGTTATTTTTCTTTCTCACACCATGCTAATGATTTGCAGTTCACTGAATGTTAATTAAAAAACACCGGCTAACTTGATAGCTGAACATACTGAAGTGCTAACTCGCTAGCTGAACACACTGAAGTGATAGTGTTTAGGGTCTAGTACTACACATACACAGTGGATCCAGAGGTAGAACCACTGCATTGGCACATGGAAGCAGGTGTTCCTGAAGGCAGGTGTTCCTGAAGGCAGGTGTCTCTCTTTCCCTACTCCCTCTAGTTGAAATATCACTATAAACCAGGGGTCGGCAACCTTTCAGAACTGATGTGCCGAGTCTTCATTTATTCACTCTAATTTAAGGTTTCGCGTGCCAGTAATATATTTTAACGTTTTTAGAAGGTCTCTTTCTATAAGTCTATAATATATAACTAAATTATTGTTGTATGTAAAGTAAATACGGTTTTTAAAATGTTTAAGAAGCTTCATTTAAAATTTAAATTAAAATGCAGAACCCCCCCTGACCGATGGCCAGGACTCGAGCAGTGTGAGTGCCACTGAAAATCAGCTCGTGTGCTGCCTTTGGCAAGTGTGCCATAGGTTGCCTACCCCTGCTATAAACTAATAATTCTAAGGGAGAAAGTATTTTATATGTTCATAATAAACACTAGTATTTCAGAAGGTTTTTAAAAGTGCAGCTTTAAAATGTAACAAATTGCATCCCCTTTACTTGTTTCAATTAAAAATTCTTTCCCTTAAAAGGGGACATCACCTTCTCTAGCTTTCACCACCAAAAGCAAGTTCTTAGAAGCGTCATTGATAAAATTAGCATTTCAGTGTTGTCAGTGATATGATCCTGAATGTAATTACATTACCACATTGTTTAAAGAAGCCCAGTGTTAGAATGAGTGCAATTTGAAATTTCACATTTAAATGTGTTTGCACCATCTGTGATTGTATGTGCAAATGCATGCAACATAACCTTTTCGTCAAGGAAATTGAATGCAATTAAAAAAAACTATTAATGCAACTGTATTGTTGTTGATATTGTGTGTGCGAGCATAAAAGTAATGAAATTGCAAGTTATGATTCCCATGTCAGCTGTAACTGCCAAATGATATGTGTATAAAGCATTAAAATTAAGGCCATTTAATATAACATGCTATGTATGTGGAAAGAAGGCCTACTTCCAAATTCCTGATTTGGGTGAATGAAAAATCTCAACCATAAAGCAATATGACATTAATGTACTTGTCTGTATATCAATTACAATGTAGTTGCTGTTCCTAGAAACCAGGAATGGTACAGTACAGATGGTCCTATTCTCCCATGATATCTATACCACCTCTCAGTGTAGGTCTGCCCAATTAATACCCTCTCATCTTTCACATAACTCATTAAGGCACACTTTCTTCTTGATATTTAGAAATGTGACTGCAGCAGTACTTACCAACTTTTAATTAACTACAAAGATGGATGTGTCTAAAATGAGCACAGTTACTTAATATATCCCTTGCCCTTCTGAATGCTATCCTTACTTGTTGCACCACCGTGTCTCTTTTTGTTTCAGTTAAGTGCCTAGTGCATGCTTGGGTACTGTAAAAATATTGTTTATAATCCAACATAAATACAAACACAAACTGGTAAAAATGTGAACCGTCATGCCAACTTTAATAAATATACATAGATATGTTCAGAGATGAATAAATGTGTAGCTTTCTCCTCCATTCCTCATCTGACAGCCTTATTCTGGGGTTTTCCTTCTCCATGCAGCAAAGTGCAGAACCACACAGTTTCTCTTCCCTCCCTACTCACCACACTCTCACACTCTGTGCTTTTCAGAAGTAGACAAAACATTAATTCAACTTCACAGAGACAGTTTTAAAGATATAATCTTTGGTCTCAAAATGTCTAATTTGGAGGAGTAATTTTCTTCTGAGTCAGTTCAGAAGCCAACTCTCATCATTCAGGTAATGGCTAGTGAGTTGGCTGACAGGCACAAAAAGACAGACTATTCACAGTATGTTCAAGATTTTTTCAGCTGTGCAAAGAGGAAGAAGCTTAAGAATCAAATGTAAGATGGAAGTCATTTTGTTAATACCTAGGTTTCCTTTTTATATAGGAATTAACCTTATGTATAGGTAACCTTACATATAGATATTAACCATCAATACTGTATTTGTTTTTTAAAGACTTCTCTCTAAACTCCCTAAATATGAGAATATTAGAGAGGACGGGACTTTAGCACAGAGTATTTCATTCATTTTATTTAGAAGAATTTGGGTCTCAGAAAAATTTGGAATAGGTTAGACCAGAGGTTGGCAACCTCTGGCATGCGGCTCGCCAGGGTAAGCACCATGGCAGGCTGGGCCAGTTTGTTTACCTGCCACGTCCACATGTTAAGCAGATTGCGGCTCCCAATGGCCATGTTTCACTGATCCAGGCCAATGGGGGCTGCGGGAAGCGGCGGCCAGCACATCCCTCAGCCCGTGCTGCTTCCCGCAGCCCCCATTGGCCTGGAGCAGTGAACCATGGCCATTGGGAGCCGCAATCTGCTTAACATGTGGACGTGGCAGGTAAACAAACTGGCCCAGCCTGCCATGGTGCTTACCCTGGCGAGCCGCATGCCAGAGGTTGCCGACCTCTGGTCTAACATACCAGCCAATGAAAATTATTATCAGTAATGTGTCACATCCTTTGACCATGTACTGCACAGAACGCACTGACACTAAGGGGACTCTGGGTGGCTGCAAGAACCTTTCTGTGTGCAGCCAGTGTAATGATGTGGCCTATACATATATTTTTTTCTATTGCATTTAAGACACATGGACTTGTCATTTCTTACATTTATTAGAAATATAGAAATTTTGGGGAAAGAATTTTAGGTCTATTTTTAATCCATCTTTTGTTCTTTATTTTTAGTAGCTACATCCAGAGGGATTACTGCTCTGTAAATGATTTTCATTTTAGATTTATTATATTCGCTAGCACCATCAGCTTCTATGTGGGTAGGCTATTCCTCCATATAGTGAATTGGGGAGAAATTACTTTTACAGACCAGTATGAATCGCTCCTAGTTGAGTTTTAGATCATGCCCCAGTTTGCGCATTACACATTCTGGGAACAGATTTTTCCCTAGATTCTTGTGACTTATTCTTGGGTATTTGAACACTGGATATTGGTGATGGAACACTCTATCCTTAGGTCAGTTGGCCTGCCATGGGAACTCACTTTCTGTAGAAAAATCAGTCATCTCCATAGCATTGACCAATACAGAGGTTTATGCTTTAACCTTTCTTTGACTTCCTTGAGCTCAAAGTCTCATTTCCATTGAGAGCACCATCATGTAACCATAATGAGCTCAAACAGTCAAATACCAGTTCAGTTTAGATGAAACAAAAGATGAATTGGCAAGATAAAGATTAGAGAATTAGAGCAAAACTTCCACACTTGAGCATTTACAATGAAACATTGGAAGTGAGCATTATAAATAGCTGCTAGCATGCTGAAGTTGTCTAGTTTAGTGCATTGCTTAATTTTGTAATTAAGCAGGGCTCAAGCTTGACAGACAGAGCACGGCGGCTGCTGGCCAGGGACCTAGGTCTGAAGGCAGTACCCCACCAGCAGCAGCACAGAAGTAAGGGTAGCATGGTATCAGAGCCGGTGCTAGGCATAAGCTGACTAAGCAGTTGCTTAGGGCCCCAAGCAGCTCAACGGGCCCCCTATTTGTTTTTTTTCAGTTTGTGTTGTGTGTGAGAGGTGCACAAATATTCCTGCTTAGGGCCCTCAATGGGCTAGGACTGCCTCTGCATGGTATTGTCACCTTTACTTTTGAGCTGCTGCTCCCAGCAGTGCTGCCTTCAGAGCTTGGAAGTTGTAGAGCAGCATCTGATGCCCGGGAGCCCAGAGCTTCTGGAGTTAGAAACTGCTAACCCTAGACTGGCAAGCCCCAGCACAATTTAAGCACTAGTTTAGTGTCAAGTCCTCTGCTTATTTTAAGATCTCTGTGAAACATGCTTTTGAAAAAGTGTTTGATTGCCCAACTAACCAACTCTTTCTGGAATTTCTCAAGCTTCAGAGTAACAGTATAAATTGTTGCAATGCACACTAGAGTTTAATTAACTGTTTCCTTTGTCCATTGACTTTTTCCTAGGTCTGAAATTGCTATTAAAAAAGGGCAATTTGTTGTCTATCATTACTTCCAAAAACACAGAATGCTAATTTCTTTTCCTTTTTTGGCTTTCCCCCTTTTTTGTCTGTGCATTCACATGGCCATTAATCTTTCCTTCATTAACAGGTCTTGTATAAAGTGCTATTAATATGAAAATACCCAGATCACATTATATAAAAACCAAGCAGAATGCAGTTGTGTAATACACTTTTTATTTTGCAGTAGAGAAATACAGATTAAAAATCATAAATATAGACTAATGACGAAAAAGTTAAATAATTGACAGGATATATATGTGGATTGTTATGCTTAATATTCTTCTTTTTTCAGTGTTCAACAGGTGATTTTTATAGGCTTTCTTTGTGTCTAAAATTAGTGTGTGAGAATTCCAGTCCTTTGTCTTTTTTAAAAAAATCATAACCAAATCTGCATGGAGTAATTAGAATTATAGAGTTGAAAGTAAGCTCAGAATTCATTTTGAAAAACCAAAAGGAGAGACTTATGGCTCTTAGATTATAGTAAGAATTACATGCCAGTACTTTTGATCCATGACACATTAAAGCATAATTGCTGCTGTACTGGTACAGCATTTCAGCATCACGGCAGTTTACCAACCAATTACTTTAAGGAAAAATATTAGTTTAGCAAGTAATAGCGGGGAGGGGTCACAAATTCTGTATTCTGACTTAATCTTAGTTTATTTCCTGTAATTCTTTTTCTTTTTAACGTTGGCATAAAAATTCACTTGTGGCTCTGCCCTGGTGCCCTATTTGGCTCTAAGCATTTCTGCACTTGTTACAGACCTGTTCAGGAATTAAAAACATACAAGTGAGAAGTTTCTGCACACGGAAGTAACTTGTAGCATAACTTTACATTTGAAATATATAAAGACTAAAAGACCTTGCCAGTGCCAATGCAAAGGAGACATTAAAACACAAGCAACATAGAGCAACTAAGAGCAAGCAATAACTTGAGACAGACTTTCCAATCTGCTGGACGTATGCCACTCCCTATTGAGTCTTTCTTTGCTCATTTTTCTAGCCCCACAAACTTTTCAGCTCCTCCAAAAAATCCAGACCTGACCCAAGTATGGTTGTTTTATGTACAATAGATCATAATTTTAATATTTTGCTATTAGTGACCCATATTTTACTTGTCAGTTTATTCTCCCACATGGCAAGAGTTAATGATTCTTCCTGCAATCAATCCAACGTGCATTTACTTGTCTAAAGTCCTCAGAAATGACAGCATTGCTTTTAAACTGCAGGTGCCCAGTATCAATGTGCTAAGGCTGTAATAACATCTGAGAGAAACCCGCTCAGTGTCCTGAAACTCCCTTTAAAGAAGGAGTCCAAGATCAATAGATAGCAGGGTATAGGGTGACCAGATGGCAAGTGTGAAAAATAGGGATGGGGCTGGGAGGGTAATAGGCACCTATATATGAAAAAGCCCCGAACATCAGGACAGTCCCTATAAAATCGGGACATCTGGTCACACTAGCAGGGTAAGCCCTGTCAACTCAGCTCCACTAGAAAAAGGCTGACTGGGAGCTAGGGAACTGTGACATGTGGGCAAGAAGTAGTGTGGAGCCACAGGGCCTCCACTTAGATGGCATCTGTTGGATTCCCACAGGATCTGAGAGTTATGGGGGATGAATTTAGTGAAGGAAAAACCCCTTTCTCCCTCTTGGAAGAATTAAAAGGAAGCTCTGAAACGGGAATTTCATGGAGTTTTTCACATACAGACAGTTTCATGCTTGCTTAGCTATTCCCCTGGGTGAAAAGAAACTAACCATATCTAGAACATTTCTTTTTAATGTGTAGGCTTCCACAGAGGTTAACGTGTTTGTTTCCAATTCATTAATTTGATCTACCCTTTTCTCCTATGTTGCCTCTTGATTTTCTTTCCCTTTTTGTAGTTCTTGCTCTCAGAACAAGCTTTCTAGCTGTGGATTTATGGCTATCAGTAGTACAATGGGTAATCAGAATGTGGGGTAACGGGTACTTCAAGAGCATTTAATTTCTTTTCTCTTCCCATATCATATTCATACACCAGAATGAGAAAATTGTATCTGCTACACCCCTCACCACTAGTAATTCAGGAAGTAGGAGTTCTCAGGTTGGCCTTTTATCTCAGTGTGCTGATCAGCTGGATAATTGGCTTCTATGAAAACTAGTGCAATTATTTTTAGAAACCAATATCTAATACTAAATTTTAAATATGGTCTGTTTCCATAAGTGATAAAGTAGACAGTTATTAAGTGCTGTTACTTCCCTAGTTATACATATTTCATTGCCTTTTGTTGGGGGTGTTAAAGATTAATGAAATTTTTATAAAGTTGGATTGAAAAAAAGGGGAAATATATTAAACTATCCCTGGCCTACTGCACACTAATTATTGTGTCAGATCCCATTACAAAACATAGATTCAAATACAAGTATGCTTACTCATTTAACTATTTCTCTGTAAAGAAAGCACTCTGCAAACTCTAGTGAACAAAGAATTATAGATATGCATCTTCCCCAAATCCCTGTATTAAAATGTCTTCCCTTTTGATCTCTCCTCTCTTTCACTCACACATGCATATGCACACGCACATGCACATTCTTTCAGCAAATGTGATAACAGTACCATACCAGCATGCCACGTATAATATTAGGAGGTAGAAAATATTAACGAGCATTGTCCTAAGAAGCACAATTACCATTAAAAAGTCAACATTTCCACACCATTACCTAACCGTGATATCATAGTCTTTGACCAGGAAATCATTGTGGTATATATTGGGTGGGAAAATGACTTTAAAATGCTGTACATTACTGTAAGCAAGGGCACATTTCCTTTATCACAGTTGTATAACCTTAGCAGAGAGTAAGGATTAGTATTCCTATGGGTAGGGCTCTCCACCCTAGGCACAAAGTAATGTGATGACATAGTGGTTTGTGATTTGTGATTGGTGTATCTCAGTTTTTGGGTAAGTATACACAAGTTACAGTGTCTACCCAGACTATATGCAAACCTTCTGGGTCTGGGAAAGCAGGCCAGAAATCCTGAGAAGATGAGGGAAAAAAATCACAGAAAATACTATGCAATATGAAAGGCTAATTTCAAAGTTAATTACAAACAATACTACTCAATAAAATGTTAATTTAAATCTGGTACCTTTATTTTTATTTATAATTGTAAATTAGTAGAAACAGTCTGATCCAGTTCATCACAGGCACTTCCCCCATTCTGATTGACAAACGGGAGGAGATCTATTGCCTTTCTGACAGCTCATCTGTGCTGTTTGGACTGCATGACTTCTTTTAAGGTTATCTTTATCCTCAGAGAACCAGGAGGCAATTGCAGACTGTATCTCACAACACCTGAGAAGGAGCAGTACTGTATTGACTAAGTCTCCTCGTATGTCAGGGAGATTCCTGTTTACAATAAAAAAAACTCCCAACTCCTGATTTAATAATATTATCTCCCACATAAAGATAATGGGAAAATATCCCATTTATCCCAACTTCAAAAATTCAGTGACATTGCCCAGAATCTCATTTGTCAGCAACACATATGCATCCACGTAGGCTGCGGAGCCAGGAGGCCATAGCCCAACCACCTTTTAGCAGGGCCAAACCTGAGTGGCACTGCAACCCTGCATGCTATGTCTCAACACCACTCACTTCAGTCAGATAATTATGGTAAATACATGTTTCTACATTATTATTTGGCAAGACATATAGGGGAACTTATATTGTGTGTCTATTCAGATAGGCTTTATTAGCAAATTAAGTACCACCACAAATCTCCTTGAAATTAATTTGAAAGTGTTGATCAGTATGGGTAGTACTCCCTCATAATATCATTTGCACTCAGGGGATGAGATTTGCCCTTGTGAAAATGTCATCATCTTAGGATATGGAGAGTCTTGAAACTGCAGTTGGGAAAGGACAGACAATATTGTCTCAGAAACAATAAGTACAGTTGTCAAAATGTTTAAGCTACTTATTGATAACAAAGGGTTCCTATGCTAAACATTATGGCAAATATTTTGAAAATAATAACATGGAATAGTAAAATGGTCTTCAGAGTTACCTACAATGGAAATATTACATTTATATTTGGGAGAAACAGAAGATAGATGGCCTGCATTTCTTTAGGAAACACCTACCTAAATAGGCTACTAAGAACCTTCAGGAACTGGTCTCACAGAGCATAATATTGATTATAAACAAAAAGAAGCCTTGGTATTTTTTAATAAAAATGTATCTCAGTCCACAGAAGGAAAGAACATGAATGAAGATAGAAGGATCTGTATAATAGCCTGTGGTATACAAAGTTAAAGGATTGTCTGCCTTTTAATGTATATGATTTAAATAAAATTAATCCAGTTTTAAATTAAAACTTCTCCTGACACCTTAACCAGGCAACGTATAATAATATGAGGTTTTAATTTATATGTGATTGTGGATCTGGGCACATAGTTTATACCAAAAATCCAAGACATTCCTGGTACACTCTCTCATCAAAATATGTGAAAAGTATATATAAAGTATTCTGGGTAAACAAAAGGAGAATTTATTCCTCCTAATCTGTGACTCAGGAAAATGCATACTCAAAAGATTATGACGGTCCCTTGTTGCCTTAAAGTCTATGAATGTAAATTTATTTCATTTTGCTTGTATAAGGCTTCATACAAGAGACGTATTTTGAGATAGCTTACATAATTAGGGACCATGTCCCCCTCTGTCTCTTGCATTCAACTTTTAAATAATAAAATTAATTTCTTCTGAATGGAGAAATACATTAAAGCTTAAGGATAGGACAGTTAAAAGATATTTTATAATAAAGTATAGCCTTTCTTTTTAGAGATCGATGAAATTTTTTGGCCAAAACTTTTCGGTGAAAAATACAGATTTGGTGACACCAAAATGTTTAAAAACCTATCAAAATTAAGTGTCTTGTTTCAGGTTGAACAAAATGTATTGTTCAACCTTAAACACTTTTTAAACAAAAATTCACAATTGCCAGTGAACTGATATATCTATTACTTGCACAGCTCTATTTCTTACAATAAATAAAAATAAAAAAGCCTGGCCAAAATGTTCAGAACTGGTCTCTAAAATCACAATTGCAATTAGCTCGTGGCTGTTCTGAACCTCTCAGAATCAAGCTATCTATTTAGGACTCTAAATGTAGATTTAAATGTCAAACTTTAGGCAGCATCGCTTGGAAAATTTTGGCTTCAACAATTACAAACGGAAGGATTATCTTGTTAAACAATATTACTGTCAAGCATGAGGAAATATGAAAAGGGAAAAAACCTTCTGAGGAAACTCTTACAAGTAAACAAAAATATGACCTCAACCTTATGTATGCTAACAAGGTAGAGTATGACTTATTTAGGATGAAAAATAACCCATTATACTTCAGGAGATAAGGCAGGAGTAGGCAAACTATGTCCCGTGGGCCTGATCCAGACTATCAGGGCTTTGGATCCGGCCCGCGGGATTGCCAGCCCCATGGTGCTGCAGAGCTAAGGCAGGCTCCCTGTCTGCCCTGTACCCGCGCCGCTCCTGGAAGCGGCTGGCAGCGTGTCCCTGCAGCCTCGGGGGAGGGGGGGAGAGCCAAGGTAAGTGGCACCGGGCTGGAGCCCAAACCCCTCCTGCACCCCAACCCCCTGCCCTGAGCCCCCTGCTGTACCCTGCATTCCTCCTGCACCCCAGCCTCCTGCCCTGAGCCCCCTCATATACCCGTTGCCCTCCTGTGCCCCAACCCCTTGCCCTGAACCCCTTCCTGCACCCTGCACCCCCTCCGACACCCTGCACTCCCTCCCGCACCCCAACCCCTTGCCCTGACCCCACATTCATGGCCCTGCTTACAATTTCCCCACCCAGATGTGGCCCTCGGGCCAAAAAGTTTGCCCATCCCTGAGATAAGGTCAATTGCTAGTCTAGCAACTAAGAATGGTGAAAGTATAGAGGTTGCATAGTAATGGTGGGAGGCATACCAGTTAATAAATGATCAGTGTTCTGCACTTTACAGGAACCTCTAACCTTATGAACTTCCAATAATAAAGATCAACTCTTTGAACACTTTCTCAGATTAATCTCTTTGACTAAGCAAATGTATCTTTAAACACACAAGGAAAATATAAAAATGGTGCAGCATGAGAGTGGAATGTATCATGGAGTGATGATTTCTGAGCACATTCTAAACATTTAAAAGTGAACTTCTAGCCCCTAAGCTTCTTTGAGTGCTAAATGAAGGCTGCTGTTTAACCCTAGTCTTGTTCATATTAAAGCCTACTACAGACCCTAAATTTTGTGATAGCTGTAGATCAGTTTTTCTTCTTAAACAATGGATTACAAGTTGTTAATAAAGAAAATAAAAATGCTGTAACAAAATAGTCACCAGTTTAATACTCACATGAGCCAAGATCTGTGCCAGACAGACATGTCACACCACAGAATTTCCCAAACTATCGACTTTTGTCTGCTAGTGGTCTGTAGAGCACTTGGTGGTAGTTTGCAGAGAGCTCTATGATCACATGCTGCCAACTTTCCTCCTCTTTTCTCACATTAACACAAGGTAAATATGCATTAAATATTCTACTTTTCTTTACTATGAAAACCATTGCTTTAATTGTCACAGAGGGCTATTCAATTGTTAGTGGGAGCCAACTTGATTGCAAATAAAAGAGGAGGTGTCAACAAGATGGTAATTCTGGAAGTTTAAGAATCTATGCCTTGGAAGAACAGGCAACTGCAGCTGAATAAATTAATTGGCATATTATTTTGTTAGATGAAGGGTAAGCATTTGATAGAGTAGAGTGGGAATACCCATAATGTATATTTTTTTTAAAGTAAATAAATTGAGATCTGATGTTAATTTCAGTAAACAAACTAGAGACTTGAAATCCTGAGATCTGCTGCATTTGATTTAAAGAAGGACTAGACAGGATTGACTTTTGTTCCCAGTTCTGTTTCCCTTAATATTGTAAACATATGTTACATTAATCATATTTATGAATGACATGAAGTATATTCAGACTGAACACAAAATGAATCTCATCTATATAGATGACATTCTGTTGCTCATTAAAGAGCTGCACAAATCTGTTCCAGCTACCCTGAACAGAGAAGCAGAGTTTAGATCAGTTTTCGAGTGGTATGTAAATTGAAAATAGTTTTGGTGTTATTTAGCATGTGTCATCCAGCTTTCTTTACACAGTGGACAGTCAAATGTGTCCCAAATAATGTGGTTTACTTTGGGGTCAAAATGAGAATATTTTTTATAAGTGCCAAGGTAGCTTGAGTCCAATAATTGATGAAGAACATATAGGTTTTTGCTTATATTACAAACAACCTACAGGGAAGGGCAAATGAAAATGACTCCAGTTCCATTTGGTTTATAGAACAGGCAAGATAATATTGGATTTCATTTAGGCAGGACATAAAAATTGTATTCTACACTAGAAGATAGAAGTCTAAATCCTCACCCCAGCTCAGGCCCCTTTACATTGGGTAAAAGACAATCAGAATCCGTATTCAGCTCGGGGAGCATTCTACCAGCACAGAAACCATGGAAGACAGCACAGGATTCCCTTCCAAGGATGCCATCACAAACCCCAAAATAGGGTGCATGTTGTGGACAGAACTGCAGCACACAGTTCTGTGGAGATAGTGGGCAGTGCTGCAGCCCACTTAGATAGCCCTGGGAGCCTGTCAAGAATTGATGTTATTACATTGATACAGAGCCTCAGTAAATGAATCATGTAGAGAACTGAGAAAAGGGTTTTTGCTCAAAAGAATCCTAATCTGTAAATATGGCAAGGACTGTTGCGCACAATGCTGTATGTACCTCCAGATTGTACATTCAAAACATTGCTTGGAAAAATTCAATTCAAACCACAGAACTGGTATATATATTTTAAAAATCCTAAATTATGGAAAGTTTATGTCATACACAAGATCCCTTTGGGAGGCAAAGGTTGTATTAACATATTCTCAAGGAAAGTATTTAGCCTATTTGGAGAAGCAGTTATTCAGCAGAGGTGGACACATTTAAAAGTATACAGTCAAATTCCTCCTTAAAATTCACTTCTGTGTTGAGATTTTACATCAAATTCATGACAGGAACAAATTCATGACAGAAAGAACAATCCTAAGCAAACAAACAGAAGATCAACACGATTTCCAGTCTAGGACATTATTTCAGCCCATGAGTGTGTTCTATATACTGTCTAATTTAGGCACAGATCTTGCAAATGGGATCCACAAACAGACTCCCTTTCTTTCTTGCTAAGTCCCATTGACTTCAGTGGGACTCCCTGTAGGGAGTAAGGGTCCACAGTTGTGGACCCTATGGCAGAATCTAAGCTGTTGATTGTAAACCCCTTGAGACAGGAACTATGCCCTCTTCTGCATAGATGAGCAAACTATCAATGCTAAATATGAGCCTGAGTGATAAAATGCATGTTTGCAACATAAAGAATAGGTTGGAAACACTTTACACATGCTTTTATTTAGAAAATATTCCGAGCATTACTCTGCCAACCTAAGCATACCTGTGTGTATTAAAATGATATTTCATCTCTACAACATAACATTGACTTTAACAAAAATTGGTTAGGAGAAACCTGAAAATAATGAAGCACTAAAAAGCAACATGACACCTTCAATATTCATGATGATATCTTTGCCTTATTAAGGTATCTATGAAAGGGTGAAGTACAGAATGCAGGGTACAGTGGATCATTAAGTAGATACTGTATTTTGCCACCTTTTATGAAATAGAGTATTTGCAGATATTGGTAGCATTATACCTTAAAATAATTAAGGGTATGGTGCTTCCCTCCATTTGTGCTGTTGGAGATGAGAGGGAAGGAAGGCGTTTTCCCCTCCTATGAGTTTTTTTGACAAGACCAGATGAACGTGCCTTGTGAGAATGTGTCTCCTCACAAGATAGCAATACCTTCAGGCTCTCAATAAATAAGTAATTAAATAGGACATTTGAGGAAGCAAATATGATGGAGTAGTGTGTGTTTTCTCTCCCCCCGCCCTCCCATTAATCTTTTTGTATTTGTAAGGACACACAGGTCGTCTGTGGCAGAGCTGGGACTAAGACCAAGGTTGGTAGTTTCTAGTCCTGTGCCTTAATCTCAGGACCATCTTTCCACCTATCTGACTAGCAGTTTTAAAAATGGCAAACTCATGGTCTTAATCATACCTTAAATGGTGAATAACCCCAGTATTGTCAACCCTTGCAATTTTATGGAGAGTTTCAGGAAGTCATGTAATTATGTAAAAATCTGTGTTCATCTTTTAAAAAAGTGTAAATGGTTGTAGAGAGAAGCTTTAAAAGGTGAACTCTAAAGGCTCGAAACATAAGAGGCAAATAAAAAAAATTATCTAATTATTTATTATTTTAAACCTCATGTTTTTAAGCCAATCTCAGGATGTTTGGGGACTTGAATCATGATTTTTGAATGCTTGGGATTGCCAGTATTAGTGACACCACTTAAGAAGACAGAGGAAGAACTCGCTAAAATGGCCAATATTGGCCCTCAGCTAATATAAACAGTAGTAATAAAAGATAAAGAGATAATGTTGCTGGTAAACCTTGACAGTTCTAGGATTCTGCAGTTCTGACAGGTTATAGGGACAATTCCAATTATGCAGATTGTAGGTCATCTTTTCCTACAATAATTGACTGACGAATTGGACATCTTGGCTGTACATCTGCTTTGTCCATAGCAAATGGCTTTTCCTTTTTCTGACTTGTATTTGAAATCTGTCGTAGAGTGTAGGCATTGCCCCATGAAGTGTTTTTTTTTTCTCTAGATACATTGATGATATTTCCTTTTCATGTGCCGGGCAAATGGAATCTCTTTTTCGAGGAAGGAGTAGAGTCTGGCTGGAGGCCAGAGTCTGACACATTGAGTCTTCTGCAAGGGTCTTGAAATCCAAACATATTTCATGACATTTGGCCTATTGGGTGCCTTGAGCATATACACAGTTGTACATTTTTCAGAGTAGCAGCCGTGTTAGTCTGTATCCGCAAAAAGAACAGGATTACTAACAAATTTATTTGAGCATAAGCTACAGCCCACTTCATCGGATGTACAGTTGTACATTGTTTTCCATGCTCAGGGCTATGACTCAGGCCCTTGCTTAGCTCATAAAAATGTACATAATGGTTGTTCTGCAAAGCTAGAACAGTGTTGTACTGTATTTACATTGTGGTTTCATACTCCCAAGTCAGCAAATTTGTAATTTGGAACTGAAGCTGGTATCACCTGATTCAATGGGCACCTTTTGAAGTCTCATCTGGAGGCAAATATTTCTCTACTTTCTCTACTTGCCTGGAGGCAAATATTTCACATACCACATTCTCTTGCACAGAGATGTGATCTGTCAGATCACTATGGCCTTTTACAAGGGGATCTTCATCTCTGCCACCTGTTCTATTAGATAGACATGTCATTTACCTCCTCACCCAAATTGCATAACAGAAGTGTTACGCTTTCAGATTATAATATAATAGCTTTAAAATGGTGCACTGTTACAGAAATGGGATCTAAAATGTCAAGTTCCCTTCTCCATGCTCCCTACAGCAACAAAACATATTATTGCAGCTCTTTCCTACTGCTGTTCTTAGAGGCAGAAACTTCTACTTGTATCACAGCTGCAAGTACAGAGCCAAAGGAAAGAGAGTTGAACACTACGCAAGTACAAAAAATATATACATTTAATACATTAAAATGTAAACTCTCTTTTTAAAAAGCCTATACTTATGATTAATACTCCATGAGCTTGCCATTTTCAAAGATTTATGTTTTAAAGGCCCACCATGCTTTCAAAATGACCCTTTTTAAAAGTATTAATTAGAAAGTTTTTCCAAACTTCACAGTTCTTTAATTTTTAACTGTCTTTGCTCTGAATGCTGCTCCAGTAAGTGGATTTTGAAATCAGCACATTTTGCAGATGCCTGCAACCTAAATATGTTAAGTGAGAGTTCTTCTATGTTGCTGTCTAGCTTTGACCTTTCCGATCCCATTTCCATGGAGATCAGCTCAATGGAAACAGAAAAGGGAATTTTCAAAACTTTTTAAAACCCCTTACTCTATTTTCACCAATTTAACCTCTGTTTCCATGCAAATGGGATCAAAAAAGTTGACAGTAGCTTTTTGTTGAAAGTGAGAATTCACTTGTAAACTTCAGCTGATGACTCTTAGCTGAGATCTGCAAGTGCTGGTACACAAATAAAGTAATAAATTAGATTATTGACAGTAATGAATTTAAAAAAAATTAAAATACTATGAAAAATATCTACTATCTCCCATTGGATGTAATGATTAAGTGAAATGTAATTAACCATTCCTCCACACTCTGGACGTCCCCACAGTGTCACAACTTTCATCATATAATGAAAAGCCTCCTTGCATCATGGCTTTTTTTATAATACCAACATAATTAATCCCTTTTCTTTTAAGAATCTGATCCTGGATCCATTGACATCAGTGGAAGCAAGGATTGCACCTCTGAAAATCAGAGCACTTTATGTTAGATGCCTAACATTAGGTGCTTGGTTTAAAAATGCTGGCCTACATTTTAATGTGGTGTTTCACTAAGAATTGTGTCCTTAATCATGAAATGCTCTTTTAAAAAAAAAGCAAGGTTAGAATAGATTTGGCATCAGTTTTGATTGAAAGAATGTTTTGTCAGTTAATTTGGATGAAAAATCATTGCATGTTACCTAGACAGGGCTATAAGCTTTTACACATTTTTAAAATAAATTTGGTCTTTCTCTCTCTTTACAGATGTGTTTTCTTAGGAAGTAATGAAACAAACACAGTGACCAGAGTAAAGATTTGCTTTCCCTACTATCATATTTTATTATTGTGAATTCCTCATTATTTACTCTTTTCCTTCTTGATAATTCATTACTTGTCAAACTAATGACCCCACTGCACATTAAATGGTGGGGGCCATTTTCTGACTTGTTGGAAAAGGTCTGTGCCCCTTTAGGAGACAGAGAGCCAGGAAGTGACTTTCTGCTGCAGCTGCAGATCAGGTCAGTGTGGGGTAACTGATCATCATATCTCCCCACCCCCTGCGCAACATGACCAGAAGAGAGCAGGGACTATATAGGTCCATGCTGATTCAGGAAAAGCCCCCTTTTACTTGCACCATGCACAGTGGTCCAGGTTTGTATAAGGTTTAAACAGGTGCTGCTCCAATGACTTCAGAGGAGATATACCTGCTTACAGTGGACTGAAAATGGCCCAGTATCTATCTTTCTTTATAATAATCTCCTCAAATGGAACGTAACAAGTATTTGAAAAATAATTGGGTATATGAAATATAATCTTAATGGTGGTGTAAATAAAACCTTAATCAATACCACCTATTGAATTGCAATTAATGGTTCTTTTATGGTTATTTTTTAACCTGAAAGTAGTGTTCACTTTTTAAAACACACACACACACACACACACACACACGCGCGTGCGCGCATGCTCGCACGCGAACAGACTGTGAAAACAATTTCCAGTATTATAACAGTGCTACCAGGAGGTAATAAATTAAGTCATTAGCCCTTTACAGTGTTCTCCATATAGTGATTAAACATTAGTGAAGTCCTAAAATGAAAAGGGAAGGTTGTAAAGTAGCTTGTAAAGATATGAAAACATCTGAGATTTTAACTCAATAAAATGTCATTGCTGTTTTGTAGCCCAATCTAATATTTTCTCTTTTGAGTAGACAATTTGTAAATGTATTCTCTTCCAAACTCCAAATTCTTCTCTCCATTATTTCAATTGTGTTGATGGAATTTGATAGCAGCAATAGCATAAAACTAATATTTTTAAAATAAGTGGAAGCATAAAATCAACTTGACTCAACTTCAAAGGGACTAGTTTTCAGAAGCGTTGAGCATCCACCATATGTATAAACCAGGCACTTTCCAGAGGTCTGGCTGTGATTGTTTTTTGCTTTAAGGAATTATTTTAGCAATTGTTCAATATTGCAGGACCATTATGACCTGTTAAAATCAATATATTATATTAATTTTGGAGAGAATAAAAACAGACAGTAAACAAGCATTTATCTTAGGAGCAACATGTTCTGGACACAGATTATCACAAATTCAAATGCCTGTCAAATTTTGGAGTAATTTGGGTAGATGTTTTGGGGATCTATTTCCATTTTTGAGTTGGCATCCAAGAGTAGAGATAAGAAACACACAAATATATAAATATAGATATTTTCTAATTCACTCTATTTCCAAATACAATGGCAGGAGCAAATTAGATGTTCATTTCAAAGGTATATTATATTCATCATCTAGCTATTACTTGTCTAATACATTTGGATTTCTAATAAAGTTTTGTATCTGCCCTGAGTGGACTAGAAAAACTGTCTCTATATATGGATCTTCTTGTTTTGTATTTTGAAACTAGTTGTTATTTATATGGAGAACCTTTTCCTTAACTGCAGAAAAAACAGATTTATGTTCTTAACTAGCACTATTAGACTCTATTTTTTTAGCTCCAGGAGGGTATTGATTCAAAGTAAATATTTAAATAGTTCTGAGGAAAATAGCATATGAGAAGAATGATATTTTTACAAGATATTTTGAAGGAAAGAGTTGCAGCTGGAGCTCTTTGATTTTAAGCTAATTCACTGCAACAGGACTGATTGATTGTTAAAAAATTACGTTCTGGCTGATCCTTCTGTGTTTTTTGACCCAACGTTTGTAAGAGACCTCTGGAGCTATTTCTTGTAGCATCTTCCTCACGCATGTGCCTTGGTGTACACATGCCACTAGAGAGCCTTTTGCACTTTTTCTTATTTTGGTTTAAGTTACAGGAGATTATGTATTTAGTTATCTATACAGTTCCCAAACTGTGCTCGGTACTTTAGAGACAAACAAGATTACATGTCCTTGCTTCAAAGAGTTTACAATATAGACAGGGGGTCCAGAGGATTTCTAGTATATAATTGTTTTTAATTCTTCCCCGTGTTTTTTTGTTTTTAATTGTTTTATTGTTTTTTAATTCTTCCCATGTTTAATTGTTTTATTCTTTAACTCTAGCTTTTTTTAAACCTTTCTCAACAGTATTTTATTTTAATTCTAGCCTGAACAGCTCCTGCTTAGCTCTCCCTTATGCTCTGAGCCCTCAACATTCTTTTCATATTGTGTGACTACTTTGATGTGTTCCCCTCTCCCTCTCTAGACTTCTCTGCTGACAATAATCTCCTCCCCTTCCCAAATCCCTTATCTCTGTGGAAAAAAATTCTTCCTAGACACTAAACTCTTTCTGTTGATGACAGTAGGCTGTTGAATGTTAACTGTTGGCTGGTAAAAGTTACCAGGCTGATGAGGCTGTGAAATGATGATGCTGTTGCCACTGTGACTGATCTGTTACCTCCAAGGGGGATTGATGCTTTTCTTAGGGTATGTCTACACTACGGGATTATTCCGATTTTACATAAACCGGTTTTGTAAAACAGATTGTATAAAGTCGAGTGCACGCGGCCACACTAAGCACATTAATTCGGCGGTGTGCGTCCATGTACCGAGGCTAGCGTCAATTTCCAGAGCGTTACATTATGGGTAGCTATCCCATAGCTATCCCATAGTTCCCGCAGTCTACCCCGCCCATTGGAATTCTGGGTTGAGATCACAATGCATGATGGAGCAAAAACAGTGTCGTGGGTGATTCTGGGTAAATGTCGTCACTCAGTCCTTCCTCCGTGAAAGCAACGGCAGACAATCATTTCGCGCCCTTTTTCCCTGGATTGCCCTGGCAGACGCCATAACATGGCAATCATGGAGGCCATTTTGCCTTTTGTCACTGTCACCGTATGTGTACTGGATGCTGCTGACAAACGCGGTACTGCACTGCTACACAGCAGCATTCATTTGCCTTTGCAAGATAGCAGAGACGGTTACCAGTCATATTGCACCGTCTGCCATTGTAAATTGGCGACGAGATGATGGTTATCAGTTGTTCTGTACCGTCTGCTGCTATCATGGGTGCTCCTGGCTGGCCTTGCTGAGGTCGGCCGGGGGCGCATAGGCAAAAATGGGAAGGACTCTCCAGAACATTCCCTTCCTATGTTTTGTCTAAAAATAGAGTCAGTCCAGCCTAGAATATGGGGCAAGTGTACTAGAGAACCAGAGAGCACAGCTGCTCTGTGTCAGAGCCCCAGAGATCCCGCAGAAATGATGAGCTGCATGCCATTCTAGGGGGTGCCCCTGCAACAACCCCACCCATTGCTTCCCTCCTCCCCCAATCCTCCTGGGCTACCGTGGCAGTGTCCCCCCATTTGTGTGAAGAAGTAATAAAGAATGCAGGAATAAGAAACCCTGACTTTTTAGTGAGATAAAATGAGGGGGAGGAAGCCTCCAGCTGCTATGATAGTCCAGGCAGGACATTAAAGGGTGGGGGGGGGCGGGAGAGGAGACCAGCCTTCTGCTGCTATGATAGTCCAGGCAGTACAGAATCTTTTCTTTAGACATGAAAGGGGGGGGGGCTGATGGAGCTCAGCCCCCAGTTGCTATGATGAGGACGGTTACCAGCCGTTCTGCACCATCTGCTGGGAATGACCAGGAGTCATTCCTATTTTTACCCAGGCTCCCCTGGCCGACCTCACCGAGGCCAGCCAGGAGCACTCACAGGATGATGACGAGGACGGATACCAGTCCTTTTGTACCGTACCGTCCCCCACCAGGGAGGGGAGAGGATGCTGCTGTTTAGCGCTGCAGCACCCCGTCTACCAGCAGCATGCAGTAGACATAGGGTGACATTGAAAAAAGGCGAGAAACAATTTCAGTGCTACTCCTCTCGTCGGAGAGGAGTACAGAAACCGGTTTAAAGAGCCTTTTATAGCGATATAAAGGGCCTCAGAGTGTGGACGGGTGCAGGGTTAAATCGGTTTAACGCTGCTAAATTCGGTTTAAATGCGTAGTGTAGACCAGGCCTTAGAGACGTCCAGGGAGGATGGAGGTGAGATGCAGTCCCCTGAGGATCCACATGGCCTTTCCCACCATGGGACTAGCAATACACTCTTAAAAGATGGAATAAAGCAATATTATTTTACTCTACATTTGAGTATTCACATTGTCCTTTAAGATGACATCAAATGGTTAGACTTCTATAAAACCAAGCTTAATACTTTAACTAATTTCTTCATCTCATATCCACAATGAAAGGAGGTACAGAGGTGATCTCTTGTCCTCATTACTGAGGACAGATGCCTCAAAATCAGGTTAGAACAGTTCCTTTGCTCATAAATGGTGAATGTGCTATAGGACTCATAGATTATATTCAGCACAGACAATCTAGATTTTCTCGGTCTAGAGTCCCCTAAGCAAAGTACACATTCCTCAGACCATTGAAACAAATAGGGATGATAGATGTTCTGCATCTCTAAAAACCAAAACATTTATTTAGGTGTTTAACTTAGATACCTAATTTAGAATATGTTGGTCTTGTCTGTTGTGGAGTGGGCAATATATTTTTAGTATCATGCGCTAACAATATGTGAATTCATGTTTGAATAATGTTGTTTTAATGAATTAAAGGTAATTATTCCCTTATTGCACCTGAAACTGCATATTGACTATAATTATGTAACACATTGTTACATAACATTTGTTATGTAACTAACATGGTAAAATGAAATTCAGTGTCAAGAGACAAAATACTGCATGGACTTTTCTACTTCTAATTGTTTTACCCATTTCATTTTGATGTTTTCAAAGAGTGTCTTATTAACTAATTCACATACAAACAACTTTTATTCAATATATGTTCAAAATAATACCATTGCAAACATAAGCTATAAACGTTTAATGTAAATGTTGATGGTTTATAGCACTAAAAGAAAGAAGGCTGGCATTTTCAGTGATATTTAGGAACAGCTGTTCAGCTCACTGCTATCTCAGTTTACATCTAGAATGGCGTATGAGAATGGCATATCTGAAAGGCCACTCAGAACTTAGTGCCTTAGATCTATATACTGCCTAGATCCATACTATGAGTATAGTTCTTCTTAAGGAACAGAAATACACATCCTGAGTTTCTATTGTTGCTAGTGAGTCTTTAGTGGTAAAATGATGATTGGCTCAACTTTACTGAGTATATATTTGACAACCAGTGCTGGTCCCTTTAAATTAGTAGATTTCATAATAAAGTAAGCATGTTACAAGTCTTTCACGTGTGGCATTAGAATAAACACTTTTGTAGCATGAATCCTACTGGAGACATTCACATTGGATTTTTCAATTGGAAAGGTCATACAAAAACATTATTCATCGTACAGAGAGTCCAGAATTGGAAAAACAGATCCCTCCCTGACTTTCCAAATTCAGAGAACATTGAAATTCAGATTCAGATCTAACCTTCACAAGATGGGCTTATCTCTAATTCTGTGTGCTCTTTGAGATACTAGTTTGACTACATGGCAAAGGCATGATTTCCTATTAAACTCTATAAATGCTACAGTTTGGCAAGAAGCCCATTCATGAATTTGCTAATAGCCACATTATTCAAAAGCTATTTTTACCCTTGCTAAGTTATTATACAGTATCTGTTCCATTTAAGAATCAGATGTATACAAAGTGATAATCTTTTAGCAATATGTACTGTTATACCACACCTGGAATGCTGTACACAAATTTAGAAGTTTCATGTTGTTGAAGGAGGGGCAACAAAAATTACCAGAGGGCGATCAGGGACTGGTTGATGAAGAGACAATAAAAGTAATACAGAACATATATGGTCTGATGTTGAGACATGCCAAGTAACTTCATCCCCCATTGAAGCCAAGATCATTAGAAATTTTGTTTTACTGATACAGTTTTTCTCAATTTCTGTTCTTTTTAACATGGAACTTCTAAGATGCAAAATATCTTTTCCATAGTAAACCTTCTTCTAATTAATATCTAAGCTCTAATTTTTAAGTAAAGGAAATGTTCTAACTCTATTAAGGTTTTTATATATATAATATATATATAAAATAGGTTATGATTCTTGGTTTTTCAACCAACTTATTTTCTTTTCAGTGGGATGCCATAACTGAAATGGATGAACACAATCGTCCCATTCACACCTACCAGGTATGTAATGTAATGGAACCAAACCAAAACAACTGGCTTCGTACAAATTGGATCTCCCGTGATGCAGCCCAGAAAATTTATGTGGAAATGAAGTTTACCCTGCGGGACTGCAACAGCATTCCATGGGTATTGGGAACTTGCAAAGAAACTTTTAACCTTCACTACATGGAGTCAGATGAGTCCCATGGAGTTAAATTCAAGCCAAACCAATACACTAAAATTGATACTGTTGCAGCTGATGAGAGTTTTACCCAGATGGACTTGGGTGACCGCATCCTTAAACTCAACACAGAAGTTCGTGAGGTTGGGCCAATAAACAGGAAAGGATTCTATCTTGCTTTCCAGGACATTGGAGCCTGCATTGCTCTGGTCTCTGTCCGCGTTTACTACAAAAAGTGCCCTTTCACGGTTCGTAACTTGGCTATGTTTCCTGATACTATTCCAAGGGTTGATTCTTCCTCTTTGGTGGAAGTACGCGGTTCCTGTGTGAAGAGCGCTGAGGAGCGGGATACTCCAAAACTGTATTGTGGAGCAGATGGGGATTGGCTTGTGCCTCTTGGGCGATGCATCTGCAGTGTAGGATATGAGGAAGTGGATGGTTCCTGCCATGGTAAGAAAATAGCACTTTATAAAAGTTACCGTATGCAATTATCTGCATAACAAATGAAGCATTTGTATGTTGAAAATATTGCACCACATATTTATAAGGAATGCCTCTATAAGCAAAATGTACTTTTTAAGTCATTGTATTGTTGGTTTGTAAGAAAACTTTTAGTTTCTAAGTGACAGCTTTATAATCATTCATTCAGAATGAACAGTTTTAAGTGCTGCATGGATATCAGTAAAGTAATTAGGTACGAAATATGTGGATGTTGATTTCAGTCAGAAAGAAAAGAAGATTTACTGCAGTGTGCACAGAAGTCAGTGTGAATGTGAAAGTTTAGAAATAAGGCTACTCAAATTCTGTTTCATTATAGTATTGAATTATACTGCATAGCAAGTATTGGTGTTTCAGTAAGTCTGAATTTTTAAGAAACAAATATCAGTTACCATTTCTTGCTTTGAAAAATACAGGATGGTTATCTCCTGCATCAAAACAAGTACTGCAGTAAGAAATCTTCTCTAATGTTTGCTGGCTGCTTCTTGTTGTCTCCTTGGAAACTATGTCTACCTCAATGCTACTCAGTAGTTTTGTGATTTAAAACTTTTACATGGAGATCATTTTGTGTGCTAGTATTATTTAGAATAGATATAATATGTAGGACAGATATAGTATTGCATTTTGTTAGGGCATGGAAGGGCATGAAGAAACCTGCTGATAAACCTTCATATTTTGAGTGCTATAAGATGCATTGCTGTACCAAAGAACAGACATCTTTGACAGGTACTGAGAGCAGTCTGTCAACACATGCACATGGCTGAAAAGAACTAGAACTCTATGACCAAATGTTCAAATTTTAGGAGGGATGTGCCCCAACCTCACAAAAATTCCTAATCTTACCCAAGAATGGGACTTTATCAGAGTTTTATCTGAATGTCTATTTGCCATGTACCAAATAATCAGGAGGTTGAGGTGACAGGTGGACTTTTCAACTGAGCACAAAGTCCAATCATCACCAAGTTCCAATGATACTGTACATTCTCTTTCTGAACAGTCTGACACAAATAGTGCTATATTCCATAAACACTTGACAGCTGCCGAAAACTTTATTTTGTTCATACTTCCTCTTCTTCTATGCTTTAATCCATGCATGTCTGGTGTAGCCAAGAAATGAAAATATTTTCCCTTTGAAGCCATCTTCAAGAAGTTGCCCTTTTCTGAACCTTTTCTAGTGCTAGAATATCTTTTTTGAGGTGAGGAGACCACATCTGTACACAGTATTCGAGATGTGGGCGTACCATGGATTTATATAAGGGCAATAATATATTCTCAGTCTTATTCTCTATCCCCTTTTTAATGATTCCTAACATCCTGTTTGCTTTTTTGACCACCTCTGCACACTGCGTGGACATCTTCAGAGAACTATCCACGATGACGCCAAGATCTTTTTCCTGACTCGTTGTAGCTAAATTAGCCCCCATCATGTTGTATGTATAGTTGGGGTTATTTTTGCCAATGTGCATTACTTTACATTTATCCACATTAAATTTCATTTGCCATTTTGTTGCCCAATCACTTAGTTTTGTGAGATCTTTTTGAAGTTCTTCACAATCTACTTTGGTCTTAACTATCTTGAGAAGTTTAGTATCATCTGCAAACTTGGCCACCTCACTGTTTACCCCTTTCTCCAGATCATTTATGAATAAATTGAATAGGATTGGTCCGAGGACTGACCCTTGGGGAACACCACTAGTTACCCCTCTCCATTCTGAGAATTTACCATTAATTCCTACCCTTTGTTCTCTGTCCTTTAACCATTTCTCAATCCATGAAAGGACCTTCCCTTTTATCCCATGACAGCTTAATTTACGTAAGAGCCTTTGGTGAGGGACCTTGTCAAAGGCTTTCTGGAAATCCAAGTACACTATGTCCACCGGATCCCCCTTGTCCACATGTTTGTTGACCCCTTCAAAGAATTCTAATAGATTAGTAAGACACGATTTCCCTTTACAGAAACCATGTTGACTATTGCTCAAGAGTTTATGTTTTTCTATGTGTCTGACAACATCAATAGAAATTTTTATACAGTTAAGATATTTATGATTTTTTTCACATAGGATTTCATTTTATCTCTGACTGACTCATAGGGTAAGAATTTTCCGCAACAAAAGCTATTAACACTTTGTGAATTCCATTGCATCATGTGATTCATAATATAGGACTATGTGTGAGCAATGCTACCTGCATCCTAAACCAAGAGAGAGTGACTGTACATCGACTCCGTTTTTTAATTCAGTAAGAGGATCAAGAGTACTGTTAAACATATCCTAGATGGAAGCATAATGAACTATAGGAGTGCCTAAAAGCTTATTTAATAGAGTATTTATTTTTTTATTTAATTGCCCAGTGAGTGACGGGTTAATGTTTAAACAGATTGTGTTCTAAGATAACTGCTTTAGGGTTTTTTCTCTTTTTGGCTTGCTGTGGAGATATAAATTATTTTCAAAGGTGGCTGACATTTCCATCCATCTGTACATCTTCAGTCTTACGCCATGTATTTTAAGGTTGGCGCTGGTTTTCCTAATTTTCAATTCCTTACTGTACATTTGTGTTTTTTGTTTTCACCAACTAGTAAATGGTGATGTAGAGGAATCACTGCTAGGGTATTTAAGATTCCTCACTTCATTAGACTGCCAATACAGACATACATCTCTGCTAAGTCTGATTGCAGGGTGTTTTTATTGTGTTTTGTTTTGGAATGTGGACACTTGGTCAAAATAAACTGAACTGGGATAACCAACTCATTTAATATAGTCCCCCCAAACAACCATCAAATCATAACTATCTGACTATCTGGGAGCACTCCTAGCCAGGGTGAGGTCTGAACCAGTAACTGAAAAGTTAAAGTCTTGCTGCCCATCAGCAGCCTTCTAAACCATCAAATCTATGCACAAATTAAATCTTAAAATGATTTGAAAATTATCTGGTTGGTACAAAAATTAATGCAGCATTTGAAATTTCTAATTTATTTATTAAAAAAAGGAAAGAAGAGTCTAAAATAAAATAAAAAAACACACACACCAAACCAGTTGTTTTTTGTGTGTGTTTAAGATCACCATGATCATTGCTTATTCCAAACAGAATTCCATTTGTGTCCCCAAGAAACTTCTCTAGAATTCTCTCATTGAAGTTTCATGCAACTGTATCTGAGATATCTGAACATTCACACTATTTGATGCCCTTATATCAGTACCCCTCAGTGGATATACTCTCTCATGACACTCTGTGTCTGTGTGTGAAGCAAGAGAAAAAGCTAGTTAATTGGTTACCTCCCTCAGATCAGAGCTATTTAGTGTCATTCTCTACCCCAAATTAATTGTCATACTCCTTAACGTTTATCCCATGCTGACATTTGTTCCGATATATTGTGCATGTGCTGAAGGGTTACTAGAGGGAAAAGGCTAACTATGAAAACTATATTAATACATTTTGCGTTCCCCATATATATTTTTCCTGTTTGAATTACAGGTCACCAAGGGGTGAGTAATCCACCCACTCACCTGCCAGTGATGAATAATAAGCCTTTCATGGTGAGGATGGATCAGTTTCCACTGAACTAAAAAAAATTCTTACTCTTAAAGATATGAAGATGACTATAAAATATCCACTGATGCAGCACTGTCTTTCTGAATCTGTGGAAACACTGCTTTCTGCTGCTCATAGTTTCACTAAGCAGCTACGAAGTGGATGAATAAATCTGTGGTGAATTTTACTGCTGCTCTTAAAAATTCAGTGGGCTGCAGGGAAACTGTCAAAAATCATGTCAATTTCATGGTGCTGTTGGGAAAGTTATTAGCAGCAGCTTAACCAGAAATACCTAGTATATTAAAATTAATGTTATGTAATTATATCTGGAGACTTACACTGATTTAGTCATCTCTTTGTACCCATGTCAATATTCATACTTCACTTCTTCTTGACTCTTTTTTTCCCGTTTACACAGGGTTGGAGTCCACGATTTTTCACCACTCCTTCCAGTCCATGGCACAGGTTCATAGGTTTTGGAGTTCCAGACCTTTTCTCTGCAAACTTCTCTTGATAGAATCTTTCCTTTGTATCCTTGGTCTTCCACATCCTTTGTTGCTGTCCTCTTTCCCCCATCCTTTCTTTGCTGGTCATTCTTTTTCCATTTTTATTGCATCTCCAGCTCACTTCTGCTTTCCAACCTATCTATCACCAAGAGTCCCAAGTTCATCTTCCTCCTAATTTCTTCCATGCACACTGTCTACCTTTCCTACCATTCTCCTCAGTATATTATTTTCTACTACCTGTATCTTCTTTTCTGCCATCTCCGTTAGACCCACCATTTCCAAACCATAAAGCAGCAGGGAACAAACACATGCAGCATACGCTTGTCCTTTCAGTTGGTTACTTAATTGCCAATGCCACAGTTCACCTGCCTCCTTTTTCACTGCTGCCTGTACACATTAGGTTCTTCTTTTCAATTCTCCAGATCTCTCTGCTATGGCACTAAGTGTACTTACCAAATAAACAAATTATTTCTTCTGATTCAGTGTCGGTATTTGCCATCCAACATTTTTTTTCAGTAGCACCATTTTAGAGTGAATGTGTCTGAGCAAGGGATTTGACAGCCTGGTTATATCCATATTTATTAAATTCACTTCTGAAAATGTGGGTGCTAATGCTAGAATATTTAGGAGAAATAGTGCTAGAATGGGTTGCCATTTTTACTGATTTAGGGACTTATTCTACTCTTACTGAAGTCAATGACAAAAAGTCCATTGACTGCAATTGGTACAGAATTGCTCCCACGCTCTCTATTTTTAAAAAAGATTTTAGTGACAGGCACTTTAAAAATGCAGTCTTCTCTGAATTAACTGTATACATCATCTGTCCCTCTTTGATTTATGAAACTGAGTTTAATTTCAAACTGTATTTTCAAGAACTCAGTAAAAAATAGTTATCGTCTCTTCTGTACATATGTTCTAGTGTGTTATGTTTCATTAAACATTTTGAATAACTATAGTACCGATGAATTGAAGAAGCTAATAGCAGAAATCAGAGCCAGTCACACCATACTGTGGGCAGGTGTTATGCAGGATTCTCTACACAGCTTTGTCAGTGCACGTTTCTTATGAGTTCCAATTTCCATGCCATCCTTTTTCTGTTGAGCAGAGAATGCAAATCATGCTGAAATTAACATGTGCCATATTGTGGATTCTAGTATGTAAACCACTACTAGGAATAAATGGTTAATTTTTACTTGTGATCCTTGAGAAGATGTGAATTTGCATTGTTGGAGGTGAAAGGTATGTTCACCTTCATTGACTATAAAAGGGAAGAGAACAGGGAATATGATAGACATCTGGAAAATAACAAATATTGCAGAAAAGGCCAATTTGATATTCCTATTCACTTTTGCTCAAAATGAAACAAGAAGCTGGCCTTCAAACATCTTACGTAACAAATAAAGAATGGGCAAAATGAATTTGTTCTTCTTTCAGTGATTGTTCATACCAATTCCAGTTAGGTGTGTACACGTGCCGCATGCACGGAAGTCTGAAACTTTTTCCCTAGCAGCTACCCGTCGGGCCGGCTGTTGAGCCCCCTGGAGTGGTGCCAACATGGTATTCTATATAAGACCCTGCCGCCTGACCTCCCCTTCAGTTCCTTCTTACCACCCGTGACGGTTGTTGGAACAGTGGTCTCTTGGTTTCTCAAGTGCTCCACTAATCCCTAATCTTAATTGTTACCGTTGTTAGTTAATTGTTAATAGTTAGTGTTTAGTGTTTCCTCTATAGTGCTAAGTGTAGTTTAGTAGTTGAGGGCAGTTTCGCACTCAACAACTGCCCTGCGGGGCTCTGGGGTATGCTGTCCCAGGGCTTCAAGCCTTGCACGTCTTGCAACAAGCCCATGCCTACAGGCAATCCCCATGACTCCAGTCTTAGGTGTCTGGGGGAGGGCCATCAGGCTGACAAGTGTAAAATCTGTAAGGCAATCACGCCCCGGACAAGAAAAGAGAGGGAAATTTGACTCAAGCAACTCCTCATGGAGTCTGCATTGAGGCCGTCTCAAGACGCGGGCCCAAGCACCTTGGTGTGCAGTGGTCCCCCAGCGGTACCGATTACGGCACCACAGAAGATCCCATGCCCACCTTGAGATCAACAATCTCTGGGGCCCCTCGTTAGGGCCGAAGAAGTTGTTCCGGACCCAACCGAGCAACAAGCCAGCCCAGCACAAGGGACCGTGCAAGCGGGAAAAGATTACATTGCCTTCCACCTTGGATACCTTCGAGGCCGCCAAAAGGCTCATTGAGATGACAGCTCCAGTACCCCCAGCCCAAGTTCTGGTACCATCCAAGGGCAAACCGGCGATGTTCGGGCTGTCAGCCCCCAGACCAGCATCTCCATGCTGCTCAGAGTCCCAGCATCATTCTGAGTCCCGGCACCGCCCCAGGTACCGGTTTGACTCACGGCACCGGTTAGACTCGCAGTGCTGGTCCCGCAGTCCTGACCCTCGGAGCCGTTCCCGCTCGAGGTTTCTGTCGACTGCTGGAACATAGTCCCGCTCGAGATCCAGGTCACGCTCAGCGACCTCGCAGCACCGTTTGGACTGACGCCATACAGAACACCAATCCCCGCATCGACTGTCGTCATGGCACCGGCCCACGGCCCGACGCCGATCCGCTTCGTGGCACCGCTCTCCATCGCGGCACCGCTCTCCAGCTCTGCACCCCTCCTCTTAGCGGCACCGCTCTTCCACATGGAACTGTTCCTTATCGCAGCACTGCTCTCCACCACGGCACTGCTCTCCCTTGCGGCACCGGTCATGATCGCGATCAGCCTCTCGATGCCAATCTTGGCATGACCCTCGGATGCCAAAGGTCTCAGTGCCACCTTTGCTCCACTCACGCACCACCCCTCCTTGGCCGTCGCAATGTCAATCCCCCTCCGGCAGGCCAGGGAGAGCTTCAGGGGTTTCGGACATTCCCCGGTTGGGCCTGGGAAGCCTCGGTCAAGACCCCTCAGTGCCCAACTGCCAGCCCCAGTGGCAATTTTGGACCCTCTGGGCATATCATCAGGCTCAGGGCGCCTCCCCGGTTGCCCGACCATTCTCACGCTCGGACACCCAACCTTCCGTGGTGACCCTCAGCCGCCCCCCTCTGGACCCAGACTACCCTGCTGTGTCAGCACCAGTGGTAGGGGCTACCCCAAGTGCCCAAGAAGAGCTGCCCTCAGCTGACCAAGACACTATCTCCGCCCCGGCTCTTCCGGTGGAGTAGTCTTCATCCTCCCCTGATGAGGCTGTGGCTGGCATCTCCACATCTGGCCCACCTCTGATGGACTTTAGGGTCCTACAAGAACTGCTTAGGTGCGTGGCCCTAAATATGAACCTCCAAGTTGAGGAGGTTGTGGAGGACGAGGATCCTATGGTGGACATTTTCGGCCTGGAAGGGCCTTCCAGGTTGGCCCTTCCCATGAATAAGACCATTCAATGTAATGCCAAGTCTCTCTGGCAAACGCCGGCCTCCATCGCTCCCACAGCCAAATGGGTGGAAACAAAATACTTTGTCCTCACCAGGGGCTACGAATATCTGTTTACCCACCCTACTCCATGCTCACTTGTGGTGGATGCGGTGAACGCCAGAGAAAGACCAGGCCAACAAGGGCCTGCTCCCAAATCAAAGGACACTAAAAGGCTGGACCTTTTCAGGAGAAAGGTTTATTCTACTGGGGGTTTCTCACTATGGATCGCTAACCAGTTAGCGATCCTCAGTAGATGCAATTTTAACTCTTGGTCTGCAGTCCTCAAATTCTAGGATCTTCTCCCAGCAGAGGCTCATACAGAACTGGGGGCCGTTGCTCATGAGGGTAAATTGGTTGCTCGGACCTCCCTTCAGGATTCCCTCGATGCTGCGGATGTGGCTGCGTGCATTCTGGCATCAGGCATCGCCGTGCGGCGGAACACCTGGCTCCAGTCTTCGGGATTCCTGCCTGAGGTTTAGCACACCATCCAAGATCTCCCCTTTGATGGTCAGGGCCTGTTTGCGGAGCAAACCCATTCCCACCTACATACCTTAAAGGACACAAGAAACACTATTAAATCTTTGGGTATGTATACCCCAGCTAATCAAAGAAAGCCGTTCAAATCCTAGACCACTCAGCAACGCCCCTTCCCAACTAGACCCAGGCAGGACTTTTCTTGTTGGAGAAGCAGATATTCTCGTCCCCCATCCGGACAGGGTCAAGGGAGGTCCAAGCTGCCTCCGGGCCTTAAGCACCCATTTTGAAGGTGCGCCCGAGGATGGACTACCAGTTTTCACCCCGTTATCCCTTTCTGAACCATGTATCCCGTTTCTACCATGCCTGGTCCCATATTACATTGGACCGCTGGGTCCTCCACATGGTGCAGACGGGATATTCTGTCTATTTCTGTTCCATCCCACCCTCCTTCCCTGTCTCTCTTCAGGGACCCTTCTCATGAGCAGCTCCTCATCCAGGAGGTACATTCCCTCCTTGCCCTAGGGGCAGTGGAGAAAGTCCCTCAGGAGCTCAGGGGCAAGGGTTTCTACTCCCACTATTTCCTTATCCCCAAGGCAAAGGGAGGCCTAAGACCCATTCTGGACCTCAGGGAGCTCAACAAGTTCATCGTCAACCTGAAATTCCGTATGGTCTCCTTAGCCGCTATCATTCCCTCACTGGATCTGGGAGACTGGTATGCCGCCCTCGATATGAAAGACTCTACTTTCACATTTCAATTACTCTGTCTCACAGGCATCCTCCATTTCATGGTGAGCAAGAGGCACTATCAGTTCACAGCCCTCCCATTCGGCTTGTGCACAGCCTCTTGCATCTTCACCAAATGCATGGCGGTCATGGCAGCTTTCCTTCACCGACAGCACATGCACGTTTTTCTGTACCTCAACGACTGGTTTATATGGGGCTGGTCCCACCACCATGTCCAGTCTCAAGTACAACTGGCCATGGACACATTCACTCGCTTGGGCATCATGCTGAACGTCAGCAAATCTGTCCTCTCCCCTACTCAAACAATAGAGTTTATAGGTGCAGTCCTGGATGCAAACCAAGCGAGGGCTTTCCTTCTGGAGGCACAGCGCCTGACTATAGCAAGCATAATTACCAGCCTCTGCAAGTTTCCCACCACCACAGCAAGGCAGTGCCTCAGGTTGCTGGGTCACATGGCATCCTGTACCTACATGGTGCAACATGCCAGGCTAAGGCTCAGGCCCCTGTAGACGTGGTTGGCATCAGCCTATCGACCGGGCCGTGACAGCCTAGAAATGGTCCTCAGGGTCCCAAAGCGCATACTCAACTCCCTGCACTGGTGGCTGAATCCTCGGATGGTGGGTGTCGGGGTCCCGTTCCATCCCCCTCAACCCACCTTAACTCTGGTTACAGACGTGTCTGCCCTGGGATGGGGGGCCCACGTTGGGAGCCTGACAACGCAGGGCTTATGGCACGAAAGTGAGCTGTCGTTGCACATCAATATCAAAGAGCTCAGGGCAATTCACCTTGTGTGCCAAGCCTTCCTTCCCCACTTGCAGGCCCATTGCGTAGCAGTCCTAACGGCCAACACCATGGCCATGTTCTACCTGAACAAGCAAGGCGGAGCCTGTTCATCACCACTCTGCCAAGAAGCCCTCCTTCTGTGGGACTTCTGCTTAGCCCACTCCATCACCCTTCAAGCCTCATACCTACCAGGTATCCGGAACGTACTGGTGGACAGCTTGAGCAGGCGTTTTCTCATACATGAGTGGTCAATACAGCTGGATATCATTCACTCCATCTTCCGCATCTCGGGGTTTCCCCGAGTTGATTTGTTCGCTTCGCGGACCAAAAGGAAGTGCCCAACCTTCTGTTCCTTCTGGGGTCACAGCCCAGGCTCGATAGCAGATGCCTTCCAAATCATGTGGTCAGGCCAGTTGCTTTATGCCTTCCCACCATTCCCGCTGGTCCACAAGGTGCTCCTCAAGGTCCGCTGGGACAAGGCAGATGTCATACTGGTAGCCCCTGCCTGGCCGTGCCAGTGTTGGTACCCGATCCTGCTGGACCTGTCAATCCAGGCTCCACTACGTGAACACCAGTGCTGACCTCATCTCTCAGAACCACGGTCGCCTCCTGCACCCGGACCTTCCGTCACTCCACCTCACAGCCTGGAGGATCCGTGGCTGAACCAGGCTGAATGCGCCTGTTCAGACTCAGTATGGTGGATGCTCCTCGAAAGTTGCAAGCCATCCACTAGGCTCACCTACAAGGCTAAGTGGAAGAGGTTTTCCTGCTGGTGCGCTCAGCGGCAGGTGACACCGCTCTAGGCTTCGGTCTCGTGCATCTTGGACTACCTGATGTTCTTAAAGGATCAGCACCTAGCCTTTGGATCCCTTAAGGTTCACCTTGCGGCCATCTCTGGGTTTCACCCAGGCACGGCCGGGCGCTCGGTGTTCACACACCCAGTCGTGCGGCGTTTCCTCAAAGGTCTGGAGAAAGTCCATCCTTCAACGAAGCCACCTGTGCCAGCATGGGACCTTAACTTGGCCCTCTCCTGCCTTATGGGCCCTCCTTTCGAGCCGCTGGCCTCTTGCTCACTTCTCTCTCTCTCTCTTGGAAGATCGCCTTCCTAGTGGCCATCACTCCCGCACATCAGGTGTCTGAACTACGGGCTCTCATGTGTGAACCGCCTTATACTGTTTTTCATAAAGATAAAGTTCAACTAAGACCCCACCCACCCTTTCTGCCAAAAGTGGTGTTCCGCTTCCATGTGAGCCAGGATATCTTCCTGACGGTTTTCTACCCAAAACTGCATGCTGATCTTAGGGAACAGTGTCTCCATTCTCTGGACGTTAGAAGGGCACTCGCCTTCTATATAGACTGAACAAAGCCCTTCTGTAAAACAACCCAGTTATTTGTCGCCATTGCGGAGCGGATGAAAGGCGCTCCGGTTTCCTCTCAGCGGATATCTTCATGGATCACGGGGTGTATTCGTGCCTGCTACAGCTTAGCAAACTCCCCTCCGCCTGCTGTCATGTCTCACTCCACGAGAGCTCAGGCATCGTCAGCTGCCTTTCTGGCACACATTCCTCTCCAGGAAATCTGTAGGGCTGCCACGTGGGCCTCGGTTCATACCTTCACGTCCCATTATGCCATCGTTCAGCACTCTCGGGATGATGCGGCCTTTGGCAGAGCGATTCTTCAATCTGTGGTTCCTTGACTCTGACCCCACCTCTGAGGTAAGGCTTGGGAGTCACCTAACTGGAATTGATATGAGCAATCACTCGAAGGAAAAAAAAACGGTTACTTACCTTTCTGTAACTGTTGTTCTTCAAGATGTGTTGCTCATATCCATTCCATGCCCCCCCTTCCCCTCTGTCGGAGTAGCCGGCAAGAAGGAACTAAAGGGGGGTCGGGCCGGCAGGGTCTTATATAAAGCACCATATCGGCGCCACTCCAGGGGGCTCCCCAGCTGGCCTGATGGGTAGGTGCTAGGGAAAAAGTTTCCTACTTCCATGCACGCGGCGCCTGCACACACCTAACTGGAATAGATATGAGCAACACATCTCGAAGAACAACAGTTACAGAAAGGTAAGTAACCTTTTTTTTTTACACAGTGTACAAGTAATTTATGGAACTCACTCTTGCAGAATATTATTTGGCCAGGTAGTTTTATTTAATAAGAGTGAAGAGTAGACATTTAAATAGGAAGAGAACATCCATTTTACTTGGTTAGGATAGCAACAAAAAGGCTGTTAGTTGCTGGTTTGTGTTAGGAAGGAATTCCCAGTACTTTTGGTACTGCAGTGTATAATGGGTACTTGTTCCCCCTTGTCTGAAGCATTTTATATACACCATGGTCAGAAACAGAATACTGGATGAGATGATCCATAATCTGTATCATTATTCCCTATTGAAGTCACACAGAATAATTTTGATTGACTATCCTAGATAAGTCTTCGATAAGACTAACATACCACTAATTGGCTTATTATTAGCTAAAGGCTGGTTCCTTAATGGTTCAGTGAAAATCAGCTGAATGTATTCATTATTTATGGAGTGCATTTAAATTAGGTGGTACAAAATATTAGTAGTTATATCTACCTCAGCATGTGTGCCATTTCATGGTCTCAGCCAATCAAAATGCATGCAGCAATTTATTTTATCTATACAGTGCATGTCCTTGAAGAATATTCTCAGAAAAATAAAGTAAATAATGCTGTTTGGCTTTCTGGAGGAATTTGTTCACATGTAGGATGAGCACTGATAGATTATCAGGTTAACTCAGTTAAGGCATTCCAATGATATTAACTAGTAGATTGAAGCTGAAATATTTTGAATTAGAGTTGATTAAACAGTATTTGACACAGAGAGTAGTGCATGAGCACCACTGAAATTTGCCAGTAATAAGTAAAACGGGTATCTTTTTCTGTTGTTCAATTAGCTCTAGTTTGAACTAACATCACAGTTATAGGATTTTCACCTAAATATCCTGCCATCAGCATTACTTCTTGTAATTGATTTAAAAATTATTTTAACTCTGAAGAAATTAATTAAAAACAACAACAAAAAAGCTCATCTCTTTGCTTCTGGGAGTTATCTCACAAAATGTGTGAGTTATGATATGGCAACTTCCAACTTGCTCAGTGCTAAGGTATTAAAACAAAAACAAAAAAATCCATGAGGTAATCATGCTTTAGTTATATGTCTGCTAACATAAGAAAAGAAAAAATATGCTGACAACAGAACAGAAAGCTTGTTTTTGGATGCAGAAGCATAATGTTTCCTTAGAGTTTTTACCAGTATTTATTTAACTCTCTTATGTAAGCAAGTTAATCTCACTGTCTCATGTACAGTATAGGAAAATATCTAGAGGAAGAATATAGAAAGACTTGGCAAATAATCAAATAGAAACTTAATTTAGCAAAATTCAAAGTTATATATTTAAGGGGAAATCTTACTCCCTTCCCCCACAGTGGCCAAGTAGGATCCATCTTCCAGTAGAACCAGAACAGCACCATTGCATAGGATGGGAAGTCAAGATGCTGGGAGCCTAAGTAGGGGGTGCATTCCCGAGAGAAGCCAGGGGATAATTATGCAGTTCAGCAAGTGCTGTTTTGTGCAACCACAGAAGGTGGCATATAACTTTGCATTTTGGCAGAAGGACCTATGGATAGGTGACTACAAGTACTCCTCATTCTTTTTGCTGATACAGACTAACACGGCTACCACTCTGAAACCATGGATCCACTAGTTATTCCTCTTCCATCATGGTGTGGGAGAACACAACTGGTAGCGTTATTGCAGTTATGAGGCTAATTAGTTGCTGGGAGCATCTCTGCTGCCATTCTACAACCTGGGGAAATTTCACTCCCCCATACCCTAGAGAATTCCCAGCACACTGCCTGTCGCTCAACTGGCTCTTCAGCTGTGTTCTGGAGTCTGGATTTCTCCTTTAAGGAATAGAAGCACTAAATAACAACACAATATAGGGAGATAGGGTAAGTGCCCATACAGCTTTACAGGTGCTAATGGAAGACAAATTCTAGATGAAACCTAAGTGCAAGTCTCTGCTGTGTAGAGGTATTGCATGGAAGATCAGTGTCATGTGGTGGGGAAGCCAGGACGAAGAGCACAGGGAGTCGTGTGTGTAGAGAAGAAAGGATTTTAGTAATGCCCTAAGTGATGCCTAAGGATCAGAACACATGCTCAGATGCAGTGAGACCCAGAGCACTAACTCAACCCTTTTCTCTATTGTCTCCCCATGTGCCTCTCTAGGCTCCTTATTCCTTTCCGTACCACAAAACAGAGAAGTAAAAGTTTGTGTACATGGTCAATAACATATTAGTTTGGTGAGGCCTAATCTGGAATATGATGTACAATTCTATGAGCTGTAGTAAGAGTTTGTACTTATTTTTATTATACAGTTGCCCCTGGCTGAGGGATGGGTCCAATTTTGAGATGTTGTGGCCTGTCAGTTTCTGCTGCTGAAGAAAAATCAATGTAACATTGACGACGTTTGCATACATGTGCTTATCTACACCCTGAACCAGTTAGTCTTAAATTGAAACAGCTTAAGTCGTGCAGAGGCAACTCTGCAACAACCAGCCCAGTCACCTGGCTGCTTTTGGGAACAGCTGCCCTTGGCACTGTCCTCCCCACTACCACAGACCCTTCCCCTCTTCAGTGAGCTGTTTCCCTCCAGTAAGGAGCCTCTGCTAGCCTCTTATTTATCAGGAAATTCATTCACTGTTATCTTGCCAAATTGTATGTTGCGACTGTGTGAAAATCTCATTGTTCTTTACAAACTTTAACCAAGCCCCACAACTTTTCTGGTCAATCAGCAATTATTATTATAGAAGGGTAAACTGAGGCACAGAGCAGTGTATAGATGACAGATCTGGGAAAAGAACCTACAATGATAGCTCCCAGACTCCCTTGCTGTGACCACTATAATGGGCTTCCTCTAATTTTATCATCAATGAGAGGTTGACCAAGAAAAGTATTGCAAAGAAATAGAAATAAAAAGATCAATTTTAGATTAGATAGGGAAAAAGTAAAAGTTATTAGAGAGAGGATCAATGGCAAAATTGGAAAAACTATATGTAATGTATTTGATTGAGGTTGAGGAAGGAGAAATAAGACTAACTCCCCCCCGCCCAATTATGTGTTGAAATTACAATACATGGAACATCCTGTAATTTGCCTCCTTTCCATAAGTTTTTTCTTTGGAAGTGGGCAGTCCAGTACCTGAATTACTTACAATCATCTCACCCTTTTCCTCCCAGAAAAAAAGCCACAGAAGGGAGCCTTTGGGAGAGGAAAACTTTGAAATGTTGTGAAATTCTCATGAAGCTTTTATTAAAATAATTCCTGCACCCTCCTCTCCTACCACCAACCTTCTATACTGGAATAAACTGCACTTCCTCCCCAACTCCTCATGGATCTGTGAAGATCCACAGGAGGCAGAGGCCTTCTGTTCAGAGGCCATAAGAATGGCCACACTGGGTCAGACCAATGGTCCATCTAGCCCAGTGTCCTGTCTTCTGACAGTGGCCATTAGTAGATGCTTCAGAGGGAATGAAAAGAATGGGAAAATTATTGCATGATCCATCTCCTGTCATCCAGTCCCAGAATCTGGCAGTCAGAGGCTTAGGGACACCAAGAGAATAGTGTTGCATTCCTGACCATCTTTGCTAATAGCCATTGATGGACCTGTTCTCCATGAACGTACTTAATTCTTTTTTGAACAGTTATACCTTTGCCCTTCATAACATCTCTTGGCAATGAATTCCACAGGTTGACTGTGCGTTGTCTGAAGAAGTTTTTCCTTTTGTTGGCTTTAAACCTACTGCCTATTAATTTAATTGGATGATCCCTGGTTCTTATGTTAAGTTTACTTTCTCTAGTCTACATCATTCATGATTTTATAGACCTCTATCATATCCCCCCTTTCTCGTCTCTGTTCTAAACTGTACAGTCCCGTCTTTTTAATCTCTCCTCATATGGAAGTTGTTCCAGACCGCTAATAACTTTTGTTGCCCTTCTCTGTATTTTTTCCATTTTTGATATATCTTTTTTGAGGTTGGGTATTGAATTTCATCTGCCATTTTGTTGCCCAGTAACCGAGTTTAGTGAGATCCCTTTGTAACTTTTCACAGTCAGTTTTGGACTTAACGATCTTGATTAATTTTGTATCAGCCATAAACTGTGCCACCTCACTGTTTACCCCTTTTCCCAGATCATTTATGAATATGTTCAACAGCACAGTTCCAGTACAGATCCTTGGGGGGCTCTGCTATGTGCCTGTCTCAGTTCTGAAAACTGACCATTTGCTTCCTGTCTTTTAACCAGTTACTGATCGATGAGAGAACCGTCCCCGATTTAAAGGCCCTGGGGCTCCAGCTGTGGTAGCGGCTGGGAATCCTGGGCCCTTTAAATCACCCTCAGAGCTACCAGCTGCAGAGGCTACCACAGCGGAGCCCCAGGCCCTTTAAATCATCGACGGAGCCCCGGGGGCTCCCGGCTGCCGCCACTACCCCAGAGACTCCGGCAGTGGGGCTCGGCTGGCGATTTAAAACGCCTGAGGCGCCCCGCTGCAGCTGGAGCCCCGGGCCCTTTAAATCACTGCCGGAGCCCTGCCGCTACTACCCCAGGGCTCTGGTGGCAGGGTTCGGGCAGCGATTTAAAGGGCCCAGGGCTCCCCGCAGCAGCCAGAGCCCTGAGCCCTTTAAGTTGTTGCCGGAGCCCCCGGCATAATGGTGGTGGGCCGGGGCTCCAGCAGTGATTTAGAGGGCCAGGGGCTCCCAGCCGCCGCTACCGCAGTGGAGCCCCGGGCCCTTTAAATCATCAATGGAGCCCTAGGAGCTCCTGGCTGCCGCCGCTACCCCAGGGCTCTGGCGGAGATTTAAAGGGCCCGGGTCTCCGCTGTGGTAGCGGTGGCTGGGAGCCCTGGGCCCTTTAAATCACAGCCAGAGCCCTGCTGCCGCTACCGCTGGGCTCTGGCAGTGGGGCTCAGGTGGCGATTTAAAGGGCCCAGTGCTCTGGCTGCTGCAGGGAGCCCCGGGGCCTTTAAATCACAGGCCTTGGGAAGCCGCGCCGGATCGTACCAGCTTACTTTCAACTCTGAGTAAAGCACAAGTCTATAAAACATAAGAACTTTGTGGTTTTTTGTTTTTCATTACTAATTTGGGATTTATGTCCTTCAGCCATGAATTCAGAGCCCAGGCTTCTCTTCCCTCCTCCATTCCATTCTCAGAACCCGGAGCTTCTTTACCCTCTTCTTCCTGGAACAGCAACTTTTAGGGTCCTTCTCTTAAGCACCTATGTAACCCTGAGTTGTTAACATTCACTTAGCAGAAACAGAGTAGTTTCTGCAATACCAGTCTCTCTCCGCTCAATCAAGACATCTTAGTAAGTATGAGTATGCAGGAGCGGTGCCAGGGTTTCTGGTGCCCTAGGCAGAATTCGGGGGGCGGCATTTTGTGCACTCCCCATGGGGCGCGTGGGAGTTTCCGGTTCCGCTCCCATCACGCTGCCGAAGGACCCTCCGCCAAAATGCCACAGGCGACAGCGACAGTCATTGAGCTGCTCAATTGCCTGCCGCTGTTTTCCGCGGCACGTCGGCAGAAGGTCCTTCTTCGGTGGCACGACGGGAGCGGAACCAGAAGCTCCCATGCGCCCCGTGGGGAGTGCACAAAATGCCGCTCCCCGAATCCTGGCGCCCTAGGCGACCGCCTAGGGTCACCTAATGGAAGCGCTGGCCCTGTGAGTGTGGCATAATATAGCTCTAGACCGGTGTATTTTTTCAGGGTAATCTCTATGGGGCCTAGATGAGTGGAAAATACTGCAGCCCGCCCAGTCCCTCCCACTATATAGCTCATGACCCTGCCATGATGTCGTAGGAAGGAGAAGGAAAAAGTGCCACAGAAGTGAATGACCATTCCTCCATTCTTTGCGAGTCAGAGAAGATACTCAGGCATGGAGGGCTGCCTCTGCACAGGGATCTTACCTTGGGACAACCTGGGTTTAGTATTGTTTTCATTTAGTAATTGTGACTGTGTTTAATTTCCAGAAATTAAATCATTTTAAAAAAGATTCCATACAATTATTTAATAGTTACTAGAAATTACTGTGAATTGCTAAATATTAGTGTGAATCACTTGCAAAGTAGACACATTCTTTTGCTGTTCCAAAGAAATTAAACATCTTTTTTAATGTAATTTATTTATTTGGCTGACATCACAAGCTTCACGTTTCACTGTTTTTCAGCACACATTTTCAAGAAAAGCTCTGTTTTCAATGTAAAATACACATTACTAATAAACTGTCTGTCATGTAGAGTAGCATGGTATCTATGAAGCACAGAGAAATTTAACTCTGAACCTAAATATTGAGGAAATGTCACTGCAATTCAGTGCTTCCAATTAATTCCATCTTTTGATTGGCACCTCTTCCAAAAGACTACATTTTAATACATTCTAGCAACATAATGGAGAAATAGCATAGGAACTATGTGTTCTGTGGATAATAGTCTATGTAGAAAAGCAATTATTATTGACTTTGACAAAGCTTTTGAATATGGTTAACTACAGATAACTCTTGGCAAGCTGCACAAAATTGTATTTGACCTTTTTAAATTCAAGTACTGTATAGATTATTTTCTCTAAATAAAAGCACATACACAGTAAAGTATTAATCATATTATTAGCTCTTGTGGTATAGCATGCATCGGTAGTGAGGCTTTTATGTTTACATTGTTTTTATTTTTCATTTTCCTAATGGCAATATGTCCATAATTATCCATGCTGTATCTATTTTATATGCACATATAGTTTATATTCCCCAGTGGAATACAAGGTATAGCTCATCTCCTTACCATGTTACAAACTAATTTTGACTCTTTCTTTGTTACAGAAAGTATTTTGCTTGCTTTGACAAAAGAAATTTGCATGGGTCAGTTAGAGCATAGAAAAGAAAACTACAAACAGAGGACACAGCAGTTTCAGTTCAATTTCTTCATCTTTGGGCATTTGTTAAATATTAAAGAAATGTTATTTAAAATATTGAAAAGATCAATTGAACCACATGTTTTGTATAACAGTGTGTAGCTTTGGGCTGATCTGCAGATGCATGATGTTGTTGTGTTCAGATAGAGCAGTGCCTTTAAAAAACAAAAAAAAACTTTAGATCACTTCAGTGGTTTTTGTGTATATATAAATGCATACTGGGAAGCTGCAAAATATTTCTCTTTTATCTGTTCAACTTTTCTAGTTTTATAACAAATTGACATCTTTTCATATTCAGTATCTTAAAGTTGAAGAAATCTATTTAAAAGTCTGTTACTGAAATGATTTGCTCCTTACTGAAGTAAAATGACAGCACTGAAATAATTACTTATGGACACCTGTTTTCCACAACTACCTATGTTAACTGCCCGCGAAATCTGAGCCCTTTCACATTTTCCTAGCTTCCTCCATATTAAAACATCATACCTGGCAGCCCACCCACCTGCAGACCTGGTCAGCTGTGTAAATTGCACTGCAATTGCCTTGATAAAGCATGTGGAAAGGGAAGCCACTTCAGGATTTAGTGATTTTTTTTCAAAAAATGAAGAATGTTTATTGAATTTTTTAAAACTTGGCACATAGGTGAAAGTGCATTGGTGCTAAATAAGTAAAAGTTGTCTGAATGGTCTCATAATGGCAGACCTCGCATTACCATGAGGCGAACTGAGGCAGCTGCCTCAGGTGCCAGACTTTGGGGGGGTGCCACTAGGACCCAGAGTGTAGAAAATTGTGTCTGCTGCTGGTGCATATGTTTTCTCTCTGCTCTAGATGCACAGAGACTTTAATGGTTCATTTTGTAACAACAGAACCTAGTGAAAATGTCCCTGCAATGGTGACTGTGAGAGAACATTTTCTAGAAGTTATTGACATTGATTATACTACAGGAGCTGGTATGACAAATGTGCTTCTTAAAAAGCTGGAAGATATGGGAATTGTGATAGCTGACATGAGAGGTCAGGGCTACGATAATGGTGCCAACGCGAGAGGAAAGAACAGATGAGTGCAGACATGGATACGAGAGTTAAACCCTCGAGCTTGTTTTGTCCCATGCAATTCTCATTCATTGAACTTGGTGGTCAGGATGCAGCATCAGCTTCTAGTGAGGCTGCTGAATTTTTTAATGTAATTCAAACATCTATGTATTTTTCTCTGCATCAACTCATCGATGGCAAATTTTGAAGCAACATCTGGGAACATCCTCTCTGACACAAACCACTGAGTGCCACACGATGGGAAAGTTGAGTGGAGGCAATAAAGCCTATCAAACACCAAATTGGGAAGATAGATGATGCCATAGTTGCTGTTATAGAGGATAATGCTATGACAGGAATTGTTCATGGGAGAACAGTGGCAGAGGGAAATGGAATCACCAGAAACATACATAGCTTCAAATTTCTGTGTGGTTTAGTCTTGTGGCATGACATACTGTTTGAAATAAATGTTGTAAACAAGAGATTCCAAGGTGTTGACCTTGACATATCTGGAGCAATGGAACAACTAGACAAAGCAAAGTCCTACCTACAGTCTTACCGGTCAGATGAGGGATTTCAAAATATTCTGATTGCACAAAAGTTGGCAGAGAAACTTCACACTGAAGCTATTTTCCCACCAATTCAAGAATACAAGAGTCACCGAAGAAGAAGACATTTTGATTACGAGGCACGGGATAATCCCATAAGAGACCCCAAACAACAACTCAAAGTTGAATTCTTTAACCAGGTGCAATACAGTCAGTTGAATAATGTTTCATGCAGCTCAAGGAACACAGCAGTATATTTGGGATGTTGTATGATATTCCAAAACTCCTCACTATACCTGAAGAAGACCTACACCAGCAATGCAGGGCATTAGAGACAGTGTTGACACAGGATGACATGTGCGATATTGATGCGAGTGATTTAGCTGATGAACTGAAAGCCCTTTCAAGATGCATTTCAGCAGGATCAACTCCAAAGGCTGTTCTGGAATATATGTGCACAAATAAGATGACCACCCTCTTTCCAAATGCTTTTGTTGCTCTGCGCATACTTCTAACACTTCCTGTAACGGTTGCCAGTGGAGAACGCAGCTTCTCCAAGCTGAAGTTAATAAAAACACATCTACACTCCACAATGACACAGGAGAGGCTGGTCAGTCTTGCAACCATCTCAATAGAGCATGAGCAGGACCTTCAGCAGGAAGCCGTTCAAATCTTTGCAACCAAGAAGGCACGGAAAGCACCACTTTGATTATTCAAACAGATAAAAATACCAGTGTTTACTGTGCAGACAAGAAAAGTTGCATTTGCTGTTCAGGCGTTTGAAAGTTAAATGTTACTTAAAATTTTTGAACAAGGCATTTTAAGTTATTAGTTCTCCTTTATTGGGGTAGGTAGCAGAAGAGAACAGGAAGAAGGAAGAATTGACACCTTTCAAGCGAGGGGACATAGGGGCGTCATTTGAGCTCCCCACCTCAGGTGCCAAAATGTTGTGGGCCGGCCCTGCATGATGGCATACTGAATTTGCATGCATCTCTTACAGTGACCAAAAAGCCTTACAGTAGACATAATTAACTTGTTTCTGCTACATTTCATATATGAAGTTTTGATGCCCTGATCTTATAAAGGCTTCTGAATAAAATTATGTGGAAGAATATGTTACTTGTAAATGAAATCACTCAGACACCCAAGAGAAAAGAGAATTGTCTCCATTATTTTATCCTTGTGCTAAAATGTATATAAATAAGTACATTATGCAGTATGAAATGTATCTCTGCAATGAAATAATCAAGTAAAACTAGGTACAGCAAAGCTGTTTTACTAATTAATTTTCAAGCGAAGATTATCACTGTAACCTGCACTCACACAGTTACTTCTAACTATGGAGTTTTGAGAAGCATAGACATGCTGGTATTCAGATATTTCTAGGTTCAGGTTTTGTACAACTTTTATAGTGTTGTGTATTGATCAGTCCAGCTATCTTTGATAAACACTAGACAAAAATTGCTAAAGGGATTCTCTTCAGATTTTTTTTTCTCGCTTCAGGCTCAGTAAGCAAGCTGCACAATTTGATATCAGCAACAGTTACTAGCAGTCTGGGTTAAATTACAATTATTTGTCCTTGGCACTCTGTCACCAGGCCAGTCACCTCCTGAGTGTTCCCTCTGTCCATTGCCTGCCTTAGTTCCAGCCCCGCCCCACCTTGAAGGGCTTTTTAAATAAACTTTATTTATTCATATAGTATTTCATGGTTCAATGACAACAGCCCTCCTTAAGGTCTGGTTTATTAACTTAAAGTTCCAAATTAATAACGTCTTCCCATTAGCCTTAAACTGGGCACAGCCCCAAACTCCCCTGGTGTCTAAAGGTTCTCCCTCCCATAGCAGGCTACTCCCAGCCCTTCCTAGCTGGAACAACTCCCCTGCTTTCAAGGTCTTTGCTACAGGACCTTCACTCACCCATTGCAATCTCTACAACTTCCTGAGAAATCTCCCTTCCCTGCAATATATCCATAACCATCTGGTTCTATTAATTAACTCCAGGCCCCATCCCAAGCATGACAGACATGGTTAATAGATAGGGCTGGCCAGCTCTAGGCCCCGGCCCTTAAAGGGACAGTCTACCCTGTCTCATACTCCCACAGAAATATTGGGGGAGTTCAGATGCTCCACGTTTAACACTACATGTCACCAAGTATTTATCTTTCCTAACTTTGGTAAAATGCTGTGTGTGCATGTGTGTGTGTGAGTGAATGAATGAATGAATGAAACAGGTAGTCCCATTATTTTTTAAATTGTCTTCCTATATATGTCAGTTGATTTCCTTATTTACCTTAATTCCTTGGGACTAAGTTAATTACATTCAGGGGGTGTGGGGAGAAGGAGGAAAGGCTATGATAATGTACTCAGTGAAGTGCTCAGCAGGAATCTGCAAACTTCTGTGCCATGGATCTTTTGTACCAACAACAGAGACTACCTAGAAGGACAGGATGACTTAAATAACATAATGAAACTGAAACACAGAGGGAGCAGGGAAGTGAGAGTGCTGCCTAGACAATGCCCTAAATCTAGGAATTTCTACTGATAAATACAATTCCTTCTGTTTTTACAAGGAACGCATCTACTATTGAAGTGTAAGTTCCCAGATATACAGTTTAAAAAGAAGACATTTTACAGTATCACTAGTGTGACAGAAATGATAGTATCCTTATAAAAATCTATACAATCAAGTGCCAAAAATCTAGTCACCTGTACTTCATGTGAAGCAGCTTATTAGTGATTAACATAGTCACACCAAAACTATAAAATAATACCTATAATGGAGCTATTTCCCTTAAAGTTAGCTATCATTTTATTCAGTCAATTATTAACATACTTATGCTGAGAAATATAATGTCAAAAGCAATCTATAAAGGATTTCCTCTTGCATGATGTGGCTTGGGAATCACAAGATGGGTTTAAGTAAGTATGCAAAGACTTTTCTGACATAAAAGTTCATAAATACTAAATACTAAAGGAAATGTGTGAATGGTAAAAAGGTGAAATTTCTTTGACTTTTATAACTCACATTAAGTCCCCTTGGAGAGATGATATTTACTGTAGCCGGCTAATATATCCTGTTCTTGGTAAGATTCAGATTGAAATTGAATAGTATCAAAAGGGCCTATTTTGTATTGTGTAGTACTGATGCAGAATTAAGATTGATAATATGTCAGATGGACTAATTTAATATTCCAAGGCATCTGGTATTAGAAAACAACAGCCTCAGAAATCATGCATAAATAATCACAAATTTCTGTGATGTTTGAGGCACCAATCCAGCAAAGCACTTAAGGGAACGTTAAAAAGCTTAAGCACTTTGCTGGATAAAGACCTTAATTTGGTGGCAAGTATGATGCCACTAATGGCATCCTTTGTGGATGTGCAAACAAATGTAAGAAAATGAAGAACCTACTTGCATGCTAATTCAGGGGCTAGTTACAATGGCAAACTTTATTGTCTGACAAGCAAATAACTGCTCATATGAGAGGGAAGAGCCATTCTTCTAGCCAGGCCTATGCTATGCCTGAGTGTGACAAAGTTGCTGTGCTGTTCACTTTTGCAGTGGCACAATATTTTCCATGAAAAACAACCCTGCATATAATCTCCTAATCGTGAGATTTCCTAGTACAATAGTGTTTTAGAAAATGTGGTGGAAGTCCAATTTTCAGTCTTTTAAACTGGACCTGTCAAATCACTGGAGATTATACTGTAGGACGCAATCCTGCATTGACAGGAGGATGATGACCTAATGATGATAGTCTTTCATACTCTAATTTCCATGAATCTATGTAACCTGAAAAGTAAATATTCTTAGCAAAGGAAGGTGATCTTTGAGAACTTATCCATTGCAGTATGCTTTCACTGTTGTAGGAATATGTCTGCTAATGGCAAAATAAATTATGTAAAATAAGTCTCCTACCTACCAGTAAAACATCTAACAGAGTCAAGGACTGTACTTGAAATGTCTCTCTTTAAAGGAGTGTTACTTCAAAGGGATAATGATCAAAGCATGCATAAATTCCCAAAGGACATGGAAATATATGCGTGGAGGGATTTTTACTCCAAATGCTAACAATGAATGTTTAGTTATTTGGTATCTGGTTATTATATATTAGTAGTTATGTGTGTGAAACGTCTTAATTTTGCTGTGACAGCTTGACTGTATCCCAGATGTTAAAAATTTCAAAGTTCATCTTATATATATTCATAAACAAGATGAAAGTGTTAATTCTAATTAAAATGACGCATGGTTCAGTAGCAGCCCTAATAAAGTCCCCATGGAAAAGTAAATTAAATAGCATTATATCCTCCCATGTGGATCAAAAATTAGACTTCATTTTAGTATAAACTATTACTTTCCATGGACATTTTTATAGTTAAGATTAAGTAAGATTTGTTTCTTTCTCTTTTAGTCTTAAAATGATTTGAGTATATGCAGTATTTTTTAAAAGGTTGTACCTCGGAAGGCAAAACTAAAAGTAATCTACACATTCTTCTGTTCTGTTTCAGTTTTAAAGTATTTATATCATTTTATGTAACAACACAGAGACTGATAGCTAGAATACAGAAGGACTGAGTCAGCTTCTCTCAGCAATTTCTACACAGTGCTATTTGAGATACCGTACTTTCCTCCTATATTAGGAATAATAGATATCTATAATAAATGAGTAGTAAACCTTAGAAAGTAATGTATATACACCTCTACCTTGATATAATGCTGTCCTCAGGAGCCAAAAAACCTTACCGTGTTGTAGGTGAAACTTGCTTTGATCCACCGGAGTGTGCAGCCCCGCCCCCCGAAGCACTGCTTTACCACGTTATATCCGAATTAGTGTTATATCGGGTCGCATTATATTGAGGTAGAGGTGTATTCTAGAAACCTGTGTCGGGATATCAGGAAGATATTGAACCTACATAAAGATGCTCAGGTATGATTTCCTTTTTCACTCATAGATTAGATCATATGTGTCCTGAATTCAAATATAAAAGCATAGAAAGAGATGGACAGTCTTACTGGTTTAGAAAGTTTGGGACACTCTCAGATCAGCCAGCCTTATTGGGGAAAGAAGTTAAATTGATGTTTGGTTTGTTGTTTTTAGGATGATAGTCAAGACAAACCCCAAAAAGAAACAAGGTTGTTCAATACACAGTTTGTGCACACACTCTTCAGAGCCAGGGTAGGAACTCCCCTACCCATAGTGAGGAATAATTCATTCAATTACATTTGCTTGTTTTTCTTTTTGTGAATTATCCAATGAATTGTAATTATTTCAAATGCATTGATTATTTCAAATGTGTCTAATTATTGATCTGTGGTAGAGCTGTGCAGAGGACAAAAATTGCATTTAATGAAGGATGTCTAGATTTTTAAAATTGACTTTATTTCAAATCAGAACAAACCCTCAAAATTTTGAAATTCTCTAAAAGAAAATTCTAAAAAAAAATCTGGAATCAATGAAAATGTTTCATTTTGAGTTTGACTTTTTATATTATAATATATAGTCAAAACATTTTGTTCTGGAAATGTCAAACAAGATATTTTAAATTGCTGGAAATTTTATTTTCAGTTTTTCTCCTAAATGAAATTGTGGCAAAACTGGTACCATTTTGATTTCAACTGAACTGCATTTTTGGACAGAAAATGGTTCTGTCAAAGTTTAACCAACCAACTTTAGTCTGTGGTTTATCACAAGCAGTTTTTTTTCTGCTCTAAATTTGAACTGTGTTGACTGGGGACAAGACACATACAATTCTTTGTACACTGATTGGATGAGTGAAACTCTTTTGATTCAGGTTTCTAGTATGAATACTCATGAGTTCATGGTTCAATTTCTAAGGCCTGGTCTACACTGGGGGGTGGGGTCGAACTATGGTACGCAAGTTCAGATTCGCGTAGCTGAACTCGAAGTACCCTAGTTCGACTGACTTACCCGTCCAGACGCGGCGGGGTCGAACTCCGTGGCTCCAAGGTCAACTCCGCCACCGCCGTTCGCGGTGGTGGAGTTCCGGAGTCGACCGGAGCGCGCGGGGAGTTCAAACTATCGCGTCTTGATTAGACGCGATAGTTCGAACTCCAAGAAGTCAAACTCACCGCGTCGACCCAGACGGTGAGTATAAACCTACGCTAAGACTATTCTGCAATGTGTACTTAAATTAAGTGTTGTAGTGAAGACTGCTGAAGTAAACTAATATACTATAATAGGAAAATGAACACAAAAGAGGTATAACATAAGAAAAGCACATTTGTTGAAAATTTGGAATGGATATTCTTGGGAGACTGCCTGCAGTGTTAACCAAGACCTACTGTGCAGATTTTCTAATTGGCTAGTGGTCTATGGATTACTGAGAAACATAGAAATGTATGACCTGAAGGGACTTTGAGAAGTCATGTAATCCAATGTCCTGCACTGAGGCAGGGCCAAATAAAGCTAGACTAGGGGTCGGCAACCGGTGGCTCGCGGCTCGCCAGGGTAAGCACCCTGGCGGGCCGGCCCGGTTTGTTTATCTGCCGCGTCGGCAAGTTCGGCCGATCGCGGCTCCCACTGGCCGCGGTTCGCGGTCCCAGGCCAATGCGGGAGGCAGGAAGCCGCGGCCAGAACATCCCTCGGCTTGCGCCGCTTCCTGCCTCCCGCATTGGCCTGGGACCGCGAACCGCGGCCAGTGGGAGCCGCGATCGGCCGAACTTGCCGACGCGGCAGATAAACAAACCGGGCCGGCCTGCCAGGGTGCTTACCCTGGCGAGCCGCGAGCCACCGGTTGCCGACCCCTGAGCTAGACCATCCCTGACAGCTGTTTGTTCAATCTTCTTGAAAACTTACAATGATGGAGATTCCACAACTTCCCTTGGAAGCCTATTCCAGAATTTAACTACTATCTTACTTTTTCATAATATCTAATTTAAGTCTCCCTTGCTACAGATAAGCCCATTACTTCTTGTCCTACCTTTAGTGGTCATGGAGAACAATTGAGCAACATCCTCTTCGTAACAGCCCTTACTATATTTGAAGACTGTTATCAGGTCCCACCTTCTGTCTTCTTTTCCCAAGACTAAACGTGCCCAGTTTTTTTAACTTTTGCTCATCGGTCAGGTTTTCTAAACCTTTTATCATTTTTGTTGTTCTCCTGTGGACTCTGTCCAATTTGTCAACATTGTTCCTAAAGTGTGGTTCTCAGAATTAGATACAATTCTCCAGCTGAGGCCCACCCATGTCAAATGAAGCAGGACAATTACCCCTCATGTCTTACATACCACACTCCTGTTAATATACCCCAGAATGGCATTAGCCTTTTGGAACTGCATCAATTTGTTGATGCAGATTCAATCTATGATGCTCTGTATTCCCCAAACCCTTTTCAGCAGTACTAATATCTAGCCCAGGGGTGGGCAAACTACATCCCCTGGGCCGAATCCGGCCCCTCAGGGCTTTGGATCCGGACCGCGGGATTGCCACCCCCGTGGCGCTGCGGACGCTGTGCTGTTCCCAGAAGCGGCCGGCACCACATCCCTGCGGCCCCTGGCGGAGGGGGGGAGGGCAGAGGGCTCTGTGCGCTGCCCTACCTGTGGGTACCTTCCCAGGGGCTGCAGGGACATGGTGCCAGCCACTTCCCGGAGCGGCGCAGGGCTGGGGCCAGGGCAGGTAGGCAGGGAGCATGCCCTGGCCCTGGTGCGTGCCACTGCCACCCCAGAGCCGCTCTAAGTAAGTGGTGCCAGGCTGGAGTCTGAACCCCTCCTGCAGCCCTCCCCCCAACTCCCTGCTCTGAGCCCCCTGCCTGCAACCCAACCCCCTGCCGCACCCTGCACCCCTCCTGCACCCCAACCCCCTGTCTGAGCCCTCTCCCACACTCCACACCTCTCCCTGCACCACTGCCCCGAGCCCCCTCCCGCACTGTGCACTCTCTCCTGCACCCAACCCCCTTCCTTGAGCCCCCTCGTACACTCCGTGCCCCTCCTCTGCTCCAGCCCCTTGCCCTGAGCCCCTTCCTGCATACTGTACCCCCTCCCACACCCTGCACTCCCTCCTACACCCCAACCCCCTGCCCCAGCCCTACATTCATGGCCCTGCAAGGAATTTCACCACCCAAATTTGGCCCTCAGGGCAAAAAGTTTGCCCACCCCGATCTAGCCAGTTATTCTTCTTTTTGTAATTGTGCATTTGATTTTTCATGCTGAAGTGCAAAGTACATCATTTATCTTTATTGAATTTAATCTTGTTGAATTCAGACCAATTCTCCAGTTTGTCAAAGGCATTTTCAAATCTAAGTCAGTCAAAGTGCTCGGAATTCCTCCCGGCTTGGTGTCACCCACAAATTTTATAAGCACACCCCACTCCATTATCCAAGTCATTAAGGAAAATATTTAATAATACCAGATCCAGGACTGACCCCTGCAGGATCCCACTCCATACACCATCCCAGTTTTACAGCAAACCATTGGTAACTACTCTGAGTTGTGCACCCGTCCTATAGTAATTTAATCTAGGCCGCATTTCTCTAGTTTGCTTCTGAGAATATCATGTGGGACTGTGTCAAAAGTCTTACTACAGTCTAGATAGGTCATGTCTACTACTTCCCTGCTATCCACTAGGCCAGTAACCTTGTCAAAGATGGAAATTAGATTAATTTGGCATGATTTATTCATGAAAAATCCATGCTGGCTATTCCGTATAACCCTGTTATCCTCTAGGTCAGGGGTCCCCAACCCCCGGTCCGCGGCCCGGTACCGGACCGCGGCCTCTTACAAACCGGGCCGCGAACTGACCCAGTGGACCTCCCACAGGCGTGCCTGCGGGAGGTCTACCCGAGCCGCGGGACGAGCGCTCCCTCCGCAGTCATGCCTGCGGGAGGTCCGCTGCTCCCGGGGCTCCGGTGGACCTCCCGCAGGCATGACTGCAGACGGTTCGCTGGTCGCGCGGCTCAGCTGGACCACCCGCAGGCATGCCTGCGGGAGGTCCACCGGCTCCGGTTTAGCTAACGCAGGCATGCCTGCGGGCGGTCCAGCTGAGCCGCGCGACCAGCGAACCGTCCGCAGTCATGCCTGCGGCAGCTCAACCGGAGCCGGTGGACCTCCCGCAGGCACGCCTGCGGGCGGTCCAGCTGAGCCGCGGGACGAGCGCTCCCTCCGCAGGCATGACCGGTCCCTGGTCCTGAAAAGGTTGGGGACCCCTGCTCTAGGTGCTTGCATCCGAAGAAGTGGGTATTCACCCACGAAAGCTCATGCTGCAAAACGTCTGTTAGTCTATAAGGTGCCACAGGATTCTTTGCTGCTTCTACAGAACCAGACTAACACGGCTACCCCTCTGATACTATAAATTGATTGTTTAATAATTTGTTCCTGTATTTTTCCAGGTAGGCTTACTGGTCTATAATTCCCCAGGTCCTCTTTGTTCCCCTGTTTACAGATAGGCATTATGGTTGCTCTTCTTCAGTCCTCTAGGACCTCACCTGTCCTCCATGAGTTCTCAAAGATAATCGCTAATGGTTCTGAGACTGTTTCAGCTAGTTCCGTAAGTATTCTAGGATGAATTTCATCAGGTCCCTACTAACTTGAATAGATCTAACTTATCTGAATAGTCTTAGAATCATAGAATCATAGAATCTCAGGGTTGGAAGGGACCTCAGGAGGTCATCTAGTCCAACCCCCTGCTCAAAGCAGGACCAAACCCAACTAAATCATCCCAGCCAGGGCTTTGTCAAACCTGACCTTAAAAACCTCTAAGGAAGGAGATTCCACTACCTCCCTAGGTAACCCATTCCAGTTCTTCACCACCCTACTAGTGAAAAAGTTTTTCCTAATATCCAGCCTAAACCTCCCCCTCTGCAACTTGAGACCATTACTCCTTGTTCTGTCATCTTCTACCACTGAGAACAGTCTAGATCCATCCTCTTTGGAACCCCCTTTCAGGTAGTTGAAAGTGGCTCTCAAATCCCCCCTCATTCTTCTCTTCTGCAGACTAAACAATCCCAGTTCCCTCAGCCTCTCCTCATAAGTCATGTGCTCCAGCCCCCTAATCATTTTTGTTGCCCTCCGCTGGACTCTCTCCAATTTATCCACATCCTTCTTGTAGTGTGGGGCCCAAAACTGGACACAGTACTCCAAATGAGGCCTCACCAGTACTGAGTAGAGGGGAATGATCACATCCCTTGATCTGCTGGAAATGCCCCTACTTATACAACCCAAAATGCCATTAGCCTTCTTGGCAACAAGGGCACACTGTTGACTCATATTCAGCTTTTCGTCCACCGTAACCCCTAGGTCCTTTTCTGCAGAACTGCTGCCCAGCCATTCGGTCCCTAGTCTGTAGCAGTGCATGGGATTCTTCCGTCCTAAGTGCAGGACTCTGCACTTGTCCTTGTTGAACCTCATCATATTTCTTTTGGCCCAATCCTCTAATTTGTCTAGGTCCCTCTGTATCCTAGCCCTACCCTCCAGCGTATCAACCACTCCTCCCAGTTTAGTGTCATCTGCAAACTTGCTAAGGGTGCAGTCCACACCATCCTCCAGATCGTTAATGAAGATATTGAATAAAACCGGCCCCAGCACCAACCCTTGGGGCACTCCACTTGATACCGGCTGCCAACTAGACATGGAACCATTGATCACTACCCGTTGAGCCCGACCATCTAGCCAGTTTTCTATCCACCTTACCGTCCATTCATCCAGCCCATACTTCTTTAACTTGCTGGCAAGAATACTGTGGGAGACTGTATCAAAAGCTTTGCTAAAGTCCAGAAATAGTACATCCACTGCTTTCCCCTCATCCACAGAGCCAGTTATCTCGTCATAGAAGGCAATTAGGTTAGTCAGGCATGACTTGCCCTTGGTGAATCCATGCTGACTGTTCCTGATCACTTTCCCCTCCTTTAAGTGGTTCAGGATTGATTCCTTGAGGACCTGTTCCATGATTTTTCCAGGGACTGAGGTGAGACTGACTGGCCTGTAGTTCCCTGGATCTTCCTTCTTCCCTTTTTTAAAGATGGGCACTACATTAGCTTTTTTCCAGTCATCCGGGACCTCCCCCGATCGCCATGATTTTTCAAAGATAATGGCCAATGGTTCTGCAATCTCATCGGCCAACTCCTTTAGCACCCTCGGATGCAGCGCATCCGGCCCCATGGACTTGTGCTCGTCCAGCTTTCCTAAATAGCCCCGAACTACTTCTTTCTCCACAGAGAGCTGGTCACCTCCTCCCCATACCGTGCTGCAGAGTGCAGCTGTCTGGGAGCTGACCTTGTCTGTGAAGACAGAGGCAAAAAAAGCATTGAGTGCACTAGTCTTTAACCTGTTCATTCCCTATTTTTGGCTTGTAGTGTTTCCCCCTTGTTGTTAATATTAATTGTGTTGAGTATCTGGCCACTAAAACCTTGGTGTTCTGCAGAGAGCTGGTTGGTTATATGATCCTGAATGGAAGGGAAAGTAGTTCAAGAAACAATCTGTTAAAACACACAGTCCATACTGTGAAAATATTTGAGACCTTTGCCCTACTGTAGGTGGTAGTAATTGGCAAATATTGTCCTTTTAATGGCTTCTACAAGAAATGACATCTTTAGTGTTAAAAAGGCAATATAAAAGTTGATCTTTGTTTACGTTATCAGTGTGGGTGAAGAGTTTCAGGTTGAAATGAAACAAATAGATTGATTCTTTAACTAAAACATGACTGAAACTTAAAAGTGAAGTTGTAGCATTTATTTAGTCTGAGTATGGATTTTGTTGTAGTTTTATTGTCAAATTGACTCTAAACATTATTAAGAATTTTTTAAAAAATATTTTTCACTAGAACTACATTTTAACAGTCGTTATTATGTTGATGGTACTTTGTGTATATTTAATTAAGAGTTGATAAAACTAAGAAAATCAAATGCCATATATATGCTACATTCATATCAAGTACATTTTCAAAATGTAGGGCAATGGAGTATTTCAAAATTGCAAAAAGAACATACAAATGTGCAGGTACCCAAAATATGCAGGTATCCATCTGTATTTGAGCTTGGAAGTGTGATTCCCAGCTCTCATAACCATACCTGTTCTAGCTCTACCTGAGGTAGCACCTCAAAATAGCAGTGGGTCCAGAGTGGCACAGGCAGCAGCTTGAGCTTCCCACTAAGAGTATGTACCAAGGGGGGTCAGGCAGGATTGTATTTGGGGTGGCTGGAGATACCAAAGATACAATACTACTTTTAGGCACTAGCTCGAGTAGTCCTATTAAGGCAATGATTACTACTTACTTGAGTAAAGTTTCTCATTTACCAAAGTGTTTATAGTATTGGGTCATTGGATTGTCAGGTCCTCAGGGCAAGAACCTGTCATTTCTTTAATGATCAGTACAGTTTCATGTACTTGTATGATGCAGTATAAAAATAAGTATAAGCAGTGTGAGTGAGTGAAATTGTTAGAAAATTATTTGCAGCTTTCAAAGGAAAATTGTGGGTAATTTCCATTGTGCTCATGGAAATCTAAGGGAAATAGATGGTTGACGGAGGGCTAGTCTACAGGAACAATTACACTGGGGCAAAGCTGGGGTTTGAATCTACACCACACTAGCCTGCTGTAGTCCAAATACCTGTGTGCACCCTGCTGATGCTTATTAATTAATTAGCGCACTTTGAACTAGCCCCATTTCAAAGAGGAGTAGATCAAAGCATTCTAACGAATTGTTAACACATGTCAATAGATGTATATGGACAGTTAGACCACAGCAGGCTAGATTCTTGCCCCAGCTTGCTGCGATTTAATTATTCATGTGGACAAGACCTAAGTAATTGCTAATATACATGTGCAAATTTAGTAAAAAAAGCCTCTAGTCATCAACTCTAGATCTATGGATTTGGACTAGGAGGACCATGACATTTACAACAAGCAGCAGGCAATATGACCCTGATAATTTTCCATTAGTCTGAGGAGCATTTGATTTTATACATAAATAGTAGCTCTTCAGACATACAAATTTATTTAAGTTTAAATGGCTGATTAAATAAAATTTTGCTACAATTTTGATTCATAGATCAGTTTAAGGTAACAATTTTATATGAGCAATCTGACATTTCCATGTAAATGAATCACACTAACATAAATAACTACTTACCTTGTAAAGTGTCAAAATTAAAAAAAGTCCACATCTCAAACTACAAAAAAAGGAGAATCTTTACATATGATAATTGCTTCCATTTAAGAAATGTACAGCATGGATAAAAGAAACTTTAAAACAAAATTCCATTTTCATATTTTTCACTAGAGCACTACATACAATCAGAATATAAAGTAATTAGGTTAGCGAATGACTTCGGGAATACACACATTTCTACATAAGCATATTTCGTTACCTTCAAAATGTATTGCATATTGATCATCAAAATCAATTAAAAGAAATAATCTCTTCTATGGTACATGCAAAAATGGGTGCTCCTCACAAATAATCCATAGGTAAAATAATACACCCTCGCAAAAATTATCCTTCAGTCTAATGAACTTAATCTAACTAAATAGTTTACTTTTTTAAAGGCAGCATTGAGATTGCCCTTTCTTAATGATTGAGTTGAAGCTAGATTCTGTGTTGCACAGATAAGAAGCTGATAATAAGTAGGCCACACTGCAGTGCTGGGGAGAATAGCATAATAGTAAAAGAGAAGGAGAAATTATTCTCTGATATTGTAGCTAGGATGCAATATTGCTCTGAATTATACTAGGCTTGCTCAGAGTGTGCCTACAAATAAGCTTGAGGAATCCAGACCCACAACACAGAGATAGCCAATCCATCACCTCTATCTTAATTTTTGTTTGTCCATGCAAAATATCTCTGTATAATGATGTACAGAGAACTCCTCCTGGGCCTCCCACTCATGGTGAGTCAACCCCACAGACCTCAATCTGCACTCCTGGGGCTCCTCAACTGCTGAAGGGTGGGGGACACCTCCCTTAGGAGTACCTGGCCACAAGCTATTTTGCCACCAGCTGCTTACTAAAGATGTTACCAAGTACCTGATATACCCAGTGCTGTATTCAAACCTCTCTTCCAAGAACTCCAGCCCCCCCACATTTCAGTTGCTTGCATAGCACTATATACATTACTCTTTAAGATTGTTTTTTCCCCCCCAGAAATCCATGTGGGGCAGATAAGAGCTTACTAGTACAGTTGTGCTGCTTATTATGGTACTTTCTTCTTAGCAGGAAACTGCCATACTGCTTGCATAATCTCTTCCAAGTAAAAATGGGAAGAAATTAGATCAATTTTGTCAGGTGACAGTTAAGCTGTGCTGCACACACACTGTACCCCAGAATTAACAGACAAAATAACATGCCAGTATAGCTTACAGGACTATGGAAGCACAAATGTATCTTTTTTTTTAACTTTACTTCAGAAATTGGTGCCCAATAAATCCCTGTTGCATCTAGAACATTATTTAGGCTTCCTACAGTGCACAGCAGGTACCCAATTCATCTAGCCGAGAGGACCCTTTCTGTTTTCACCTTGAAAATGCAGATCAACAAGATTACCATACATCTCCTGCCACTTATTGTTGCTTTGGGCAAGAATCAACAAATAATGACATGCACAATCATTGAAAAGTAGACAGATAGGAATGTATATTTTTTTAAAAAGTAAAATACTTAGAAATGTAAACTGAGCAATGTGCCTCAACCAAATTATCAAGGTTTCCACCCCATTTCTTTCCTTATCTGAACCCAGCCTTATATAACTTCTCCTTCTCCATGTCCAGAGGAGACTTTAGAGCAAAGATGTAGAGGTGAACACATTAAGGAATAGTTAAATGGATGCAGCAGTGATCTTTGCTAAGGATAGCTTGTGGACTCAGTCCCATTGAAAACAATGGGAGATAGATTCTCTTCTCAAAATGGCAATGCAACTCAGAGTAGCCTGTGGCCTCAGTTCCATTGAGAACAATTGTAGATGGCAACCATTTTGAAAGTGGTTACTTGTGGAATTCTTTTAATATTATTCCTCAGCTTCTGCTAAAGGAGAAACTTTCAGGTATGATTGATTTTTTTTAAAAAGGCCATGAATCCTTTTAAAGGAGAATTCAAATGTAGCTTATGGTCAGGATTTCAGTGAATTAAATACATGTTTGAAGAATCTGCATTATTCAGTTAACATCTGTGATGGTGTGTACTAGGCTCAGCGGCCCCCAGATGGAGGCTTCGTGATTCTACCACACCCCATCCCAGGAAAGAGCAGGAGAGGTGAGTCCTCTAGGTTGCTTAGAGTGGCTGTAGGGAAACAGCCAATCAGAGAAGAAGTTGCAGTGAGCATCCAGTCAAAGTCCAGTGGGCTCATACAAAAGGGAGCTACTGGACAGAGTAGATTCAGTTGTTAGCTAGAGGAGCAAGGATGGTGCTTCTGGCTGGCTGCAGGGCTGGACAGAGCAGTTGCTGGCAGAGACTAGGGGAGCAGGGAAGGTGCTCATGGGTGGCTGCAGGGACTCAAGAAATACTTCAGCCCTGGGATAAGAGTGAAAGTACTGAGGCCACAAGGAATTGGCCCAGGGAACAATAGCAGCAACAACAGAGTAAATAGTTAAAGGGAAGCAGCAGGTGGTTCTATTTATAGAGTCCATGGGTTCGGACCCAGGGTAGTGGGTGGGCCTGGGTCCCTCCCACCCAGCCATTGGAGAAGTGTTTTAAGCCCTGAGCAAAAGAGCAGGCCAGGGAAGGGGCTGAAGGCCCAGAAGAGTGACAGAGCTGGGGCAACTGGTGAAGAGTCTCCAGGGAAGACGCCCTGGGGGCACTGCTCCATACCAGAACAGGGGCAGTGTGAGGGGAGGGGCTGAGAAGCAATTTGGGAAGCAACCCCAGGAGGGGCTAGAACCAGAGCAAGAACATAAGAATGGCCATACTGGGTCAGACCAAAGGTTCATCCAGCCCAGTATCCTGTCTACTGACAGGGGCCAATGCCAGGTGCCCCAGAGGGAGTTGAACCTAACAGGTAATGATCAAGTGATCTCTCTCCTGCCATCCATCTCCACCCTCTGACAAACAGAGGCTAGGAACACCATTCCTTACCCATTCTGGCTAATAGCCATTAATGGTCTTAGCCTCTCTAATCTCCCTTAGCATTTTATTGTCACTATCACTGTCCTGGTCAGGTAGTTGATAATAGACCCCTACTGTTATAGTCTTATTAGAGCATGGAATTACTATCCAGAGATTCTGTGGAGCATGCGGATTCATTTAAGATTTGTACTTCATTTGATTCTACATGTTCTTTCACATATAGTGCCATGACCTGTTCTGTCCTTCTGATATATTTTGTACCCCAGAATGATTGTGTCCCATTGATTGTCCCCACTCCACCAGCTTATGAAAGGCCCTACTGGACTGATTAAGGACTAAGCCCAGGGAGGGCTGCAGGAAGAGACTAACCGAGGGTACTGTGATAGGCCCTGTTGGACTTGTACCCTAGAAGCAATTTGTACAAGCTGTCTCTGACTCAGCCAGAGGGCTGGGTCACCAAAGAGCCACCTGACGAGGGCAGTAGCTGCTGGGAGGCTCTGTGAGCAACATGAAGTTAAAAAAGAGCAGGCGTGCACACACATTCGATAGAGGGCGCTTGCAGGAGGTGAGTGGGCCCTGCCGTAACATCCTTTCTTAAACAAAAGAAGTGTGACACATAGTGGTAAATTTAAGATCCATTTTAAATAATGTTTACCTTCTATTCTAATTTACTTATAAATTCTCAGAATGTTCATTTTGTACTCAGAGTAAGTGGTGTAATTATGAGGAGGATATGCTGTATTTTTCAGAGAGAGAGAGAGAGACTGAATCCATGCTTTAATCTGAAAATTCAGTTCAGCCTTAAATATGGAGTTGCAACTAGTGTTTCCATAATAATTTTGATTTCTTGTATTAATAAACATTTTCGTAAATTCGATAAGTAATTTTTTTAATGGTCTGATTTTAAAACAGCTTAGGTGAGATTTTCAGCTGCTGTAAATTGGTATCACTTCATTGAAATCAATGGAGAAGCACCAAATTACACCAGGTGAGAAACTGGCCATTTTCTGTTCTTTGTTGTCCTAATTATATGGTTTTTAAAAATCTAGATTAAGAACTCCTGCCATGTACTTCTGTAACTGAGTTATAAAACATAACTGCCGCTATGCTGAAATAATTTTAAAATAATAGCATGAGAGAAGTTATTTTGGTGCTTAGTTAGAGAGTCTTGGAAATTTCACTCTTCCATAACCTATATTCTTTGCATTTAAATATAGGCAAGATGTTGTGTTTCAAAATACCTCACCTTCCATAGGGAAGTATTGTGACAGGACTTGTCATAGTCAGTATTCACCATATGTTTGTTGAGGAATGTTTATTTCTCTTCTCCCTTAGGTTGTAATGATTCTCTTCTAAGAGAATGTCAACTGGTCAGTGTATTTCTAATTCTTTCAAAACAATCATTTGCATTTCAAAAGCCTCATATGAGTAAACATACTTTATAGTTCCATCTGTCATTTCCTCCCCAGTGAGAACTAAAGAAAGAACATTGTAGCAGGAAAGAAATTTCTGTCCTTTAAGTCTATATATACCATTTTCCTTTGAATTGTAAAGAGAAGTTAGATACATTTCTGTAGCTATGTCTCTTTAAAGTATGCTATTTTGCTAAAAATTAGCATAAAATACATTCTGACACTGAGTAGAAAAATGGCATCTGGAAAAAAGATACCTTTCCACTTCATACCCTAGCTCCACATTATACAATATTTAAAAAAAAAAAAGTCACTTCAGAATTTCCCAACTCTAATTTTACTTCATTAACAGAGTTTATCTCTAACCTGTTTACTTTCTCACAAGTTCAGTATTATCAAACCCTATTTTTTAAAGTGGACAAATACTTAAAATAACATTTTCTATACATGTTTGCTCAAATGAAAATTGGATTAGCTTTGGTTTTCCATTTCTCACTCCTTTTGACTCCATCCTAGTGACGGTGCTTACTGTCAGAAAGCATCTACAGGGTGGATAAAAATAGGGGTTTTTTAATTTAAATTATATTTTTAATTAAATTAAACACCGGATGTGTGGGTTTTTTTTTAAATAGACCCACTTAAAATAAAAATTTGAAATTGACTACCAATGTTAAGGGCTAAGCTTATTTATAATCTAATAAAATCATTTACATTAAGTACAAAAATATTAAGAAGTATATGTTTGTTGCCATGTTTTCAAGAAAGTCAGACCACTGAACTGGTGGAAATCACTGGCTAATCACCTGGAACCAGAGTTTGTTGAAATGCTACTCCTGCACTTTTTACAGCAGTAGCCTCTTCTGCAGGTGCAGAGGGAATATTTTCTTCATTTTAGTTTATTTAAGCAGTTCAGTGATTAGTCCATTCAAAGTTAAGAAACCAATTGGGAGTTGAAAAGGAGAAAAACTTGTTTTCCTCTTCTACTATTTGAATAAAACACAAGTGAGAGGATGAGACCTAACAGTTCTAATCCCTGGAAGAACCTGGTGACCAGAAAAAATCCATTCAGTTCTTTAACCGATAATACTTTTTTGTTTGCTAAATCAAGACTTCAAGGCAAAATATTTTTGATTAATATTTTTCTTGTGTGTCCAGCATATTTAAGGTAATTATTTTTTTTAAAGAATGCTCTTTCTGTACATTTTAATTTATTTGAATTTCTATCCAAATAGAGATTAATTTTTAGTTGTGATTTGTATCAGTCATCTGGTAAATAAGAAATGCCTCATTCAACATTTTCTAATGTAAAAAGTGTAAAAAATTGCATAATTTACGTTTATTCAGATTCTCGATGTAATTTCTTAAATAAATATTCAGAGACATACCCTCCTAGTTAGCAAAGAGAGAACCCAAATTTAGCATAAAGGCTATATTTAGATGCCAAGCAACGTGTTTTAATAGGTACCAACCAGTAAGAATTAATCTTTATTCAGAAAAATAATAAATGCAAAAACATGATTAAAATTGATTATTTAAATCAAGGTTTCCTGTTGGCTGATTTCAATAATGTTTAAAATCAGTTATTTAAATCACTTTGATTTAAATCAAAGCACCCTGATTTATGAAACTGTGAATTTTAATTAACTATTAGACTATTAACAGAAAATGAACTTTTATTTTGTAAGTGTGAATATTTGTATAGGAATCCTGACCTTCATAGTTAAATTCATCCATTCATGGATCAGAAACAATACCACGTGGCCTATGTGTCCACTCAAGTTCCAGATATTCAGTTTACACGAATGAAATGTCCATGATCTACGGGCTTAGGATTTTTCATAGGAGACAGTCTGTGAATAACTTTAAGTAAAATAGAGAAAATTATGAAGTACATGCAGATGATTCATGAACAGAAAGAGGTTAAATTAACAGAATAATGAATTCACTATGAATTATTTATTTATATTTATTCTCTCTCACACACACAATTAAATTTAAATATATAATTAAATTTAAAATTAAAGCCAGACCGCATCCTCCTGTAGAGAAACCAACAGTGGAGGGTCAGAGGGTTCTCATAGTGTTTTGGGACAAGCATTCTTTCTAATGGCTCTCCAAACTTCAGGAAACTTTTTCCATGGATCCTGGGATCCAAGGCCTTACCATATCCTCTAGCAGCACAGTTCCAACAGCAGACCTGCTGTTGTTGGCTACATTCCCTTGACTGCTGAGTAGCAGCTACAGATTGGACCCCAAGTCATTTAATGCTGCTTCAAGTATTAACTTCTACTCAGATGTTCTCTGGAGTACATTCAGGGTTAATATGAGACAGTACTGTGGAACGCACCCAGTCTTCTGCTCTATCACTTCCCACCTGAAGGATGGTGCCATGGAGGCATCACTTCTCCATTCAGCTGCATCAGGGAGAGAGAGCCACTTGCAGATCCCAGAGAAACAATCCATGCCTAGCTCTACCCTCTTTTCCTCTTCCTCCCTAGGCCTCCATTGTTTCTACAGTTCTGTAATAATTAGGTCAGCTGTTGGCTACAGACTTTGTTGTGTGATACCAGCCACAAGATCAGCAAGCTTTCTTCTCCTTTCAGTACTGAATCGGGATTCTCTGCTAAAAAGGAGCGAAGGCAAAGTAAGAAATTATATTATCTGTGACAAAAAGGATGAGATACAGAAGAGGAAGGGAGGGAGCTTAATTATTAGTAATAAAAAACTTTACTGATGAAATGCCTAAAAGGGGATGGAGACTAACTGCCACTGAAATGGCAAGTGATCACCCAGTTCTTAATATTAAGAAGATACATTTTAACTAACGTTTCAGGCACCTAGGGCCCTAATCCACAACTCATCATCTTCTCTGGTGAATTTCAACAGTCTTGCAAAGAGATTAGGGTTTGTTTTGTTTTTTGCACTTATGCAAGTTTTCTTTCAGAAAATTCAGTGGATTGCATGAAACTTAGTCAGTGTTTGGTTTGTCACAAAGCCTCAAACAAAGAAGTTTTACTATATTGTGAGGTGTCGTACAGGCCTCCTCCTGTGTGCATAAATTAAATAATCTGATTTTCCTTTTAAACAAATTATCTGCTTTATCTCAGGAAAGATACAGCCTCTGTTGCAGTGCCTACTGGAAATCAGTTAATTGAAGATGGCTACTGTCAGGAGTCTACCCTCACTTGAAACTGGGCGGTTTCAAAGTGAGGACCCGCATGTCTTCCCCCCCACCCCAAAATCCTAGGGTAGGTCTCCTTCAGGCTGCCACCACTCGGTCGATTACGTGGGCCGAGACACCCCTATATTCCCCCTCCCACTCCCCTTTCCAGAGACGTTCCCTGGGGAAATACAGATCCACTCATCGGAGGGAAACCTCCCCCCCTCTCTCTCTCCTAGCCACTGGAAAGAGATACCTGATTCAACTGTTTGAATCAAACCCAGGAGGAACTATCTCCCCCCTCCCTTCTCTGCCCGGAGATAAGCCTGTCTCACCACCGAGAGAGTGTCTTCGCCCCTCCCCCTATCCACAGTAGAAGGGATTTAATCAAGTCTTTATAGAAAGAATTTATTAAAAGGAAAACAAGAAAATACAGAATCTCTATGAGCCCAAGCTGGACACTCATAGGGTATAACCTTGCTAAGTTTTGGAGAGAATCCTCTCCCTTTCCCAGTACACAAAACAGCAGAATAAGAATAATCAATAACAAACACACAGAATTGCAAGCATAGGATTATTAGGTGAGGACACAACGTATCTTTCTAATACTCACTATCTTGACTAGAAGAAATTAGTTCAGAAAGGTGGAAACTTGTAGACTTGATTAAAACATCTGGACCCTTGTAACTCCAGACGGCTAAAGACACAGACCCCCCCAAACAGAGGGAAAAGTTCCCTCCTAGGAGTTTCAAATTCTCTTCCCTGATTGGTCCTCAGGTCAGATGCCCACCAGGTACTATGCTTTAACCCTTTACTAACTATTCATGACACGCCCCCCAAATCGTCACAGTGGGATCCACTGGCGGCGATTTCCTCCTAGAACTGTAAAACAACCAGAGTAATAAAACACATGCACTATTACATCGACTACTAAGCATGAAAACATATTAAGAACAGTTTTTTAGCCACTTGATTCTGGGAAACTTTCACGAGAGAGTGCATCAGCAACTTTGTTGGAAGCTCCTGAAATGTGTTGAATGTCAAAGTCAAAGTCTTGGAGAGCTAAGCTCCAGCGGAGAAGTTTCTTGTTGTTTCCCTTGTTGGTGTGAAGCCACTTTAGCGCAGCATGGTCAGTTTGTAGCTGGAAGTGCCGGCCCCAAACGTATGGGCGTAGCTTTTCCAAGGCATACACAATGGCGTAACATTCTTTTTCACTGATGGACCAGTGGCTTTCCCTCTCAGACAGTTTCTTGCTGAGAAACACGACAGGATGGAAGCTGTGATCCGGTCCTTCCTGCATTAGTACCGCTCCTACCCCACGTTCAGATGCATCGGTGGTAACTAGGAAGGGTTTGTCAAAGTCTGGGGCCCTTAATACAGGGTCCGACATGAGCATCGCCTTAAGCTGGGTAAAGGCTTTCTGACACTCATCAGTCCACTTAACTGCATTTGGCTGGGTTTTCCTGGTCAGATCAGTTAGTGGGGCAGCGATTTGGCTGTAGTGTGGTACAAATCGCCTGTAATATCCGGCCAAACCTAAGAAGGATTGGACCTGTTTCTTTGACCTTGGGACAGGCCACTGTTGGATAGCCTCCACCTTGGCCTGTAGGGGGTTGATGGTTCCTTGACCCACCTGGTGTCCTAGGTAAGTCACTCTGTTGTGGCCTATTTGACACTTTTTGGCCTTAACAGTTAGTCCTGCCTGCCTGATGCGCTCTAAAACCATTTTCAAATGTTCTAGGTGTTCGGGCCATGAATCAGAAAAAATGGCCACATCATCGAGGTATGCAACTGCACAGTCTTCCAATCCTGCTAGTAGACCATCCACCAGCCTTTGGAAGGTGGCAGGTGCATTCCGCAGTCCGAATGGAAGCACAGTAAACTCATACACCCCTGCATGGGTGATGAAGGCAGATTTTTCCCTGGCGGGTTCATCTAGTGGTACCTGCCAGTATCCCTTGGTTAAATCAATGGTAGAGATGAACTGGGCACGTCCCAACTTTTCCAATAGCTCATCAGTGCGTGGCATTGGATAGTTGTCTGGACGAGTTACAGCATTGAGCTTACGGTAGTCCACACAAAAGCGTATTTCCCCATCTGGTTTGGGAACCAGAACCACTGGAGATGCCCATGCACTGGTAGAAGGGCGGATGATACCCATCTCCAACATGTTGTCAATCTCCTGTTTAATAGCAACTTTGGCATGAGGTGACACCCGGTAGGGTGGTGTTCTAATCGGGTGAGCATTACCTGTGTCAATGGAGTGGTAGGTTCGCTCAGTCCGTCCTGGGATGGCTGAGAACAAGGGGTCGAAGTCAGTGCACAGTCCCTTGATCTGTTGCCGCTGTAGACGTTGTAGGGTTGTGGAGAGGGTCACCTCTTCCACACCACCATTTCTTTTACCTTCGTAGTAGACACCTTCAGGCCACTCGGTGTCATCTCCTTCCTGAACTGTAAAGTGACAGACCTGTAATTCTCTGGGATAAAAGGGCTTTAGAGAGTTAACATGAAACACTTTAGGCTTTAAAGAGGAATCAGGGAATGTTATGAGGTAGTTAACAGTTCCCAGGCGCTCCTGGACCATGTATGGTCCTTCCCAGGACGCCTCCATCTTATGGGCCTGTTGCGCCTTCAAGACCATGACCTGGTCTCCTACCTTGAAGGACCGCTCCTTGGCATGTCGATCATACCAGACCTTTTGCTCCGCTTGAGCATCCTTTAAGCTCTCTCGAGCAAGGGCCCAAGAGTCTCGGAGGGTGTTTTGAAGGTTGCTTACAAAGTCCAGAATGTTAGTCCCTGGAGGAGGTGTAAACCCCTCCCATTGCTGCTTTACCAGCTGTAATGGCCCCTTAACCTCATGGCCATACACCAGCTCGAATGGTGAGAATCCTAAACTGGGATGTGGAACAGCCCTGTAGGCAAACAGCAACTGTTGTAACACTAGATCCCAATTATTGGAGTGTTCATTGACGAATTTGCGGATCATGGCCCCCAAAGTTCCATTGAACCTTTCCACTAGGCCATTAGTTTGGTGATGGTACGGGGTGGCAACCAAGTGATGCACCCCATGAGTTTCCCACAGGTCTTTCATGGTCCCTGATAGGAAGTTTGTTCCCGAATCTGTAAGAATTTCAGAGGGCCAACCCACCCTGGTAAAAATGTCAGTTAAGGCCTGGCACACAGTGTTAGCCCTGGTGTTGCCTAGAGCTACTGCTTCCGGCCATCTGGTAGCAAAGTCCACAAAAGTCAGTATGTACTGCTTTCCTCTGGGGGTCTTCTTTGGGAAAGGACCCATAATATCCACAGCTACTCGCTGAAATGGGACCTCCATTATGGGAAGTGGTTGGAGAGGGGCCTTGATCTGGTCTTGGGGTTTTCCTACCGTTTGGCATACCTTACAAGACCGGACGTAAGTGGTTACCGCCTTGCCCATCCCCTCCCAGTCAAAGGACCTTCCCAACCTGTCTTTGCTTCATTTCACCCCAGAATGGCCACTAGGGTGATCATGGGCTAAGCTTAAGAGCTTTTCCCGGTACTTGGTCGGAACGAGCAACCGTTTTTGAGGATGCCAGCCCTCCTGGTGTCCACCAGAAAGAAATTCCTTGTATAACAGTCCTTTCTCCACAACGAACCGGGATCGGGTAGTAGAGCTGAGAGGCGGTGGGTTGCTGCGTGCCGCCGCCCATGCTTTCTTGAGGCTGTCATCAGCTTCCTGCTCTTTCTGGAACTGTTCCCTTGAGGCGGGAGACACCAGTTCCTCTGGAAGCGATGTAGGTGATGAGGTTGTTTCCGTTGACTGTGGACCGCTCCCCGCTGGTGCACAAAGTGTCATTTCAGGCTCCGGCTGAGCCTCTTGGGTAGGGTTGTTTGCTGCTTCTGCCAGTTCAGGCCCGTTGGCGCCCTCTGGCGGTGGAGTTGCAAGCGCTGGCGCCGGTGCTGGCGCTGGTTGCTCTTCCAGTTCCGGTTCTGGGACTGGATGTACTATGGCTGCTGTAGGTGTTGGCCTGGGATCCGGTTCCACCACCTCTGTCTGGGTCTCTGGTAATACAGACGGGGTCTCGGTGGATGGCTCAGGAACAGGGATGGGTCCGGCAGCTCGTCTGGCTTGGCTGCGTGTAACCACTCCCTCTGTTTTTTGCCGTTCAATGTGTCGGGCCAAGTCGTTCCCCAGTAGCATGGGAATCGGATGGTTGTCATAGACAGCAAAAGTCCACTTCCCTGACCAGCCCTTGTACTGGACAGGTAAACGTACAGTAGGTAATGTTACAGGTTTTGACATGAAGGGTCGAATTGTCACTTTGGTTTTCTGGTTGATGAATTTGGGGTCCACGAAGGTTCGGTGGATAGCTGACACATGTGCTGCAGTGTCTCTCCATGCGATGATCTCCTTTTCGTCCACTCTCAAAGTTTCCCTATGTTCTAAGGGTATTTGAGATACATCTATGTCCGGCTTTCCTTGGTGTGAAGGTGCAAGGAGTTGCACTCGGTTTAGGTTCTTTGGGCATTTGGCTTTGATATGCCCCAATTCATTGCATTGAAAACATCGCCCAGTTGATGGGTCACCGGTTTGTGTTGGTCTACTGGAGACTGGTGAGGTAGAAGAAGAGGTAGAGTGTGACTGTCCGTGGGTTGTAGGTGTGGGTTTGATTGGTCCGCGACGGTAGGGTTTAGTGTCGGTGTGTACCCTGTTGGATTCGCTCCCCTTGGCAGTAGCTTTCGTGTTGTCTACTGATGCCATCCATCTGGCTCCAATCTCTCCTGACTCAGTGAGAGTTTTTGGTTTACCATCTTGGATGTAGCGTCTAATGTTCTCCGGAACACCATCCAAGAACTGCTCCATCATCATCAGGAGGGTTAGCTCGTCCATGGTTTGAACATTGGCTCCTGCTAACCAGGAAGAAAAATGCTTTTCAATGTAGGAGGCGTGTTTTGGAAATGACTCCCCTGGTGTCCATTTCTGGTTTCTGAAACGCTGACGGGCGTGATCAGGGGTGATGCCCATTCTGAGTTTGGCCTTGGTTAGAAATAGTTGAAAGTCGTTCATTTGGCCCTTAGGCATTTCAGCTGCCACCAGGGCTAATTGTCCGCAGAGCTGTGGCCTCAGCTCTACCATGTATTCTGCTTCAGGAAGACGGTATCCCAGACAGGCCCTTTCAAAGTTTTCTAAGAAGGCCTCAACATCTTCACCTGCCCTGTAGGCGGGAAATTTTCTCCGAGAAGGTTGATCATTAGGTTGAAGAGGGGTTGGATTGGGTGGAGTTTGCTGTTTAGTTTTTTCTAATTCCAGAGCCTGTCTCTGGATTTCCAGTTCTTTGTCTTTCAACTCCAGTTGTCTTTTGTGCTCAGCCTCTTTGGCTTGTATTTTCTCCATTTCTCTCTTGTGCTCAGCCTCTTTGGCTTGTATTATCTCCATTTCTCTCTTGTGATCAGCCTCTTTGGCTTTTTCTTTCATTTCAATCTCCTTGAGTTTTAATTGTAATTCCATGTCTTGTAATTGCAGTTCTTTGTGTCTTGTTTGCAGTTTAGATGCGGCCTTGGCACTCATTGTGTCTGTGTCCTGGCGCTGGCCACACCCCTCTGCAGTCCGTGAACTGTTTGTGGTGTTTGACAGTCCCTAACCCTGGCTATGATAACTTGAGTACAGAAAGATAAAGCAATCCTCTGTATAGCAAACTGTGGTTTGTGTAATGTGACTGTTTTGTACTGAGAAAGAGGGAAAGAGTAAAAAAAAAATTCCTCTGTCTCCCTCTGCTCTGAGTTGCTGTACTCAGCAGCCCAGCTGAAAGGCTGCTGCTAACAATACCCCTGAGAAAAATCTGGTCTATTCCTTAGGGATTGGTGTTCTCCTGTCTTCTGATCCTTTCAAAAGACACAGGGAGAGAAAAAAAAAAAAAAAACAGAAACCTGGCTGGAGGGTTTGTCTCTTCGGGCCCCCCGATCCTGTTTTTCCTGTTGGATGGGAATGTACTTTGTCGAGCACTTCCCCCCACCTTAGGAATCCTGAGTGATATCTCGTCTCACAATGGACGAAAACACCGCTCCACAGGGGGCTTTGTAACAGAAAGCCCTGGAAGAAACTGAAAATCTTCTAACCCTGAAACTGCTTCAAAACCACCTTTTTCTCAAGCTGCCTGTCCAAGCGACAAGTAAGAAAAAGAGAATGCTCCCTTCAGCGTAGCCCAGCTGAAAAAAATTCCTTCTAACAATGGGATCGAAACTCCGCTGCCACCATGTCAGGAGTCTACCCTCACTTGAAACTGGGCGGTTTCAAAGTGAGGACCCGCATGTCTTCCCCCCCACCCCAAAATCCTAGGGTAGGTCTCCTTCAGGCTGCCACCACTCGGTCGATTACGTGGGCCGAGACACCCCTATATTCCCCCTCCCACTCCCCTTTCCAGAGACGTTCCCTGGGGAAATACAGATCCACTCATCGGAGGGAAACCTCCCCCCCTCTCTCTCTCCTAGCCACTGGAAAGAGATACCTGATTCAACTGTTTGAATCAAACCCAGGAGGAACTATCTCCCCCCTCCCTTCTCTGCCCGGAGATAAGCCTGTCTCACCACCGAGAGAGTGTCTTCGCCCCTCCCCCTATCCACAGTAGAAGGGATTTAATCAAGTCTTTATAGAAAGAATTTATTAAAAGGAAAACAAGAAAATACAGAATCTCTATGAGCCCAAGCTGGACACTCATAGGGTATAACCTTGCTAAGTTTTGGAGAGAATCCTCTCCCTTTCCCAGTACACAAAACAGCAGAATAAGAATAATCAATAACAAACACACAGAATTGCAAGCATAGGATTATTAGGTGAGGACACAACGTATCTTTCTAATACTCACTATCTTGACTAGAAGAAATTAGTTCAGAAAGGTGGAAACTTGTAGACTTGATTAAAACATCTGGACCCTTGTAACTCCAGACGGCTAAAGACACAGACCCCCCCAAACAGAGGGAAAAGTTCCCTCCTAGGAGTTTCAAATTCTCTTCCCTGATTGGTCCTCAGGTCAGATGCCCACCAGGTACTATGCTTTAACCCTTTACTAACTATTCATGACAGCTACATTTTATTTATAATTTAAATTTAAAGTGTATATATATACACATATATAATCCTTCATCTGCCATGTGTTTTAGATTGCAAACTCTTTGGAGCATGGATCATACATTTTCAATTGTGTGTTACACCTCCTAGCACAGTAGGTCTCAATCCTGTTTGGGGGCCTTTGGGCACTATTGCAAAATAAATATTAAATAATAACTTCTCAGGTATCTACTCAGAAGTCCAAAAAAGCCTAGTACAAGCTGTCCCTTCCACAGAGATTAGTCTGAAGGAAGATTTTTCAACAAAATATCACCATGACCTCTTGTGCTCAGTTTACTTGTAACAATATACATTTTTTTCTACCCACCAGTGCAAGATCTGAGAATTAAACTGGGTTCTTTCCTTCTCCCTTTATTAAAGGTTCTGCAAGATAAATTGTGTTCACGAACCATTGTGCCACTCCACGGCCTGCTGTCAATTTACACAAGTGTAACTCACTGGAACTTAATTTTCTTTATCACACAAGAAGAATAGAATCTGGCAACCTCCCCCCTAAATATTTTGGCTCTGCAATGCTAACAGGAATATAACATATTTGTTTAATTAAAGACAGCAGAATGCACATAGGCAGTGAACAGATATATATATTAATGTTTTTATACTGCTCCGATCACCCTACTATCTGAGTGCTTTCCACATAAAATCAATAGCAACAGCCAAGTTGCTGGTGGATTTCATGTGGTCCCTATTACTTCTCCCTTTTCAAGGTTGAAACTCTGCTTGGGGTAGCTTGCTTGTTTGGTTTGGTTTGTTTGTTGTAAGGGGACTTGGCATCAGATGGGGCTCAGGAATAAAAAGGATGTTCTAACTGTGAGCATCACTTACGGCAGAAAGGCTTTCTCAAAGAGGAAGGCCTGGCAATGTTTCCTAAAGATGGTCAGACTCTGGATACCCCTGAACAGAGGTAGAGCAGTGTGATAATGGAGGTCTTACCAATATCCATAGCCATTAGATCATTTTTTTAATGTCACTTAGAGCTGTACTCCAGACTGAACCCTGCTTGTGATGCATCCAGGCTGATGTTATATGCTTTTGGAGCTTGGTGATTACTACTTTCTCAATTATTGTGCCCAGGAACAGGAGGTGGAAACGGGACAGTAGTGGGTCAGATTGTCAGGGTCAAATGTTGGTTTCTTAAGGAATGGGCAAACTGGTGCATTTTTCAAGGAGTTTAGTAGGTGTGCTTCTCTGGAGGAGACATATACTATTTCCATTACTAGTGGGCATAGTTGCTCTTCATTGGTTTTAACTAGCCAAAAGGGGTATGGATTCATTTAACAGGTTATGGTTGTAGTATTTTTCAGACCTTCTTGAGCTTCAGTCAAATTTGACAGGGATAGTGGGGCAGATGATGCATCTGATCGGGCTGAATTTTCTTTCCCAATTAGCTTCATGTATACTAAGTTGATCTTATCAGTGAAGTATTCTGACAGTTCTTCACAGCAGTCAGTGTTTAGATTTGATGTCTGGGCTATGCAGTCTAGGTTGATAGCTGGTTCACTATGTGACATAGCTCTGCTGGTTGGGATTCTGCCATACTGATTGCAGAATAGAAGGCAGAAGAGGAGTAGAAGGCTCATGACATAATGCTGTACGTGTTCTTTGAGCTACTGCTGGAGGTATTCAGAATACTTTTTACACCACTAGAATTCTTATTTTCTGCCTATGCTCTTCGTCTGCTGCAAATGATCTGTGAACCCTAGTGATCTTCTTGGTCAATGTGAAGGGGTGGACTGTTTGGGGTCAAAGCACTGATGACAGTAGGCAACAGGTGATTGTATTGTTGTACTAGCTCAGTGACACCAATCCCTTGTATTTGCATGGCTTGCTATCCTAGGGTAAATTGAAAACCTAGGGAGTTCAGGAGTCTCTGGGGGCAGACCAGCTTTGGTTGCTCACTACCATGTTGGTAAGGAGGGGAGTGTCTCATCTTTGTCAAGATCAAATCAGTTGTATGATAAAGTGCCATTTTTTACATAAACACTTTGGAGTAACCCATAGTTTAGATTCAGAAATCAAAGCTGTACAACAATTAGGTTATACAATGATGATAAAATGTCAGGTGTAGTTCCTGAAATAACTTTGAATTGGGTCCACTTTGCACATATGACTTATTTTCTCTTCCTTTGCAGAGGAGGATTTGCAGTGCCTAAATTAACATTGTTATAAAATCCTTAAGTTTTGCATCCCCTGATTTAAAATAAAGCCAAAACCAAACAAAAACTTTATTTAATATCTAGCATTGTCTATGCATTTAATTTTTAGCTTTTTAAAAATACAAGTGTGGGGGGAGGGATAGCTAAAGTGCCTCTGATTTAATAATGTTGTTTTAGTGCATTGTACTCTAATGCCCATTTTCTGTAAGACAGGGTTAGCCAGGTAAGTAGTATATCACTGTACATCATGAGTGACTGTGTCTCAAGAACAGTAACCATACCTCTGCACTGCAAATTAAGGTGTGATTGTAGCATGGGTAGGCATATCTGCATTAACTTAATTCTAGCTATGACGGATAATAGCAATGTAGACATTCAGGAAAGGCTAACAACACATGTGCATACCTGGGGTCACCAGTGGGCTTCTACTGGGCTAGCAAGCATGCAATGAATTCTGTGCCACCACTTCTTCACTACTATTGTTACCAGGGCCGGCCCTAGGTTTTTTGCTGCCCCAAGCAAAAAAAAATTGTCCCCCCCCACTTTTTTTTGTCTTTTACATGTTTGCACTTTGTAATTTTGTTTTGTTTTGACTGTTTAAAATTTTAAAAAATGAAAACAGATAATTGGTAATTTGTAGTTAATTACTAGTGTAATTTTAACATTTAATTTTAACAAAATGAAAATTACAAACAATTTGGGTTCAACTATACACTGTAATGAAAAATGTTAGTGTCTTCCAGTTTCTTATAAATTAAGAGAATTTATATAAACTGAATTTTTCTGGGTTTTATACTTATGTAGTCTTTTAATAAGTCAGTGAAATCTAAATTTTTTGCAATGGTACTTTCAAATGAAATTAATGCGAGTCCTGACAAGCAATTTTGAGACATGGTGGACCTCAAATAATTTTTTAGTAATTTCAGTTTTGAGAAACTGTGCTCACCGGAAACCACTGATACTGGTCATGTTAAAAGAATGTGTAATGCTATAGCAGTGTTTGTGAATCGGATTGCGACAGGAGTGAAAAAATCATTTCTTGCTATAAATTCTAACACTTTTAGAGGAGAAGTTTTAGGTCTTATTAGCTCTGATAAAGCTATTAATTCATTATACAATTCTCCTGCATCAGTGTCATCAGCGTTATCAGTACTGAGCGCTAAATGTGACAGTGCTTCATGAGGTCTTCTTTGGAAAACTGATTTTGAATATTTCCAATATCATATAAAAATTCAAAAGTTTCACAATGACCATGCAACTGACAAAATCTTTCTTCAATGGAACTTATAGCTACATCCAAAACACAGTAGAAACATTCAACTTTAAACCTTTCGTTTGGATCGAGAATAGAATCATCAGGAGCCTCATAACAAAACTGTCTCTTGTTTTTTTCCAAGGATGAATGAATTGTTGAGGTGCAAATGTCAGTTGAAAATCAAGATCCTCTGCTACTGTTGTTGCTTCTTTGACAGTTTCTTCAAGTCCTTCATCTGAATGGTATTTTTTAAAATATGCCAGCATTTTATTCAAAATCGTCTTTGCCTCGGATATGTCTATGGTTATGTTGTGCATAACTTTGCTGGTCAAATTAATTTGATTTAGAATATTGTGCCAAATAACTGTGCAACATGAAAATTGAAATTGCATCATTTTATGAGCGAATGTTTCAGCTTCATGTCAAAATGAAGGATAATATGACAAGTCCTGGTTTATTTCAAATAGTGCATCGTAAATCTCCTGATGAATATCGGAATGGTCTAATTGTGTCTATCCTGCTTTCCCATCTAGTTTGACTTAGAGGTTTAAGTGTGAATTTTAGTTCAAGATGCTTCTTCAAGACTTCCCAACAGTGTGTGGAAGCACTAAAAAAGTTGTAAATTGCTTGCACTGTGGTAAAATATGAACCGGCATCTTTAGATGATTTGGCGGCATCACTGACCACCAGATTGAGCGAATGCGCATGGCAAGGAATGAAAAAAGCTTGATTGTTTCAATTCAGTATTCTTTGCTGTACACCTGCATGTCATCCTCGCATGTTTGAGCCATTATCGTACCCTTGGCCGCACATATTTTCTAAGGTATTCCATAGCGTTCCAATTTCTGTAGAATTACACCTGTGAGGGCGTTTCCAGTAGTTTCGTTCACTAGTATAAATTCTAGAAAGTGTTCACAAATTTTCACTTCTGAATTTTCATCAGTTTTCACAAATCGTAAAACTGTTGACATTTGCTCAGTTTTGCTCAGATCTTGAGTACAATCAACTATAATTGAGTAATATTTGGCATGTTTCAAATTCGATAAAATTTCATTACACACTCCATTAGAAATTAATTGTATTATCTCATTTTGTGTATTTTTACCCAAATAATGGGTGTGAATCTCTCCATCTTTCACTCTTCGTACATGCTCAGCCATAACATTATCAAATTTTGCGAATAACTCAACCAATTTTAAGAAAATTCCATTGTTATTCTCATATAAAATATCCGAGGATCCACGGAATGTGAGGCACTGTTCGGCTAGGAAATTAATGATTGCCAGTAAATGTTCCAACACAGCTTGCCAACGCAGTATTTCTGAATTTAGTTGATGTTGCTGTACCGCATCGATTGTTATACCGGAATATAATCTGTTTGACAGCTCAATCCAATTTATCAACGAGCGTAAATGATTTTTTGATGTTTCATGTTCTTTCAAATGCTGATGCAAATTTCGCCAGTCATTAAAACCTGCAGTTGCCAGAAGAATGTCAGAGTTACAGAACAGTTTGCAGCAAAAACAAAAAACTACATCTTTGATCTGTGACTACACTAACCATGGTCTATTAATTTGTTCCCCATTTTTCATTTTTTTCTTCATAGTGGATGGCATAAATCAACGATTCAACTCATTAAATGGATATTCAAATGTAGGATCTAGTTTTGAAGGACCTTTTTTCTCAATAATCATTCACATTGCATCAGTAATTATTGTCGGCCATGTACTTGGATCCGATCCTATGTCAGTCTCTCCACCTTCCAATAATTGTTTTAGATTTGGATAACAGTTCTTCATTTCTGGACTCTTCAGCTGAAGAAGTAAATCTTTGGATGGATTGTGATTGTTCGTCTTTATCAGTTAGCGAAGATAATCTTTGGTCAGATCGTTGTTCATCTTTGTCAGTTGATAAAGATAATCTTTGGTTTGATTAGTCTTCATCAGTTGATGAATAATCACCTTCAATGCATTGCTTAGAGCTTTCTCCTTGATTGTTGACTTTTTTGAAGTACAAGATAGTTTTTTCTATTTCTTTTTGCCGTTTCTCTCTCTGTTGCTGGTAGGCAGCACTGGAAAGTAGTTTTCATTTTTATCTCAGCAGTTTAGCCCTATAACCACGGCGCCGATGCGAAACGGAAATTAGCACGAATGGCGCCAATAGGGCAGCACGGTACACACATGTAATCATGATTTGAGTGACCGTGTCACAACCTGACACAATATTTTTCACGTCATGCTCCTATTGCACTACTGTACTTGCCATAGGTAAGGCGCTAGTCATTGGGGCCAGAGAGATCCCCATGGCTCGGACACACACTGGACCCAGCCCTACTGGCGTTTTCCCAGTGCTGAGGCTGCCCAGCTGGAAACCCAAGGGGCATGCAATGGAGAGAGCCCTGGGGCTGGAGAAGCCAAGAAGATGTGCTGGGCTTATTGGACAGATGCTGCCCCTCTCTGCCAGGTCACTCACCCCCTGTAGGGGGAAGGCAGAAGGAGACTCCAGGTACCAGCATGCTGAGGCTGCCCAGCTGGGAGCCCCAAGGGGCATGCAATGGAGAGAGCTCTGGAGCTGGAGGAGCCAAGAAGATGTGCTGGGCTTACTGGACAGATGCTGCCCCTCTCTGCCAGGTTGCTCACCCCCTGCGGGGGACAGGCAGAAGGAGACTCCAAGCACCAGCGCACTGTGCGAGGCTGGGGAGGTATGCAGCAGCCTCTGGCGCTCCAGCAGGCAGAAGCTCCCCAGGGGTTCCAGGGACCCTCCTGCCTGGCCCGACTCTTACCTTGCTGCAGATCTGCCCGGGGTGGACTTGTCTCCCATCGCCGCCGCTCCCGTGGCCAGGTGTTGGGGCTGCTGCTGGATCCGACCACGCTTATACTCAGTTTTCACCTTGGCCCCGGCACAAGTTCGGCTCAGCCTGGGCTGCCACTCTGCTCCCCTCTCCCCTCCCTTGGCAGGAGGCAGCGCAAAGGGGAGGAGGAGGAGGAGGAGGCAGGGACAAGCAGAGGAGGAGCGGCCCGCCCGGGCACCACGTTCTGCCCATCCTCTGTGCTACCGGCTCCTGCCTGTGGAGGGGGTGAACGCTGCTTGCGGGAGAGCAGCGGGGACACGCTCCCCACTTAGCTGGCTCCCTGCCCCGCCACTAGAACAACAGGCTGGTTACCGCCCCTGGAGCAGTCAGGATCCAGCTCAGGATGCTGCCTCAGGTTTGAGCTGGGGCCCCAGCATTATGCCACCCCTGATATTTTGCCGCCCCAAACACCTGCTTGTTTTGCTGGTGCCTAGAGATGCCCCTGATTGTTTCCTCTATGAGGTAAATTAAAGCTAGCGTGCGTATGCCAGCCTGCAATACAATCACACCTTAATTTGCAATGTAAATGTACTCTATAATGTAGAAACAATTTAATTTGTTTCTAGTGTGGAGAAAATAAATAAGGAAGTGTTATTTACTCCTTCTCATAACACAAGAACTAGGGGTCATCAAATGAAATTAATAGGCAGTAGGTTTAAAACAAACAAAAGGAAGTATTTCTTCACACAGTGCACAGTCAACCTGTGGAACTCTTTGCCAGAGGGTGTTGTGAAGACCAAGACTACGACAGGGTTCAAAAAGAACTAGATAAGTTCATGGAGGAAAGGTCCATCAATGACTATTAGTCAGGATGGGCAGGGATGGGCAACAGGGGACAGGACGGAACGGACTTGACAATTACCTGTTCTGTTCACTCTCTCTGAAGCACCTGGCATTGGCCACTGTTAGAAGACACGATACTGGGCTAGATGGACCTTAGGTCTGACCCAGTATGTCCGTTCTTATGTTCATTTTTTAACGAAAAGCTTGTAGAAAGAACCTAAAACCATAGTTTCCTGTCTTCCCGCCACTCTCTGTTGTGATTGCGAGCACATATGAGTTCTCCTTGTGTCTAAAGATAAAGTGTCTTTTTTGATTCAATATTTTCACTATGTGTTTGTCAGCAGATTATCCCAGCATAGACCCTGTACCTGTCTGGCTGGGCAAAGGGCATTCCACAAAGAAGCTCGAGCTTAATTAGGCACTTTTTTTTTAAGGGTGCGGGGGAGATGTCCAGTGATCAGTCTCAGAAGTGATTTTTTAAAAATTTCTTCCACTGCTGAGGAAGCCAGTACTCCTGATTAAGGACTGTATATATTCTAAGTTTCAACTATCGTTGTAGCAGTTTCTAAAAAGCATAACTTGATTTTTTTCCAGTGAGAAGTATTTTTTTTCATCCTTGCCAAACTCAACTATCACTGAACAAAATTTCCTCAAATATTCCACAGGTCTACCTCTGAGGAAGAATCACCTTTGGTTTAGCTTTGGAACTGAACATAGAAACTGAACATAGAAAGAACATAGAAAGTTACAGTTCAGTCCATTATTTTTCCTCCTCAAGAAGTCAGTAATGTATGAAAGCAGAGGATACAATTAGAGGTGTGCAAATTTAATGTGATTTAGAGATTGGGGGAACTTCACAAACTGTTTCTGAGGTTTGCAAAATTAGTTCAAAATAACATTTTTTCCTCAAATCTAAATATTTATTTTCTGGGACGATTTAATTAAAATTAGCTAAAAGGGGAGACAGTGCTATGTGTCAATGATAGAAAATTTTTCCCCAAAACTGGACTAACAAGCAGTGACTGCCCTAAGTATGAAAAAGACAGGTTGTTTTTTCCCTTCTCAATGTTCTTTTTTTAATGTATCTCCCAAGTTTAAAGTAAATTTAAGATCAATGCAGCTTTCTAATCCATAGATTTCAAGTGGATTTAAAGTAGAAAACAGCGTGTATGTGCATCCCAAGTTGTAACAAACTATTTTGTGAAAAAAATATACTGAAGTTCTATGAGTTTACAACAGTTTATACATATAGGCATTTAAAACAGTATTTGCACTCCACTTGTGGCATTGGTGTACTACTACTCTATTTGCTTCCAAACCTTTTTAAAATTTAATTTGCTGATATTTCAGCAAAAATATCTCTTGATTAATATTTAAATCTTTATTGCAATTTAGTTTGCATTTTTCTTAATCAAATATTTATTTAAAGATAGTAATGGCAGCTTAACATATGTTATCACAAAACAATGACAGTTCCTGATAGTAAAAGCACACGAGTCAAAACATTTGTTTCCACGGAAGGAACAGGCTTCCTTTTACCACAAGGCTTTGAAGAAGAGGCAAGGCTTTGATAGATCTTGCTAACACAGAAAACAGTATACTTTTTAATTCAACATGATTTAAAGTAACCTAATCTAGTCAGTCAAAAACTATGAAATAAACAGTCTTCGGTATGCTAGAACTTGTTTTGCGAAACATTTGAATGGTTGGAAAAGTCCAAAGTAGTTTAGAAACCTTCCACCTCTGTTCTTCACTCACACATCTTTAAAATAAATATCTTCAGAAATCCTTTGGTAGTAAAGGATGAATGGTTGAATATGGTGGCCAGAACTAGAATAGCAAAGTAGAACAGAACAAAGTTACTCTTATCCTGTGTTAACTGTAGGTGGCAGCAAAGCGAAGAAACATTATGCAAAAAGAGAGATTTTCCGGATGCCAACATCATTCATATGTCTCTGCTGCTGGAGAAGTACAGTCTTAAATAATAGCAACTACTGTAGGTCCTTTAGTTGTCAATCTTTACTATAAATACTCATTTGAACATTTTGCAAAACAAGTTCTAGCATATTAAAAGAATGTTTGAAAACTCATTGAAAATGCCATCTGACTAGATACAGTAACATTATGACAAATTAATATTGTGATTGACAGTCCATTTTAGAACTGCTTTGAACAGTTTTAGAACAGATGCTTCTTTGCTACATTTGTTAATTAAGTCTAGTCTTATAAAATTAGACATTCTTAAATGAAAAGCATTCCTAAGATCTCCAAGAGGTTCTCCAATAAAACCAGAGATCAGACTTCATATATCTGATACTTTTAAAGTAGAAAGCGAGCAGTAAACATAAAAAGAAACACTTTTGAAAAATCAAGTTACTTTTATACATCATAAAGAAGCAATAACACTTTTTTTTTCAATCTTTTACAAATTATCTTTAAATGTAGTGTTTCTAGTATTGTGCTTTAAGGCCTGATCTTGCAAAGAGCTTTGCATAGGCCGACCCGTCTACCTTCATGAAATCCCATTGAGTCCTTTGCAAGACTGGAGTCTTAATTAAGAACCTAGTATCACAACCGCTTTAAACTTAAAAAAAAAAAAAAAAGAAAGAAAACCAGGCAAAGTATGCTTAGCCCTCCAAAGAGAGTGGAAGAGAAAGAGGATAAGTACAAAAAGGACTGTCTCTTATAGTAGTCAAACAATGAAATAGTTCCAATATGCTCTACCAGTCATGGCTGAGTTTATCTCAACATAAGTTGTTCACCTGAGGTTAATTCAGGAAGAGCATACAATAGCTCCAGGAATTTGGGGTTTCAGATGGTCAACAGTGTTATGCAATCTGGCTTAACAAGAGGGAGACTTGAGCTGTTTGAATTTGTTTCGCTGACTGTAGTGTCAAAAGAGGGAAGGCATTCTACTGAGAGTACATCTACAGTATTGATTTAGCCAGCAGCTGAAGAAAAAAAAGGATTGAGAATTTGTAATTTAACAGGAGGTTTGTTTGAGAAGAAAGACAAATAATACAAACTGATTGTTACTAGAGAAATCATAGCTTCAGTGGCATTGGGAAGTCATCAGAACAAAAGGGATACACCTGATATACACTGTGTTTCAGTGTCTCAACATATAGACTGATGTGGATATTTTAAGGATCTGTCAAGACCAAGAAACTGTAAGGAAAACTGGATAAAGAAATACAGTTCATCAGCTGATTGATTAGAAGGGAAATAAGACCCATGTCCATATGCTGTGACTGGCATTCTGGTAACTGATTTATTTATTATTTGCATTACTGCAGCACCTAGAAGCTAGGACTAGGACCCCATTGTGCTGGGTGCGGTACAAGCACAGAACTAAGAGATGGTTCCTTCCCCCAAAAGAGCTTATAGTCCAGTGTAAACCAAGAGACAACAGATGGATACAGACAGACGAGACACTATTGGTCATCAAGATAATTAAAGGTTTTAGCACATCGGCAACCTAATCATTGTCAAGTTCTTTGTAGACATCATGGAAAAGGGGAGTTTTAAAGGAGGAATGGGAGATGTTAGGTAAGGCGGGGATAGGCCAAGAAAGTGAAGACAAGCTCGTATTTGAAGCAATAGAGAAGCGGGATGCGAAGAGAAGTGGGATGCGAAGAGAGGAAGGAGGTCAAAATGTTAGGCTAGGAAAATGATTGCAGTGGCATTCTGAATGGAAATGAACAGAGCAAGATTGCATTTGTCAAGGCCAGGGAAAAGGCTATTGCCATTATCAAGACATGAAATGATGAGAGACCGGATGAGAGTTTTAACTACGTGGATAGATAGGAAGGGGCTCTGTAAAAGACAACTAAGTTCTCAGATCAGTGTAGGGAAAAAGCAGGGATCAGGTAATGGCCTTGGGTATTTGATCTGCAGTAAAAGGAAGTGCAAAAAAAATCCTTCTCAAAAACTATGTCAAGCAAGCTGGCCAAGGTCATTTTGGACACTGGGAAAGAAAAGTGATCAAAGGATTGCCAGGCCTAGTTACCAATGTGTTCTCAACCAGCTTCTTCTAAAATAAGAGGTTTTTTTCTGCACAGTTCTTTTATAAAGTAAAACAGTAAAAAGAAATTTTCATTTACGTTATGTTACAGTTAGCAACCGTTAATAAGAAAATGTATAACCCCCAAAATACAGTAAGTCAATGAGTACATTTTAATATGTCTGAAAATGGCTACTCAATAGGATGAGCTTGCATGCCTCCTCTCTGTTGTCTATTACTATTCCATCTTCCTCTTTTACTATTGTGTTCCTATTTTATTCCTGAATTTACACTTACAACAACATTTATTTTTCCCTCTTGTTTGGAAGTATTTGTTTTGTCTGCAAATTTAAAAAATGCTCCCCACCTTTTTCCCCATAGTATCCAGTATATCCTCTTTTCCAAAGTGACTTTCATATGATACAGCAATAAATTATTTCACAGATGGGCCATTCTTGTTCTTCCTGTACCTGATAATAATTATCATAGTAATCAGACTAAAAGATCAAGTTTCATTTCTCATGAGATTCCATGTATTTTAGACAGATCTAGTAAGACTCATCATGTTGTAAGTATGGTTTAATTTTTGTATAATTATATTTGTATGCATTTGTGAAACTTTTGCCCAAATGGTTGTATTGTTTAGCACTCTCAGAACATATGCCTGTAATCCCCAATGTGTTCCAAATACCTCCAACATTTGTTGTTGTCTCTTAAGCCCAGTCTGTTTGTTTTGTCAGGGGTCCAACAAAGTTTATGGAATATTTTAAACTCCATCAAACTAGAAGCAGCATCTTTTGTAACTCTTACTTCAGTGTAACTGGTCACTTTCTGTACATAAAAGTTCAAATCTCCCTGATATAATTTTAAATAATGGAAGCTCTTGTCACATGGTCTAACAGAAAATGAGGGTATTTCAGATGCCTGCTTATGGTGCGGTGTTTACATGACTATTTTGATTAAAATTCCACCAATGTTTGCCTTAAAATTTTCCTTTCCAAAGATATTTTTTAGGTAGTTCCTTAATGGTAAATATTGCCAGTGTCTGTTCTTGTGCAAATCAGATTTGGTTTGGTTTGGTTTGATGCCCATGAACATCTCCTTGTAATAAAGACCTAAGGGCTAAAGAATACTATTTTCTGGTGGACCAATCTTTGCTGGTGAAAGAGAGAAGCTTTTGAGCTTACACAGAACTCTTTTTCAGGACCAGTATACCCACAACCTGAAGAAAAGCTCTTTATAAGCTCAAAAATTTGTCTCTTTCACCAACCGAAATTGGTCCAATAAAAAATATTACATCACCCATTTTGTGTCTCTAATATCCTGGGACCATCATGGCTACAACACTGAAACCATTTCCCATCAAATTCTTATAATATAACTGACACGATGCCCCATATTCTTCACAGAAATATTGTTATAATATGATTAGAACATAACTATGATATATTTTATGCACGATAAGGCATTTGAGATATCATTGGAAAGCCCCCCTTTATGCACCAATGCTAGGGTTAAATATAAACTGCCCCTTTAGCTTTGATTTACCTAACCTCAAAGTCCCTGTATCTATGAATATTATAAGTGCAAGAAGGGCTGGACTGAGCTTTCTACAAAATTCATCAACAAATCCTCCCAATAGCCAAAGGAGTGGATAATAGAGAGAAAACTCGAGAGCTCTGTCCTATTAAGAACTGAGTGTACAGTTTCCATAGTGCTCCTATTCTTCTTGGGTTGAACCATCTTTGAATATTTTATTTCACGGTGTTACACTGAAGATTTTACTGGTTCCATTTTTCTTGGCTTGACTAAATTCATAGGAGATTGTTTCCAACAGGACTATATGCAAAATAGCTAAAACAAGGCAAGATAAATGCATTATCACACTGCAGTAAAGCAAAAGAAATGGAACTACAAAAAGTTCAAAAACTTTTAAACATGTGTAGTATTAAAATGTTTGTGTGCCAAATTATTTATAAAATTAAAGGAAGACAATTCAATTATTTCATCACAGTGACACATTTTAAGGTGATCAGATTCTAATTGCATTGTAAAATGCCAGTACAGTTATTACATGTAAATAGGTCCATCACTAGAAAAAAAATTATCAATATTATGTGGGACGGTAAGTAAGCAGACACAAAGTCCGAAGTATTTGAATTCGTACAACTATAAATCCATGATTTTTGTGTGTACCTACAACTGAAATTGTGTGCAGACATTGGGCATTGTCTGTGTGCTGGTTGGGTACATATTTAAGAGCATGCACATGGTGGAAAAATATGAATCTGATTTATATAAGATATATAGTCATGACCTCCATTAAAAAGCTCCATTATTTAAAAGTATGCACCTTTTATTCACTTTTTATTTATAATTTAACAACTCATTTCTCTCTCAATGCTGTGTCAGACTTACAAGTCCTTTGGTACACCTTTCAATGTTAAACTAGATGACTGAAAAACTGGTGGCATATACAGTAGTGGGTGAAGACTGCAATGTAAGTTAAGTCACTCATCATCCATCAGTGGTGAAGCTAGACTTTGTCTGGTTAAAACAAAACTAGGTGACAGGTCATGCTGTCATATGGGTGGAAGTTGTAAAGTCTGACAAAAATGGCTGAGAACTTAAAAACTGGATGGTAACTGACTGTGAATCCCAGTGATGATTGATCCCAGCAATATTCTAAAGAAAAAGTTGAAGCTTGTAGCTTTTTCCATTGCTTCACACTGACTCCACAGATATCCTAGGCTTCAGAGTTACACACAGACCAATGACAATCCTGGAATCTTATTATATAGATATTCTAGACTGGCACTGAAGAACTAGCCCATACTCTGATTATGAAATGACAAAGCTAGGAGTGGGGAAAGAAACTAATAATTAGTCTATGATTTAGTTTTGTATTTACATTAAAAAAGTTTATTTTGTAATTCCTTACTATAGAAGTAGCATATCTTAATGGGTGAAAAAAACCTATTAATTACAATAAATATTCCCTAATCTTAGCTGAAGTTTAGCACAGTAAAGTTACTCAAGAATATTCCTCTTGCAGGTGAAATAATGCTTGCACCTATTCACAGTTAGTATAAAAATAAATTGTGTTTGTCCATCAGTCCATTTGGTCCATGAACATTATGGGTATGCATAAAGACTGAGGGGTAAATCCAATTCTCACTTTTCTGGGGTACCCAATAGGTTCAGTTATGAGCCAGGTACTCTCCTGTCTGTATCTAAAGCTTGGATTTTAGGGTCAAGGGCATGCTGCAGGTGTACCCCACCACTGCAGCATTTAGCTCCAGAGGATTTGCCCTGGATAGCAGAACTAGAATATCCGCTGCTGCACAGATCCTCTGGTTCCTTACCCTACTCACCTGTAAACATACAAAGGTTTGGTGCTGCATTCCTGGGTTTGATGCTGGGTGAACAGTGCCAAAATGAAAGCCTACTTTGACAATTTACAGAATTGGGGAAATCTAAAAAAGGTACAAGTCAAATTTCATATATTCCTTGCCCATTTTAAGGCTGGTTGAGAATAGGAGGAGTTCAAAGGTTTTCCAAAGTATTTCCTCAAGATTGCTTCCACAATTGGGAGATTGTAGACTTGTAAGAGGAAAAGATTGTAAGGAATCATGTCCTTAACAGAAATAATATTTCCTTTACTTAAGCAAAGGCTTGCAATGGTTACCTGACAGCTAGAATAGTGATCTTGCATTTTCTCCCCTATAGTTGAACCAAATCTGTTTTAAATTGAATCCACTGAACTTGGGTGCCTGATTGGCCTCACGGACATGCTGGTGAAATGAAGGAGGCCATAAGGGTTGCCAACCCTCCAGGATTATCCAGGAGTCTCCAGAAATTAAAGGCTAATTATTTAATTAAAGATTTTGTCATGTGATGACACCACCAGGAATATGTCAAACCAAAATTGGCAACCTTGGAGGCCAGTGAAAGGAAACAGATCAATGATGACGAAAGAGGGAAAGGAATAAGATACAGGAAAAGCGAACTGCCACAAAAGGTATAAAACATTGCCAGATACTGCCACATGAGCTGTATATTTTGAGCCAGATTGTGGCTTTTACTCATGGCTCACTTTGTGAGGATGGGGAAGCGAAAAGGAGCTGTGCTGCAGTAGAAACCAGAGCCGAAATTTTGGCTGACTCAGCCAGAGCTCTACTGGGTATTCTAAAGAATTTAAAGTGGAGTGGCAGTTCTGCCATCCTTAGGGAGGCTGCAACATGCACATCCCGCTTCATATATTGGCTTAGTTTGATAGCCAGTACAAAACGGAGGGACACAGGGCCCCATGCTTATTCTCCACCATCCATGTCTCTTTTCTGTTAGTACCACTAAGCACACTAGCTTGGAGCAGTTTTCATGCCGAGGGGGCACAAAAACTGAATTGTGCCTGACCCTTATGCAAGGCTAGGAAGGAAAGGCTGTTTGTGCCCTTTTCTCCCTTGAATACCTGTGCTGGCCCAATTTGATGCTCAGCTTTTAGACAACTGAATAATTTCCATCAAGCATTAATTTTAGGTGTGCTTTCTATGCATGGATCCAGCAGACTTTTATTTAGTTGTCCGTGAAGGCACTAGGTGCTTCTCTATTGCTACTCATTTGAAGTGGAAGGTGCTCAGATATTATGTTGATGGGCAGCAGTATTAATCCCTATGGCAGTCAGACAGACAGTTCTTATTTATCAATCCTGTGGTTATGTACAGCACCATAACCATAGAATATGGACACCTACAGTCTTCATAACTAACTGGGATTTTTCTTTTACATATTTGTCACCTTTTACATTTTTAATTTTTGGTAAATGTTGATGCTTGTAAAAATGTATCTTCTGTATAGGCACAACATGAGCAGGAACTATGCCAGATTCCTTACATAGCTCGGCCAATGCCCTTCAAAGTGGCCAGTCCATAAAAGGATACCTTTCTTAGAGAAAGCCATAAGATAAACTGAGAGCTTACACAAATCCTCGATTAAAAACTCAACTGTACGCTATGTTAGGAGGACAATCTATCTCCCACTGTTGCCAGTGGAAGGACTCCCTTTGACTTCAGCAGGAATGAGGTTGGGCCCCTAGGAAATGGCATATTGTTACCCAGTCTGAGAATGTGTCAAGTGGTTTCCATTTCAGTGCAGATCACTGCAGTACAGAGGAAACATGAAAAATTAATGCCTTGGGTCAGGAAAGGAAATTTTATCTCAGAAGCTAGCAATCCAGGAGATTCTCTCTTAAAAACACACAGATTTAAACAATGACAAAAACAAGAAGACATTCCTGGAAAATGTGGCTAGAAATGCATCACAAATTAGAAACATATCTAAGAGAGTCTGAAGCCTATATCTGGGGAAATTTATTATTCAAAACAAAAGGTTAATTGTTATTGTGATGGGTTACCCCCACCCCTTTCCGGGACGCCTCCTGATGTACTGGGGTACCACTGAGCTTGCCTGTTCCACCAGCCTGGGCTCCCTTACACTGTCCTGCTGAGCCAGGCCCTCAAGCCTCCTCCAGGTAGGGACACACCCAGCTACAGAAAAACACAGACACACCCAGACACAGAAAGACACGGAAATCAGCTCTGCATAGGAAGACTCAGCTAGGGAATTGCCCAGCACTCAAGTGCACACCCCCTCTAGAGTGTAAACCCAAAATTGTATCATCTAGTGCTGCACAGAGAACTGTGCAGCATAAGCTCATGAAATTCGCTCCCTCCCTCAGTGTGGAGGAAGACATGCACAACTTTTTGCCCCCAGTTATGAATTCCACAAACTGGTTTTAGAGAAAACAAAAAACAAGTTTATTAGCTACAAAAGACAGATTTTAAATAATTATACAAAATGGCAAACAGATCAAAGCAGATTATCTAGCAAATGAAACAAACACGCAAACTAAGCTTAATATACTAAAGAAACTGGTTATAATAGCAATTTCTCACCCTCAATGTTGTTTAAGGAAAATTGAAGAGGTTCTTGAAGGCAAGCTGCTCTTTCTTGCAGCTTAAAACTCTAGGTATTTCTTTCACAGGCCAGACACTCTCTCACCTGAGTTTAGTCTTTTCTCCCCCTTTGTCATTGTTTCTTAGATGTTTTCAGCAGTCATCCTGGGGATTGGGGATTCAGTGAAGAACAAACCCTGATTGTCACTCCCCTGCCTTAAATAGGTTTTACATATGGCAGGAACCCTTTGTTTTCCAGCGTGGTTCTTCCCCCCCCCCCACCCCCAATCCAGTGGAAAAATACTGGTACTGTATCATGGAGTCCAGTACCAAGTGACATGATCACATGACCCTGCAATGTCAAAGCAGCCATGAGTCAAAGGCCATTTGTAGCATCCCAGGAAGGTGGGAGATTAGCATCTTCAAAGACCTGTTCTTCTTCCTAATGGTCCATTTACTTGTTCACAGCTAACCAGCCAGACTGTTTGCATTTTGTCTGATGGGCGTTCCCCAGGTGCCAACACTTTTGTAGTACAGATATATAGTCAATATTCCTAACTTTAGATACAGAAATGATACAAGCATACACCCAAAGAGGCTGTAACATGACTAGGCATGTTGGGGAGATAAGGAGTGGTAGGCTTCATCATTTCAAGGAACAGAGTTGCATATATATTCTCTCTGAACTCTGGAAAATGTGTTTCCCAAAGCTCCCTTGTGGTAATGTGGCTCTTCACAGACTCTAACGTGGCCCAAATGGGAGGGTCTCTTCGGGGTTCTTTCTCCAAAACACTCAGACTTCGATGTGTACAACCGTCTGCAGAGCACCAATAGAATGCTGGTAATATTTCAAACTGAGGAGAAAATCCATACAAAATTTGAAACTTAATTTGAGCAATATTTTTAACAATATCAGGCATGATATGTAGCATCTTGAGTACTACATGATTTGAAATATGTAAACCGATACATTGACATGGAAGAGTGAATTAATACTTCAGAGCTTGTCCCTAATTTTGCTTCTTTTTAAGGCCAGTGTAGCTGGAGAAAATATTTAAAGTGCCAGAACCCTGTAAGATCTGCAGGTTTTTCTTTTGGTACTTTTGAAAATAATCTCTGTCTGATCAATTCTAATTGATTTTAACTTGTCTGTGGTGATCCAAGTGCACAGTTTTCTCTCTTGAGCTGTCACCTGAATGAAAATAATTTAATTCAAATTGGGTATGTCAAGTCCTGCAGTGACAATATCATAGTTTGTTTTCACTTAATGCTAGAAGAGTGATGTAATTGTTTACCATGGAGAACAATAGAGTAATTGAATTAACTGCTGTTGAACATCTTGCAAATGTTTTTTCTTTCGCTAGTGTTACACTCTCAGTCATTGCTTTCTGCATTCCATTAGATTAAATGAGAGGTGATTAGGGTTAAAACAGGAAAACAACAAATAAAACTCCTCCTAACCAGACAGATGCACTCAGATTTACAATTTGTCAGTCTTTTACAATTCTGTTTATTGGTTTGATTTACTTTATGCAGAGCTGAAAAAATACATATATTCTTTTGCTGGGAAGGTCTGATCTCTCCCCTCTCTCCTCAAAAAATAAAAAATAAAAATAATTTTTAAAAAATCCCTAAACTATACAATTTCATCTTACTGACAGCTTTTTCCTGCAAGGAGCTGCTGTTGCCTGTTCCTCTTCTTCACCTATTGTTGCGGGTTTTGCTCTTTACACAACAAATATAATATGAAGACACGACAAGGGCATAGTGGGGTTCAAATACCCATGTTATGTACAATAACATGCAAATCTACTTGCATCCGACGAAGTGGGTATTCACCCACGAAAGCTCATGCTGCAAAACGTCTGTTAGTCTATAAGGTTCCACAGGACTCTTTGCTGCTTTTACAGATCCAGACTAACAGGGCTACCCCTCTGATACATGCAAATCCTAGTAACTTATACACAATGTTGCAGGTTTCTAAACACAGAACACACAGCGCACCACTAGAGGCCTCATGAACTATTTAAAGGGATACTACAGCTATCAGAGTCCACTTTTGCAGCAGTGATGTCCTTTTCCCTGGGCTTTCACTCTCCCATTGTAAAATATCCTTGAATGGGACAATAGGGCTCTTGGAGAACAGTATTCCTGGCCTTCTTCACATTAGTTATAATTATTTTATAAAATTGCACAACACTGACCCAGCATTAAGTCTTATAGTCTTAAACTGCCAGAACTCTCAGTTTTATTCTTTTAGCACTGTAAGAATTTTTGAATATTTCCAAGTGTGACAAAGAGATCCCTTTAAAATAATAATTAGAGATATATCAATCTCCTAGAACTGGAAGGGACCTTGAAAGGTCATTGCGTCCAGCCCCCTGGCTTCACTAGCAGGACCAAGGACTGATTTTTGGCCCAGATCCCTAAGTGGCCCCTTTAAGGATTGAACTCACAACACTGGGTTTAACAGGCCAATGCTCAAACCACTGAGCTATCTCTTTTCCTCACACTATTATACTCAAAACAGTCTTTAGTTTCTGTTCATAGGTAGGGCTAACCTCTGTTTTGTAAAGTTTCCTTTTTTTTTTTTTACCTTGAAGTTGTTTTGACTCTGTGTCCTTGCCTTGGATTGTTTCCCATTTAAAGCCTGAGTACTGCAAAAGGCTAAACAATTGTACCTTGCATTGTATCACTGGCCAGACAGGCTGGGGTGACAACTCCCCCTTGCCTGAGTGGGCCATTACTGAGACATCCCGGTGACTATTTTTTACTTTAAGTCCCTCCTGGGTGTGGTGTTCTGTCCCATCTAGTGTCACTGAGACCCTTAGAGAAAAAGATAAAATGAGTCTGCTCTACAGCTTTCGCTAACAGCCAGTTGGCTTTTAGCTCAGGCAGTAGAGGCTCATGCACTAAGCTGAATCCCAGGTTCAATCCCAACAACCGTGGTCTGTCAGTGTTACACATACATGCAATATAAATACTTTATTCCTTAAATATTACTCATGCATACATCTCACAATGATTATGAATCTTGACAAGTTACAAGCTTTCTCTGGTTACCTTAAAAACCTCTAAGGAAGGAGATTCCACCACCTCCCCAGGTAACCCATTCCAGTGCTTCACCACCCTCATAGTGAAAAAGTTTTTCCTAATATTCAGCCTAAATCTCACCCTCATGGAGCAGAGGCTCTGGAATTTCTGTGCATAGGCAATGTCAGAGGCTGAATATCACAGGGAAATGATTCAAAGGGATTGGGGTGCACCAGTTGTTAACCTGCAACCTGAAGTTAGGGCTGGCATAGCCCAGAGGCGAGGACTAAAAGGCTGGTGGGCCAGGAAGCTGATGCCTTGCTACCACAAGAAAGACTCCCCCTCATTGGAGGCAGGGGTAACAAAAAGTGACTCTCAGTCCTGAGTACCTGAAAACCATCACAACAAGTAAATCTTCTAAATAGTTTGAGTTAAAATTAATTACAAACTGGGTCATTTAAAAAATTTAGGATCTTTGTCACTCTTTTTGTCCTGAATTATCCTAACAATGGAATAATGCAGAAACTTAACACATTCTTTATAGTTAAAATTAACTGAAATCACATAGGTGATATTTTAAAAAAAATTGGAAATAAACTAAATTATTAAAAATGTATCATTATTAAAAATGTATCTAATTATTATGATTGTTTTGGCTACACACAGGCTCAACTAACTCTTAAGTGGACCCTATATGTCAGAGATAACTCAGCCAATCACCACCCTTCTTCTACAGTTAATTTCCATACATTTATTTTGGATGTAATGAATTAATGATATGAGGAAGATTAGACATGTATTGAGAGATTTCAAAGTGGATTGTGCTTTCATTGCCCTTTAAAGATTTTGTCTGCATCTTAGCTTGGACATCAGTTTCTGTTGGGCTCCGCATGCTCCATTTCACATTGAAGCATCACTCCTGGTGAAACGAAGGTAGGAGCAAAAGGGGAACCCATAAAACACAGACACCTGGGAGTCGGAGACTAGGCTATCTTTGCCTGGCCCTTCTTTACAAAGCACCAGTCTCAGAAACACAGTTTCTGAACCAATAAATCAATTGTAAATTAAGGCCAGATTAACCAGTATGCTTCAGCTGCTTTGCACTACTCTGACAATGCAAAATATCTGTAAACCCAGTTTAACTGACTACTGTACTCTGGCTGGTTTATACTGCTTTAGCATATCAGTGAGTCTGCCCTTAAAAGTTAATTAAAAAAAAATTATTTAAGGCTAACACTTTGTATCTTCAATTAATTGGAAATATTCTATGGTTACATTCTTGTGCGTTTCTTGTTCATCTATGAAATCTTTAATTTAAAAAAAACTAAGAAAATTCCTAGACAAAAAAATGGAATTAGGGTTGAGAGTACACATCAGTACCTTAATGGTGAAAAGCTTTACAGAAATGTTGTAATTATTCAAAATCCAAGCATTACACACCCAGGCAATTTAGAGATGAGGTTACAGTTAAAAGAAATTAAAACTTCTTAAAATAAAAAATACAGAGTTAAGACACCCAAACAACCTTAACTCTACCCTGTAGTGATCCCATGAGGAGGGGTAAAAAAGGGGAGGGAAAATCTAACATTTAAAAATCAGTTTCTTCCAATCTAGGCCCAAAATCATTAAAATGCCTTAATATAATGTGACAAGCAGAGTGTATTAATATATTTTATTGGACCAACTTCTGTTGGTGAAAGAGACATGATTTGAGATACACAGAGCTCTTCTTCAGATCGGTGTAGTTTGAAAGCATGTTTCTTTCACCTACAGAAGTTGGCCCAATAAAAGATATTACCTCACTCACCTTGTTTCTCCAATATCCAAGGGCGAACACAGCTACAACAACATTTCAAACATTAATATAATGTGTGTGATTATTGCATGAATTTCCAATGAAAGTATAGTTTGGGAAATAATTACAACATACTTGTTATGTTTTTCATCTTTAAATTGCTAATATATACTGTGAACCTCACTCCACCTTAACATAGGTTTTGCCAGGTAATATGTAATGTATGCATCTTTACATATATTTGTGTATAAATGGGCATGAACAATCTCATATCTATATGTTCTTACATATATAGTGGTGATAAGCTTGTGATAAATTGCCGAACTATGGGATAAACTATATTTATTGTCCATTTTTGACAGTTTGTCCTGCACTCTGTCAGCTAATCCATCTCCTCTGAGATGCCTACTACTAACATTCAAAATGGCTACAGTTTTTTTTAAAATCCTGCCAGATAAAATTTCTTTCTCTGCCCAAACTGTATAGAAATCCTCAAATATAATTCCTGTATCTCCCTGCAAAAAAATGACTCTGGATGGACAACAATCAGTACTGAACCAGATTTAAGATCCGATAACTCAGGGTATTTGGGGCTAGGAATAGGAGCGTAATATCATTGGACAGGTCATCTCAGTTTCCACTATAGTATGTAAGCACTAGCTTCTAATCCTGCAAAGGACTGAGATATTGGACCTTAATATGCTATTTCTCATTAATAGAAAAGCTATGTAGACATTTTTAGAAGATTTTCAACTGGATTAATTATAATTTGCCTCTTATCTGAGGCCTGTGCAGTTGGATTAATGGCAACTCAGGTTTTACAGGATGAAGGCTACAAAATGTAGCATAAATTTTAAAAACTTGCTCAAACATGGGTAAGATAGGTATTTTGCTAAGTATGTACATGTAACTCAGGTTAATGGGTCTGACGAAAAAGGGAGCCAAACTTGTTGCTGGGTAGATGAGAGATGGGGAAGACTACGGTATGCGCACCTCACCAAAGTGGAGCCTTCTGATTGTAAACTCTAGGGTATAGAAGGCTGACTAAGAAAATTTGATAGGGGATGAGAGGAGGACAGCTCTGTCTGAGAGAGCACGAGAGATCTCCTGAATGTCTGTCTCTGCCTGAGGCATTTTCTATTTTGCCCTGAATGGGGATTGCCAAACTACTTTGGGGGGAGCACAATAGGACTTAGGGGGCCTCCTCACTATTTTTATGTTTTGGGGACTTTTTCCACTGTGAATAACACCTTTTGCTGATGCAGAGAGGTTAGCCCCCTGGGAGAATTGACACTAGGATTGCCCTGGAGTATCCAGGAATTAAAGATTTAATTTTTAATTAAAGATTATGTCATGTGATGAAACCTCCTGGAATACGTCCAACCAAAATTGGCAACCCTAATCGATACTCTCATCACCTTGTTGCACTCAAGCACCTTCCGGCCTTCAATGCCTCATCAAGATACGTGGGTTCCTCCACAAAACGGTAATCCACAAGTATGGAATAAACTGGACTTGTGAATCCAGAGAAATCCACTCGGAGGGTTGTGTTATTTGTGGGTTGTATGGTATTACTGCTGTTCCCACTCTAAATCCTCCATCTTCTTCCTTTTAATGTGTCCTCTATATTTCCCTTTATAAATAAAGGGTACCTTGATTGATGGTTCATCCATTATGGAAGTGTCAGAGAGTATACATATGAGGTACCAGGCTAGTCATAGGGATGAGTACCCTTCAGGGATAATCAAAACCTTATAGGTAGGAAAGGTAGGGTTCCTGGCTACCATACATAGTTGGATGGAAGCACCACCCATTAGTGGCTAAGAACTCAAGCCATTGAAACCCACTGCAGCCAAAATAGAGAGTAACAAGGTAAGGGCTCCTGTTGATGATAGCTGCCTTTAGAGGTATGGTGACCCAAAAAAGCCTCCTTACGTACATACTCTAATATATAATGGTGTGTTTAAAGATTCCCTTTGTACATGTTTGGGATGGGTTACATGAGTAATGAAGCTTTCTGCCACAGTTGGCAGAAACAAGGGCCAGGTTCAGTATCTAGGGGTTCCTTTTCAATAACACAATGCAAAACCGGCTCGAGCCCCCACCTAGTGACCTAGGACAATTACATACGTCCCTCCTCGGTGCCTCTAAGAGGCAATACTTCCCCTCTCGCAAGCACAGAGTCTGAGTGTAGCAAAAGCCTTCTAATAAAGGAGGAAAACAATGCGGCATTATGTTGGGGAAACACCACAAACAGGCTTCATAACACAAAACATGAGCAAAAGACCCACTCCCAAGTAAGTTACGCAGTGTCCTTTTTCCCTCAGGGTCTTAAATCCAGCAACCCACAAGTCACCCAACTCACGGTTTCTGTCCTTGGTCGGTGCAGCCCCAGAGTTCAGAAGTTCATCTGCAGAGTTCGCCTCCCAGCTTCGGTGGAAGGGCTGGGGGGAGGCATAGAGGAACCTTACATGCTCGGGCCCTCAACGCATAGAACTCTATGCGTAGAACTGCTCGGGCCCTCGACGGCTGATTGCCATGCCTCTCTGGGGGTACTGCCTCAGTCCTCTCCACCAGCCGTTTCACTAGCCATGCCTCTCCACCGGCCAATTTCAGCTCTCAGTGATTTCAGCTGTTAATAGGGGAGTCTCACTGCTGGTGCACCTAGATAGTCTTATTGCAGCAGAACCACTAGCCCAAAGTAGGCCTAATGCTTAGACCTAGGTATCCATGATTTCATCTCTATGGCATGTAACAAGACTCCTAATTGAGTCTAAATTAGCTCTGTTATTACACAGTGGAGAGAGGAAGGGTCAAGGTGATGTTTGGGACCCACACTACCAGGTACAAATACCTGTCCCCAGCCTCTCTCAGTTCACTGGGCTTTGGAACCCATGTCCTTGCCTAGTGAGTGCTGCTTAGTTGAGGGTGAGTCCCTTAGTCATAAAATACCAAGTACAGATCTACTGTCCTTGATTCGCATAACCAGGATAAAAACCCTTTATTACTCCTGCCCCAATAACAAAGAGACTGGGGATCCCACAGCAGCCAAAGTGACCACAGCTCACCACCAGATGTCAGGGGAGAGCTCATTCTGATTCTGCTTACATCCATATATAATGTGGACATCCCAAATGTATATAAACATAACCTGAATACCAGAGCACCAGTACCTATTTTCATGTGTACTCTGTATTGCCTACATACAGGTCTTGCCTAAATGTGAAAGGCTACAATGACATAGCTGCAGTGTGGCTGCTGTGCTGCTATAATGCTTCAGTGTTAGCCGTTCTCCCATCGGTGATGTAGGTTATCCACTGCCCCAAGCGATAGTGGCAAATTTGATAGAAGAATTCTTCTGTCAACCTAGCACTGTCTATACAAAGACTTAGATTGGCTTAACTATGTTGCACAGGGCTGTGGATTTTTCACACCCTGAGTAATGTAACTGGGTCAATCTAATTTTCTAGTGTAGACCAGCCTTTGGATAGAGATCAAAATACTTATAAATGAAATATAACTGACTTTGTACAAGGACTGAGATATCTTTTTTGTACTGTAAGCAATAATACTGCATTTGCAGGAGAATAGCTTATTCTGAAAGTCTTTTGAATATTTAATTTCTAAAAAGTTGACATTAAACACTTTTCATTGATTTATTTGTAAATGTATACAGTATAAAGCCTCTTGATTAATTCTGAACTCCTGGATTCCTTTGGACTGTAACACTGAGGTCTTTAATATAACTGAAACTACTAAAGGGCTTTTTAAATTACATGACCTCTTCTTTTGATAATGCTAGCCTTCGTCTTATTTAGTTGCTGTGTGCTTTGCCCGTTGATAGCTTTTACATTTATTGTAAAACAAATATAGTACATCACAATATGAGTTTTTGCCAGCTCTTTTTGAGTAATTAGCAGAAAAGGCCTTGTCCAACAGAGCTTAAACTGGTACTGATCCAGCACAGTTATGATAAATGCCTGTAACATAAAGACACAAATTCCAATTGTATCCCATTTTCCTACACTTCTAAAACCCATGTTTCAAACCGATTTCTAGTGTGTTGTGTTATATTTATATTGCAGCCAACTGAACAAAATACAGCTGCTGCTTGCTAAGCAGTCAAGAAAAGTTTTCTTTCTTTTAAAAAGAAAACAACTTGTTCTCCCATCTTCTGTTTTCTGTTAATATTTTCTGATTAAATTATGCTGATATTATTTGGCTATCCAAATCTGGGTATTGCTTGGACTTTGGTTGTTAAGAAGGGGAGCGTTGCATCCCAGAGAAGTGTCAGGGCTAAAGCTTACAGTTTGAGAGAGAGGCCCAAACAAATACTTAATTTTTTTGTTTTTTGATAGTAGAGGACAGCAGGGCCCACCCCAAGAACAGCGAGGATTTAACTCCTACCAGACTCGCTGCTCCTTGTCTTTGAGCAGCATGAGGGAGGGAGGCTTTAGCCCAATCCTATGACAAAAGGACAGTGTGTGTTTGTGTGTGGAGGGGATCCTCTCTTGCTAACCCAGCAGGAAGTCTGTGAATATGTGGCCCTCCTTCCATCCCCCTACCATCCCAGCAGAAGGCTCGCTATGGAGAATGCCTAATTTTGGCCACCCCAGCAAAACCCACCCTTGCAATAACAGGGACTCAATACACAAAGCTCTGTTGCTGGGAGCAGCAGACAGTTCAAAAACAGGGACCATTTCTCCAGGGGAGGGGTTGGCAGGCCCCCATAGGACTTCTTTGCTGATGGGGTTCGGTATGGCATGAACCATTAGTGACCAGAGAGGACCCATCCTTAGCCACCCAGTGCTGAACAGCAGCAGCCTTTTCTTCTGCCCTGTAGTGACCCCCAGAACCACATAATTGTGATTTACACAGTTTAGTGTTTGTGGTCAAAGATTAAATCAAACTGATTTTTAAAGATACCTTAGTTCCCCCCACCCCATTTTATGGCTTCATTATGTGGCAGACTTAATTTGGATGCTCTAAATGTATATTTCCATATTTCAACATATTTTGATTTATTTTAAGATTAATCTTAAGTCTTCATTTAAGAACTCATAACACTTGGTTTTAGGATAATTGCAACATCCTAGTAATATATATATTTTTACTCTACTTACTGATACGTGCTCTTAACCTTGACTTTAATATTAATGTATTTTTTTCTGGGAATTTCCTTGTGTTTTGGTAACTAAAAATGTCATACACAAACACTAAAGGAGATGCTAAAATATAATATTACCATGAAATATTTCTAATGATTTGATGATATGAAGTAACCTCTTTAATTTTTATGGCCATACTCACCCATACACCTTGGTTGCTTTATACTACTCTGGAGAATCACAAAGCACACACTACTCTACATTCCTCTGCAATTCTTCCCCTCAATCATTCCTCCCTGGTATCCTTCACTCTCTTCTACACATATAGACACAGTTTTCCCCACCTTCCTGAGCAGATGTGGCAGGTCTAGTAGCTTTTGGGAATTTTTTTTTTTTAAGATTAACGGTAAGCTTTTGCCATTATTTTTTAATAACGGAAAGTTTATCTGTTACCAGATGCTGATGCATAAAATCTCATCAGTAGAATGTCCTCTAGACAGTATTTGGTCCTGCCATGAGGGCAGGGGACTGGACTTGATGACCTCTCGAGGTCCCTTCCAGTCCTAGAATCTATGAATCCTTCAGAGAAACTCATAAAGAATTGCCCTGTTTCAGAAAGGCCTTCATTTTCATTGTTCTTAATGGGACTGAAGCCATGGGCTGCTCTTGCTTCTGGTGTCATCTTTCAAAATGGCTACCACCTCCCTCTGTTCCCAGTAGGAATGAAGCAAAGATGCTCTCAGGGCAGATGATGGTCCCCTATGCTGAGACAAGGCAGAAGTTGGAAGGTGTGTAGTGAATGAGGCAGGGGTCTGCAGGAAGAGAAAGTCAGGTCTGATGGTTAAGGCAATTGAATGCTACACTTGAATATTTCTTTATATCCCTGCCTCTTCCAGAGAGTTCCTATGTGATATTGGGCAAGTCACTTAAAGCAAACTTTTCATAGGTGGTCATTAATTGTGTGTTCCTCATTTTCTGGTTGTCCAACTTGATACCTGGGGCTGTGAATCACAGAAGTGCTGAGCAATCACATCTGCAACTGAAGTCAATGCAACTGAAGTTGTGCTTTAAATGTTTAAAATGCTGCACAATGCTTAGTATTTGAAAAATCAGTCCATGGGTGCCTTAAATTGGGCACTCAAAATTTACAGATACTTTTAACCCTAATTTTGCTGTTCTCCTGTTCCCTATCTGTAAAATGAGGATAGTATCACCCCCTCACCTCACAGAGGCTGTAGCGAGAGGTCTGCCACCTTAGGGACAGTAGGAGCTGGGGGCCAGCCAGACTTATTCCGAGGCAATGGACTATTAAAGAACAGGTGCTTAGGGACTGATAGTCTGAGGAGAAGATCACCAGGCCCAGCTGGGAATTGGAGCCTGGTGACTGAGTAGTGGGGACTGCCTGCTGTAGACTATAAAGGAAAGAAACCTGGAAACAGGAGGGACCTAAGCCCAAGTGATGGGGGTCTGTGAGCTTTAGAGATCAGCAAAACATTTAGGGAGTAGACCAGCTCCTACACATGACCAAAGGAAAAGGACCTGGTTTACCTGTTGGTTGTAAGTTAAACTATTTTAATTTGGGGAACAAAAAACCCACACTGAAGAAAGGGGACTGAAATAATGCTACTGATGAGTGTTTCCGCCTGCTTCCAGGTGTGATGTGAAAATAAATTCCTCAGATACTGTAGTGATAAGCACTATATAAAAGCCCAGGAGGAAATTAATAATTTGAGTGTTTGACCTTGCAACCTTAATAATGTTCTTTTGCGAATTTAATATATAGATTTTTAGGTTATAGGTTTTACTAATTTAAACAAAAATGGAATGGAGGAAAGGGAGCTCTCTCCACAATAGCTGTTCTTTGCTACTTGCTTCTCTCTTCTGCGTTTTCTTTTCTTAGCTATCTTCATCACATGTATCTCCTTCCACATTTTAAAGCACAATCTCAATGATGCCTTCCTTAAGTTCTTCTGTTTACCTGCCTTATCCGGGCCAGTTTAATTTTCCCTAATGAGGTGCCTGCTATCTGTCTGGCTTAAGTACAACCCAGAATTCTTTGCATGGCTAAGTCAAATGGCTCTAAGCTGCCATAGAGTTCTAAGCCAAAACACCACTTGCAGCTACAGGTCATTATGGGAAGTTATAACTAGTTATTTTTAACTAGTTCATCCGTAGAAGTGTGTTGTCAGTTTCCAACTGGAATGTGCTAGCAGGAGTAGTCAGGGGTCAGAAGCACCCCAGGATAATAGTCATAGCACTTAAATGAGCCAAAGTTCCGGGACTCGGAAAATCATGGGGCATAGGTGAGCACTGGAGGCAGGTACTGGCTATGCATCATCAGAAAAGCCCCTTCAAAACAGAAAGCCAATGAGGGGAGCAAGAAATGGAAATAAGCAAGTCTCTAAAATAAAAAATAAATTTGAGGTAGGCTGAGGAGATATAATTAAATGGTCAGGGAAGAAGTCTGCAGTTGAGTGTGGAGGCAAAGCTTAGATTTTAAAATAATAAAACTGTAAAAGTTATTGCATATTGTCTGAAAAGAATGCTGATAATTATTTTTAAACTTGAGAGCTGTCAGTACATTTTGTGGCAATACCCATTTCCAGTCTGATTTGCTGGTTTTACCTTGTTCCTCCAAAATACAGGATTGAAATGTGGATTTCTAGGGTAACTAATTTTGAAGATAAACATAAAAAGTCACTTGTGTTGACTTACTGATGATGATTTAAGTTCCTAATCACATTGTGATTTGAGGAAGCTAAATAAAAAGAAATAAATTTGGGAGGTAGAATGGACAGCAAAGATGGTCTTCTGTGATAGAGGCCTGTGTATTCTCTACTTCCTGCTCCCTCTTTGCTCTCTGTCTCGCTTACCAAAATGTGTGGTGGTGGTCTTGAAGTCATTTGCAGCCATGTTTTCAACATAAGTATGTGTAGGGTGACCAGATGTCCTGATTTTATAGAGACAGTCTCGATATTTGGGGCTTTTTCTTATGTAAGTGCCAATTACCCCCCACCCTCAGTCCCAATTTTTCACACTTGCTATCTGGTCACCCTAAGTATGTGTACAGTGCCCTTCAAGGCTATACATCACAGCCTACCCACTGCCAACTGTTGGATAGGGAAGCAAGTCAACTGGCACCATCCAAAGAGCCCAGAAATGAGAATGAGCCAAAACATCCATTCCCAAAGCTTTTTGGAAGAAATAAAAGGTGGTGGTGGAGGGAGGGGAGTTACAGGCAATTTCTCAACAGACATCAGATGAAGGGAAAGGAAGGGAGGGTGACGTGTCCTATGGAGGGCATGCAAAATAAAGAAATTAGATGGATTAGATAGGAAATCTAAATTTTGTTTGGGTTCTCTTGGACTTTGGGGATTCATATGAAGTTCCAAATAAACCACTAGGGCAAAATTAAATTTCCCATTTTGTTTGCTGAAACTACAGGACACTAAAGCTGCTGGTCCATTCCAATTCTACATAGAAATATCTGAAAATTAGGGTTTATACGTGGAGTGTGGGGCACAAATACAGTCCTTCACTGTAGAATGGTTTCCACTGAGTCTTTGGAATAAAACAAGTGAAACAGTACTCATTCCTTAGAGGACAAGTGAAACTTTTAGGCTCCAGGTCTGTATAATATCACAAACACCATTATGAGATCACTCAAGTAATTTAGAGCTAGCTAAAGAGCTTTATTCATCTCTGACACTGGGGTAAATTAGTATATCTCTACTCATTTCAATGGAGTTATTTCTGATTTACACCAATGCTAGTGAGAGGTGAATCAGGACCACATTTTCTGAATTTGATCCCAGGCCATATTATTATTATTTTATTTATTTTATTAGGCTTTCAAATAAGAAAAACATATTATTTTCATCTATTTATACAAACTCCAAATTGCTGTGAAATGCTTTTCCATTCCTTTTTGCTAGAAGCAGATAGTTACTGAGATTTTTCTGCTACAGCTGATGAGGCAAACCTTTATAGAGATTTTGGCAGATATTACTCCTGCATATAGAAGAATAGATAATGCACTTAGAAAAAGCTCTCGGGACTCCTGTGAATCTTTTTATATCAACTAATAAATCTAGGACATCTTAGCTTGACAGTCCACTAATTAAAATTCACTAGCTGAAGTGTCTTGTTTATAGAAAAACCTTTGTCTGGGTCATTAGCTTTTAGAAACATTTGTAATCTTCCAGGAATTTGATTCCACTGGTAAAGCACAGGGGGCTGCTCGCTGGCACTTAAATGAACAGTGGAATACTTAAGTATGACACTATGAAGTAAAGATATGAGGATGGGGTTGTTGGTTGAAGTGCCATAGCAATGAAGGAATTGTCCTAGAGGCTTTTACAATGTATAGCTGAAAAGTTACAATAAGAAAATGACTGCTCCAAACTGTGATAAAAACTTGCATTAAAAATGACGGTCCTGATTCTGATCTGTCATGTGTTTGCACTTAGGTAGTCCTACTTACTTCAGTGGGAATCACTCCTGGTTTAAACCTTTGAGCTGAGACGAGAGCCCACCCAAAGTTTTGATACGAAATTAACTGTTGAAATAGTTTAACCCTTTGGTGATGTATACAAAGTAGTTCTTCATTAATTCTCACTTTTGTTTCACTAAACCACAAATTTAATGCTGTACCTCTGACAATAGGTCTCAACTCCAGCCAGTATGGCTAAGATAGAACAGCCACATGCTATAATGAAATATTATCTGAGTAAAAGTTTATTATTTTTATAAAATATGCAAGATTAGAAATCTGTACAAATTTTAGTGGCCTGTTCGATATTGTAGCCACTTTTATGAAGAGTAAATTGAAAAACAAAAAAAAAACAAAAAAACTGGCACTTTTCAACAAAGTATGTGATTAATGTATGTACTTTTAATCGTGTTTGCTCATTTTCTTTTTTAATGCACAACTTTCAATAATCCACAAGTCTCAAAGTCATCATCATGAAGTAGTAAAGTTCTGCCATAAACACGTTCTCCCAATAATTAATTTAATTGGTAAATAAAAATGCAATGAAGAGGAAAGGAAAACAATTAATGGAAATGACAGTAAGTGGTCAAAATAAGTAAAGAAGGAATGACAAAGGGGAAGAAGGGGAAAAGTTCAGAGTAAAGGAAACATGAACTAGACAGGCATGGAAGTGCCCAATCAGATTATGTTTTTGGCTCTGAGGAATAAAAAAAGTTATTTATCTCACAGTTTTTAGAAGATGTGAGGAAGAGGATAAGACATGAGGGGGAAATGACCAAACAGATTGGTTAGGAAGCAACTAGCCTCTGCCCATTATTCTAGCTGTGTTGGATAAGTCTAGAGATAGACTTATTATTATTGAGTTTTCCTTTTTGTGATTGAGGGTTTCATCAAAGGAAAATTCTCCTCTGGGAATTTGCTGTTTTAGATTGCATTTTTAGGCTTGACAATTCAACTTTTTAGGTAACTATTAACAAAAATTGTGAAACAGATGATAATATCCTTCAGATTACATTAACTAAACCTAAAACAATTTCCTTTGCTTCCTGGTCTTTGAAGAATGAAACAATAATACTAGGCTAATGTGATTAAAGTGGTTAAAACATAAAATGTGACTTCTATTTAAACTGTTGTAATTTGGATTCTAGATATGCCTTTTAAAAATAATCCTCTAGTTTGTCAATACATTTTTAATTGCTATTCTTTTAAATATAGGTGCCAATATTTTGGCATTTTGCTCGGGTGAAACCAGCCAGGGAACACTTATTTACCAAGCAGCCCTATCACCAAGGCCCTAGCACTCTGAGGTGATTTGGTCCTAAAGTCAGTGGCAATCTCCCTGGATTCTGACACATTCTGGTAGAATTCTGCTACAGATTCAGATGAATTATACTGTAGATTTTTATTGATTTAAGTATGAAAATGAATAATAAAATCAGTTTAATAGCCCCTGTGCTATTTATTTCAGTATTAAATTCCGTTTATTTGTAAAAAGAACAGGAGTACTTGTGGCACCTTAGAGACTAACAAATTTATTTGAGCATAAGCTTTCGTGGGCTACAGCCCACTTCCACACCTTCAAATTTCAGTATGCCACAGATTGCATACTGCATCATAACAGTTGTTGGAGGGAGCTGGAGGGAATGGTGAGCTTAATGATAGGCTCTGCCTTTTATAGGCAGGGCCTTTGGAAGTACAGCTTCCATTAGGAGGAGTTTCCCTTTGTTGAGGGAAAGCACTAGTTATATTTCCCTGAACATAGGAAACCCTCACCCACTGCAGTCTGAGTCCCAGTAGCTCTGACTATAAAGGCCAGCTTTAGTATGCATGTTGGTCCTTATCCTGGGAGGAGAAAGCAGGGTAGTGGCTTTTTCCTAGGATTGGTTGACAAAATGTAGTTTCCATCAAATTTTTCCATGGGAAAAAATGCCCATTTTGGCCACACAAAAAAAGTGACTTTCTAATGGAAAACCTAAACAAAAAAAATCATTTTGAATTCATGTTTCTGTTTAAAATGTTTCATTTCAACTTTACATTTTGAAACAAAGTGGTTGAAGAATTTTGTTTCGAAATCAAATTTTTCAAAATATTTTTGTTTGCAGTCTTTTGAATTTGGCTGCTTCAGGGATTAAAACAAACATCATAGCAGAATTTTCCATGGGATGTTTTCTGACAAGCTGTACTTTCCTGACAGATCCTAGTATGCTGTAGGGATTTGGAGGGCTGGATAGCAGTAGGCTCCAGACCATGGTAGAAAGAGGTATGGGCCTGATGCCCCCTTACACTCTCCCTTGAAATTGATTTAAAGGAAAGGGTGATAAAGGCTAGGCCTCCTCTACAAGAGGGTTTCCAAAGGTATTTTGGAGGGTGAAGGGTGAACAGGTGCAGTTAACTTGAGGGTGATATAGCAGGAAACTGGGGATAGGGAGGAGAAAAGGACATAGAGTAAATGGTTGGGACATAAACATTCACAAATACTTGAAGGCTGTAAACAATCAGAATGGAGATAAATTATTTATTGGATGGAAGGTATAAGTAGGAGTAATAGGATGAAATTAAGAAAGAGGAAATTTTAAGCTAAATATCATGGAAATTTTCCTGACAAATCTATTAGCCAGTGTAATACTCTCTCAAGAGAAGTGGTGGAGGCCTAATCAATTAGCACGTTTAATACTGGACTGAACAAAACACTAATTAAATGTCCAGTAGGGAACAATCTTGCACTAATAAGAAAATAAAGTTAGATGACCCAATGAGATTTTTCTACCTCCAGAGTACATTATTCATTCCCTGGAGCGTGCCCTTGGTTCTGGAATTTTGCTATCAGCTAAAGTCCAAATTTAGTATCTTTTATAGGATGTGGTTTATCTATATCTTTCTTTGTCCAGTGTGTGCTGGGAATTATGTCAGTGGATCTGGCTTGTAAGAGAGGGATGGGTTAGTTTGGTTGACAGTTGCTGGCAATAGATTGTTATAAATTCTGAGGTGTATAGCACAGATCACCATGATATCTGTAAAATAAACAGTTTAAATTTTATAGTATTATTTTTATATACCAACTGCATTTATTTTATGAATCAAAGTTGATTGTTTGTAGGCATATGAAGAATACTTTGAAGATGGCAATATATATATATAAAGAAAATTATATAAAATATTTGCTATCCACCAGGCTTTAATTTGCATGTAATTTTAGTTGTAGATGTTCTCAAAACTTTACATCCTATTGATAGTTCTACCATTGTTGTAAATCACGAAAGCCCATAGAAGAAAACTCCCAATATTTTTACAAAGCAGTGAGTGTATACCATCTCTCAAGAATCATTTGAACTTGAATCTGTGATCTACGACAGGAGCTCAAGCAGAAAATTGTGAAGAAATTTACTATTCAACAAAAACATGCATTTTAAGCATGCTTTTCTTGGCCTAATTCTTAGAGCAGTTTTGCATGTAGAACTTCTATAGGCTGCAGAATCTGATCCATATTTGTTTCTGTTTTGACTAGTAAATGAAAAAAAATTGCCAGCAATTCAGCACTGTGGTTAGTAGAGGTACTTATGAATAATGACAGTTGAATTAAACCCAACTAAACCACCTCATTAACAAGGAAATAAATGAAGGTCAGCCTGAAGATATGGCACTTCGTGGAGACAACTCCAGACAGAGGTCAGCTCCTCTGAAATAACATGCTTTGCCAAAGTTCCTGATCCCGGCCTGCACAGAATTAAAGTTATCAGTATAATTTCCTGTACTCAGATGGTTTATTTCCGAGAAAATATATTGGCTTTATCGACATTCTTTGTAATGTTTGCTCGTGAGGGAAGGTCGTGAGAGAGGGGTACAAGGTTAAGTGGGAAAGGCAAAAAAGAGGGGGAGGGGTAACAAAAGGAAGTTGTAAAACAAGTTGATTAAGTCTAGTTTTGTATGAACTTGTTTAAATAGATTCCAAACACCAAAATCTATCTTAACTCTTCACATAGCTTTGCTTGAGAACAGAAAAATGAAGTGGACATACGTTGGAAACATATTTAAGTTTTCCTTTCTCTTTGTAGCCTCTTTAACATACTGTCCTGAGAAATGAGAGATGTGGGAAATTGCTGCAAAGAGTAGTTGAAGAAAGGATAGCAGGAAAAGGGAGGAGGGACAATTATGAAGCACAAATGAATGAAATAACATTATTTAAGCTTTCAAGGACTTTAGAGAAAAAGGATTAAAATGATTGCAGGAAAATACCTAAAATGCTCTCAAAAAGAGTAGATGGGGAAGATATTTTGAAGGGAATTGAAGGAAATATACACACAAATAAAGTCAGTTTCTTGTTTCTATTGACATCAATGGCAAAACTTCAACTGCCTTCAATGGGAACAAGATAAGGCCCAAAATAAGTGAGAGCAAAACAGTAGTAGCATGAAAATGTTAAAAACTGCAAATGAAACTTATCTATGGTAATTCCTGTAATTAGTGAAGGGGTTTTGCTTGTTAAACTGTATTATATCCCACCTTTGTAAAGGAGGGAAGCAGCTTTTGGAAACCATGAATGAAAAAATGAAATGAATAAGTGGATAAACATTTTATTACAAATAATGTAAAATAAATAGAGTCAAGTCATGTAATGAAATAGAGCCTGATCTGCAAAGTTCAGATTTGGATCTAAACTTTCCCATAATTTGGGAGCGCTCCAATCATGGGTTCCAGATCAGGCTCATTATAGAGATAAGCTCAGGCCATGAACTTGGACCTGAATCTGAACTTTCCCAAAAATTGAGAACTTTTGGATCTGAGGTTCCAGTTTGGGCCTCTCTAACAATATATGTACCATTTTGAACCAGGGGCCACAGACTTTTCACATGAAACATTTCTGTCCATTTAAACATTTACAGTTCTTTTTTACTATGAGATTGAGTTTGCACAGAGAGAACAAAATAATGCTAGTGTTACTCTTAAGCCCAGATCAGAGCTCATGATCTCATTTAAAGCAGCTTTGATCAGGGCTGCCCAGAGGATTCCAGGGGCCCGGGGTCTTCGGCGGCGGGGGGCCCCGCTTCGGCTGTAAGTCGGCACGGGGGGGTCCTTCTATCCCGTAGAGGAAGGATCCCCCGCCAGCGAAGACCAGGAGCGAAGAAGCTCCGGGGGCCCGGGCCCCGCGAGAGTTTTCTGGGGCCCCTGGAGCGAGTGAAGGACCCCGCTCCAGGGGCCCCGAAAAACTCTCGTGGGGGCCCCTGCTTGGCCCGGGGCCCGGGGTAAATTTCCCCACTTGCCCCCCCCTCTGGGCGGCCCTGGCTTTGATGGATACATAGCTGATTCTGTGATCAAAAACTTGTGCCATCAGGAGAATCCCACATGCTTCCATCAGGGAGGGGTTCCTTTAAGTAGGAGACAACACCAAAAACTCTGGAATTTGACAGATTTATTGCCACAGTTACAATATTTACTTCTAATTTAAGTATCAGAGGGGTAGCCGTGTTAGTCTGGATCTGTAAAAGCAGCAAAGAATCCTGTGGCACCTTATAGACTAACAGACGTTTTGCAGCATGAGCTTTCGTGGGTGAATACCCGCTTCTTCGGATGCAAGACTTGCATCCGAAGAAGTGGGTATTCACCCACGAAAGCTCATGCTGCAAAACGTCTGTTAGTCTATAAGGTGCCACAGGATTCTTTGCTGCTTTTGTAATTTAAGGGCTCCCCTAAGCTGTAAGACAGGAAGGGATGGTTTCATTAAAGACAAAGGATCCATCTTCTACTAGAATCCATGAATTAATCCCATGAGGAATGTTTTGTTGTACAGAGAGTTTTCTATCTGTTGAGTTTATAACGTTCCACAGTATTATCACTTATAGTCATTTTTTGCCAAATGAAGGCATGCCAGGTTTTGTATAAAACTTTAATTGTGTGAAGGCAGCATTTGTCAATGAGGGTAAATATCTTTGTTGACCATGTGCCAAATTCCTTTGTTGTCAAAGTTAATGGATTTACACCAAGAATTCATTTGTCCCAGTGGTAGTAGATCAGATCCAGAGCACAGACTTGTATTTTTTATAACAATATGGATTATTTTAATTGTTGAATACAAAGCAGTATATAGCTACTGACAATTTTTACACCAGTAGCAAACTGGTGCAGACACATATGATAATTTGATGAACAAATTCCAAAGAGTTGCTATGTTTATAAATGCCAAAGATCAAATTCTATATCCAGCCAACAAGTTATATATGTAGTGGAGTGTGTGTGTGTGTGTGTATGTAGGGATTTACCAATACTTGCATGGATGTATGTGCGCGCACATTTTTTGCATCTTAGCCTACCCTTCCTCCAACACCCAAACTGAGGATAATTAGAAACACTATCTAAGTATCAGCAAGTGAGCAGAGAACTAAAAGTACGGTCATGTACTCCAGTCAGACTCTTATCTTCGTAGGATAAATAACTTATAATAATGTAGTTATAAAAATAAAAAAGTCTCAGTATGCTGAGGCACACTATCTTAAACAAAATTAAAAAAGAAAAAAAGGTGAAGAACACACAAAGCTAATTTAATGATGCACCTCATTCTAATAACATTTGGCATATCAGTAATCAAACCCTCTATTGTCCTCAAATAGGCTGGTGGAAATGAGAAAAAAAAAGGGCACATGAATTTGGCAGTAAAAAAGCAAAATGCTGACAGTGGATCAAGGCTTAGTGATATCTGTTCAAACCATATTATATGTAGGTTATGCTAGGACATCTGAGAAGCCACAACTTCATAGCGTGTATATTTAAAATTCCCTGTGCAAAATGAAGCATCCCAGCACAAACATTTTTTCCATGGCTATCAGCACCTATAGAATCCCTTCTCTGCTCTACCTCCCCCCCATCATTTCTAGTCACAAATAACATCAGTGTATAATAAGCTTTGACAATGAAGAGAGAGGCAAAGTCATAGTACTAATCCCCTGGATGTAATATCTTGCTGCATTAAATTTCACACTATCTTGCATAATACATACTGAAATACAAAACAGATCACTGGAAAAATTGCTAATATTAAAACTTTGGAATTAATTACATCTGTTGATGTTTGTTAAACCATTCAACTTTGCATGCAGAAAGGCAAATGGCAGTGGTTAATTGAACTACCATAAATAGTAAAATCCAAATATACTAAATATTAATATATATTATAATGAAGCTGCTGAGCAGTATTAAGCATATGACAGTGTGAATCTGCTACTGCTTTTCCAGGTCCTGACTGGAAGGTGATAGCTCACCAGGAAGGGAAGGTTCAGTGGAAGACTTATCAGGGTAGCTAGCCCTGGTGACAGCAGAGGAACTAGAGGCTGCTGATTTGACTGCACAGCTGGGGTCTCTTGGTGTACGAGTTGGCACATAGTGTAGATAAGAATATGCACATCTTGTAAATAAACAAATTACACCAGACCGAGGATATGACATAAATTTATCCCTAGTAACAGAAACTAACATGTTGTAAGGCCCCCAAAATAATGTCCACTCAGCTGAGGGGCAAAATTATCAAAACATATTTTTTCCTTTCCCTCAAAAGATCATCTTCTATCTCCATTCTTTACAGCAGTTGTTTCTTTTATGTCATGTCTAAAATTCTACCACATACTATTAATTTTATTTAGCATCAACTACTCAGCTCTTTAAGGCAGTTCGCTGTGCACTCCTGAAAAATATATCAAAAGTTCACTGTGAAAGAGTGGCTGGGTAAATACTGTTTGTGTGTATACTTGTCATCCTTCAAGCCTTTCTTTATCTTACAAATGTTTAGATAGTTTCATGGTTTAACAGAAAATTTACACTAAAATAGTAACCCTTTATATTTCATTGATATCTTATGTGCTAAGGCCACATCTTCTAAATACTAATGCATGTGCTTAATGTTGTTAGAACTACTCTCACACTTAAAGTTAAGTGTGTATGTAAAAGTTTGCAGGACTTGGGCCTAAGTCACCCTCCCATCTATCAAAGATACACAAACCTATGCACCAAATGAGCATAGGCCTGGGAAACATCTAGTGATCAAGAGAAAGGGGGAAAGGATATTATACAGATGATCTCTTTCATAATATTTTTCCATTTTCTTCTAGATTTGACTCAGTTTTTTTACCATGGCCCAGGGGATGGTTTTCTCTTCAGTTGAACAGTGTCTCCAATTCAGTATTGCAGATATCTGACATTTGGCCATTTGCCAGATTTGGCACTAGTGCCCTAGCCCTAGATACAGACTACAAAGGTTTTGTGCAAGTTTTGTTGTTGTTGTAACTTCCTGCCCTAGAAGAAGCATTCAGGGAAAGCAGCATTTTAATCTTGTCATAGGGTGACAGAAATTATTCATCTGTCACTGCCAATAGGGTTGTGTATAGACAGGGAAGTAATGGTTCAGAATTGTCATGTAACATTATTTTGGAGGATGGCTACTTGAAGGTACCCTTCAAATATGGCTTAACCATGAAAAATGACATAATAAAAATCATATATAGGATTTCATATATAGCTCATTCTATAGCTTAACCAGCTTGGATGCTCATCCTTTTGAGGGATGGGGGTCAGAAAGTCTTCCAACTATATGTATATATTGCTTTCTTCTGTCAAAAACTATAGTTTGATTGATGTGGTTGACGAGATTTGACAAACTGTCTAAATGATATAACCTTCTGGGTCATAAAATTTACATCAAACTTGGAGTAATGCTTCTATAAACATAAAGTGACACACCACATAGCTAACATGTTCATGCACAGTGATTCTGTGATATAATGGCTTAATATGACCTTGCTTTAGGCAAGCTGCTTGGTGAGTGCAGAAGAATATTCAATGGTTCTTATGATGAATGACTTGCATTAGATGAACATGACATTAACTTGTCAGCAGCTTAACTTACAAAAAGTCAAAGGTTTATTTTCACTTCCAAATACCTAAGACAACATCAATTTAAAAAAAAAATTGAGATAGAGAGGAGAGGAAAGGAAAGAAAAGGAAACTGTCTTGGTATGTGAAAAAATGCCAGTTCATTGACAAACTAATCCAAGTAGGACACCTAAGGGAAGGATGATGTAAGACTCAACATATGTGTGCTCTATCTGTGCCAGTTTAAAGTTCATTTTGCTGCTTTGATTTGTCATTATATCTGATGATCTTAGTTGCTTAATAAAATTATTAACTAGTCTCCAAAATCCATGCCAAATCTTGCTTCCTTTACTCGCATCAGAAGTCCCACTGAAGTCATTGGGAGTTGCACATGCAAAGAGAATCCAGGATCTGACCCTTACTTAAAAGCATGTATACTGTTAACTTAGAGGAGTTTCAGATGAACTAATTACCCCAAAATTCATATTTTGAAGGACTACATCATTTTAAAGCCAAATATGGATACAATAACTTTAAGAAATGAAGTGCTGTGCTATTTTTCCCAGCCATTTTCCTTTTATTTTGCCACAGACCAATCCTTTACACAGCTAAATACTCTCTAGGCACCCATAGGTCCCATAAGAATTCCAGCATAGGTTTTACTGCAATGCAGTGGCCAAATTACCTTAATGCTGTACTACATAATTAGCATTGTGCCTCAGTAATAGATTTTAAATTGGAACATAATATTGGACATGCATTGCCCCAGCTTCTCAATTAATTAATGTATAATCACATATTTACTGAAATATAATCGTTTTTAGAAGTTATTCATGTCCTTAAATGTATTTGACAGCCAATATTTTCCTACATGTAAAAATCATTAGTCCTCCTTAAAGACTCAGTCCACACTAAAATTAATTTTTTAAAAGTAATCCAGTTTTCAAGTTATCCAAGTGCAAAATATGTACCTGAAAAATCAGTTTGTTTATTTTTCTAAGGAAGGATCAAAAACACTGAATATTAGGATTGGAAAAGGTACAGGATTTCTATGGACTGGAAATTCTATGCCCCTTTTTTACAGTTTTTATGCAAAGTAAATAATCTAAAAGCATGTGAAATCCTTTTAATTTAATTTTTCAAACCTCAAAATTAAAGATCAATTCATGTTTAATTTGAGAGACAGGCTTAGATTTGAGTTTTTTCTTCTTTTATCCAAACCAGTTGACTCAAATCTAGTCAATCAGTGTTGGTAAGTGCAAAGTATTGCACACTGTAAAAAATAACTCCAACTATACATATAAAATTATGGGTTTTAAATTAACTGTTACCCTCAAGAAAGAGTCATTGTGGATAGTTGGAGTCATTGTGGATAGTTCTCTGAAAACATGCACTCCATATGGAACAGCAGTTAAAAAAAAGCTAACAGAATGTTAGGAACCATTAGGAAAGGGATAGATAATAAAACAGAAAATATCATAATGCCACTATATAAATCCATGGTATGCCCACACCTTGAATACTGTGTGCAGTTCTGGTTGCCCCATCTCCAGAAAGATATATTAGAATTGGAAAAGGTACAGATAAGGGCAACAAGAATGATTACAGGTATGGAACAACTTCTTTGAGGAAAGATTTAAAGGAATGGGACTATTCAGTTTAGAAAAGAGATGACTAAAAATAGGGGTTATGACAGAGATTTATCAAATCATTAATGAAGTTGAAAAAATAAATAAGGAAGTGTTATACCCCTTCACATAACACGAGAACCAGGGACCATCTGATGAAATTGATAAGCAGTAGGTTTAAAACAAACAAAAGGAAGTAATTCACACAACAAACTGTCGACCTGTGGAACTCATTGCTGTGGGATGTTGTGAAAGCCAAAGTATAACTGGTTCAAAAAAGAATTAGATATGTTCATGGAGGATAAGTCCATCAATGGTGTTAGTCAAGATGGTTAGGGAGGCAACCCTACGCTCAGGTGTCCCTAAACCTCCAACTGCCAGAAGCTGGGACTGGGCGACAGGGGATGGGTGACTTGAAATTGACTTGTTCTGTTCATTCCCTCTGAAGCATCTGAAGACAGGATACTGGGCTAGATGGACTATTCATCTGACTCAGTATGGACATTCTTATTTTCTTTAAAGATCTCTAGATTAATCTTCAACTTTCCTTGGCAACTCCTCCCTCCACTGCTTAATGGTTTTTCTAGTAATACAGTTTTTCCAATAACTGGGCTATATTTCCTACAATGCAGCTGCAGCCCATTGCTGCTACTTTTGTTCTCAGCGACAAATGAGAATAATTGGTCTCCCTCCTCTTTATAGATGTCCTTATATATATTTGTAGATATTTATCTTGTTATTTCTTTATCTTTTCTCTAGGCCAATGGTTTTCAACCTATGGTCCATGGACCCCTGCAGGTCTGCAGACTATGCCTAAGGGGTCCACGAAACATTGTCATTACCATAGAACAGTGACTTCAACCTGGGGGACTGTAGACTATGTCTAAGATTTCCAAAGGGGTCCACAAATAAGAAAAAAGTTGAAAACCACTACTCTAGGCTGAACAAACCCAGTTATCTTACCCCTTTCCCCTTGGGTCCTATTTTCCAAACATATTAAAAGATGATACCGCTGTCATGTTAGACGGATTTGGTATCCCTCAATCTTGCAATTAGTTTTACAGTCTTAGCAGAATGGTGGTCTGTTAATGTTTCTAAAGGGGATTGTGGTTGTCTCAATTTTAATCTCTCTCAGGATGAACTTTTCACCATGGCACCTCTTATGAAACTCAGAAGTTCTTTATAAAAAGTACTTATAGTCATTTGCTATCCATTTTACTTAAATTGCATAGATAACAATTTTGTATTACAATTGTAGTTATTTTCATTATTGCCTTGTTCTGGATAAGAGAAAGGATTCTCATTTTTTTCTTTACATTTTTTTTAAACCCTAGGACATTATTTTTAAGGACCCAATTCTCAACCTCTGTGTTCTCTCCCTCACACACACACACTCCTGTTAAGTGTCCAGACACCTGGCATGGGGCTGCAGTGTGCATGCACAGAGGCAGAAATATGGATGCTTAAGGAACTTTTATGGCAAAAAAGTAGGTGTTGAGTGAGTTTGGTGCTTACGGGGATCTGTGAATCCCAGTGCGGCCTGATTCTGGGATTTAGGTGCCTTAGTCCTTTTGTGATTCTAGTCCTGAGCCAAACTTTTCTATATATATGCCTTTAATAGGCTGTCCAGTTTTGAAATTTGGCTACTCAAATAACTACTACAGCACAAAAATGCACTGTGTGCATTATCAAATGTCCATTTGAGTGTTCAAGTGTAGGATTTGGACTGCCTACTAAGCATATCATATATGAAAATGAGGTCCTCAGTCAAACTCCTCCCTTCAAATACATCCTGCTTTATTCACCCAAGAAATAAATGTGGTGCTTGAGAAACTAATTGTTATGTAGGTTTTGCAATTTGTGTTGCAGTCCTCTGATTAGATGACCACAGAAACACATGTAGAAATGATGTTAAGATGACTGGTATTTTTAATTCATCAGCTCATTTTTAAGTCATGTGACATTTTAGACTAGTGACCATGTCTAGAGCTGAGTGAAAAATTCATCATGAATAATTTACTTGATGAATTTATCCTCTCTTCACGTTCATGAAATGTCACAAGTAGGTTGTGATTTCCATGACTTTATTTATTATAATTATTTATTCAGTACTTTTTTAAAATTGAAAGGGGGTAAAAACCTTTCTGGATTTCTCAGACAATTGCTGTGAGTATATGAAACGTTACTGTGTTGGTTAGCTCTTATTGGTCAGACAAGTTCAATGCTTTCTGTTCCAGGAATGGATAGGCATAGTTTATATTTAGGAGGAGCAGCTATTGGGGTTTCCCATGTCAAAATAAGCATCATGGTGTTATACAGACAAAACTACACAGGATCTTTTCAGGGGGCAAGACAAAGATGCCACATTTATTATGATAACAATCTGATTTATGACCAATAACTAATATCTTAATCCTTATACACACACATTATACCTAATACCTATACACACACACACACACACATCCATCAGATGTTCTGCAGCTGCTGCATAGTTACCGGTCCTGAAGATAGCTTAAGTTCATGGCTTGATTTTGCAGCTTGGGTTCGTAGCTTGTGGCGGCTAACTGGCCAGGAAAGCCGGGCACAAGGACGAGCTGGATCTCTGTTGGGCATGCACTGATGTCCTTCCATGCTGGCAGCAGAATGTTACCCTCCTCCAAGTCTTCCATCTGACTCATCCTTTTTGTAGGCTTTAGTTTGAATCCAGAGTCTATAGGTTTTGCTATGTCATGCTGCCTCTGGGTTTGGTGATTGATCACCTGTCAATTGCAGGCCTGACTTTCAGCCTCGGACCTGGCTTTGATCTTTCTTCTATTGTACCTTTTCTTTTTAGGGTGGACTCTTCTTACTTTGTTAGGGCTCTTGTCTGCATCTTCAGCCAGTGAACAGAAGTTACAATATAGACAAGTGTAGTGGATGGCAAACAGTGAACAGAAGTTACAAAGTAGGCAAGTGTAGTGAATGGTGAACAGAAGTTACATTAATAAAGTGAACAATAAAAAACAATTTCATTTATCAGTTCTACAATGGTCACATCCCATAACAAATGTATAAAAATATAGAACTACTCATTTCTGTTCCAGAAGCTATTACTGGTTGTCCATAGACAAGACTTGGCAAATGTATGTAGCTATGTGTGAAAATTACATGCTCACTGAGCAGCAGCGGCGTCTGGTGATTTCCAGATTTACTGCGTTCTGTAACTGTCATGGACACCACTAAGGCTATGATGGCTAGAGAGCTCTAAATAATATTCATTTATATTTCCCAGCATTTGGAGGACAGCCCACACAACATACGGGGAAATTATTCCACAATGATAGTATCAAATATACTTCACCACAGCATTCCATCATCTAAAGTCTGTTACTTGAATCTAAACACAGATGATTTAGTTAAACACTTTTATTGCCATTTTTAACCGCATTTTGTCTACAAGAATATTATAGTTTTTTGCTATTATTTAAATGCACAGTTTACCCTTCCTCTGCCATTTGGGCAGAGCTATAATTGGGGCATTAAGTGAGCTAAATAGCATATTTTAATATGTCTGATATCATTCACATTGCATTCTTTGTAGTCCATATCCTCTCCAGCCTTAGCCTATGCCAGATGTTTCAGAGGATGATGGAAAAAAACCAAAAGACAAATGTATATTGCACCTTACCCAATGGAGGAAGGATTTTCTCATGACATAATTCCAGTAGGTATGATTTTTCATTATGAGAAACTGAAATTTAAAATATTTCTAAACATTTGGGTTTTAAAATTTTCGACAAATGGGTTTTTTTGAAGGAATTCTAAGAATTGTTTAGCCTATAATGGGGCAGCTTTGTAAAGGATTCAGGTCATGGAGAATTTTTTTTTCTTAAAACTATTGTTCAGGGAGAAAAATGGAATCCAACGCATGGTGTAATTTATTCCTGAATATTTGTGATTTGTATGTGTAATCTTGAACAAACCTAATTCGGTCTACATGGGATTTGTGGACCTTCTCGGTGAGCTTTCTTCCAAACTGGCACATGATGCTGTGCAGGTTCACTTCAATTTTAGGATCCCACTCAATCTAAAACTTGAAGCAAAGCTCAAGTAATTCTAATGCAACATCATTGTTTGGGGTTTTTTGGTTTGTTTTTTATTTTTGTAAGGAGAGCAGTGAACTTAAACCAGTCCTACATTTCCCGCTGGATCCTAATTCCCCAAGGGACCTATACTCATGAAACCAATCACTTCTAATATTCTTCTGAGAGGAGGTCCAATGGTCTTCTGGCATCTTCCAGTGGAAAGTAATTGGTCTTCTTTACCCTCAAAGTAGGTTAGTTGCTCCACAATATTGATTTGGAGCCATCTTTAAGGGCATGGATAACTAACTCCTAGTTCTTCCATAGTGGGACCGAGAAGCATTCATTAAATGGTAAGGATATTGTAATGAGATTTAAAATGAGCCATGTTCAATATTTCCTTTTAAAAATGCCTATATTTCTTTGGAGAACTTTCCTGCAGAGTAGGCATGTAAAGTTTCCCCATCTATTTTCAAAGCCTCCAGTGTTCTGAATATAAAGTGTCTATCATGCAGGTGTCAGACACCTAACCCGTGAATAGCACCAGTGCAGGGACCACTCCACCAGGCAGAATCTCCTGACACACTGAGTGTTGAACAGATCAGGTACAGTCCAGAGGAGGGATGAGGCAGATTGGAGTCAGGAATAAGAAAGACCAGAGTGGTCCTGGGCCCTGGTTATGCACTGGTGCCACAAGTGTCATGGGGGCTATGGCAGCAGTGGGCACAAGTTGAATGTGGATACATAGGAGTACTGTAGATACAGGCTGACTATTCCTTCAAATTTCCTTAAAGTACTTTGGCTCTTAAAACCACAACTCTGTAAGCACTCCAGTGGAAATGGAATATATGCTGTAAATCAGGTTGAATCCATTACATGCTTAATGTTGTTTTAATCTTTATTAAATGGATGTGAGCAACTAATGTTGTGGCCTCAAAAGACCTTCCTCAAGTGGATATTCATGTGAGCTGCAACTTTAAGAAGAGTTATTTGTATGACACAAAAATAATATAGGTATTTAGACAGTCTCTTAATAATAGGTTTTCTTTAATACCAGGTATGTTCATGCAATATTCTGTATACATCTGTTATACTCCTCTTCTTCCAGCACCTCAGCTTAACTCTGTGCTGAAGTACAGGCCAAAGTTCTGCCTTTTCAGGACTTTTTAGAAAACATTACACAGAGTTAAACCTCAGAGCTATTATATGTCAAACCCTGATACATGGATGTTAACAGTTCCCAGTCAATTTTAAAGAGAGCACATTACGCATTCTTAGTAAAACAAATATTTAATGCATACAAAACACATTGTAAATAGTATTTGGAATATGATGAATAACTTTTAAACAAAAATTATTAGACAGTAAATCTACTGTTGTTCCTTATGCAGACTTTCCCCTTTTTGTTTCTGTTACATATATTTAAATATTAGGTTTCAACATAACACTTTCTGTACTTTAGCACACACATTGAACACACTCCCTGTGATCTTCTCTCAGAGGTAATTTCTCAGTCTTTATAGTGTGACCCTTGTATGTAGTGTGTAGAACCTGGACTATTCAGAGCTTGAGGAGAATAACAGCATCTCCGTCCTTTCAAACACTGTAGATGTGGCATTCCGGCCCTTGTGTCAATAGCTGACAGGCCTCTCAGTTGTTGGTGAAATCTGTAGCCTGTGTCCAAAGCGGTGCAGAGATTGGAACCCAGACCTCGCAGCAGACCCAATTCTTGGTCTTGTGTCAATCGGCCACTGAGTCCACAAGACTGTTTTTAACTGCTGGTATTTATAACTTTCCTCTCCCCACCCACTTGCTCTCTGATTGGCTCAGCTCTCAGAGGGTGAGTAGAGTATGACCTGGCAGGTGAGCTGCCCACAATGAAAACTTCCTATACAACTTTAGAATACCTACTGAGCATGTCTGGTAACTCCCAAACTGTGTTCTGGATGTTTCTAGGCTCTTCCAGCTGAGTTGCCTTGCCCTACTTTCTGTGTGTGTTCAAAGACAGAGTATCCAACTAAGATGCATGTCTCCTCCCCACTGCTTTTCTCTGCCTTCCCTGGAGGAACAAAGTGGAATGTTGCAATATAAAGCATGTGGGTTACACAGGCAACTGCTGAAACTATAGGCACTATAGTATACTAATTAGTATATTTGTCCAGCAACTATTTAATCTACTAAAGATAAATGGATATACTATGAAAACCTATAGAAAATATTATGCTGATATTAAACACCAAGTAAAGATGCTACAAATAGCTTTAATTTAGAGAATGCCATTGTCTACCTGTCCTGTTAATCTATCGATTACATTTAAATGTTGGTCAGTTGTGTTTAAAATCCTTTACTACCTGGTTCCTTTGTGCCTTATGCTCCTGGTCTGATTCTTTACTTATTTATTAAGCTATTTGTACTTTGTGCAATATCTAGGGATAGTACTTCAATATCTTGCCCCATGGTGGTGGAATGCCTTCCCACTTTACCTTGGTACCTCTGTTACCCACAGTTATTTTAAGAGTCAGACTTAAAACAAAATTTTCTAGCTGTTTTTTTTATTTGTTTAAATTTACTGCTTTTCACTCCAGTTAGGACCACAGAGTCTAAACATATAAGAGTATATGAGCTGGATTATATTCCTTCTTTTGCATCATTAAATGGACTATTTACTAAACTTTAATAAGTTACACAGGTGTGATTGTGAGGGCATAGTTTGCCCTGCAGAATCTTTATTACTGCTGTAGATCAGAGAGAAGAAAGAATTGGGAAGCCTGAATATGAGAATCCAGTTTGACTTTGCAGAGTTATATTTTTTGGGAAAACATCATTTTGTAAACTGAGCACTTTTGACCTGGAAATCAATGAGAGGCAATCAATATGGAAAACTAAAATGTTATTTTTACAGTCACATTTCAGAGTAGAATCACATTTTAATATTCCAAGGAATTAAGATTTTTGTGCTATAATATATGCAATTTTGCAGACTATTGCTCCAATCCATGTTTGCTATGCACAGGAGTTAAGCATATGCATGGGATTATGTGTTTGCAGTAGTGGGCCTATTTTTTACTACTTGTTGAGTGGTACTTTACACCATAAGTACTCCCATTGATTTCAGTGGCCCAGATCTTCTCCTTACTAAAGAAACATACTGTGGAGAGTTTTCTGTGAGAGCAATTTTCACTCATAATTCGTCCCTTATTGACATACGGTCTGTTGAGTGGCGTTCTCTCCTCCTGCAGAATATACTGCTGAGCCTGCCCCCCAATACTTGAGATTGACATTATAGGCTGCATTATATCTTTTTCAAGGTATTTTCCATAGGGCAACTGTTAAGTAGCGGTTAGACCAGGGGTTGGCAACCTTTGGCACACAGCCCGCCAGGGTAAGCACCCTGGTGGGCCAGTTTGTTTACCTGCAGTGTCCGCAGGTTCGTCCGATCGCGTTTCCCACTGGCCATGGTTCGTTGCTCCAGGCTAATGGGGGCGGCGGGAAGTGGCGCAGGCCGAGGGATGTGCTGGCTGCCGCTTCCCGCCACCCCCATTGGCCTGGGATGGCGAACTGCGGCCAGTGGGATCCACGATCGGCCAAACCTGTGGATGCAGCAGGTAAACAAACCAGCCTGGCCCGCCAGGGCGCTTACCTGGCAAGCTGTGTGCCAAAGTTGCCAACCCCTGGGTTAGTCAACGTGTGTTCATTCATAGTCCTGAACCCCTGTCTGCCCACTTCTCCTACATGGAACCCTACCTCTGCTGTGCCCTTGGTGGGGTCCAGAGGGGTCCCCTGTACTTTCTGCATGATCTGCAGGAGACCCACACCTGGAGGGAGCTCCCTCCATACACAGCTCTCAGGAAACAATCACGGAAATTGGGACTGTTTAGAGTAAGATAATATCCAGGGTATGATTGGAAGAATTGAGCCCCTTAGTTAATACCATCTTGGAGGATCTTTAAGCAAAGTTCATGTCCTTGAGGAATATCTAGTATGAAATGCTCAAATATGTTCTATACCATACCATGTTTAAATGAATCATTTAATTAATCTATTCAGAGCTTACAAGTTTTATTTTTTAAACTAGAAAATGGTCCAATTCTGCAGACACATTTACACCTGTGTCACTCTATACATGCAAGCAGTTCCATTGATTTCATAGGACTGCTTGTATAAGTAAAGTTAAACACTTGAGTTTGCAGCATCAGGGTCAATGTATGTTGGCCAATTATATTTGACCCAATTATCAATAATCATTGCATTTAAAAGCAACAAAGAATCCTGTGGCACCTTATAGACTAACAGACGTTTTGCAGCATGAGCTTTCGTGGGTGAATACCCACTTCTTCAGATGCAAGTCTTGCATCCGAAGAAGTGGGTATTCACCCACGAAAGCTCATGCTGCAAAACGTCTGTTAGTCTATAAGGTGCCACAGGATTCTTTGTTGCTTTTACAGATCCAGACTAACACGGCTACCCCTCTGATACATTGCATTTAAATATCTTTAATAAAAAGGATAAATTAAACCATAAAGTTAGATGACAACCATCTTTTGTTCATGTTTCCACAAGTATAGATATTAAAGTTAGTTACTTAGGCCTTGTCTTTTAGGAAAATGTGTCCAAATTATAATGTTTTGACAGTTATGTTATCTATGGTAATGCTTGTTCCACTGAGAGAACTATGGTGATCATTCAGTTGAGAACATGCTATGCATGAAAAGAAAATATTCTGTTCCATTTAATGTTTTGAATGAAGAACAGAGTAATAAAAATTTTATTGAAATTTGGCCTGTGTTTTAATTGCTGTGTAATGCACAGCAATTGATAGGTAGAGTGCTAATTATTGTAATATAATTACATTTAATTATCATAATTGCTACTCATATCTCTTATCCTAATAGAGAGACATCAAGGGCCATATTTATAAAACTGTTCTATTCCCGTCATACAAAAAAAAAGTGAATAGGGGATTTACCACATTTTATTTGAAATGTACTGTACTAGTAGCTGCATTTGTTTCAGGCTGTAATTTGCAATGAGCATCCGTCATAGCAAGATGCATTGGCTGCATCTACTCCATGAGATAGGGGTGTAATTCCCAGCTCAAGTAGATATACTCATGTTAGTGCTCATTGAGCTAGTCCACTAAAAATGGTAGTGTAGGTACAGTAGCACAGGCAATGGGAAGTAGCAGCACAGACTAGCTGTAACAAGTACACTCCCACCTGAACCCTGTGGGTTCATCCTGGGCATAGCTAACCCATGCCACCGCTCTCCACTGCCTATGCTACTGCACCTACACTACTATTCTTAGTGAACTAATGCAATTATGTCTAGTGGAGATGGGATTCCACCCCTAGCCCATAGTGTAGACCAGGGAAAGGCAACCTATGTCACGTGAGCTGATTTTCAGTGGCACTCACACTGCCTGGGTTCTGGCCATCGGTTCAGGGGGCTCTGCATTTTAATTTAATTTTAAATTAAGCTTTTTAAACATTTTTAAAACCTTATTTACTTTACATACAACAATAGTTTAGTTATATATTATATACTTAGAGAAAGAGACCTTCTAAAAACGTTAACATGTATTACTGGCACGCAAAACCTTAAATTAGAGTGAATAAATGAAGACTCGGCACATCACTTCTGAAAGGTTGCCGACCCCTGGTGTAGGCATAGCCTAGAGTCAACTCTTCAAAAGTGTGTACACAATTTTAAACTCATGAACATACATGCAAAGTCCAGTGCGCTGGTGCAGGCACTTATAGATGGAGAGATTGAGGCCTAAAACGTGCCCAAGATTATGCAAAGAAATATTTTATGAAGTTGATAGTAGACTCAAGATCTTCCCATTTCTAGTCTTATGTTTTACCCAGAACATTCTCTTTCCTCCACCTTAATATAGTGTTATATTTGCAGTGATCAAAACTGAAGGGTAATACAATGTGGTCATTCATTTGTAAGAAATACTCCCAATGGAAAATATCAGTTCTGCTTAAAAATCAAAGGCACAATGTGTGCAGTCAAGTTTGTGTATAAAAGCTTTTTAGTTAAGGCAGTTGTGTAACATTTTCCTATATTTTACCTATTGTGATGTAGAATATATTTATGAGGGTGGTATTCTTGATTTCCTTTATATCAAGTTGCAAGCAATACGCAGAGGAAGATAAGATGTTTTTAATTACTACTAAGGAGAAATATACAGAAGAAACCATTGGGTATCTAACTAATTTTTCAAAATCCTGAGCACCCACAATTCCAGTTAATACCAGTGGATTCTTTGGCTGCTCAGAAACTCTGAAAATCAGGTCCTAGATTATCGGTTCTTAATATAAGGTTTGCAAGCACCCTATTCTGACCCCTATTGCTAAATGAGACATGGGGATTCAGATGGGATCAGATTTCTGATATGGAAAAAGTTGAGAACTACTGCACTAAATGGGAATTTAAATCAGTTGCCACTTCTGAAAATGTGTCTGTAAATCTTCAAAAGGTTTTCAAAGAATGATATCCACATAATTGAATAAGGGGGAAAATATACTACACTACAGCAACAGAAAACATAGCACAGCTCCTTTGTTTGCTCTTGAGAGAATTGCTATTTGTGCTTGACTAGGTTTCTGACTCCTTTGAAATGTAAGAAATCACTGCTTGACTAGCTGTTTTCTGTTCATTCAGCGGTACCATGACTGATAAAGTCTACAAAATGTTTTCTATATATTTGCTGATCTGTTTTCATTCATTATAGTTTAGAGTGAATATTTTTTATCCAGGAATATGAGTAACTTCTCAGTTACAAAAATGAATATATTAGTCTATGCTTCTTTGCAATCTCCTTCCTTGACTGCTCCTTAGCAATCAGATTTAGAATATTTGCTTGACAAGATATGGACAGATGTTTTGTGACATTCAGACAATCTGAATTATGGTTGAGGATCCAGGATATTTTGGGGGGGACCAAAAGTAGTTGTGGTGAAGCAATTATTTATCACTATGTTTAGCTTGCTAAAATTGAAAAATATATTTGGCATTAAGTGAAAGAGCAAGAGCGAAAACTCAGTAGGTCAAATCCACTGCTGGAGGAACTCCACTGAATTTGGCCCAGTGTATTCATTTATATATTTGTCAGGACACTTTCTCAAAATATTTGACATTATAAAACACTGTCTGAAAATCTCCACATGCATATAATAGTAGCATAAATCTGCACATATTTGTCTTTCTACTGATCAGTACTTACAGATTTTGCTGCCATACAGATGCGCATGTCCATCACTTTAAAAGATAAAAACTTGACATTTGTGATCTGACCCTTCCTCATTGCTTTTGAAAGCAACTATAGCAGAAGAGTCTAGTCTTCTACATAATCACACAGTAAGCTGTATTTAAAATTGTGTGACTGCTATTTAGCCGTAGAGGATGATTTCCTGTATAGCTCTCTTGATTCACCTCAGTCATGTCCTGAAACAACCTTCCTCTTTCAGTCCTAGGCCTCTCTTAAGAATTAATCCAACCACACTAGATTGTGCAATAGCTTTCTGAAGTCGACATATGTTCTCGAGGGATAGGAGTGAGATGATCTAATACAGTGGTTTTCAATCTGAGATCCACGGGACCCCTGGGCATCCGCCAGGGCTGGCCTTAAGGAAAATGGCACCCGCGCAAACTTGTATTTTGGCACCCCTGCCCTTGCTGCCACCCCATACATCCCCCTGTCCTCTGCCGCCTCCCTTGGCTTCCCACCCATCCCCCCAGGCTCCTGCTGCCTCCCCGGGCTTCCCCTCACTCCTGGGCCCTGCTTCCTCCCGCATTGCCCTTAGTTCCCGTCTGTGGCCTCACACCCGAGGCCCACCCTGCTCTTTGCCTCTTGACCATGGCCCTGGGTTCTTCAGACTATGTCCAGAACCCCTCACTCATTTTCTTTCTGTCTCTATTTTTAATTTTGGGCAAGGTGGTACCTCAAAATAATCAAGTGAAATTGAGTCATGTTCATAATTAAAAGGGAAAACATCCACACCACACATACTAAACTAGAAAATAATAAATAAATCAATACATGTTAACACCGAATTTTATTTTAGTGTAGACAAATAATTGTTCAGTTGTGGGATGAAAAATGATGCTTTCCTTAGGATTCCACTTATTTATTCACTCTGCAGGTTCTTAGTCTCTAGATCAGTGAAGATGTTTGGGCACCTTTTGTAACATTCACTTGTCTATAAATTCAGCTTAATGGAGAAGAGACTGCATGGTAGCACAGTTCTAGAAAAAGGAGTTCATTTAAATACACAGTCAGTGTGTGAGTTTAAAACAAACAAATGAGAAACACGTAAATAAGAAACAAGAGAATCTCTCAGGGCTGCCACTAGGCTGCTTTCTCAGTCAAACAGGGACAAACCTGGGGGTAGAGTTGCTCAGCAGAAAGCTTGAGGTTTTCCTTCCAAGGTTTCCCATTCTAGGCAGATACAGTTGCAACTCTGTCTGCATATATTCAGAAAAAGAATATTCTGAAAATCACAGAATCATAGGACTTAGAAGGGACCTCAAGAAGTCATCTAGCCCAGACCCCTGCACTCATGGCAGGACTAAATATTATCTAGACTAGGGCTGTCGATTAATCGCAGTTCACTCATGCGATTAACTAAAAAAATTAATAGTGATTTAAAAAATTAATCGTTATTAATCGCAGCTTTAATCTCACTGTTAAACAAAAGAATATCAATTTAAATGTATTAAATATTTTGGATGTTTTTCTATATTTTCAAATATATTGACTTCTATTACAACATAGAATACAAATTGTACAGTGAGAGGGAATTGTACCGGGAGAGGGAAAAGGTGTGGAACATCCTTTTTGAAGAGCAACATTCAGATTCGGAAACTACAGAACCTGAATCACCAAAAAAGAAAATCAACCATCTGCTGGTGGCATCTGACTCAGATGATGAAAATGAACATGTGACGGTCCATATTGGTTTGGATCATTATTGAGCAGAATCCGTCATCAGCATGGACACACATTCTCTGGAATGGTGGTTGAAGCATGAAGGGACATATGAATCTTTAGCACATCTAGCACGTAAATATTTTGCAAGGCCGGCTAAAACAGTGCCATGCGAATGCCTGTTCCGACTTTCAGGTGACAAGAATCGGAAAGCATTATCTTCCGCAAATGGGAACACACTTGTTTGTCAGCAATTGGCTGAACAAGAAGTAGCACTGAGAGGACTTGTGAGCTCTACAGTTTTACATTGTTTTGTTTTTGAATGCAGTTATTTTTGTACATAATTCTACATTTGTAAGTTCAACTTTCATGATAAAGAGGTTGCACTACAGTATTTGTAATGGGGTAATTGAAAAATACAATTTATTTTATCATTTTATAGTGCAAATATTTGTAATAAAAATAAATATAAAGTGGGCACTGTACACTTTGTAATCTGTGTTGTAATTTAAATGAATATATTTGAAAATTTAGAATACATCCAAAATATTTAAATAAACGGTATTCTATTATTGTTTAACAGTGTGATTAATCACACAATCATTATTATTTTTTTAATCGCTTGACAGCCCTAATCTAGACCATCCCTGATAGGTGTTTGTGTAATCTGCTCCTAAAAATCTCCAATGATGGAGATTCCACAACCTCTCTAGGCAATTTATTCCAGTGCTTAACCACCCTGACAGGAAGTTTTTCCTAATGTCCAACCTAAAGTGCCGTTGGGGCAATTTAAGCCCATCACTTCTTGCCCTATCCTCAGAAGTTAAGGAGAACAATTTTTTTCTCCCTCCTCCTTCTATCAGTCTTTTATGTACTTGAAAATTGTTATCATGTCCCATCTCAGTCTTCTCTTCTCCAGACTAAACAAACCCATTTTTTTCTATCTTCCCTCATAGATCATGTTTTCTAAATCTTTAATCATTTCTGTTGCTCTCCTCTCGACTTTCTCCAATTGATCCACATCTTTCCTGAAATGTGGCACCCAGAACTCGACACAATACTCCAGCTGAGGCCTAATCAGCACGGAATACAGCAGAATAATTACTTCTTGTGTCTTGCTTACAACACTCCTGCTAATACCTCCCAGAATGATGTTTGCTTTTTTTGCAACAGTGTTACACTATTGAGACATATTTAGCTTGTGATCCACTATGACCCCCCCGGAACCCTTCTGTAGTACAGTACTCCTTCCTAGGCAGTTATTTCCCATTTTGGATGTGTGCAACCGATTGTTTCTTCCTATGTGGAGTACTTTGCATTTGTCCTTATTGAATTTCATCCTGCTTACTTCAGACCATTTCTCCAGTTTGTCCAGATCATTTTGAATTTTAATCCTATCCTCCAAAGCACTTGCAACCCCTCCCAGCTAGGTATCGTCCGTAAACTTTATAAGTGTACTCTCTATGTCATTATCTAAATCATTGGTGAAGATATTGAGCAGAACTGGACCCAGAAGTGATCCCTGTGGGACTCTACTCGATATTTCCTTCCAGTTTGACTGTGAACCACTGATAACTATTCCCTGGGAATGGATTTCCAAGCAGTTATGCACCCACCTTATAGTAGTTCCATCTAGGTTGTATTTCCTTAGTTTGTTTATAAGAAGGTTGTGTGAGACAGTATCAAAAGCCTTACTGAAGTCAAGATATACCACCTCTCAACATGGTCAATGAGAGAGGAAGAAATCTTAAAGGTACAGGCATCCACACAAGATTGTTTTTTTTTTAATTCTTTGAAAATGTAAAAGAAACATTGTCATCTGTCAAATCATGCTTTAATTTGAGCTAATTGAGACCATCTTGATTAATTTTACTTTAAATATAACTAGCTTTTATAACTCATATATGCCTTTTATCTTGCAGCGCTTTATTTGAGGCTTCAGAAAAACATATTTTACACATTTCTGAAAATGTCCAAAATATATTACTGAATTAATTTTTATCTACAATAACTAATATATAAATTTTGGGGTTTCTTGTAAAACTTATTTTTTAATATTTGACTAAGTAGTTTCAGCAGCTTTTGTCAAGAATGCAGTAATGATTCACATTATAGCATTGATCCTGTCACTGTTTCTTTCTCTATCTAATAATTTATTCTGTTGCTGTAGTACACCTTATTGATATACTTTCCATGTTACCATATTTTCTTGGCCTACATTGCTCATGATGATATCATCTATCTTTTCTTCGCTCTTTGCTTGTATGCCACAATTGTATAGTACCGTTATCAGTCATTGCTATTGTATAGAGCTTTCTTGATGTATGATATTGCAGTATCTAGCCTTTTGTCGCAGAATATATTCACTATTTCTTCTTTGTGCATTTCTTCTATTGAAGCAATGAAAACATCTCAGCTATAGCTGCTAATCAGGCCTGTTGCACTGCAAATTGTGTCATATGCTTAAACTCTGTTTGTTCTATTAAAACAATATATAGCGTTATACAAATGTTCTTAGTGAAATTTGGAACTGCTCAAACTGAACCTGGGTCCAAGCTTTTTTTGCTTGTGAATCTGGAATGGAGAAATCAAGGGGCTGGATGTTAGAATAAGTATTGGCAGAGATGAATTAGTTAGTAGCAAGTGAAGTGGTCAAAGATTGATGATACATTTATTTAACATAAGTTTCTGCAGTTTATCATCTTCAAATACAGAATGCACAAAAAAGCATACAGGTGAATTCTATTTTTTTTTTGAAATTTTGATTATTCAAAATTCAGACACTTCCTATAAAATTGGAATTTTGTTTGTCTGACTGAAACTCATTTTCTGAAATGTGGATTTTTACCTGTCTACAGATATAATTATTTATATTTATTAATGTATAATTGTATGTATATTTACAAACAGTAATCTAGATTGTGTATTATGTATTATAATAAGGCAGTCATGATCTAAGTTCCCTCTAAGCTGAGCAGCTGCCTATTAAGCCCCGCACAGGGGCTCATGGCTGCGGCAAGGAGAGATGCCCCTTTCCACCAGCCCCAGCCAGACCTGCCCCAGACTTGCTGCTGCCATGGGAGAGGAGCCCCTCCCTCGGGCCAACCCAGGCCCACCAGAGCTGCCGCAGCCGGGGAGAGGCACCTCTCCCTCTGCCCTGAGCTGCTGCAGTGAGAGAGGGCTGCAGGGAGTCCTCTCTCCCCACCGCAGCCCTGGGGCAGCCTGCACCCCCAAACCCATCATTCCTGGCCCCACACTAGAGCCCACACCCACCCTGCACCCCAACCCTCTGCCCTACCCCTGAGCTGACTTCTGCCCACCGAACTCTTTATCCCTGGCCCAAAACCAGAGCCTTCACCCCTAGCCAGAGCCCTCAACCCCCTGCACCTAAATCTCTGCCCCAGGCCTGAGCCCCCTCCTGCACCCGGAACCCCTCATCCCCAGCCCCACCCCAGAACCCTTCACCCCCAGCCAGAGCCCTCACCCCTTCCTGCACCCCAACCCTGTGCCCCAGCCCTGAGCCCCCTCCCACACTCCAAGCCCCTCAGCCCCACCCCCACCACATGAATTTTGTTATGTGAAGGTGATGTGTCACATGTAAAAAATAGATCTAAAAAATTAGAGGGAACACTGGTCCTGATATTATGCAGGTCTTACTTTTTCAGGGATAATTTCCCCATATTGGATGTCTGTAGGTATAGTTGCTAACCATTGCCTTTCACCCTCACAACTGTGGTTAGACCAATGTAGGATTTAGCTGTTACAAAAATAGAGGGGTTTTGAGGCCTGAAAAAAGGATCTTCCTCCAATAAGTGGACTGCTTTGGTAGCTTGTTTTATTTTACCAGTGTATTTTTATTGCCATAAAATGCTGATATTCATACAAAGATGATAATTACAATAATTTGTCTAATATACTTCTGTGATCATGAAATGTGTAGCACATTTTCAGTCACAAATAGAACAAAGCATAATTTAAAATCAATAGGTTTTGATGATGAAAATGTTTGTTAAAATATGTCAATTTTCATTGCTATCTGGCATACTAAATATTTTAAAACTGTATTAGTATCCTGTAGAAAAACTTCTTTCTAAAAGTTTTTAACTTACAAAAGTTTTAATTTTGTCAACTTTCAATGGGAGCTAGCTCCTAAGTCACTGAGCTGCTTTTGAAAATTTTACCCAAATATCTTTATCTCCAGCTTAAAAAGAATACACTAATGTTACAAATTTAAATTATCATACATTCAGATACATGCAGTCCTTATATTTCTAAACACCTGGAACTGAGATGATATCAGAAAATGTTAGTGTGAATAGCTTGACAACTTATTTCTGTAGGGGGAAATACCATTGACTTTGTCTTTAAACAACACTTTTAAAAACAATGGTTTTATTGTTTTCTAAAATGCAGAAGAAAATGCATGTCATTTATTCCATAGTACTTTCACATCATTAAGGATTTTTCATTTTAGTTCACAGTAGTATGGTTGAGAGTTCATTTCTGAAACATTATGAAGTTCAAAGTTAGAGAATATTTAACTTAATCAATTTACAGTTATGTTTTATCTGATAACCAAGTATGCTTAGAGGAGATATCTCCTTATTAATTGATGTATGATTAGTAAAAAGTATTGTTTCCTAAAACTAACCCTTCAGGCTAAGGGTAACAAATTAATCCTGAAATATACCCTGTTGTAGAACACCCAGAACATATTAAAAAACAGAGGGAAAGAGGCTAGAGGCTAGAAGGACAGGGTATAGAGAGAACAGAACAACAGAAGAAAGTGAGCAAATGACAAGAGACATCATAACATCATATAATGGGTGTGAGGGAGGGCAGAAAAATGGGTGCAAATAAGAGAGAAAAAGAATGCTGGTTTTTAAAAAAAAAAGAAAGAAAAAAAGAAAGGAGAGAGACAAACAAGAGGAGGCGAGTGAATGACAAGAATATTATAAGAATTAAACATATGCAAATGAGGTGTAATCTCTATGACTGCATATAATATGGTTAGCTGACGCCTAATATCCCCAGTTCTCTTTTGCTGTTCTGCTAATGAAAAGATGGAAGATATAGAGATTTACCTGTTTCTGATTGTCATACCATCCTGTGTGTCCTCCTCTTCTCCCAATCAAGCTCCTGACAAATTCTGATTCTGCCTGAGAACCTCTGTGCTATAATCTTAGAGTTTAGAGAAGTATTTAATTAAAAGGCAGTACAAGATATATAACACTTCTCAAATTTGCCCTTCCTTGGGTTTCCATTGCTAAGGCTCTGGTTTATGCCCTGATTTTCTTTCACTTGGTTGACTGTAATGCCCTTTTTTCAGGCCTCCCTGATTGTCACTTCTTCCCTATCTTAATGGTTTATTCAACATGCTAAATCTACAGTAATCTTCCTCTATCCCACCAGTTCTATGTTGTCCTCCCTTCTTAAATCTTTTGACTAATTAGTCCTTGTCTGTTTTCACATTAATTTCAAACTTATTCTTTTGAATGTCCTGCACACTTCTGCTATTGTCTCCACCTATTGCTTGCCCACTTTTTTCTCCTTTTGTCTCTTACTGGTGTGCAAGGGTGGCTGGTCATTAGGGCCTAAGCCCCATCACTAACAATTCCATAACTGTCACCTGCACTGTGTAGTACGGTTGATGTAGTCCAGGTTTCCATACCCGTTGCCATCAGGGGACTCTGAGTGGGGCTGAAGCTGCCCCAGCCCCTGGAGGTTGCCATACATCTACCAGGGTCTCCTGATAGCCTTGTAGCACATGGAATGCAGGTCTTCTGCCACACAGAAGCTGAATATAAAAATTTTTGTACATACCCCCTGGAATTATAATCCTTCGATGCTGCTTATCCCGCTGTTACTTCAGACTCAGTAATAATTTTTCAACTGAAACTTTTTTTAAAGTGAAAAATGCAGATTTGGCAACACTGAAAGCTGTCATAAATTCATGCCAATTTTGCTGAATTGCTTAAGTTGAAAAGAAAAAAGAAAAATCTGAAAAAAAATCAGTTTCATTTTGATATTTCCAAAAATGAAATGTTTAGAATTTTCACTTTGAGAAGACTTTTTTTTTTGAAATTTCTTTTAATTTTATTCTTTAAAAATTAACAAGGGTTTTAAATGATTAAAATTAAAATGAAATGGTTTACTTAAACTATAACATTTGTTTTACTTTTTGATTTGCCAAAAATTTTGGAAAAAAGTTTGGTTAAACCCAAAAGGGGTTTTTTCCCTTAATTTTGAACTTTCCAGAAAACCAAAAAATCCATTATTCATACAACTTTCCTGTTTAACTTATGTTGTGCTATTTATTGTTCTTTGTATTCATTTTGCTTAAAACTAATTAAATCAACTTTTCCTTGGAAGAAACTCTTCAAATCCTAATAAGCATTTCATGCTTTAACACCACAGGGTTCTCCAAGTGCCAGATTTAATGTTTGGTCAAAGAGCTACTGGATTAAAAAATAAAAAAAGGTTAAATTCTTAGTAAAAGGTTAAGGCTTTTCTAAATCTCCAGGATTAATTAGAGACCAAATTGAATATATGAATATTTATAAATCTGTTAATTAAGAGGAGTGTTTGTCTGGTGAATTCACCTTGTTATGAAGTGTATTTAATAATCCTTACAACTCCCAAACATTGTGTGTCAATGTTAGGCCCTCTCTACATTAAGGAAAACTGTACAGATATAAATCCCTAATCTAGATGTGCTTCACCAGTGCAAATGGAGTTTATCTCCTTGCAGTTTGTTTATTTACCTACTCTGTAGTTACACCGTTGAAAATTTATTCAATGTAAATGAGGCCTGACATATTTCTCAATTGTTCTGTTGTTTATTTAATTAGTTTTATTAGTTTAATAGACATTTTCTAAGGGATGTCTACATATTTATTAATTTGGGTTTTATAATTTCTTTTCTAGATTTCAGTAACAGATTTTTTGTAAATTATTGAAATGTATGTTGTGAAAATTTACTTGTTAATGATTGTTCCAAGCACTTAGTAAATCGTTATGTTTTCCTATTTAATATGGTTCCTGATTTGGATTGGCTGAGGAAGCTCCTTTAAACTTGTAACAATAGCCCACTGCCAAAGTTTCATAGATTTCATACAATTTAAGGCCAGAAGAGACCATTAGATCATCCAGTCTGAAAAGCCATCAGATTTCAAGCAGTTAGCCCAATAACTTGTGTGTGATTAAAATATATCTTCCAGAAGGGGATCCAGTCTTGATGTCCTCTCTATTAAAAAATTGTGACTAATTTCTAATTTAAATGTGTGTGGCTTCAACTTCTTGTTACGCCTTCCTTCCCTAGATTAAAGACTCCTTACCCCTCTGATACTTAGTACCCAGTGTTTCCTCCTTGTGAAGGTTATAGAAAGTAATCAAGTCACTTCTCAATCTTCTTTTTGATGAGCTAAATGTATTGATCTTTAAATATCTCACTGCAAGGCTTTTTTTTTTCCAGTCCCTGAATCATTTTTGTGGCTCTTTTCTGCACCCTCTCCAATTATTAACATCCTTCTTAAAATGTGGACATCAGAACTGTGCAGGGTTGCCAACTGTCTAATCATGCAAACCATCCCCTGCCCCTCCCCTTCCCCGAGGCCACACCCCTGCCCCCCTTTTATGAGGCCCCACTCCATGCTCACTCCATCCCCCCTCCCTCCGTCGCTCGCTCTCCCCCACCGTCACTCACTTTCACCAGACTGGGGCAAGGGATTGGGATGCAGGAAGGGGTGCGGGGTGTAGGCTCTGGTAGGGAGTTTTGGTGAGGGGTTGGGCTCTGGGAGGGAGTTTGGGTGTGGGCTTTGGGCTGGAGCAGAGGATTGGGGTGCTGGATGGGATTCAGGGTGCAGGCTTTGGAAGGGTTGGCAGCTCTAGAACTGTGTGCAGTATTTGTCTCACCAATGCAATATAAAGAGAGAAACCTGCCTCCCAAACCTACTGGGTACTTACTACTCTGTTGCTTACACATACAAATAACTCATTAACCTTTTTTTGCTACTGCATTGCACTGGGAGCTTATGTTCAGGTGCTTGTTCACTATGACCTTTAAATTCTTTTTAGAGTCTTTTCCAGGACACACACCCCCCCGCCCTCCTATTCTGTAGGTGTGGTCTGCTGTTCTTTCAACAGCAAAAAACATTAAATGCTTTGTTTGCTTGTTTTTTTAATTGAAAACACTTCCTCATGTTTCAAAGCATAATAATAACAAGACCCTTGTGGTCGGAATTATTAGTAGCTTTGTACTTATCTAGAAAGAAGCCAGACACATGTCTCCAAATGGTTCAAAACTACCATTAGTCCACTCTGGGCCTGGTCTTACTGTATAGAAATTATTTAAGTGACTGCACATTCTTTCCTGATGTAAATCTGCTTCTGTTAGAGCAGAAAACAGTGTGAGTGAATATTTTTTCCTGTTTATTTTATATTCACTTTTATTTATCTGAATCATATTAGCTGTAGGAACAAGTAGTACCTCTTAGGAAGTTGTAGCCTCTCCTCAACAGAGACTGCATTGAAATAATATGTATTACACATGGAAAACCCCCATTACAGCATCTTGTGCATCACCCTTGTTAGCCTCTACAGTGTGTGCAAACTCTAAAATCAGAATGGCTTGATAAGCACTTGGCTCTCTTCTGAATTACCAACATTAAAAAATAATGATGATTTATTTATTTATTTATTCTTCCCTTAAGAATTAAAAACTTGGCTCCAGTGAGATGACAGCTGTGCTGACTTCAAATGAGTCAACTGCCAAGCTGGTGCGGATCAGGTTAAAGCACCTGCTTTCATGATAGATACTGCAAGTTCTAGATTCCTATAGAGTCTTGAAGTTTATAGGTAAAATAAATTAGAACATATATAATCTTAGAGATCTTTGTGAACATTCGGTACAGCTGGATTGTGTACTTCTGCAATCATTTTCATAATAAAAAGTTAACATTTTTCATTTAAGAAAACCATATATATGCCTCTGTAACCAGGGGCGGCTCTAGGAATTGCGCCTCCCCAAGCACGGCGGCACGCCGTGGGGGGCACTCTGGTGGTAGCCGGTCCCGCGGCTCCGGTGGATCTCCTGCAGACGTACCTGCGGAGGGTCCGCTGGTCCTGCAGCTCCGGTGGACCTCCCGTAGGCACGCCAGCGGATGCTCCACCGGAGCTGCGGGACCAGCAGACCCTCCGCAGGCATGCCTGCGGGAGGTCCACCGGAGCCGCCTGCCGCCCTCCCACAGCACGCCGCCCCAAGCACTCACTTGGCGCGCTGGGGTCTGGAGCCGGCCCTGTCTGTAACATACTCTAAGACATTCAGTAATGGTGTGATGTTCACGTTTCATTGATACTACAAGCACTTGGCCTTCAGCATTATACTTTGCATTTTTCTTGATGCTTGTGTATATCACATGATGAGGGCATGTCCTGTCATGTGTTATTGCTTCAGAGCTGCTTAGAATCATTATTAAAAAATATATAGAAAAGTCTATACTCTGGGCATTAATATGATGGACCTATAAAAGGTCATTGATGTTTTCTGTATATTTTAATATACATTTAACATACTTTCTTAAAATATCTGGGAAGAGAATTGTGAAATTGTTATGGTATCAAAGGAACAAAGCAGAAATAGTACACACTGAAAATATGTCCCGAGCTCTTCTCATTTTCGGTGAGACTCTGTGACATGATAGGCACTGGCTGGGGAGCACCAGATGGAGGAAAGGCTGACTCAGCTATATCATCACTTTTCACCGAACTTACTGAAGTCCCTCCATGAGGTTTTATCGCCCTTCCCTTTTCAGAACAGAGGTTATGAAGTTAGTTGTGAACATTTAGAGTGACCATTACGGGGCATAGAGCCCAGAGTCTGTGTGAGCAGAAAATAGACAGTCTTGTATTCATCCCTGTCAGTCAGCACTAGTTTGCTGGGTCTCTATAATCTCTGCAGCTATGGATGGAATAGATGGAGGGTATTCACCAAATTTTCTCCTCCTAACTCTCAGGGCAAAACTATGTAAGTTAAAGCAAACAAAGTCCGCAATAACATGCTTCTTCTCCCTCTTTGCACTGACATCCCCCTGCCACCCTTCCCCCACACCAGTTAAGGTCAGCCATGCTCTGCAGTGCTACTCAGGTGCCGGAAGGCCCACGTGGAGGGAGGTTGGTTAGCAGTGTGGAGGCAAAGGGACTCAGTGCAGATGATACTTATGTCTGATGTAGCTCCTATAATCTGAATTCTTGAGGTGGAGGAGGACCACTTCCCCCCATAAGTAGAAGAGCTAGATGGAAACTTTGTGAATGCAAATATGTGGATTATTTCTATGGAGGGAAGTGTAGAATCATTTGGAATAGATATATTAAAGTGCCCTTTTGGTAGGAAAAGGAAAGAGACACCAGGTCTCTGTTAATTATCTAAATTCTCAAAGATAAACAATGTTTTAAAAAGCAAGTTTCTTAATTTTGACAATCTTATCACTTTCTGTGACTTGTGCTTCTGAAAACATGTCATGAAACATAAATCAGAGATGCATTTAAATTAAAGTTACCTTTATTAAATTAGGGGGTCACACACTTCAGAGCTTGATTAAGCCGAGTTTATTGCACATCACAGGGGCTTCTTGCATTCCTCCATTTCCCCCACAAGTTCTCTCCGTGCCACGCTCCCTTCCCCCTCTATTTCAGGGACCCCATGCCACTTCCCCCAATCTCTGCCCTGCTAGGGGTTCTGTGTGCCTCCCATTCCTCCCTGCTCCCAGATGAGAGTCCTCCATTCTTCCCTCCAAGCCAGTGGCTCTGTGTGCACCCCTATTCCCACTTCCCCCCAGACCGCCATTCTCCCCTTCCACCTCCCCCCCATGGCAGGGGCTCTATACGCCCCCTCTTCACCAAAGCCAGGAGTTGTGGGTGCTCCCTTCCCCCCAACCATGCTCCCCCAATATCTCCTCATCAAGCGTTCTGTTTGTTCCCTATTCCCTGCCCATACCAAGGTTCCCCATTATCCCCCGGCTCTGTGTGCACCCCCTCTCCCTCCATGCCAGGGGCTCCATCTGTTCCTCCAGTCCTACCTTCCCCCAGTCCATGTATGCCTCCTGCTCCATACCAGGGTCACTAATTCTCCCCCCTATGCCAGAGGCTGTGTGTTCATGCCCATTCCTCTCTTCCCACCATGACCCCAATTTCCTCTTCCCCACCATTATTATTCTCTCTAGGAGCTAGATCTGTCACAGGGCAACATGTGGCCAATGAGCTTGGAAAATGAGTTTAAGGTATTGTTATACTAGATGGTTTTCAACTAATTGTTTCACATGTGGACAACTGCAGAGGTGCTTGAAACGTTGTCTATCTATGCTAAAGAGCTGGCAGGGGCTCCATTTTTCATCTTTCGGTTTTCTGATTATCCTCAGAATCAATAGGGCCACTGACGCCTAGAACATTCTCTGAAATTTTGGAATTGATCAGATGCAGCATTCAAAAGTGATCATGTTATAGATAGAAGACTGAGAAATGCTGTCAAGTTGAGTTGTAAGCCCTTTGCAGTCTCTGCCAACTAAAATTCATGAGAGGTTTGCTGACATTGTGCTCCCTGAAAGCCATTAGTAGAGGATTTAGTTAAAGATAATCTTAAAGCAATAAGAATTTGCTTTGCCAGAGAAAAAAATCTGCTAGGGTACATTAAGCATAGTGGGATCTCTTTCAGTGAATTGACTACAGATTTGCAACTTAGGGCTATATATCACAGAGCTTGACTGATGGAAAACATTGAAATTCATAATCAGCTGTTTTGTTTAAAGGGCATCGGCAATGTGAAAGTGAAATAACTGTTTAAATGTCAGAGCAATTATTCCAACGTGGTCTTGGTCACTAAGGAAAACACTTCTCTCCTCTTCAGGAGGCAAAGATGGCATGAAACATTAACATGAAAATTAAAGACAACCTTTTGTAATAAATATTGTTAGAGTTAACAGAAGCTGTAATACCATTATGCAAGAAAATAGAAAATTGTATACGTATGTTATCATGAGTTTACCTTACTATGTGCCCCAATCATTTTAAGCATGAACATGAACTATAACTTTGTAAAAGATCAGTGGCATGTTCTGCAAAATTAATTCAGGAAGCCAAAAATTTATAGATAAAATAAAATGAGTCACTGCAATGTGTGTCTGAGAGAGAGAATGAGAGAGAGAATATAAATATATTGGACACTTGGCTGGCAAAGAAAGTCTTTGCCAAACGAGAAAAAAAAACTGTCATTAGCTAATGGAACTAATTAAATTAACCAGGGAATACAGCATAATAATGGTAAATCATTCATATTTGTTAGTTTTATTTCAATGGTAAGTCAAAAAGTGTTGTGTAATTAATATTGGTTTTGGTACAGATCACAGCATACACCAGTCAGAACGCTTAATTACTATAATTTATTATTATAGCACCAAATTGTGCTCAGCACTTCACAAATAAGTATAAAGACAATGGGTCTGGCCCTTCTTCCACTGGAGGCAATGAAAGTTTTGTCATTGGTATCAGAAGGAGTAGGCCCTATATCTCTGTTAGGGTTACCAACCCTTCAGGATTATCCTCGAGTCTCCAGGAATTAAAGATTAATCTTTAATTAAAGATTCTGTCATGTGATGAAACCTCCAGGAATACATCCAACCATCCAACCATCTCAAAATTGGCAACTCTTAGGGGCTGACAATCTGAATAGATAACAGATATGCAAAGATAAGTGCTGGGGTCCAACAAAAGGCACATGATGAACTGGAAATATTTAGCATATGTCATGTTAGTATCAGGAGATTTATTGTTGTTCTTCCATAGCTTCATGGAGTAAATGGAACTGAAAGAAGCAGCAATGGAAAACATGGCAGACTGAGTCAGTATATCTACATAGTAACAACAACAACGTATGAATACTATGTTCAAAGTGGAATGGAAAAGTTTCCATTTTTTAAAATATATTGCCAATTCACACCCAAACATATTAAAATGGTTTCACAATAGGTCAAGTCAGTTCACAGTAAGACTCAGTAGCACTCCAGCCTCAGGGATGAAAGGCCATTGCACGTGTTCAAGTCCTGAATGAGTGCCATACAGTATTGGCTAGCCCTGAGTTTCCATGGCAGTTTTGAAGAATAGTACGGGTTATGGGCAATCAGTACTGTCTCTTACAGTAAAGCAAGTTTTCAATATCTATTTGAACACTTCTAGGGGGAAGAAGATAGTTCGTTCTGTATCCATTCACTCCTTGGCCTTTTGAGCCTAACAGCGAGGCTTAACATGTGCCATAATGATGTATGTGCAGTGAACACCTGTCCACTGAGATCAGCTATATGAGCTACCAAAAATCAATCAGATGCTGAAAACTCATGCTTAATACCATATGAGTCGCATTTGAACAGTTGGCCTATAGCTGAAAGCCATTAACTGCCATATCCTGAACCCATATCCACTTTCTGCACCAGATCTTTACCAAATAGCTAATTCAAAATAGACAAGGAGAGAAAGAAAGACCACAATAAAAAGACACTGTAAAATGGATGGAATGTGACAAATCAAATCCATCTGAAACAGCACAACGTTATGTAATGTCTTCTGCTCACACTGATTACTCTGATTTATTATTGGTGTTTGCCAGGTTTCATGTCAGCATTGCTTTTGAGATCCTCTACATAGCATATCTCTATTAGTACCATGTATACATTTAATTTAATATTTAATACATATAAATATATTTCATTCCTTTCATATCGAAATATTGTGCAGTTAGGCATGTGACAGGAAGATTAGAAATCTTGCATTAAGTCTGTCTAACTGTGGAGGAAGTAAACCCAAAAATACACCTTTGTGAAAGTAGTCAGTGACTGGAGAGGTTAGATTGTTGATTGCTGGCTTGCTGATATGTTAATATGAAGTAATTATTTCAGTGAACTGAAGCTGAAAGTCAACATGTATATTCATTAATTCAATATACGCTTCCTCATTGTTAATCACAGTTGGGATATCTATTTCCAGAAAATAGCTCCACCACCTTCCCATTGTGTTTTGCCAACCATAAAATTTAAGCACATCCAATATTAACTTTAGGAGTCCCAAGCAGGAAATGTTTGTAGTAATTTTTGATGCTTTCCATTTTGCAGATAAATATTATGATGTATGGTGTGTTTTCACTCAAATGTCATATTGCACACAATATTATGTCTTACAGTTATAATATCAGTGTACTACATAATTTTTTAACTTAAGATAAATATCAGGATAATTCATAATATTTTAGAATTACTGTAAGTGTAAAAAATATTTTAATCATACATATTTTGTATAAAATGACTGCCATTTTGGAGCAATATATATTACATTCTGCAACATCAATGTTTGCTTTTTTATTTACTATCTGTCTTTAGCCAGTCTCATTGTTAATGAAAGCTCTATAATTAAGGTTGTGCTTAGTTTTCCAGTTAGTGTGATTTAAATGTGTTTGTTATGAATTTAAACGGATATGTATCTGTATTATCACAAAAATCATACTGCGTACTCTTGTGGTACATATTAAATTGTCTGTAATGTTTACAAATAGCCCTGTTCAGCACTGCAGGAGTTCAAATAAGTTAAAAATGATCCCTCTGAAGTTTCAGGACTTGTCTAAAGTTATTTTGGATCCCGTTAATTCATAAGTAACTTTTGTTAGTTCTTGAAGTGTTAGGTAGATGTTGATGTAATCAAATCTCATGTATAAAAAGCAAAAAAAGATATAAAGTTGTTTCATCACAACTGTTTCTATGTAGTCTGTGGAAAATTTAAATCTTAACAGAATATTAAATTTGCATCAAGTTCAGCATGCACACACATCACAGAAATCATACATACTCTAATGCAGAGCTTCATTAATTGTTACGCTTGTTAAATTTGAATGATTTTCCCCATTTGAGGAAATGGTCTTTACTTCCTCAGTGTAGAGTAACTTCAAAAGAATTATTTTTATATCTTCTCAGGATAAATACTGTAAGGCTGTACAGATTTATGAAAAGTATAAAGTTCTACTGTTTGGTATCGTTATTGTGGTAACCTGGATTTTTCCATCAAGTTTAGCGATTTAGAAATAGTAATTGTGGTGCTCTTTTTCTAACATGGACAAAGTCACTACTGTGACTCTTAACTACTGTGCCTCTTGCCTAATGAATCCTGCAAGTCATTTTAAGCCTGTTCTCATGCCACCTGCTCTCAGCGGCACAACGTGGGAATGCTGATGAGGGCAGAGGCCAGGGCTTCTGTAATTCTCTTGGCTCCCACTAGTGAATAACTAAGATATATTTGATGTAACATCTTGTATCACACTCCATTTGCACATTTTTCTATAAATAACATTAAAATTTCTTCCCAATGAAAACGCTCCCAAAATTATTAGTAGATGAATATCTTTATCTGATTAATTTACTCTAATTCTGGTAGCTTGGTTTTATTTTGTTTAGTAGCTTCTAAGTGCACTTGAATGAAAAAACGTCACTATAACTACTGTAGTTTGTGAACATTAAGCTTTCACACTTAAACATCTGAAATATTTCTTATTGACTTCCAGGACTTTTGCTCTGCTAATGTTTACTTTGTACGCTTACTTCATTTAGTAATATCATGTTAAATTAGATTAAGTAGGGTCACTGAGGTGATATCTATTCAGTAGCAGAAAATAAACTATCAGCCAGAACTTTTGCAGAAGGAGTAACAGTATAACCAGTCTGTGGTTTCACATTTGGATTTTTGTGTCCCTTTATACACATTCTTATAGTGCAAAACTTTTTTTTTTAAATGGTGTTTTTTCTATAACAAGTGTTTGTTCAGGAAGCATCCCCTGATGTGCTAGTGAGGCTTTTGTGGACTGGCACCCTCTCAGCAGAAGATATGTTACCTACCTTCCTATTTATGCCAATGTGAGAATATTAAATGGTTTACTGTGTATATACTTCTCTGTGTGCCCCTCTCTCTCGTGTGTGTGTGTGTGAGAGAGAGAGAGAGAGAGTGTTAAAGTTGTAAATCACTGTTATTACCCCCTATTTTGTTGATTATTGGGGGAGGGTCTCATGAGCAGATATTAGCCCTGCTTTGTCTCTGCCTGAAGATGCAGTGTTTGGTGGGTTAGAGCAAAACTTCTTCAGTAATTTTTATGGTACAGTGAAGTGGCGAAAAATACACTGTTTTTCGAGTCTTAAAAAATAAAAACACACTCTTTTGAAGAGGGCTATGGCAAACTCAGCTGAAGTTTTCAACTTGGCATGGATATGGTTCTCGTTGATGACTGTTGCTTTTGCATGACCAATATCCAAACTTAACTACTATATATGCATAGTTTTTTGGAATTATAATTTGTTGGGGAAAAAACCTAAATACTCCTTACTCCACATTATAGACAAGTTCATTATAAACAAGATTTCATATCTCGGATGGCTCCAAACAGTAGTCTTAAATAAGAATTCAGATATGCCTCCAAGATATCATTTTGCACTAATAACTTTAAAATGGCCAAAGAGATTTATTTTATAGTTTTTTAAAGCAAATATCCCACAGAAAAATCTTTCTCCAACAACAGATTTGAGGTTCGCTTGCAAGGTTCCAGCTAATTGAATAATACACAGGTGAGTTACAGTAAAACAAGTACCTAGTCTATTTTTTGCAGTACTACCATGTGGCTTACGTTATAAAGAGACCCAAAATAATATAAACTAGAAATTGGAGTTGAGCAGAATTGGTGTTTTCAATCTGGGTCCCGTTTTATCTAAACTCCCAACATTTGGGTATGGCTCCTTGCTTTGGTCCATGTAGTCTGATGGTGACAATTCAAGAAGGTCATCCCTGCTAACATAAAAATAACAAGACAACAAATGTAAGTCTCTGAGAAAGAGTTTATAATATTGGCAGTGTAGAATAACTGCTTAACTATAGTAGTATAAAGTGTGATAACAATATAGCATCCTTTGACAATCTATTAAAGTTCTGTAGTAATGTCTCACAGAAACAATCTTTTCAGCCTTTATAAATTTAGCTCTGCTTCTCTGTTAATATTAATGGGTGTTGTCCAATTAAGCCCTTTTGCAGTGTGAACAATACTCAACACATTTCTGAATATGATTATGCTGCAGTTCATCACAGTAAAGACTTTGTCAAGATTTACTTTAGCAATTCCACTCAGAATTCTGAAAGTTTCTGTTAAGTTTCTAAAGGGAAACATTGTTAATAGAGTGACTGGAAATTTTTTATGTGCAGAAAGTTTTCCTGACAAAAAAGATAATATTGTTGAAACCAAATTCTGATTAAAAATTACAATGTTCTGGCAAGAAATGTTGAAATGAAAATGTTGATAAATGATAAAATGTTATTTTCAGCTTTTCAGTTCAAAACAAAATTAAAATGACATTTTATGATGAAATGTCAATTTGGAAAGAAAACAACTATTATTATGTTTCAATAAAAACCTGACTTTTTTGTTTATATTTTTCTGATTAAAAACATTCTAGATTTTTTTTGCTGTGCCAAATTTTTCAATATAGCCACTTCCTCTTCCATTTCAGAATGGAAACTATTTTTGAAATGTCAGAATTTCATGTGGGCCAAAAATTCTGTTTTCCAAACTGCTCTAACTGTCAATGTTTATCAATCAACAATTCAAGATACCTTAAAATACTGTATATTCAATGCACTGTTTTGGGTAAAATTTTCTCTCCGATGCCCAAATCGGAGGCTGGGTTCCACACATCTAAGGAGGTTAGCATGTTGGCGTGGAGAGCTTGCCTTCCACCTTGTGATTAATGAGAAGAATTTAGCCCTTTCACTCTCCAAATCTATCAGTTTGATCTAATTAAAGTAGTATAACGTTGTTGGATTACTAATGGCTCCTCTGTAGGTGTTTGGAAAGCAACATGTCTAGGTCCTGCTTATGTTCTGATGGTTGTGAGGGCATGATGTGCTGCCCTTTCTCTTAAACTAACTGTTCCATTCCTGTGAGCAGGTAGGTTATTAAAATTGGCAACCATTCTGCATTCCAAGCTGCTTGGTTGGAGGGCAGATTTGATACATTTCAGTAAGGAGACTATCTGTTACTTCGAAAAAGACTTTCAGAGCAGAGAGACAGAACCACATACCATATTTGCATTGTGTTTGTAAATCAGAATACAGCTCAAGAGCCTGTTTCGGATGGCCATCTAAATGGAGATTAAAGACCTCTGGAGATCTTTAGAAAAATGGCAAAATCTGAGGACTAGTTTAATTTGGGGATCTATACCTTCCCAAATCTAAGTTTTTCTCTTGAACCCCCTCTTTCCCAGTGGCTAATTTTGGGACAGCACCCACTGTCCAGCATGAAAATGAAGTGTTCCATTCCCTATTAATACAAAATAGTGTCATTTTCTTGAGTAACATTCACTTTCTCACTAAAAATTGTTTTTAATGAAAAAGCCTATATGTGAACCTATAGTCACTGCAACTGCTATATCTTGCTGTGTGAAGTACTTTCAAACACCTTGGCCATTAAAAACGCTATATAAAACCATAAATCTATGTTTGTTTGTTTTATTCCCTGTAGAGACTTTCCCTTGTATAGTGTTCTATAGAATTTTTTGTGGGAGGTAGGAGTAATTTTCTAAACTTTATCATATTGCTTTTGTTCTGTATATGCTGGGGTGAGGTGTTTATTTGTCAAGAGAAAAAATGAGCTGATTGCTGAGACAAGCTTAAATCTGAAATGCAGAAAGGTGAGGAACACATTGCATATCAAACAACATTTTCTCTGTCAATGGAGGAGAGTAGCAGAAAGATTTTTCACTTGGAGATTATCATGAGAGTAATTTAAGTAGGATATAAAATTGCCTGGTATTTAAAAGAGGAAAAAATTCCAAATGTAAGTGGCAGGTCCATCACTAGTTGCATTATTTTACTAAGAAGGGCCAAGCAGACAGATGTATAATGGGATATATCCTACTGCAAGAGAGGCCACATTTCTGTGTTACAGATCTATGACTTCAAAACTTCAGAAAGACAACACCTTTATGTTTAAAAATCAGGTCCAGTGGCACAGGATCAGCGAACAGAGCTGTAAACAGGGGAGATGGAGTGGGAGTCCTGTTGGAGGAGAAGGGAGGAGCAAGTCCCTGCTCCTTAGAGGCAGTGAGTGAGTTTTGAGAGAAGCAGAACCCTGATTAAGGGGCCTAGAAAGGCAGCCAAACTGTCAGCCAGTGGCCCAGGTACAGCAGCATAGGAGCAGTAAATAGGCGTGTTTGTAAGGGGAGTTTGAGGGTGGAGTGGATGGTTCCAGATTTGTTTTGGTGTTTGGGTTTTTTCCCTTTAGCCTCCTCTTGCCTTTGCTCCATCATCTGCTCAAAGCTCCTTCAAAACCTTCAGCCATAGTTTCCACCTGCATCTCCAAGCCTCGGATCGTCTCTTCCATCAGCTCTATCAAGCGACATTTCACACAAATGAAGCTCTTTTCAGGTATCTGTTCTAGAGTCATGTACATCCCGCAGCTTCCACATCTCATCATTTTCATTCTCTCTCTTCCATGGCTTGGATCACTACCACAGCCAACTCTGCACCTGTCATAGCCTTCCCACCTAAATTCCTGTCAAGGGAGGACAAGGATCCGATTTGGATATGGTTAGAGACCCCTTTCATATTTTAATGAAATATATACTACTAGGGATTGTGTGATTATGGGAGACTTTAACTTCCCAGATATAGATTGGAGGACAAGTGCTACTAGTAATAGTAGGGCCCAGATTTTCCTGGATGTGATAGCAGGCAGATTTCTTCACCAAATAGTTTCTGAACCAACAAGAGGTGATGCCATTTTAGATTTGGTATTCGTGAGTAGTGAGGACCTCATAGAAGAACTTGTTGTACAGGACAACCTTGGTTCGAGTGATCATGAGTTAATTCAGTTTAAATTAAATGGAAGAATAAACAGAAAAATGTGCAACAAGGGTCCTTGATTTTAAAAGAGCTAACTTAAAAAAATTAAGGGAATTCATTAGGGAAGTGGACTGGACTGAAGAACTCAATGATCTGAATGAGGAGGAGGCTTGTAATTACTTTAAGTCAAAGTTGCAGAAACTATCTGAAGCTTGCATCCCAAGCAATGGGGAAAAATTCATAGGGAAGGGTTGCAGACCAAGCTGGATGAGCAAGTATCTCAAACAGGTGATTCAGAGAAAGCAGAAGGCCTATAAGAAATGGAAGTTGGGAAAGATCAGCAAGAAAGCAACCTATTGAAGTTCAGAAAGTGTAGAGAAAAAGTGAGAACTGCCAAAAGCCAAGCAGAGTTGGACCTTGCAAAGGGAATTGAAATCAATAGTAAAAGGTTCTATAGCCATATAAATAAGAAGAAAACAAGGGGAAAAGAAGTGGGACCGCTAAACACTGAGGATGTGGTAGAGATTTAAGATTATCTAGACCTAGCCCAATACCTAAACCAATACTTTGTCTCAGTTTTCAATGAGGCTAATGAAGAGCTCAGGGGTAGTGGCAGGGTGGCTAATTGCAACAAGGATATGGAGGTAGAACTTATCACATCCAAGGTGAGAGTCAAACTCAAAAAGCTTAATGGTACTAAATTGGGGGCGGGGGACATGGATAATCTCCATTGAAGAACATTTATGGAACTGGCACATGAAATTGCAAGCCCAAGGATTTTTAATGAATCTGTAAGCTCGGAGGTCATACTCCATGATTGGAAAATTGTTACTATAGTTACTATTTTTAAGAAAGGTAAAAAAGTGATCCTGGAAATGACAGGCCTGTTTGATCTCAATTGTATGAAGAGTCTTGGAACAAATTTTGAAAGAGACATAGAAGGGAATGGTAATTAGGATAAAATATAACGTGGTTTTACAAAAACATGCCAGACCAACTTGAGCTCCTTCTTTGAGAAGATAACTGATTTTTTTAGACAACGAAATGCAGTAGATCTAATCTACCTGGATTTAAGTAAGGCACTTGGTACAGCTCCACATGGGAAATCATGGAGAAGATGGAGTTTAATATGAGGACTGAAAGGTGGATAAGAAACTGGTTAAAGAGGAGACTACAACGGATCATACTGAAAGGTGAACTGTCAGGCTGGAGGGAGGTTACTAGGGGAGTTCCTTGGGAATCTGTCTTGGGACCAATCTTATTTAACATTTTGATTACTGACCTTGGCACAAAAAGTAAGAGTGCGCTAATGAAATTTGCAGATGATAACAAAGTTGGTATGTATAGATACCGAATATCATAAAAGAAGATCTGGATGACCTTGTAAACTGGAGTAATAGAAATGGGATGAAATGTAATAGTGCAAAGTTGGAAGCGACAGAAGAGGAGAAAGACCTGGGTGTATTGGTTGATCACAGGATGATTGTGAGCCGTCAGTGTTATGCCATCGTGAAAAAAAGGCTAATGCCGTCCTAGGATGCATCCAGTAGAGACAGGGAAGTGTTAGTACCATTATACAAGGCACTGGTGAGACCTCATCTGGAATACTGTGTGTGCAACTTTGGTCTCCCATGTTTAAGAAAGATGAATTCAAACTGGAATAGGTGCAGAGAAGGGCTACCGGGATGATCAGAGGAATGGTAAACCTACCTTATGAGAGGCGACTCAAAGAACTTAGCTTCTTTAGCCTAACCCAAAGAAGGCTGAGGGGAGAATAATGGTTTTCTATAAATACATCAGAGGGATAAACACCAGGAAAAGAGAGGAGCTATTTAAGGTAAGCAACAATGTGGATAAAAGAACAAATGGACATAAACTGGTCATCAACAAGTTAAGGCTTTAAATTAGATGAAGGTTTCTTACCATCAGAGGAGTAAAGTTCTGGAACAGCTTTCCAAAGGGAGCATTGGGGGCAAAAAACCTAACTGGCTTCAAGACTGAGCTTGATAAATTGAATGGTATGATGGGGCATGGGTCACCCATGGTGATTTCATGGATGAATTTTCTGTAACTTAAGTCTTTAAACCATGATTTGACGACTTCAGTAACTCAGCCAGAGGTTAGGGGTCTATTTCTGGAGTGGGTGGGTGAGGTTCTATGATGGTCCCTTCTGACCTTAAAGTCTTCTTGACAAGTCACAGAAGAAATCCTTTGCAGAACTTAAATGCAGACATGCATTATTAAAGGGGTCATCTGTCTAAAGTTCAGAGGAGAGTGTGAACCATACTGACAGATTTAAAACTATATCAGATAGTAGTACCACTGTAAAAATGCACGCAGAACATTTTTAGCAAAATTGTTGCAATTCAACAGAAATTTCATAAACTCAAATATTGGCATATTTTGTTGAGAATCCATTTTGTGATCAGAATTTTGCACATTTCTAATGTCTCCTATTTAGGACATAACTCCCCCTCTTATTTATTAATTCCAATTTCTGGACACTTTTACTGCCTGTGAGTTGAAATGAGAAACCTTGTTATTTAATAAAATTGTTTTATTTGTATACTTTGAGAACTGCACTTATTTCTAGGATTAAAAAAACCCTGTGGCGACTATACTGTACAAAACACCTATATCTTACTAGAGAATATCTTGAGCTATTTTACATCTCTGTCTGCACCACAGAAAAAAACAGTGATTGACAACCATTATCAAAAATCTGTTCCCCATGGCTACCTTTCTGAATTGGAGTTGAAAAATACTGAGTCACTGGCATATACAGGATCAACCATTTTTAACACTTGATGCAAAAAGCGGGCTAGACCCCTGGTGGAATGAGCAATCTACCATGCTTTCTGTAACCTGATCGCTGTTGAAAAAGTTTGACCTTGTTTTGGCTAGCAGCCAAACTATTTTCAGCACCTATTGGAGGGATGTTCCAGGGGACCTGTGGTTGCTAACAATTGTCAACCCTGTTTATTTTTCTAGTGTACTAAGAATTTTAGAGTAAGATGACTTATCTTTAGCCCATCTGGATATCTTTTCAGTCTCTGAAAATACTCTCCCTCAATTTGGCATTGATAGCGTGCCATTCTAGTGTCAAGGTATTAGCTTGTAGCTTTCCTTACCTTTTAATACAGTGTCTTTCTTACATGCCCAATAACTGGATTGTATACTAAGTTGTATTTCCCACAGTTAAACACCACAAAGCTGAAAGAGGTGCAAGAGTCAGCAACAATCTCTAGTAGAGTGAACAGTGAGATTGGGAATACATGAAAACAATGCACTAGCTAGTATCAATAATTAAAACAAGAGTGGGCAATTGCTGTCAATTTTAAAACTGTGCAAAAATGGCTCAATCAGCCCAAGCAACTGATGCTGAAGCATCTGTGTGGTTCTCTCATTCCCACTGCAGCCTGGGGGATAGATGTACCCCCAGGGTAAGAAGAACCATTTCAATGCTCCTGAGAATGAGGTGGCTATGAATTGCATTGTTATGTCTGTGGTAGACGTCATATCCTCATCACTGCAAATCTGTCATTTCTCAAAAGGTCAGCTTGTCTAAAACAGAAACAAGAAACCCAGCTCTCTCAAGTTGTATTTCTTAAATGTGAAAATGTTATGTCATGTGTACATGAGAGACAGTTGTAGGCAAATGACTGAAGTGGGATTTTATGTTGCATATGTGAATGTATGTGTGTGAGAGAGACAGGAATAGATATATGCATATGCAAATTATAATATATTTTCATTTAAATTCAATGCAGAATAGCAAAAAAATTTCTATATATTTATTTTTAAACAGTACCATTCCAATATTCATTATTAGTTGTTTTTTAATCCAGAGAGAGAGATGTTGCTGTATTTCTGTTTGAGAACTTGTTTTTAGCATTTAGCATAATAAGTAATGTGTGCTATCACAGTTTCAATTTTCATGCTAGGCAGAGAGTGACAGCTGGGAGGCAATGCACAAGGCATATTTTAATCTACTGATAAATTGCAAGGAGGAAAGAAATAAAAACAGCTCATGGATGTACAGGTCACTATCATTTAAATTATTTGTTAGTCATCATAATGGCTTTTCCTCTTAGGCTTCTAATATAAAACTTATTACAAAATGAGACCTTAATGGTTTCATTTTAACCCTAAGTAAATCAGTCATTGTGTAAAACTGTCTAGGTAAACAAAACCTATTGCCAATGAATAGGTGCATGAGTAAGAAAGTAATTAAAATATGCAAAAGTTTCCAACAAATATGTCCTAGAAATGCTTTGTTTTTAAAAATATTTCTGACCATATTGTTGAATGTGTGTAGGATAAGTGAACAGAGAGATGTTTCTATATAGGGAGAGCAAATTAGTAAATGTTCTTTTTCATTTAGCTATATTTAAAGTACATTTTTCCAGTCTATCCTCTCTGTTCCCATTGTTTATTTGTATGGTCCCTGTGGTTTGGGGGATTTTAGTGCATTTAATGTGCAAGCAGATGTTAGGAAAGGGAATTATTGGAGTTTGTTTCCCCCTGGTCTGTGACAGCCCAGCTTTGTAAACTTGATGTCATGCTCTCATTTATTCTTTTCTTCTTTGCTTGCTAGAAGATGGGTAATGGGTAGAAAGTCAGGCTAGGTAGCAGTGATGTAGGAATCGTGTGAGGAGATTAGTTAAATTTTGGTACATGGTATTTATACTGTGGAGTTAACTGGTTCATTTGATATGGGGCAATTGATGGCTTTCTTTATGAGTGACTTTTTAAAAGTCTATCTAGGGCTTCCAGAGCAATAGATGGTCTCTGTTTTACACTAGCACAGGAAAAAAAAATTCAAATAAATAAAAAAAACTACCATTTACCATTGTTTCCAGTGCAGTTGAATCCAGGGTCTCTCAACCAAGAGGGTGCTGCATTCACAATGTGAGGTCCAAGTAAGAAACAGTGAGGGGACAGGTTTCAGAGTAGCAGCCGTGTTAGTCTGTATCCACAAAAAGAACAGGAGTACTTGTGGCACCTTAGAGACTAACAAATTTATTTCAGCATAAGCTTTCGGGGCTACAGCTCACTACTTCTTCTGTCTGTGTGTTCCATTCTATGCATCTGGAGAAGTGAGCTGTAGCCCACGAAAGCTTATGCTGAAATAAATTTGTTAGTCTCTAAGGTGCCACAAGTACTCCTGTTCTTTTAGTGAGGGGGCAGAAGAAGTGTTTGTGTGTATAGTATAGGGATCAGGAGAATGTTGAGGAGCAGAGACAGAAACTGAAGAAGGGGTCATAACTGAAAATCTCAAGACAGAGCTGGATTGGAAAAAAACCATAGCTAGATAATTCTTCCTGTTAACCTTTCTATATTTTCATATAAGTATGAAAACCCTTTCCTGCCTTCACAAGCTTACTATTAAACATATTTAAATGCTTTGTAATCCATGAGTTGTATGAAGTAACTAATTCAGTAGTTCAGAACTGGATTTTAGCTGAAACTAGCCAAAACTTATGCTTGGGTATGAGTGTCTAAAGTTAGACACTCATACCACATTTAAGTATATTAATTCAATGGTTCATAAGTTTTCATAAGTTACTGAACACCCATCAACTCCCACTGAAGTCAGCTGGAGCTATTGGGTTCAGAGCACCCGTGAAAGCCAGATTACTTAGCCACCTAAATAAACTAGTTTTAGATATCAATTTTTAGAGAAAATCATTATTTTGTATATAATCTGTGCAGTTTACTTTTATAAACAATACTTTTAAAAGATCTAATACAGCTGGAGTTCAAACCAAGTTCAAAATACATATTCTAGTATAGTTATGGGAACTCAGTAGTAGGTAAGTGTAATGTCCCTCAAACCACTCCAATACTCAACATAGCAAGTAAATCCTATGGCATTCCAAGCTCAGATACTTACATATAGGAGAGGGGGGCGGAAACATTGGGTTAAATCCTGTTCATCTGATTAATCAGATCAGCTACAGTGGGACTAAATGCATAAGTAAGGTAAGCACCATTTGTCTATAGTATTAGCAACCCATAGCCCTTCAAATTGTACCTACTTCAAATCAGTCTCAGATGTAATTCCAAAACAGTTTTCTTACTTTGCAAACCTCAGCAAAAAGTCATGTCAATCAGCAAGGGGGTGCTGTATGTTTATCCATTACTGAACTGTATGAAAAGTGCAGAGATTATTTGTAAATATTTGTGTAATTTCTTCAATTTGCCCCTTTTTTTGCTTTCTGTGAATATTCTAGTGAAGAAGTTAATTAGCAGAAATATTTGGTGGAACAGTGAATTTTTGATTATTGCAGACTCTAGTTCTGGAAGGAAAAAATTATATTTATAATTGTCAGTTTTCTTATTCATTCCTGCAGGAAATAGAAATATGCTATGTGACCTTTGTGCACAATTAAAACAGCTCACATTTCAAACCAAGCATATGAAAACTTAAATTAATTGGATGAAAAACACTCATAAAATGTATTGAAAAATGTTGAATAATGAAAAAATGTTGATAGAAAACTGATAAATAGAAAATAATGGACTAAATTCAACCAAAAGAATTGTTCACTAAGGGTACATCTACACTACCCGCCGGATCAGTGGGTAGCGATCGATCTATCAGGGATCAATTTATTGCATATAGTGTAGACGCAATAGATCGTTCCCGATCGTTCTCCCATCAACTGCTGAACTCCAGCTTGGCAAGAGGCAGAAGCAAAGTCAACGGGGAGCCGTGGCAATCGACCCCGCACCTTGAGGACGCAAGGTAAGTTGAAGTAAGATATGTCGACTTCAGCTACACTATCCTCATAGCTGAAGTTGTGTATCTTAGGTCGATCCCCTCCCCCAGTGTAGACCAGGCATAAGATTAGTTCTTCTTCAAGTGCTGTCCCTGTGGGTGTTCCACTCCAGGTGACGGCACCGTTGATTGGAGATCTTTGGTAGCAGTGCCTGGTCAGGACGCACACACCCAGCTGTTGTCTTCCGGCGTCGTTAGAGTCTGTCTGTCATTAGAGTGCATCCAGCATCGCCCCCCCCCAGTTCCTTCTCAACCATCCTCGGCCGAAGATGGGACTCGGGGCAGTGCTGAATCTCTTCCCGGGTCACTGAAGGAAATAAGTAGAAATAAATAGAAGTAGTTAGAGATATCCCAGTTCTTTCCCTCCCTTTAGTATAGTTCATTAGTTTAAAAAAAAACAAAAAACGTTTTTTATCTCACGTTCATCTCCCGTTGAGACTCCCCCCACCCAGGCAATCATAGCTCCATGATGCCGGGGTCCCCTGGATTCAAGAAATGCGGCTCCTGCCATGAGCCTATGCTGCAGTCTGATGGACACTCACTATGCGTGAAGTGTCTTGGCGAGACACACGTCCCTGCTAAGTGCGTACACTGCAACAGCCTGAAAACCAGGGCTCGCCATGACAGAGACCTGCGGCTGAAAATGCTCCTTATGGAGAAATCTCTGCAGCTGCCAGCAGAGATGAACACAAGTAAACCCTCTCCCTCACGCTCCCCTGCTAGGTCGGAACCGACCAGGAGCATGGCCTCACCCTCTCAAGCAAAGAGGCAGGAAGCCCCAACCTCTCCTCACAGAGACCTGCAGAAGTGTGAAAGGTCTCCTGCGAAATCTCTCCCCCTGGTGCTGACAGCGCCAAAAACCACCGCCACTGACCACCCCAGCACCTCAGACATGGGGTGCAGAAGCAGGGAGCCGACCTCCCACAGCGGGCAGCTCTTGTTGGCACTGGTCCCACCAGCACCGAAGATGGACCCAGTACCGGTGGCGCATTCTACCCTGGTGCTGACAAAAACATCGGCACCAAGCCTGACTGACCCCCGCAGCAGATGCGGAACCCCCAGAGGGCGCCTCTAAACAGCCATCGGTTCCCTCTGAGGCTAAGCAAAAATCACTGCGGACATTGGCTCAAGCTTCACGACCCACAGCACTGCAGCCCATGGATCAGCAACAGGTTTTAAATGAAGCTGACATCTCCGTGCCCCCAGAGCCTGACACTCCTCTCCAAGGCACTGAGCACTCACTCTTTGAACAGCCGCTCTCACCACCCGCCCTGGCTGCCCTCACTGACAGTGAGAATGACATGCACCAGCAGGCAGAGTTTTCCCCGCCTGACTCTCCTCCCCCACCAGAGCCATACCCATTTCGAGGCATGGCACCTCACAAGAACCAGCCTCAGTTTCCCTACTTTGTCCCCCATGGGTGGGGCCCCACTTTTCCTACCCTATGCACTTGCCCCAGTGGTACTCTTGGTCGGCCCCTGCTGCCACTCCTCCTCACGGACCCTCCACCAGACCGCAGGTCCGCTCTACACCTCTATCTCCAGCTCCCTCTACATCTAGAGCTCCTGAACCACTCCCCCCCTTGAAGATGTGGGCTATGAACTTGAATCACCTGCTCCTAACTCCCCATCAGCTGCAGATGAAGCTCTAATGTCACCACCTCCACAGAATGTGGAGGATTTTAAGCAGTTTCAGGAACTTTTCAAACGGGTGGCACTCAGCCAGGACATTCTATTAGAGGAAGTGCAGGAGACACAACACAGACTCCTCAAAATCCTTCAACCCTCTGCGCCGTCAAAGATCACACTACCCATAAACAAAGCCCTCCTGGAACCCGCTGACACTCGATGGCAAACCGCTGCCTCCATCCCACCAATATGTCAAAATTCTGAACGTAAATATTATGTACCTTCTAAGGATGTAGATGCATTATTTTCCCACCCACAACTCAACTCTCTTGTGGTGGATGCAGCAATGCACAGAACAAAACAGACACAATACCGGCCCACTCCGCAAGACAAGGACCTCAAATCTCTTGATCTCCTTGGCCTCAAGGTTTATATCTCCTCCACTCTGCAATTCAGAATTGCAAATTACTCCACCCTCCTCGCAAAGCTACGACTATGACAACTACAACAAGCTATTTGATTTTACTTCCCATATCCCAGAGGACAGAAGAGCGGACTTTAAATCAGTCCTTGTTGAAGGTCAACTGGTGTCTAGGATGGCGCTGCAAGCGTCCCTGGACATGGCGGACATAGCAGCTCGCACTACCGCCACCGCAGTGGTGATGCACAGGTCTTCCTGTCTGTCTGCATCTGGTGTCCCTAAAGATCTGCAGACCAAAGTGGAAGACCTTCCCTTTGATAAAGATAAACTTTTTTCCAAAAAAAAACAATGAAGTCCGTCAAAGCATGAAAGACTCTAGGGCCACTCTGCACACATTAGGGATATACCTGTCCCTCCCCAGGAGACAACTGTATCAACCTTATCAGAGGCCCCACGCACAACAATATCACCGGCCCCAGTCCAGACCATATGATATTGAAAGGAACGGCAACAGACCTCTCAGGTGCAGAAAAAATCATGTGCAACCAACTACATCCCACACATCGGGAAAGAACAATTTTGAAGCATTGGTCGGGGGGCTGTGTGACCATCCCTTGGCACCACCACCTATTTGCCCATTTGGCCACCACCTCCAGTTTTTCCACCATGTCTGGCAACAGGTCACACAGGACTGCCGGGTCCTGGAAATAGTACAACCATCCCTTTCATATCATGCCCGCCCACCCTTACCTGTCCCTCTTCAGGGACCCCTCTCACCTACTTCGAGCAGAACACCTACTTCGAGCAGAAGTGACTCATCTTCTACAGCTAGGTGCAGTGGAACCTGTATCAGCACAACATCAGGGGAAAGGGCTTTACTCTCACTATTTCCTGACCAAGAAGAAAGGCAGAGGATGGCGACCTATACTAGACCTACGTAGCGTGAACAAATTTATATGTGTACAGAAATTCAAGAAGGTCACATTGGGCACAATAATACCTACACTGGAACAAGGGGACTGGATCACAGCCCTCGACCTACAGGATACCTATTTTCCCATATCCATTCACCCAGCACACAGATGGTTCCTGCGATTCACACTCAGACACGACCACTTTCAATACAGAGTGCTACCATTCGGACTCTCCACAGCACTGAGAATGTTCTCCAAGACTCTAGCAGTAGTGGTGACCCACCTACGCAAACATAGAATTATACTTTTCCCCTATCTAGACGACTGCCTTATCAAAGGCGGTTCATACAAGGAGACATTAGAGGCCACTTGTTTTACCATCTCCCTCTTCCACTGTCTAGGCCTGCAAATAAACTTCCAAAAATCCATCTTGATACCCACACAGCAAATCGAGTTCATCGGAGCTCACCTGGACTCAATTCTGACCGGCCTCACTCCCACACACTAGATTCCTCGCCATTACGCACCTCATATGCATGCTCTCCATTAGCCCCAAAATAGAGGCACGAACATGCCTGCAGCTTCTTGGCCACATGGCAGCCACCACCTTTGTGGTCAAACATGCCAGGCTACACATGAGATGCCTTCAGGTGTGGCTCAGCTCCAACTACTAACCCAGCAGACACAGCTTCCACATGACGCTAACTCCTCCAGCAACGATATCAGCCTCCCTACAATGATGGACAAAAATAGAAAACTTATGCATGGGTGTCCCCTTCCATCAAAATTCCCCCGTGCTCATGCTCACGACGGACACTTCCCTGATAAGTTGGGGAGCGCACCTAGGAGATCACACGACACAGGGCCACGGGTCCGTATCAGAGATGCGTCTGCACATAAATCTTCTAGAGCTCAAAGCAGTCAGATACGCCCGCCTTCACTTTCTCCCCATCATAAGGAACAAATCTATTTGGGTCTTGACAGACAGTATAGCATGCGTGTTCTCGATCAACAGGCGGGGGCGGGGGGAGCGTGATCATACTCCCTATGCACAAAAGCCATCCAACTATGGAATTTGTGCATACAACATCACATAGAGATCACTGCTTCCTACCTGCCTGGGTGTCACAACACTACCGCCGACATGCTCAGCAGACACTTCTCTCAAGAATACAAATGGGAATTGCATCCTATGATACTACGATAGCTCTTCTCCAACTGCGGCACCCCGTCGGTAGACCTGTTTGCCACAACACAAAACCACAAATGCCGTCTATTCTGCTCCAGAGCAGGACTCTGGACCGTGTCCCTAGGAGATACATCCGACGAAGTGGGTATTCACCCATGAAAGCTCATGCTCCAATACGTCTGTTAGTCTATAAGGTACCACAGGACTCTTTGCTGATTCCTCATTCCGTGGAGCAAGACACTCATGTACGCTTTTCCGCCAGTCCCACTGATATGCAGAGTCCTACACAAGATCAGAGAGGACAAAGCCAGGGTCATACTTATTGCCCCAGCTTGGCCCAGACAGACATGGTATCCTTACCTGCTGCTCATGTCCATCCGCCTTCCAAGAACTCTTCCCAGCAGGCCAGATGTGCTCTCCCAGGGCAACGGTCAGATTCTCCATCCACAACTACAGAAACTCCATCTGATGGTGTGGTTCCTTTTTGGTTCCAAACCCACGAACTAGCTTGTTCAGAGCAGGTCCAACACGTCCTCCTATACAGTAGATGAGACTCCACTTGTAAGATTTACCTGCAAAAGTGGCCATATGGTACTCCCACGGACCACGCCCCTCCCTGATATCTTGGACTACCTTTTACAACTGAAAAAAGACGGACTATCGCTCAGCTCTATCAGAGTACACCTCACAGCGGTTACCACTTTCCATGACACGCTGGATGGGTTTTCACTTTTTGCCCACCCCACCATAAAATGCTTCCTCACTGGCCTTCAAAACTCTGAGATTCACCCACCAGCAGCTACCTGGAATCTGAACCTAGTTCTCCGGGGTCTTATGAAACTTCCCTTTGAGCAACTGGCCACCTCCTCCATGCTACATATCTATGAAAGTAGCTTTCTTGGTTGCCATAACGTCAGCGAGGAGGGTCGGTGAAATAAGTGTACTGCTGGCCTACCCTCCTTACACAATTTTCTTTAAAGACAAGATTACAATGCGACCCCACCACAAATTCCTTCCCAAGATGGCATCCACTTTCCATCTCAATCAGCCAATACACCTCCCTGCATTTTACCCCAAACCTCATAAGAATCCACAGGAAGCGGCATTACATACCCTTGACATCAGACGTGCAGTTGTGTTTTATCTAGACAGAACTAAGGCATTCCATAAATCCCCTAGACTATTCGTGTCCACTACCGAACGATTGAAGAGTGTTGCTTTCTCTAAGCAATGACTCTCCAAGTGGATCTCTGAATGCATCAGGTCCTGCTACCTGACCCAGAATGTTCAACCCCCTCCACCCCCCCGAGGGCATTAGAACACACTCTACTAGTGCGATGTCAACATCCATTGCATTCCTGCAAAACGTACCTTTTACCGACGTATGCAAGGCGGTCACATGGACATCAGACCACACGTTCACCAAACATTACGCTATCACACAGGATACCACGGCAGACACCATAGTCAGCCATATGGTACTGTCTAACGTTATCACTGCCGCAACTCCAAAGTCCCACCAACCACGGTGGGTACTGCTTCACATTCACTTGGAGTGGAGCACCCACAGGGACAGCACTCGAAGAAGAGAAGGTTACTCACCTTGCAGTAACTGAGGTTCTTCGAGATGTGTGTCCCTGTGGGTGCTCCACTACCCACCCTCCTCCTCTCTACTTTGGAGTACGAATCAGACAACCCTACGGTAGAGAAAGAACTGAGGTGAGATGCGGGATGCTCACACACAGACAGACCCTAACGACACCGTGAGACAACAGCTGGGCACGTGTGTCCCGACCAGGCACTGCTACCAAAGATCTCCAATCAACGGCGCCAGGAGTGGAGCACCCACAGGGACACACATCTCAAAGAACCTCAGTTACTGCCAGGTGAGTAACCTTCTCTTCATCCAGATGTACATTTCACTCAGATATGACAGTGACAGGTACTAGTTGGAAGTTCTAACATAGATAGCTCTGTGTCAGAATATCTCATAAAAGGAAGGTAAAGTGCCTCATCCCGCCAGTAAAGAGGTAAATTCCACCATGTGAGTGAAAGTGAAATTCCTTTTCACTGCAGAATTCAGCAAACAGTGGATGTGAAATTTTAAAAAGTTTTCGGTGCATCAAACATTGGGAACTATCAGGACAGAAGGGCTTATGATTGAGATTTCACCTCCTGCCCTGTCCTGCCTCTTTCCATAGCTTGGCAATGAAACAAAAAAGAAACTGAAAATACATTTTCTTGGAGCCTGCTGGATGTCTTGCTGAAGCAGGAGGCTTAACTTAAAGCCAATTTCCATGGTTCCTGCAGATTTGCACAGGCTTCCTTGCTGTGGAGAGAGCTTTTAAAGACCTGCGGGGGCCTTCTGGAAAATATTATATTTAGAAACAGTTCTGCTATATCATGTATTTTCTGTATTACTGTTCTCTCTCTTTTATTAGTAAAAATCTCTGCAAAGAAATAAGATTTTCGTTTCTTAGTATAGCTCAGGCCTCCACAACTCGTAAAGCGGCGAGGGCCACATTACTCCAAAGAAAACTGCCGAGGGCCGAAACCTCCCAGCCCCGCAGAAACACCCCGTCCCAGGGCCGTCCAGCCCTGCAGAAACAAACCCTCCTTCCCCAGCGCCGCCCCACCAAAACAGCTGTGGGCCAAAAAGGAAGATTGGGGGTGGGGAGGTGATACTTTATTTTAAATCAACCAGGGGCTCCCAGCTGAAGAGGTGGCTGGGAGCCCTCAGGGTCAAATCAAAGGGCTCAGGGCTCTGGCAGCTGGGGGAACCCAGCAGGGCTGGCTCTAGGTTTTTTGCTGCCCCAAGCAAAAAAAAATTGGCTGCCCCCCGTCCCAGCCCCAGCTCCTGTACCCCCCTGCTGCCCCAATCCTGGGCTCTCCCCCCACTGACCCACACCCCCTGCCGCCCCAGTGCTGGGCTTCCCCCTTTCCTCCCCATCAGTGCCCTTCCCCCACCCTGCTGCTGCCCCAGCCCTGGGCTCCCCCCCACCAGTGCCTCCCCCCCCCTCACACACCTCCTGCCTTCCCAGCCCTGGGTCACTGGTAACTCGCTCCCAGGGCAGGTCATTCAGCAGGAATTTTGGATGTGCACACAAAACAGACAGGATTGGTTCCCATATGGTTACAGAGGTGCAGTAAAGTGGAACAATTTTCAGCTTGTGTGATTGGAGGATATCTGGATGCATATTATAAGACTGTCCTCCATAATGAGGAAAAGTTGAGGTGCCTTTATTATTCTTTTGTTCCACTTTTTCTTTCTATGAGGAATTTGCCAATGCAATATCACTGTCTTCCCAAAATTTAAACAAATAAAAAGGCAATGGCTGTTGAAAATAGCAATTCCAGTGCTAATAAGCATTTCTTGCTCAATTTTATCCTGCTTTTTCTACAGCAAGTTACAGTGGATCAGTATATTAGATTTGGGAGAAATGAAGTAACAGCTACCCAAACTGAGCTTGAGCACTCCTGAATTTTGAGGTGTTCAAATCTGGAAGGCAGGTGCTGTGGGGGGGGCTGTGGGCTCCACGGGGGAGCATGGCAGCAATGTGTCTGGAGCTGCATGGAGCCAGACACGCTGGTCTGAGTGGCATGGTAAGGGGGCTGGGGGTTGGAGAAGGGGTAGGAGGTTACAGGGGGAAGTCAAGGGACAGGGAGCAGGGGTGGTTGGATGGGGCAGAGGTTCAGGGGGGCAGTCAGGGGACAGGCAGCAGTAGGATAGGCATGGGAGTCCCAGGGGTTTAGCGGGGACAGGTAGGGGGTGGGGTCCTGGGGGAAAGTTGGGGCAGGGGTCTTGGGAGGGGGCAATCGGGGGATAAGGAGCAGCAGCATTTAGATAGGGGGTGGGGTTCTGGGGGGCAGTTAGGGGCAGGAGTCCCAGGAGAGGGGTATCGGGGACAAGGACCAGTGGTGCTTAGATAGGGGGTGGAGGTCCTGGGGGGCAGTTGGGGCAGGGGTCCGGGGAGGGGGCAAACAGCGGCCGCGTGCCGGGATTCAAACGGCTCTGGGCTGCCTGCAGCCACGGGAAGCCCTGAGCCCTTTAAATCCCAGCCGCGGCTGGGAATCTCTGCAGGCAGCCCAGAGCCCTCTGACTCCCGGCCGCAGCTTGGATTTAAATGGTCAGGGCTCCCCGCGGCTGCGGGCAGCCCAGAGCCCACTGACTCCCAGCCGTGGCTGGGATTTAAAGGGCTCAGGGCTCCCTGCGGCTGCGGGCAGCCTAGAGCCTTTTGATTCCTGTCCGCGGCTGGGATTTAAAGGGCTCTGGGCTCCCAGCCGCTGCGGGCAGCCCAGAGCTCTCTGACTCCCAGCCGCGGCCGGGATTCAAAGGGCTCTGGGGTGCCCGCAGAACGCCATGTGCGGGGGATTTAGAATCCCCTCGCGGGCTGCACAGTGAGGGTCCGTGGGCCGCATGTGGCCCGCAGGCCGTATGTTGTGCAGGCCTGGTATAGCTGCTCCTGACACTTATTTTGCTTCTTAACTCATAATCTTCTAGTTTTTGGATCAAAAGGTTTTGCTTTGAATGTAGTAATAATGTCCAAAACCAGAACAGTTCAGCTGAGGAACAAGAAGCATGGTCATGTGAACTCTTACTTTAAAAAAAATCGTGTTTTTCTTGCAAATATGCTTAATAATTAAAAAAAAAATAAAGGCAGAGGGAAAGAAAGAGAGAAGAATATATACATAAGTGCAGACTTGGTTCTAAGGGCCAAGTCCAGCTTGCCGTACACTTCTGAGTAGTCTCATTGGATATGATGGGTTGTGTTGTGCCTCTGAGGCCTTGTCTACACTACAAAATTTTGTCAGCAAAAGCCAGCCTTTGTCGACAAAACAGTGGAGGTCTACACACTACAATGCTCCTCTTGCCGACAACACTGTCCTGCTTTGCCAACAAAATAACACCACCTCGTTGAGAGGCATAGAGTTTTTTGTGGCAAAGTTAGATCAACAAAGTGTCAGTGTAGATACTGTTCATTACGTCACTATAACTGGCCTCCAGAAGGTATCCTACCAATGCCTACCATGACCACTCTGCTCACCATTTTGAACTCCGCTGCCCTGCATCCAGCTTAGGGTTACCAACTTTCTAATCTGAACATCCCTGCTCATTCCCCAAGGCTCTGCCCTTTCCCCGCCCCTTCTCCGAGGCCCCGACCCCAGTCACTCCACCCTCTACATCTGTCACTCGCTCTCCCTCACCCACTCACTCTTTTTCATTGGTCTGTGGCAGGTAGGGGTGCAGAGCGGTGAGGGCTCCAGCTGGGAGTGCAGGGTTTGGAGTGTGGGAAGGGGCTCGGTACTGGGGAAGGGGGTTGGGGTGTGGGAGTGGGTAGGGGTGCAGGCTTTGGGTGGGGCCAGAAATGAGGGGTTCCGAGTATGGGTGAGGGCTCCAGTTGGAGGTGCAGGCTCTGGGGTGGGCCTGGAGATGATGGTTTTGGGGTGCAGGAGGGGACTTCTGGCCAGGGCAGGGGGTTGGAGTGCAGGAGGGTGAGGGGTGTGGGCTCAGGAAGGGAGTTTGGGTGTGGGAGGGGGCTCAGGGCTGGGGCAGGGTGTTGGGACACGGGAGGGGGTTGGGGTGCAGGCTCTGGGTGGCGCTTACCTCGTGCAGCTCCCAGGACTGGCCAGCATGTCCCTGCAGCTTCTAGGCAGAGGGACAGCTATGGGGTTCTGTGCGCTGCACCCGCCTGCAGGTGCCATCTCCTCAGCTCCCTTTGGCCGCCATTCCCAGACAATGGGCGCAGCAGAGCCGGCGCTCGGGGCGGTGGAAACGCACGAAGCCCCTGTGGCTGTCCCTCCATCTAGCAGCCGGAGATGCATGGCAGCAGCTTTGCGCGGAGCTGGGCAGGGAGCCTGCCACCCCACTGCACCAGTAGCGCCGCCAGCTGGATTTTTAACAGCCCGGTCAGTGGTGCTTACCAGAGCCACCAGGGTCCCTGTTTGACTGGGTGTTCCAGTCGAAAACCGGACACCTGGCAACCCTAATCCAGCTACACAGGCATTTGCCCCTCCCCTTTCAAAGCCCCAGGAAGTTTTGAAACTGCTCATCCTGGAGAGCTCACATAGCTACTGCCCAGCTGAGCATGAGGGCAGCAAATGCACTCCTGCCTGGATTACAGGGGAGAGGGTGGATCTCTTTGGTCTGAGGGGAGAGGAGGCTGTGGGAGAACTCAGAGGGAATCATGGAATCTAAACATTAACGCAGAATTCTGCTCTCCCTGGCATTAGGACTGCAGCAGCAGGCAGGCAGGGTGGGCTGCTGCTGGGGGTGGGGAGAGAGGAAGAAAGTCCAGATGTGCTGTGTGGAGCCAGGGAGGGAGGAAGGGGCTGATGTCGGGGTGTCCCTCCTCCTGCCAGTGTACCGGTCTCCCCCGAGCTGAGGTGAGGGAACTGGAACAGCAGCTTTCTGTGCACCAGCTTCTGCCTCAAGATTGGTTGCTTCCAGCTGCTGTCAGAACTTAGAGACAGTGTGCCGACACATTCACTCTTCCCCCATCACACACACTTCCCCAACACACAGTCTGTCTCTCACACATACACACTTCCCCCCCACACGCTCTCTCACAAACTCCCCCAACACACACTTTGCCTCTGTCTCTATCTCACACCTGCACGCACACACCCTGTCACATACTCCCTGCCTCCCCCACCCCCCACACACACACTTTTGTGGGCTTCTTGTGGTAGTGTTTAGCAATGTCAGTTTGGTCATATTACTGAGTGCTACTTTAAAATTTAGAATCTGTTACTTATCAGGCATACATACCAATTATTACAGGGATCATAGCACGATGCAAACAGACAATGCCAGGCTCAGCACACTACAGCAACACACATTACTGTAGCTCAGTGTTAATGTGCTCCTTCAAGGCATCCCCCCGCTGAATAGCACCACGTTGGGCTCCTCTTATAAGCCTTGTATTCATAACGCACTGCACAATAACAAAGAGCAGTGCAGGATCTATGCTTTCTGACAGAGATGGCTGGGTTGAGAAACCTGCATCGTGTGACACTATGCCTGCTCTCTTGAGGCATTGCAAACCCTTTCTAAAGCACCCTGCGGCCAGTTGCACCAGGGTTACCAGGTGTCCGGTTTTCGACTGGAACTTCCCATTGAAAAGGGAAACTGGCAGCGTCCGGTCACCTTCAGTAACCAGCCTCTGCGACTGGGAGGGCAGGAAAAGCAGCAGCTGCTGTTGGAGCTTGGAGGAATGGCTCTGATAAGCAGCTGCTGCTCTTCCTGCCCCACAGCCTGACATAGAGAACTGTCTGCTCCTGGGCCCCAAAGTAGGTACTGGCACTGTCTGGGGGGGGGTGTAACCTGTCTGCTCCTTCCCCCCACAGACACCTTGCTGTGCCCTGATTTCCCCACCCAAGTCCCTTGCTCTGGGGACTGACCCGTGCTGTGCCTTGCTGTGCCCTGATTGGGCAGGCAGACAGGCTCCATGTCAGCTCCTCCGAGCCCAGCTCTGTCGGCAGCAGGTGAGTCCCAGTGGATGGGGGAGCAAGCAACAGAGGTGGGGGCAGGGGTGGGGCCTCCAAGGAAGGTGTGGGACAGGGCGGTGCCTCTGGGGAAGGGGCGGGGAAGGGTTCTTCGGTTTTCAGGGATTAGAATGTTGGCAACCCTATGCCACAGTGCACTGCTCTCTGTGTCGATGCAAGAGCTGCTATTGGGGATGTGCTCCACCGACACAAAGAGCATAGTGTGGACATGCAACAGCAGTTTAATTACAGTGGCGGCTGTGTGTCGGCATAACTTGAGTCGGCAAAACTCTGTAGTGTAGACAAGGCTTGCAGCTCATGGGGGAGGTGTAGGTCAGGTATCTTTAATCCACCTTTGTGCCCTTCCAATCCTGGGTTATTCCAGGGCCTGGAGAGGCTCCTAGCATAATTTAGGGCTTGTCTACACAGGAACACTCAGGAAAGTTAATCTGAATTAAATAAAGGTGTGAATTTAAAGTGATTTACTTAAACTGCATTAAACCCCTGTGTGGGGACACTCATTCAGAATCAGTGTCCTTAATTTGGTTTAGCCACTTTAATTCTGAATAAGCGTGTCCACACAGAGGTTTAATGCTGTTTAACTACACCTCTTTACATTTACACTTTTAGGCCTGGTCTACACTAGGACTTTAATTCGAATTTAGCAGCGTTAATTCGAATTAACCGTGCACCCGTCCACACCAGGAAGCCATTTAGTTCGACCTAGAGGGCTCTTTAGTTCGAATTCGGTACTCCACCCCGACGAGGGGAGTAGCACTAAATTCGACATGGCTATGTCGAATTAGGCTAGGTGTGGATGCAAATCGAACTTACTAGCTCCGGGAGCTATCCCACAGTGCACCACTCTGTTGACGCTCTGGACAGCAGTCCAAGCTTGGATTCTCTGACCAGCCACACAGGAAACGACCCGGGAAAATTTGAATTCCTTTTCCTGTCTGGGCACTTTGAATCTCATGTCCTGGTTGGACATCGGGGCGAGCTCAGCAGCACCTGCAACGATGCAGAGCTCTCCAGCAGAGGAGTCCATGCAATCCCAGAATAGAAAGAGGTCCCCAGCATGGACAGACCGGGAAGTCCTGGATCTGATCGCTGTGTGGGGCGATGAGTCTGTGCTTTCGGAGCTGCGCTCCAACAAACGGAATGCAAAGACCTACGAGAAGGTCTCCAAAGCCATGGCACTCAGAGGATACAGCCGGGATACAACGCAGTGCTGCGTGAAAATCAAGGACCTGAGACAAGGCTACCTAAAAAGTCAGAGCAGCAAACGGACGCTCCGGAGCACAGCCCCAGACATGCCGCTTCTCGTTCGGCGACTGCTGCATCTAATTAGGGCAATTAGTGTACTGTTACTATTGTGAATGCTTGACTTTTACTTTGCATAGCAATGACCTTCGCTTAACAGCCACGTGTGGGAGGCCACAGAGGAAAAGCATACAGTGATCTTTCCCGGGCACAGCCGCGAGGGGCTGGAACAGGGTCAGACTTTATGCTTTACAGATTGCCTTCAGCGGGAGGGCACAGCTATCCATTAACTGTTAAGCAGCCTATAGTGTAGTGCTTACCAGGCCTGGCTGCTACACGGATTCAGCTGTACCGCCCCGCTTGTCCGATCTCCTGTGCAAGACCGCAGCCAATGAAAGCGTATTCCGAAATCTCGAACTTGTCCTGAGAGCTCGTGAGACTAGGTGCCCTGTATGGTCTTGTTCACAGAAACTGACTAGACTGTGTTCAGTGTTCGCAAACATGTATCTTTTCAAGGAAATCACTTCCTTTTTCCCATCACACAGCTGCGGCTCTTTCACGAACTGCCCCGGCATCCCCCTCACAGAGGCTGGCGCAGATTAGGCGGTGAAAGAAAAAGACTAGGGACGACATGTTCTCGGAATTGATGGCTTGCTCCAGAGCCGAGGCAGCCGAGCAGAGACAGTGGAGGGAGACCCTATGTCAGCACCAGCGCTCACACAGCGAACGGGAGGACTGGTGGCGGCAGGAAGACCAGCAGGCGACTCAAACGCTGCTTGGGCTAATGAGGGAACAAACGGACACGCTCCGGCGCCTTGTAGATGTTCTGCAGGACCGCAGGCAGGAGCAGAGAGCCCCCCTGAACTGTATCTGCAACCGCCTTCCCCCGCCACAAAGTCCTGTCCCCCCCTCACCCAAAATCACAAGAAGGAGGGGCGCTAGGGGCCGTGAAAACTGTCACTCCACCCCAGCAGAGCGCTCATGTACCAAACAGCTCTCATTCCCTAAAGTGTGAGAAGTGCTTCCCTTCCAGGATCACCCAGTCCCAAATCCAAGTTTCATCCCCCCACTGTGTAGTTGAGTATTAAAAGTAGTTTGTTGTTATTCACTGTTTCCGTCACGTTTTCCTTGTCAGAAGACTTTGTGTGAAGGGGGGAGGGGTTTTTTAATTGCATAGGACAGCCTCCATTACCAGGGTACAGACTTGGGGGCAGGATCAACAGCAGGACACACACAGACTGCAGTCACTAGGCACTAGGGTCATTCTGGGAGGTGAATGCTGCCCCGGGTCAGTCTGTGAGGTGTATGCTGCCCCAGGGTCCTAGCGCCTGACATCCACAAATGGCAAGGCAGGCTGCCCTTACCATGCCCTTCCCCCCTAGCCACGAGCCTCTCCGATGCCCTGAGCCCCAGCAAGAGCCCTCATCCACGGACACATACTCACCCTTCCCACACACCCCTCACCCCTTCCTACGCCCCAACCCCCAGTCCAGAGCCTGCATCCAAACTCTGTCCCAAAGACGGCACCCCTCACCCCTTCCTGCAAACCCACCCCTTCCTGCACACCCACCTGCAACCGTCCTCCCCCCAGAGACCGCTGTAGGAGCAGGAGCCTGTCATTCCTCCAGTGTAGAAGCGGTCTGGACATCAGGGCACACCGTACCCACCACAGTCCGCATCCATGTTTCAACCCTTGAACAGGAATTCATAATTAAAGAAAACTTTATTAATAATCAGTGTTCCATTAAAGTTATTTTAAAACGTGTGTTGGAAGGGGGGAAATCCGGAGAACAGGGTATGTAACCGCAGATCGAAGTCAACAGTCACTGAAACAGGCTCAACTGGAGAGTCATAGGTTACCCTGCTCTCCGAGGAACCTATCTTTCAAAGCCTCCCGGATGCACAGCGCTTCCCGCTGGGATCTTCTATCGGCACGGGTGTCTGGCTGAGCGTAATCAGCAGGCAGGCGATTGGCCTCAACCTCCCATCCAGCCATAAAGGTCTCGCCCTTGCTCTCACAGAGATTGTGGAGCACACAGCAAGCAGCAATAACAACGGGGGTATTTTTTTCGCTGAGGTCCGAGCGAGTCAGTAAGCTCCGCCATCTCCCCTTGAGATGTCCGAAAGCACACTCCACCACCATTCTGCACTTGCTCAGCCGGTAGTTGAAGAGTTCCTTCTCACTGTCCAAGGCGCCTGTATAGGGCTTCATGAGCCAGGGCATTAGCGGGTAGGCTGGGTCCCCGAGGATCACTGTAGGCATCTGCACATCCCCAACCGTTATTTTGTGGTCCGGGAAGAAACTACCTGCCTGGAGGCGTTTAAACAGACCAGAGTTCCTGAACACACGCGCGTCATGAACCTTGCCCGGCCACCCCACGTAGATGTTGGTAAAACGTCCCCTATGGTCCACCAGTGCTTGCAGCACCATAGAAAAGTAGCCCTTTCGGTTAATGTACTCGCTGGCCTGGTGGGCCGGTCCCAGGATAGGGATGTGAGTCCCATCTATAGCCCCACCGCAGTTTGGGAATCCCATCGCGCCGAAGCCATCTATGACGACCTGGACGTTTCCCAGGGTCACTACCTTTGAGAACAGTTGCTCAACGATTGCGTGGGCTACTTGAATCACAGCAACCCCCACGGTAGATTTGCCCACGCCAAAGTGGTTCGCTACTGACCGGTAGCTGTCTGGCGTTGCAAGTTTCCAGAGGGCTATGGCCACTCGCTTCTGCACAGTCAGGGCTGCTCGCATCCGGGTGTCCTGGTGCTTCAGGGCAGGGGACAGCAAGTCACAGAGTTCAAGGAAAGTGCCCTTACGCATCCTGAAGTTTCGCAGCCACTGTGATTCATCCCAGACCTGCAGCACTATGCGGTCCCACCAGTCCGTGCTTGTTTCCCGGGCCCAGAATCGCCGTTCCACACCATAAACTTGACCCATTGCCACCATGATCTCCACTGCGCGGCGTACCCTGCTTTGTGAGAGGTCTGCGCCACTCTGTGACTTCCTGTCCTCACCGCGCTGACGGAGCCTCCTCGCCCGATTTCTCAGCAGCTGACTGTGGAAGAGGTGGACGATAAGGTGCGAGGAGTTGACAACGGCCATAAGTGCAGCGATGATCGCAGCGGGCTCCATGCTCGCAGTGATGTGGCGTCCGAGCTGTAACCGACCAGAGAAGGGCGCGAACAGATTTCCCGCAGGCGCTTTCAGGGAGGGAGGGCGTGATTGACGGTTCAATGATGACAGTTACCCAAAACCACCCTCGACACATTTTTCCCCCCAGCAGGCATTGGGGGGAAATCCCAGGATTCCAATGGGCAGCGGGGAGTGCGGGAACTGTGGGATAGCTTCCCACAGTGCACCGCTTCCAAAGTCGACACTGGCCCCGTTACTGTGGACTCACACAGTCGAACTAGTGTATTTAGTGTGGATACACAACTTCGACTTCATAAGGTCGATTCCACAAATTCGAATTAAGTTGATTCGAAATAGTCTTGTAGTGTAGACGTACCCTTAGTCAATTCTAATTAACTTTCCTCGGCGTCCCCATGTAGACATGCCCTTAGACAACCGTAGGGCCTGTATAATTTATGCTATCTTCCCTGGACTGTCTGTGGGCTACAGTACTTCTCAGAATCTCAGCAGTGCTGCTGGCTGTAGCTCCACCCTGACACTGCCTCTCATATCCCCTATGCCGCCTATGCTGGGGTTTGCAAGGGAGTCGTATGGTTGGAAGGCAGCCATATGGCTGTTTTATGCAGTGTCTGCAGAGAGAGAATCCTCCTCTGGTCTGGGGCTTTTACAAGCCTCTTTGCACCACTCTGGCCCTTTTATGTGGCATTGTGTGGTATAAAGGGGCTAGCACAGAGGTGAGCATACCACCAAATAGAATTAATAGGAAGAGGAAAGTAAACAAGATTTTGTCCAATGTAAGTTTTTCAAAACTTGAACAAATGCAGTAAAGTAAAGAAATGCAGGTCAAGATTGGGTGCCTAGAGTTAGGCTCTTAAATCCATATTTGGGCACCTAAATATTGGGTCTGATTTGCAACAGTGCTGAGCGCTCACCTGCTCCCATTATATTTAGCAGGAGCTGCTTGCTGCACTATTGAAAATCAGGCCACTTACATAGAAGCCTAATGTCAGGCATCCATTACAAACAGTCTTGGTCCCTGTGTCTGTTCAATTTTCAAGCTGAATTTTTGGGTGCTTTTCCAAAATCCATTTTCTTCTTTCATGCTATGCAGCAAGCATCAGGCTAAATAGGCTATTAATAACTTTCATGATATTTATACTTACATCATATCTACACTCCGTGTATATTGCACAAGGTGCAATAGTACGTTTTATACTTACAGGCAGATTGCTGTAAACAAACCCTTTCACAGAATGTTGTTATAAATATGTTTTCCTGAGGATGAGAAAACCCAAGTTACATTAAATAGCTGCTTATTGCTACCCTTGGTAATTTCCATTTTTATTTAGAATATTTTATGCAAAAGGAAAAGGAAGGATGTGCATGTGCTTATCTTGTATATTAGAATGACTTACTTGACAATAAATATATTTGTAACATGTATTCACATACACAGTCAGGCTGTATTTTCTCCATGCACACAGTCCATTCATTACAGTCATTCTTAACAGGATGCCTATGAAAGCTGTATCAGAAGGTAATGTCAGTCTCAAAGATTAGGCTCTGCATTGCAGAAGCAAATAATAATTAAATAAATAGGTTCTATAAATTCATAAATTCACACACATATATATTTCATATTTTCATATTTCAAGGCACATGTGCATATATATACATACATACACACACACATAACATATATTAATTGTTATATGCTCAGAATGCTAAACCATATTTTGGATGTCAGAACAAATTCTTTTTAGATGCTTTTTGATAGTACAAAAAGATTACAATTGTCTGCAGGTGAAGAAGCAATTGTAGTGGGGTCCTTTCAAAACTGGGACACCTCCTGTCTTAACTGACTGTTCTGATTCAGTCAGGACGGTTAGCAAATATGCTGATATATGGAAGTTTGTAGGTTATCCTGACAAGCTATTCTTTAAAAAAAAATCAGGAAAATGTCAAGCACAATAATTTGAATTCTTGTAAATTAAAATCTGCTTAGAGTAAAATACGAGCTCTGAATATGTATGAATATGAATAAATAGAACCATTTTTTATTTATTTTTGAAAGCTTTGATTATTAACCACAGTATTTTACCATTACGCCCATTCCACTATTTGAATTAATTTTTACTCAAATTAAAAATTATCAATTAGCAGTAAATTTACTCCAGGAGCATGCATCATAGCAGATTATCATGCCATCGTCAGAAAACAAGTGTTTTAAAAAGAAAGTTATTTTCTAGATCATAGCACTGTAACCTGGCCTGGGTGTGCATGTGTGGACAAATATTAAGCTCTTTTGCTTTTGCTGTTGCAAGTGGATTCAAAACAACATCATCCAACTGAAAAGTGTAAATTTCTCTTTATAGTAGCAGCTAGCAGTATTTGCACTTTTCTCTTGGCTGTCTAAGAAAGATGAGATCATGTCCTCTAACTACACTCAACATTTAAAAGGTGAAAGCTGAAGGACATTAAAATAATTATCAGGGGAAAGAATGCAAACCATTTTGAGAAAACAATCAATTTCCTTAATTAATATCAGTGCTATTTTAATGCTCTGAGCTACCAAAAATATATTTACATGGTTTAGTAAGACTTAAAACAAAAGTAGGTTAGTTGTCATTGATGCTAAGTAAATCATAAGAAATGTTGGGCTAGAACAGACCTCACGAGGTCATCTAGTCCAACTCCCCCAGGCTGAGGCAGGACCAACAGCACCTAGAAATTCCCTGATATATATTTGTCTAATCTGTTCTTAAAAACTTCCAATGATGTGTATTCAACAAATTACCTCCCTTGGTAATCTGTTCCAGTGCTTAACTATCCTTACAGTTAGAAAGTTTTTCCTGGGTGTAACAGGGTGCTGGCTAGGAGAAACAAATCAGGCCCCTATTAGCCCTGTTCCAGGGGAAGAAGGGTAGTAGTTGGGCTGGCTGGGGGGCCACGCCCTAATTACCAGAGTGGGTCCACCTGCAGGCCTGGGTAGCCAGCCTGCCCTATAAAGCTGGCTAAGAGACAGGAAGCTGGGAGAGACAAGAAAGGGAGGAGTGAGGGCTCTAGAGCCTTGCTGGCTGGGAAGTTAGCAGTCTCCTAGAGTGTTGGTCTCTGTGTAAATAGCTGTAAATAATAGGTGGTGGGAACGGAGACAAACAATAAAAGGACACGGGTGCTGCATTTCAGTTGGTCTCTGACTGTGTTTGTGGAGGGGCTGGGAGAAGGCACCGCTACACTGGGGTCTAACCTTTATCTCCCTTGCGGCAGAGTAAGCCAATTACTTTTCTTTTCCTACCTTCAGAGGGCATGGAGAACAATTGATCATCATCCTCTTTATAATAGCCTTTAATATATTTGAATATTGTTATCAGGTTCCCCCTCAGTCTTCTTTTCTCAAGACTAAACATGCCCAATTTTTTTAATCTGCCCTCAGAGGTCAGGTTTGCTAAATTTATCTTTTATTTTATTTATTTATTTATTTATTTTTGCTCTCCCGGATTCACTTGAACTTGTCCACATCTTTCTTAAATTGTGGCTGCCAAAACTGTATACATTAATCCACCTGAGGCCTCACCAGTGCCAAGTAAAGCAAAATAATTACCCTCCCTGCCATATCCCGCATATGACTCTTCTGTTAATATACACTAGAATGAAATTTGCCTGTCTGGCAACTGCATCACATAGTTGACTCATATTCAAGTTGTGATCCACTATAACGCCCAGATTCTTATTTGCAGTACTACTGACTAGCCAATTATTTCCCATTCTGTAGTTGTGTATTTGATTTTTCTTTCCTAAGAGTAGCATTTTGCACTTGTCTTTATTGAATTTCATCATCTTGATTTCAGACCAATTGTCCAATTTATCAGTGTCATTTTAAATTCCAATCCTGCCCTCAAAAGTGCTTTGCAACCCCTTTCAGCTTGGTGTCATCTGCAAATTTTATAAGCATATTCTCCACTCCATTATCCATGTTGTTAATGAAAATGCTGAAGAGACTGGAACTAAGACAGACTCCTCTGGACCCCACTAGATACGTCCTTCCAGTCTGACAGCAAACCATTTCAAAACTACTCTTTGAGCACATTTTTTCAACCAGTTATGCATCCATAGTAATTTAAACTAGTCCACATTCCCCTAGTTTACTTATGAGCATGTCATGTGGGACTACGTCAAAAGCCTTACAAAAATCAAGATACATCATTTCTATTGTTTCCCCAATATCCACTAAGCCAGTAAACATGTCAAAGAAGGAAATTACATTGGTTGGCATGATTTGTTCTCGACAAATACATGCTGGCTATTACTCATCTCTCTCTTTCCATTAGGTGCTTACAGATTGATTGTCTAATAATTTTTTCAGTATCTTTCCAGATAGCAAAATTAGGCTGACTGGTCTATAACTCCCTGGGCCCCCTTTGTGTTCCCTCTTTTAGAGATGGGTACTACGTTTGTACTTTTCCTTTTCTCTGGTACCTCACCTGCCTTCCATGAGTTCTCAAAAATAATTACTAATGGTTACGAGAATGCTTCAGCTAGTTACTTAAGTATTGTAGGGCAATTTTCATCAGGCCTTGACTACTTGAAAGAATCTAACCTATCTAAATGGTGTTTAACCTGTTCTTTCCCTATTCTGGCTTGTGTTCCTTCCCCCTTGTTTTTAACATTAGCTGTGTTAAGCAACTGGGCACAGTTAACCTTTTCAGTGAAAACTGAAGGAAAGTAGGTATTAAACATCTCAGTCTTCTTGGTGTTGTCCTCTATTAGGACTTACACTTTCCTTTATCTTTCTCTTGCTCCTAATGAATTTATAGAACCTATTTATTTATGTGTTTATTTAATTATTTGCTTCTGCAATGCAGAGCCTAATCTTTGAGACTGACATTACCTTCTGATACAGCTTTCATAGGCATCCTGTTAAGAATTACTGTAATTATTTGTGTATGGAGAAAATACAGCCTGACTGTGTATGTGAATACATAGATACATAGAACGTGTGGGTTTATATATTTGATGGTTATACATAGAACTGTAAAACAGAATGTAGTAATCTACAACGCTGAGTGACCCCATTTTGACACCCTACAATGATAAATAGTCTCAAAGTATTTGCTGTGCCAGCCAACTGCCTTACTTATTAATCATTTTTGAGAAACACTTTTTATAAGGCCTTGATTTGAGAGGAAGATAGAGGTTGGGAAGGGTGTCTCCTGCCAACAGAAAAGGCAGTTGTGGGGTTAGGAGGCATGGTCTCCAGCACACAAAGAAGAGGCCTTGGGTGGAAGCCTTGGCCGGAGGTTTGCAAGACTATGAGGGGGGGATCAGGATGACATGGTTTATCCATAATGGGAGCTATACAGCTGCTCTCACCACTTGCCACTGTAGAGAGGGAAGCAAAAAGGGGAGGCGTTGTCATGGAATTAACATGAATATAAATGAAGGCTTTATATTAAATGTTATATTATTTTATAGACAGACTTCTATATGCTTTTTATGGTTAGGATGTGAGTTCTCTGATTAGCGCTTGTTGAATTCTATTCTCACAACCATCCCTCACTATAGTTCTGATCCCTTTTATAGGTGCCTATCAAATCCTTGTTCTATTGGTTTCTTTTACACATTACAGTTCTGAATTAATCTCCTTCACAAACAGGAGTCATCTACTCTTCTCTGTGCACTTTTCTGCTTCTCTGTATTCCTTAGACTTTCATAGAGTCGACTGATAGACAGTTCTTATTCACTCATGTGTTGCCAGACTTGGCTGCATAGATCTTGCCAGTTCATCTTCTCTGTCTTTGTTACCGGCATCCTTGCTACACTTGCCTCCTTTTTGTAGGAAGTCCAGCTTTTATCTTTTCTTCTTGTGGCACAGTCAGCCCTTTGCCGCTTCATTACATCAGTTTTCAAGATGTTCTTCATCTCGGTTTATTGTCATACTCAGTTATCTGTTTTTCCCTCACTATGTAACACTGAACACACATTTTCCCATGCCTTTCTTTCTTTCCAACATTTAGTTCCTTCTGTATGTGCTCATGTTTTTGCTTCCTATTTCATGATTGCCATTATATGATGAGTAAACAAACAAACACAATTCTAGTGCAAAAAAAAAAGACCCTCTTCTTTTTAAATAGTAATGGAATTACTTTTTTATAATGCTGTGCAATCTGCCAAAATAAGAAGCAGTCTGTTGCATGCAGATACCTGGTATCTTTCCATTTCTTAACATAAAAGTGTAGAGGTTTTTTATACTTTCTCTATTTGCTTTCATAGTTATTATTCAAATGGGTGTTCTAAGTCATGATCCATTCCAAGCCTTTTCTGTATTTTTTTTAAAAAGAAAAAACTTCCACAAGTGAAACCTTAAAGCAACAAAAAGTCTTACATGTTTTCAGTGTTCAAAATACAAACAAAACATTCCAAGGATTCAGTGTAGTTTTTTATCCTTGCTTCATTAAATTGTCAAAATGGCAATGTGTTCCTTTTCACAGCCCATAAACAATGTCTCACAATTTGAGACATTACTTCCAAAAGAAGCAGAATATACAAAAAATATTTGAAACTAAATGACTTAAATCATAGTAACAAGGACAGTCTGTTTTCTACACTGCTGCACAAATATACTTTGCCATATAAATTCATATTAGGGCTGTCGAACAATTAAAAAAAATTAATCGTGATTAATCGCACTGTTAAACAATAATCGAATACCATTTATTTAAATATTTTGGATGTTTTCTACATTTTCAAATATATTGATTTCAGTTACCACACAGAATACAAAGTGTACAGTGCTCACTATATATTTAATTTTGATTACAATCATTTGCACTGTAAAAAAAAAACAAAAAAATAGTATTTTTCAATTCACCTAATGCAAGTACTGTAGTGCAATCTTTTTATCATGGAAGTTGAACTAACAAATGTATAATTATGTAAAAAAAACTGCATTAAAAAATAAAACAATGTAAAATTTTAGAGCCTGCAAGTCCACTTAGTCCTACTTCTTGTTAAGCCAGTCTCTTAGCAAACAAGTTTGTTTACATTTGCAGGAGATACTACTACCCGGTTCTTGTTTACAATGTCACCTGAAAGCGAGAACAGGCGTTCTCATGGCACTGTTGTAGCCGGAATCACAAGATATATACGTGCCAGATGCGCTAAAGATTCATATGTCCCTTCATGCATCAACCACCATTCCAGGGGATGTGCGTCCATGCTGATGACAGGTTCTGCTCGATAAGAATCCAAAGCAGTGAAGACCGATGTATGTTCATTTTCATTATCTGAATCAGATGCCACAGCACATGATTGGTTTTCTTTTTTGGTGGTTTGGGTTCTATAGTTTCCACATTGGAGTGTTGCTCTTTTAAGACTTCTGAAAGCATGTTCTACGCCTCGTCCCTCTGAGATTTTGGAAGGCATTTCAGATTCTTAAACCTTGGGTCAAGTGCTGAAGCTATCTTTAGAAATCTCACATTGGTACCTTCTTTGCTTTTTGTGAAATCGGCAGTGAAAGTGTTCTGAAAATGAACAACATGTGCTGGGTCATCATCCAAGACTGCTATAACATGAAATATATACAGAATGTGGGTAAAACAGAGCAGGAGACATACAATTCTCTCCCAAGGAGTTCAGTCATAAATTTAATTAACACATTATTTTTTTAATGAGTGTCATCAGCATGGAAGCATGTCCTCTGGAATGATGGCCAAAGCATGAAGGGGCATACAAATGTTTAGCATATCTGGCATGTAAATACCTTGCAGTGCTGGCTACAAAAGTGCCATGGAAACTCCTGTTCTCACTTTCTGGTGACATTGTAAATAAGAAGCCAGCAGCATTATCTCCTGTAAATGTAAACAAACTTGTTTGTCTTAGCGATTGGCTGAACAAGAAGTAGGACTGAGTGGAATTGTAGGCTCTAAAGTTTTACATTGTTTTGTTTTTGAGTGCAGTTATGTCACAAAAAATGTAAATTTGTAAGTTGCACTTTCACAATAAAGAGATTGCACTACAGTACTTGTATGAGGTGAACTGAAAAATACTATTTTTGTTTATCATTTTTACAGTGCAAATATTTGTAATAAAAAATAACATACACTTTAATTTCAGTTACAACACAGAGTACAATATATATTTAAATTTAGAAAAACATCCAAAATATTTAATAAATTTCAATTGGTATTTTGTTTAACAGTGCAATTAAAACAGCAATTAATCGCGATTAATTTGAGTTAATCGCGTGAGTTAACTGTGATGAATCGACAGCCCTAATTCATATATTAAAAGCACTTCCAGAGATATATGCCAAAATACTTAATATTTTTACTGAAAGAATATTGCAGTTTATTTTATTTTATAACATATTTAATGTAATTGTAAAAATGTACAAATGACAATTTTTAAAATTGTTGCTGAATATAAGACTGTAAAATCACTCAAGAAGCAACTTTTTACTAGTCCCTTGATTTTTCTTGTACTGTCTATGTTCCAGGTATTAGAAAGCTGTGATATTTGACTTATTGTGCTTGTAAGGATCTGAACCTTTAGCGGGATCCATACAGGATGAACCATGTGCCCATGTGGAACTACTCTGACTTCAGTGAGTTGTGAGTGCAGGAATCCAGCTGTAAAATTTAGCATATGCACTGGTGTTTGCAGGATTGGAGACTAATTGTGCAGAATTGTCATCTCTTAAAGGTGAAGAGCAAAACTGAAATGGAAAATGAATTAATTCAAGATATCGTCGTTTCAATGCTTCTGTTAACCAGGACATAACAATCAGATTTAACTGACCTTTAAAAAATATTTCTCCATGAAATGCACCAGCATTCCTTGTTTCACCCAGGATATTCTGCCTGTACTGGATTAACAACTGAATTATTTACATAAAGGTGAATCGAGAAGGATGAACTGACAGGGTAAAGAAATTATTGATATAACGTTTGTAATAATATGTATAGTTACTGCATCCCATAACCTTTATTGCCTCAGTTCTCCTGCATTCCCTTTATCATGTAGATTTGTCACACTTTCTCTCTAATATTTAATTAAGAAAATAACTTCTACTGTCATCTACTCTGTTTGTTGTTATAAACAAGTTAGTAATTAAAAGATTGAATCTCTAGAAGAGCCCCTGACCCCAGGATGGAGCATTAGTTCAGTACTGGCCCAGGGCAGAGTGTCACTTATTGACACACCAGTATCACATCTGTGTTTTTCCCATAGGTGTCACTCCAGCAGTGAACTAGCCCAGCAATGGTTAGCTTGTGGGATACTAACTTTGGAACCTTATCCTGCCTTCCTTTGCACAGCCAACCTTTCACTGAAGTTAAGTGAGAGTTTTGGCAGCACAATGAATGCAGGATTAATACCTTTAAAGGTACAATAATTGGCTTGTTTTTTTAAGTCTTCCTTTCTATATAATCATTGTCAGGAACTTTGCATAAGCAAAACCTAAACATAAACTGTACAATTTTTTTAATATGCAGTACATATTATATGAAGCATCTTCCTTTAGGATGATGGTAGAGATGGAAAAGACACACTTGTATTAAATCATAAAGTTGATTCAAATCAACATTTAGGCCCAGATCGTCAGCTCGTGTAAATCAGCCTAGTTCTACTGAAATCAATGAAACAATGCCAGTTTGCACCAGCTGGAAATTGGGCACTAGACATTTTAGTTTGCTACTTATATATGCCCCTATGACATGAAATAATGTACTACAAGGTAACAATGGAAAATTTAGTAGAATAAAAGTTAGGGGTATTTTTTCCAATAATTTTATTAGCTTTGAATCCTAAATGGAATTAATGAATCAAACAAATGGAATCTATGCCAACCATAAACAAAGGTGCCCATCCCTGGAGCAAGACTTTTTCTTCTTCAGAGCAATTATTTTCTAGTTACCCACAAATCTCAAACTAGTACTCAACTACCTTGTTTTTCTGGTCTGCCACTTCCATTTTATCCCCTTCCTTTTCCATAGAAGTCACAATCACCATAATTTATCTTACACAGAAACACAACCAGCTTCCACTGGCTTTGCAAGCCTGTTACCATGCTGTGTAAGACTAAGTAGTAATGCTGTTGCTAGGCTATGTAAAAACATAGGAAATTCACCCTTGCATGGATACATCTTTTAAAAAAATGGGAGTTATTTTTCACTCTCCCAATCTGTCATGTCAATCCAGTTGATGGAAAAGGTCTTAAAAAGGGGAAGGGCTTTGATTGCATCATCATTCACATCCCTGTCTTAGTTGCCTTCTCCCTGGAAAATGAGCATATTTTAAATGCCTACTTGTCTGAAGGTTCACAGTCTCCCATAGTTCGCTGTCTCTTAGCTAGTTGCCCCCGCAGAACAGAAGGGAAAAGCAGAACAGCAGCTTGTGCCAGCTTGGACTGCATGGGAGACCCCAGGGCAACTGCGCATTGAACTAAACTGTAGCTCATCTGAAGGCTTAGTGTGTTCCAAAAGACTTTTGGCATCTTCGTGGTTTGACTTTATTGAGAGAGTAGTGGCAGCACTAGGCATTGTCGGGAATGAGGAAGAATCAACAGCTCCTGAACAAACCACTGAGCTTTGCTAGTTTTTATACCCTATTACAGTGATCCAACCACCAGCAAAAATAAAATATAAAAGGAAGAAAGGTCTCATGTATTCCAGCAATCTGCTAAGAAAAATGACTATTCACTGTCGGGGGAAAAAATCCTGCAAATGCTATCATAATGAGACACAACAGGAAATAATTTGTAGCAGCGCTCATTGGTAAATATGTACCTCCTGGGCCATTACATCTGGATAATGGATAAATGTACACCAACAACAACATGGTAAATTATCTTCCATTAGTCTGAGGAAACAGCTTCACACACACACATATATTTATTACTGGTGGTTTGGGGTTTTTTGCCTCTGTATTTACAGTTTCAACTATAGAATGTTTAATAAAGTCAAGACATTACTGTTCTTACAACTACAAAAATAAATTAAACAAAAAATTCCAAAGAAGCAAATCCTAAATTATGATAGCGGGGGGTGGGGGTGGAGGGAGTTGTATAGTTTCTGTGTGTGCGTGCACACACATGCTTTGTTTTAAGATGCTGTTGCAAACATATCTTCTAAATGTACTTGTAGTTCTGGATGGAAAAACTGAAATCTAATTTCAGCTGCTGCATTGACTTGTGGCAGTCTGTCATCTTAGAATGGAAATATTCAATACTCAATGTAGTTTTGCACAGTTGTTTTAAATAAGGCCAAAAGGAACTGGTAAATTGATATTTTTCATATAACTTTCCCATCATAGCACAAATTTGTCTGTATGTTATATGTCTTGAAATATTTATATTGAACTGCTGGTCATTTCTATTTTGTGATTGGAAATGATGAAAAGGGACAGTTGCATTTTACAGGGGTAAGCAGGATATCTGATAGGTACTCTTAGTCATCATGGAGAAAATATATACACTCCATATAAAGCTCATGGGGTTGATTTAAAGGTAGAAGATCAAGACTGGCATGCTGAAATGCGTACACATTTGGGAGCAACATTAAATTAATCTTCATATTTATAATGAAAAAATGAAGATTGTTAATTTATTGTATTTTGCATAAAGTCAGTACTTGCCTATAGACTGTGAAAACTTTTTTTAAAAAGCTATATATTAGTAAAGAGAAAATAGTCAAATGAGCATGGAGAATAATCTTAACAAATGAACTCATTTGAAACAGTGAAATCGGAGTAGCACACTATACTTCAGTGTCCCCCTAAGACAAGCCTGCACAACTCGTAAAGCGGCGAGGGCCACATTACTCCAAAGAAAACAGCTGAGGGCCGAAACCTCCCGGCCCCGCGGAAACACCCCGCCCCAGGGCCGCCCAGCCCTGCGGAAACAAACCCTACTTCCCCAGCGCTGCCCCACCAAAACAGCTATGGGCCAAAAAGGAAGGTTGGGGGTGGGGAGGTGATACTTTATTTTAAATCAACCAGGGGCTCCCACCTAAAGAGGTGGCTGGGAGCCCTCAGGGTCAAATTAAAGGGCCCGGGGCTCCGGCGGCTGGGAGAACCTGGCAGGGCCGGCTCTAGGCTTTTTGCTGCCCCAAGCAAAAAAAAATTTGGCTGCCTCCCTTCCCAGCCCTCGGCTCCCCCCTGTACCCTCCTGCTGCCCCAGTCCTGGGCTCTCCCCCCACCCACACACACCCCCTGCCGCCCCAGCGCTGGGCTTCCCCCTTTCCTCCCCACCAGTGCCCTCCCTCCACCCTGCTGCTGCCCCAGCCCTGGGCTCCCTCCCACCAGTGCCCCCCACACATACACCTCCTGCCGCCGCAGCCCTGGGTCACTGGTAACTCGCTCCCAGGGCAGGTCATTCAGCAGGAATTTTGGATGTGCAGAAAACACAGACAGGATTGGTTCCCATATGGTTACAGAGCTGCAGTAAAGTGGAACAATTTTCAGCTTGTGTGATTGGAGGATATCTGGATGCATATTATAAGACTATCCTACATAAATGAGGAAAAGTTGAGGTGCCTTTATTATTCTTTTGTTCCACTCTTTCTTTCTATGGGGAATTTGCCAATGCAATATCACTGTCTTCCTTTCAAACAAGCAAAAAGGCAATGGCTGTTGAAAATAGCAATTCCAGTCCTAATAAGCATTTCTAGCTCAATTTTATCCTACTTTTTCTACAGCAAGTTACAGTGGATCAGTATATTTGATTTGGGAGAAATGAAGTAACAGCTGCCCAAACCGCGCTTGAGCACTCCTGAATTTTGAGGTGTTCAAATCTGGAAGGCAGGTGCTGGGGGAGCGGGGGGGTGGGGGGGGGCTGGGATTCAAAGGGATCTGGGCTGCCGGCAGCCACGGGGAGCCCTGAGCCCTTTAAATCCCAGCCACGGCTGGGAATCTCTGCGGGCAGCCCAGAGCCCTCTGATTGCCGGCCGCGGCTGGGATTTAAAGGGCTCTGGGCTTCTCACAGCTGCTGGCAGCCCAGAGCCCTCTGATTCCCGGCCGCGGCTGAGATTTAAAGGGCTCTGGGCTCCCTGCCCCTGCAGGCAGCCCAGAGTCCTTTGATTCCCTGCTGCGGCAGGGATTCAAAGGGCTCTGGGCTGCCCGCAGAGCGCCGTGTGCGGGGGATTTAGAATCCCCCCGCGGGCCGCACAGTGAGGCTCCGCGGGCCGCATGCGGCCCGCAGGCCATATGTTGTGCAGGCCTGCCCTAAGACTTTAGCAAATTACTAAGTCACTCTTTGAGCATGATTGCAGTATACCTTCTCAGCTCACCTTAACTCATAACTATATATCCACAGCTGCACTCAAAGTACATAACATATGTGTCCACTTGTCCCATGCCCAAAAACCTCTGGCCATTTAACATCATCTAATAATACCTTAGGAAAATAGTTATTCTTATTAATCATTTATAGAATAATACATTAAACTGGTTATTTTAGAGAGGAGGAGAATAAATAAGTATGTGCGTGTGCACATGCATTGTGCTTAGTAAAATAAAAATTTGTATTAAGCAAAAGAGATATCAGTATAAAATGAGAGGATTTTTCCCCACCTCTCCAGGAAACTAAGAAGAGGTCTTTTAGAAATCCATAAAACATAATTCAACTTAATTCAGTTACTGTGAAAATAAATGCCCTGAAGAGTGTTTTAATTAATGTCTTCATCAATCCATACATGATTGGTGCGACACTGCAATAGATGTCACTGACTGTTGGGAAAGAAGGAAGGCCAAAGTATCTTCTCAAAAGAGAAGGGTTAATTTGTTCTTGGCAGAAAATTCTTTTAGAATTCAGCATCCTCAGATTTATATCACTGTAATTTACATTTTTTAAAAATCTGATTGCTGATTGAGGCTGCCCTGCAAAAATAGTGATGATATTTCTGAGCATCCTTTAAGAAACTGATCTTCATTTAATGTATAGATGCTGTTTATTTTCATTTCTCTGCTCATTTTCTTGGCAAAATTATATTTAACTAATATTTAGGACAGTGGCTCTCAAACTTTTTTACTGGTGACCCCTTTCGCATAGCAAGCCTCTGAGTGTGACCCCCCCTTATAAATTAAAAACACTTTTTAATATATTTAACACCATTATAAATGCTGGATGCAAAGCAGGGTTTGGGGGGGAAGCTGACAGATCCCCCACATAATAACCCTGCAACCCCCTGAGAGGTCCCGACCCCCAGTTTGAGAACCCCTATTTAGGAGATTAGCAGACCGAAACCCATTATATTTTTTCTTCTATTAACTTATTAGTAGATTGCTTATTTTTATTTGGGGTTACAAAACTCAAAGTATGAAAACCCCAACTTTTATGGCATGTTGCAACACAAGTTTTAAGAGCAGCATGACTCTTAATGGTTGGGTTCAAACTGACTCATTCAAATAGGAGCATGGGAATTGCCATAATGGGTCAGACAGAAGGTCCACCTAGTCCAGTATCCTGTTTCTAATAGTGGCCAGTAGGAGATGCTGTAGTGTAGAGGAAGGTGTAAGAACCCTGCAGGAGGCAGGTGTGGGTTGATCTGTCCCCCCAGCACTAGTCTCATCCTTATCTCTAATAGTTGGAGATTGGTTTAGACTGTGACACATGAGGTTTCATATCCCTTCCAAAAATGTTGTCATTAATTATAACTGACTATTCTTGATATCCATATAAATGTCCAACCCCTTTTTGAATTTTGCTAAATTCTTGGCCTCCGTGACTTCCTGTGGCAACGAACTCCACAGTTTTATCACATGTTGTTGTGAAAAAAGTATTTCCTGTTACTAGTTTTGAATTTCCCACTTTTTTAATGTAATTCAATGTCCCACATTCATTGTGTGTTCTTATGTTATCAGACAGGAAGAATTGAAGTTTTGGATCTCCCTTCTCTAGACCATGTTATCATGTCTCCTCTTTTTCATCTCCTTTCTAAAATAAACAATTCCATCTTTTCAATCTTTCCATATCAGACTGTTTCTATGCCCTTGATCATTCTTGTCACTTTTCTCTGAACTCACTCTACTTCTACAATAACCTTTTTTGAGGCAGGGTGATCAATAGAGCAGGGCAAATTTTTTGGGCTCCAACTTTTCTTTGCCCCAAAATCCAGATTTAGGTTGGTCAAAATATTTCATAAATTCGGGTTGATTTGGCAAATTGTTTCAGTTGGATATGGGGGAGGAATATTTTTGGGGGGGCAGGGGGGAAATGTCAGAATGATAATTTCAATATTTCCAAAACATGGCAGTTTTTCAGGCTAGATTCACAAAATGGTGGTGGTCCACTTTTATCCACTAGCCATAAATCCCAGTAGTTAGAGCGGGGGGGGGGGGGGGGCAGCATATACCTCTTTTGCGTAGCTTAAGCCCGTAATAAAAAGTTTATGATGATCAACAGATCTCTGAGGCAGTGGTGCTATAAGGAGGGATCAGGGCCGGATTAACTTTTTGTGGGCCCGGCACCAAACATATTTGTGGGCCCTCCTGGGGAATGATTGTAAAAGGGGCTGGAGGTAAAAGCACAGTGGGGCTGGAGCTAGGGTTGGGGTCTGGAGCAAGAGAGGGGTCAGGGTAAACTGCAGGCGCAGCAGGGCTAGGGAGGGGGTAAACAGGATCCCCCCCCCCGCCCACATAGAGCGGGTACCTACCTGGTTCTAGTGTAGGAGCAGGATTTTATAACGTCCCATAAAAATTAATGTATGATTTTATTTCAACCTGTCAGCTACCCTTTTTGGATAGCAGAAAGGAATGACAGACCAGAACAATCCTTATGACTGATTATGGTCACCTTTTTGTTTTAAAATAAGTTATAATGTCTACTTTGGTTTCCTATATATATTACAAATTAGGAACTCTAGCTAAATATAAATTTCTTGTTTTAAGGTTTTAGTAAGTAAGAGACAGGATCTTGTATTGTATCTTTGTTAAGGAGATTAGAGAAATGGTGAGGGTTAGGGTTAGGATTGGGGCAGGAGGTTGGGGTGTGGAGCGCTTACCTGGGGCAGCTTCTGTTTGGTTCTCAGGATGGGGGTGGGGATGTGGGGGTTGTGTAGGAGTCGGGGGGGGGAGGTGCAGGTTTTAGGGCAGAGGCTGGGGGGGGAATGAAGGGGAATGCAGGAGTCATGGCTGGGGAGGTGTGGGGGGTGCAGGGGTCAGGACAGAGGTCTGGATGTGTGTGAGGGGGTGCAGGGGGCTGTGTGTGCGGGGGTGAAGGAGCCACGGCAGGGGGCTCGGTATGTGAGGGGGCGCAGGAGGGTGGGGAGGTGTGAGGGGGTGCAGCGGTCAGGGTGGGCAGGGGGCTGGGGGTGTGGGCTGGGGTCATGAGGGTGCTCAGGCAGGGGGCTGGAGGGGGTATGCCCCGATTCCAGCCCCTTCCCCAAGGCCCCACCCCCGCCTCTTCTCCTCCTCCTCCTCCTGCTGCCAGTAAGCAGCTGACCCAGCTGATCGGCGGCAGGGAGGGGGGAGGGAACGTAGCATGCTGGGGAAAGAGGTGGGGCAGGAGCCAGGCGGCTGCCACGGAGCCGCAGCAGCCCACAGCATCAAGCTTCTCTGACCCCACAGGAGAGAGCTGGGGGCGGAGAAGAGCAGCCTGGGGCCCCTTTCGACCATGGGCCCGGTGCCATAGCACCAGTGGTGCCATGGTAAGTCCGATATTGGGAGGGATGTGGGATGTTTGACCACTGGGAGGCATTCATGGACAGAGGACAGTTGTGGTATGGACTCCACCTGAGTAGGGAGGGAAACTTGGGGGACACAGTTGGGAGATGCTCATGTGATTTCCACGGCTGAATTTAACATTGAGAGCGAGGAAAATCAAGTAAGAATGGAGAAAGCAATGGAGAAAGGAAAAGCAGTGGGTAGGAGAAGGGATACTAAGAGGAAGGATAGTGCTGATACCAGCCAGATAACAATACTGGCAGTAGAATGACTTTACTGAGCGAGGGATGTGGATGAAGCCAAGCAGGAACTATTAAAACGTTTGTACACCAATGCAAGGAGCCTAAGTAACAAAATGGAGGAACTAGAACTATTTGTGCAGGAAGTGAAACCAGATATTACATGGATAACAGAAACATGGTGGAATAGTAGTCATGACTGGAGTACAGATATTGAAAGGTATGTGCTGTTGAGAAAAGACAGAAATAAAAGCAAAGATGGTGGAGTAGCATTGTATATTAACTATGAGGTAGACTGTAAAGAAATTAGAAGAAATCGAGTGGATAAGATGGAGTCTATTTAGGCCAAAACCTCATTGAAGAAGAAAGCTACTAAACGTTCCCCTGATATAGTGCATAGAGTTTGCTACAGACCACCAGGATCTGATTTGGATATGGATAGAGACCTCTTTCATGTTTTTAATGAAATACATACTACTGGGAATTGTGTGATTACGGGAGACTTTAACTTCCCAGGTATAGATTGGAGGACAAGTGCTACTAGTAATAGTAGGGCCTGGATTTCCCTGGATGTGATGGATAGACTGATTTCTTCACCAAATAGTTGCTGAACCAAGCTGGATAAGCAAGCATCTCAAACAGATGATTAAGAGAAAGCAAAAAGCCTGTAAGGAATGGAAGATGGGAAGGATCATCAAGGAAAGCTATCACTTGGAGGTCAGAAAGAGGCAGGATAAAGTGAGAACTGCCAAAAGTCAAGCAGAGTTGAATCTTGAAAAGGGAATTAAAACCAATAGTAAAAGGTTCTATAGCCATATAAATAAGAAGAAAACAAGGAAAGAAGTGGAATCGCAAAGTACTGAGGAAGGAATGGAGGTTAAAGATAATCTAGGCTTGGCCCAACACCTAAACAAATATTTGCCTCAGTTTTTAATGAGGCTAATGAAGAGCTTATGGGTAGTGGCAGGATAGCTAATAGCAACAAGGATATGGAGGTAAAAATGAGCACATCCGAAGTGGAAGTCCAACTCAAAAAGCTTAATGGGATTAAATAGAGGGGAGGGTGGGGCTGGATAATCTCCATCCAAGAATATTAAAGGAACTGGCACATGAAATTGCAAGCCAATAGCAAGGATCTTTATTCAATATGTAAACTCGGTGGTCGCACCCTAAGACTGGGGTTTGAGTATTGGCCTGCTAAACCCAGGGTTGTGAGTTCAATCCTTGAGGAGGCCACTTAGGGATCTGGGGCAAAAATTGGTCCTGCTAGTGAAGGCAGGGTGCTGGACTCAATGACCTTTCAAGGTCCCTTCCAGTTCTAAGAGATTGGTATATCTCCAATTATTACCTTTTTAAGAAAAGGAAAGACGTGATTCAAGAAACAACAGGCCTGTTAGTTTGACCTATAATTATATGCAAGGGCTTGGAACAAATTTTGAAAGAGAAAATAGTTAGACATAGAAGTGAATGGTAATTGGGATAAAATACAACATGGTTTTACAAAAGGTAGATCATGCCAGACCAACCTGAACTTCTTATTTGAGAAGATAACTGATTTTTTTAACAAAGGAAATGCGGTAGATCTCATCTACCAGATTTCAGTAAGGGATTTGATAAGTTTCCGCATGGGAAATGATTAGTTAAATTGGAGAAGACGGGCATTAATATGAAAGGTGGATAAGGAACTGGTTAAAGGGGAGACTGCAATGGGTCTGCATAGAATCAATGACTGCATAGAATCAAAGAATATCGGGGTTGGAAGGGACCTCAGGAGGTCATCTAGTCCAACCCCCTGCTCAAAGCAGGACCAATCCCCAACTTGAAAGGAGAATTGTCAGGCTGCAGGGACTAGTGGAGTTCCTCAGGGATCAGTCTTGGGCTCAATCATATAACATTTTTATTACTGACCTTGGCGCACAAAGTGGGAACGTACTAATAAGATTTGCAGATGACACAAAGTTGGGAGGTATTGCCAATACTGAGGAGGACCGGAATATCATACAGGAAGAACTGGATGACCTTATACACTGGAGTAATAGAAATGGGATAAAATGTAGTAGTGCAAAGTGCAAGGTCATATGTTTAGGGGCTAACAACAAGAATTTTTTCTATAAGCTGAGGACTTATCAGTTGGATATGACAGAGGAAGAGAAAGACCTGGGTGTACTGGTTGATCACAGGATGACACTGAGCCACAAATGTTATGCCATCTTGAAAACGGCTAATGCAGTCTAGGATGCATCAGGCAAGGTATTTCCAACAGAGACAGGGAAGTGTTAGTACCATTATACAAAGCACTGGTGAGACCTCATCTGGAATACTGTGTGTGCAATTCTGGCCTCCCATGTTTAAGACAGATGAATTCAAACTGGAACAGGTGCAGAAAAGGCTACTAGGATGATACGGGGAATAGAAAACCTACCTTACGAGAGGCAATTGAAAGAGTTTGGCTAGTTTAACCTAACCAAAAGAAGGCTGTGATAAATGCCAGGAGCTAAGCACCAGTGTGGATAAAAGAATAAATGGACATAAACTAGCTGTCAACAAGTTTAGGCTTGAAATTAGATGAAGGTTACTTACCATCAGAGGACTGAAGTTCTGGAACAGCCTTCCTAGGGGGGCAGCAGGGGCAAAAAAACTAACTGGCTTCAATATGGAGCTTGATAAGTTTATGGGGGGATGGGATTGCTTGCCATGGCATGTGGCCCATTGGTGACAGCCAGTAGCAAAAAATCTCCAACTGCTGGAGATGGGACACTAGATAGGGAGGGCTCTGAGTTACTACAGGGAATTCTTTCCCAGGTATCTGCTTGGTGGGTCTTGTCCACATGGTCAGGGTCTAACTGATTGCCATATTTGGGGTCTGGAAGGAATTTTCCCCTGGGTCAGACTGTCAGAGACCCTGGGGTTTTTTTCACCTTCCTCTGCAGCATGGGGGACAGGGTCACTTGCAGTTTTAAACTAGTGTAAATGGTGGATTCTCTTTAACTCAAAATCTTTAAACCATAATTTGTGGACTTCAGTAACTCAAACAGGAGTTAGGAGCCTACTATAGCAGTGGGTGGGTGAGGTTCTGTGGCCTGAAATGTGCAGGTCAGACTAAATGATCATGATGGTCCTTTCTGACCTTAAAGTCTATGAGTCTGTTAATTTTAGGCATCCAAATTTGAAATTTTTGGCTTAAATATTTCTAAAAATTGGGAATTGAAAATACAATCAATTAAAATTTCTACTCAGTCCTATACAGCATTATTCTCTGTTAATTTAGAGATAATGATACAATATGGTTTTTAATAACTACAGCGTCACAATGAAGTTTAGCAAACAAAACTGAGTGTCTATACCAGAGGTTGGCAACCTCCAGCACGCGCCCCATCAGGGTAATCTGCTGGCAGGCTGCGAGACATTGACTGTCTGCAGGCACGTCCCCCACCCCCCAGACTGTCCACAGTGCCCAGTGGCTGTGGTTTGCCGTTCCCAACCAATGGGAGCTGCAGGAAGCCTCTGTGACAACAATGGAAGAATTCTTGGTAGGAGTTGGATCTGTTGATTTTCTGGCTGGCTGTGCTATTGCAGTGGTGCAAAACAGCTGGAACAAGGCCGCAGATCTGACCCAAACTTTCTGGATGGATGTATATGTTTTTATTGTGTATTTTGTGTATTACTTTATCGTTACAGCTTCCTCTACTGTAAATATTTTATTTTTAGTGTAAAATGTACAGTATATTTTCCCCTTAATATACATTGTGGAGAATAATAAATTCTTCAGTGTGTTACTGGGTTCGTGCAACTGAAAATGTTATGTGCACGAAATGTTCTGGACATTTAGGTTTATTACTCTGGCAGTCCTGGTTTATTGAATGAGGTTTCAGATAGTTTAGAGAGACAAAGTGGGTGAGTTTGTAAAATAAACCAGAATTCCTTCATTTATATTTTTGCCCCTTACTGATGAGTGAGTTTTGTTAGAATTTAATTTTTTGGAAACTGGCTGTTGTATTTGAATTCTTCTTCATTGGCAAGTGGAAACAATCTTAACACATTTCCCAGTCAAAACACAGAGATTTTTTTTTTGCCTAATTATTTTCTGATCTTGAATTATTTGCACTTTTTTCTTTTATCCAAAAGAGTGCCTTCTCCTTTTCAGTAGATACTAGTTATTTTAATTCTCCATTGGAATAGATGCCAAGATGTGGAAATAAATTTTTAACATTTAACAAATAATGGCATCTAGTAAACTGAAGATTATAGTTTATCAAAATGAAAAACACATGGCATAGATTATCTAACCTGCAGTTACGTTTTTAAGTATTCCAGTTCCACTACTGTTTCTATCCCACTGTTAATACAGTCATTGCACTATTAGCTATATAAATGAAAGAAATGCTCCTCTCTTTCAGATAATTCCCTGCTTATTCCACTTGGGTGCACAGGTCCCAGCATTATTACCATTTCAGGCATATTCCCCACTGAGCTGGGCATGTGCTCCTAGATTAGAATGCCACAAGCGCTTTTCCATCATTCAGTATTATGGTATTCTCTTTAATTCACTAATGTTTAATACTAGAGATGATGCTTATGTATTTAGGGGTTGTGAGTGCGGTAAGTCAGTCACTGTTATTCTTTAGACACTTTTCGTCCAGTCAACCCCAAAGCTTTTAGCTTAATAATTATAATTGTTCTTATTACACATACACAAACACTATATGAAAAGAATGGTATGAAAGGAGCAAAGTCAAGCACTCAAAAGCTGGAAAAGGCCAGAATTAAGGTGCTTGTGCAACCTTAGTTCAGCCTCCTTCTGCTCTGCATCATATTAAAGCTGGTCAGGAATTTTCAGACAAAACTGTTGAAAAAGATTCTTTTTTGTTAAAACTGAAATGTTTTGTGGAAATGGTTCAGTTACAACAAACTTTTGCTGAAACTCACGCAGAGTTCTGTTAGAATCCTGCCTGGTTTCCTGCCATTCAACTGGCGGACTGCTGGGGAGCTCGGGCTTCTTGGATCTGTGGCTCCTGCTATGTGGACTGTCCTGAGGTGGGAAACACCAATGCTTCTGGGGTCCTTGCTGTGGAGCTGGGAGCCTGCCAGTTCTCTTTGTCCCAATCTATTGTGTTTCCTCCCCCATCCAGCTTTTGTTCCTTCTGCGTCTGAATCAGATGATTTCCTCCTCTACACTGTCTGGGTGGTCGAGAGCACAGGAAAGACAGGGTCCCAGCTCTCAGTTCCGGTGCCGAGCCCCACCCCAGCTCAACCCATTTCTGCTTACTCATTTTGGAATGGCACTTGTCTTCTTCAGCTTACTGTGTAACCATTGCCCTTCAAACCGTTGCCCTTTACACCTTGAATTTTTCTTCAATAATCAAGTAATTTAGCATCAGACAGTCTTGTATTTATGATATTAACTTCTTTTTCTCCATTTTTTACCTTTATTATATTGGTCATGCAGTATGCACTCTAAAAACAAATGATCTTTTTTACGTACGGTAATTACTATGAGCAACAAAGTGCTTAAGTATCTTAAGGGGAAGATTTTGATTTGGATAATCATAGCCTGAAGTTGATGCTATGACACTGAAAAGAGATGGATAAATAGAAATGAAATTCATACTTACAGCAGCTCATTCTTATCATTTTACTCACCTCCATTATGAACTATGGAGATAAAAATTTCAAAATATGATTGCTGGTGTTCTAACTAGTCTTTTATCGGCTCCTCTTCTTGGCTGAAGTACAAGGATAAATAAAATACCTCAAACCAGCACTTCTGTCTCCCTTTTTCTGTGCAAAATAATTGATTATAAATGTACAGGGCCGGCTCTAACTTTTTTGCCACCCCAAGCAAAAAAAAAAAAAAGAGTGCCGCCCAAGTCCCCCTCACCCCCCCCCCAAGCGCCGCCTGGCCGAAATAAAAACAAACCAAAAAAACCCTCCAGTGCCACACGGCCGAACCAAAAAAAACCAAACAAACCCCAAGCACCGCCCTACCCCAAGGTGCCGCCCCAAGCACGTGCTTGGTGCCTGGAGCCGGCCCTTTAAATGTAACCCCTTGGGGGTTTAGAGAGCATGGCCCCTTTAAATCTTTTTCCTAGGGGGGATGGGGAGAGTGAGGGAAAAAAGGAGGGAAATGCCAGGGGGTGACTCTGTAGCTGGGAGGGGGAGAGAGGGCAGCCTACAGGCCTTTGGAAAGGGAGGAGAGAGAACCTGCCTGAAGCCTGGGAAGGCCAGGGTGGCCAATCGGGGACACCCAGGACAGGAGCCAGGAGAAGCACTGCACCAGGGAGGAATCACCCGAGAAGGACAGGCCGGAGCTGGACCCAGTATCACAGCTGCCCAGAGCTGCGTGGGGCTGTGAGTACTGGGGCTTGTGACTCTGCACTGGGAACAAGGAGGGAGGCTGCTAGCTAGTTAAGTGGGGAGGTGGTCGCTCTGTGGCTTTGCAGAGAGCGGCAGAAGAGGGCACCAGAGGGGTTTGTTGGGGGAAAGTTCACTGATGCCAGAGACGACCAGGAGCACCCAAGACTCACCACTGGACTGGAACTTTGCTCAGGACTCCTGAACTCTGTGTGCAGACACATTGCTCGGTATCTGCCCTTCCAGACTGTGCTCCCACTGGGCCCATGGGGCCTTGGCTTGGATGCAGCCCTGTTTTACTGCTCCCCCTATATTTCCCCTTGTTGTTTTTCTCCTCTCATCCCTCTGTAAATAAATACCTCCCTTTCTTATATCCATTATACTTTTCCTGTGGGTGTGGGTGTTCACTCTGGGGGGTTTGGAACAGGTGCCCCTGGGGTGGAAGGGATTTCTCTTGCTGCATTCCTGTGCGCGCCATCTCTTGGGCAGAGCTGCCTGCAGAGCAGACTCCATCTTGGCCAGGAGGGCGCTAAAATTACATAAAATTTCATAATCAAAATTTGTGGCTAAGTTTGGTACATCTGCTGAGAGTTAGAACTAAGTCTTCACCCCAGTTTTACAGCTGTGCAATATAGCTGGGGGAATTCATACTCTGTATTCAGTATCAAAGGACAGATACGCTAAGCAGCTGAGCAACAGGGAGGAAGAGCAGGGATGTGAGCTGTCTGTGGGAGAGGACTCCTGCTAGTGCAAGTTATTAATTCCTACTGCATGTGTTTCACAGGCTGACAAATAACAGCTGATGAAGCACCACTTGCACACAATTCACTGGAGTACAACAGAAGTTAATAGTGTAAAGTAAGCTATATTGGCAGTTATTATACACATCAAACTGTTTTTTTTTCCCCACCATTGTAGTTTACAGGCTAACACTGGGGACTATGGGACACAACAATAATCTTCCCAGTCCCTTTTACTACAGGTTGGTGCCTGAAATAACTTTTCTGGTTCAGAGCCTCCACTCCTTAAACCACCATCATAGTGTATAATATAAAGTGGAGGCTCTAGTGATTGGACATACCTCCTCTCAACTTAGGCCCTTCCCCTTTATCCTACAGAGTTAAGAGCATCTTTTTTCTGAATATGGATTTGCAGTTTGCAATTATGTGAGCTTTAGCTCTGGCTCAAAGACCAGCACATCTCTGTGCTGATGTGAGGCCTGGGTCTCATACACCTGCCATTAAGTAAACATTTATTTTAAAACAAGAATGCGAATAGCATCCTAATCAAATGTAGTCTGTACACAAATCAGCCTCATGTGAACTGTTCAAAATTTAGATCCTGACCACTGTACACATGTGAATTTTGAATAGTCACTTATCAGCTGGATCTACTGATTGTTCAGTCAACCTCTAATAATCAGCCATCGTCTGCCAGTTCCCTACAAAGCTTTCACTTTGTGTCTCTTGGGATAGGAGTGAGAAAAAGTGAAGCATCATAGGAGAGTTTTTCAGTGATATAAAGTAACCTTGCTAAAACTGACTGTAATTGCTGTAAAGCCAAAATTTCTTGTGGAAATGAAAGTACCTAGCATTACATCAACACTTTTTTTTTAAAGGTTGAAATGAGGCATCAGATGCCCATAAAAACAACATGCAAAGGGTTAGTGGGGACAAATGGAATATTACCAAAGATAGGGTGGCCAGATAGCAACTGTGAAAAAATGGGACAGGGGGTGGGGGGTAATAGGCGCCTATATAAGAAAAAGTCCCAAAAAATGGGACTGTCCCTTTAAAAACGGGACATCTGGTCACCCTAACCAAAGATAATATCTGTATCAGGTTTTTTAAGATAGTAACATAATAACGATGAAAGCTTAAGTGTTCCTGATGTTTTGCACAAATTATGTAATTTTTTATTAATGATGTGAGGAGATGAAATTTCCTTGCTCATCTGAACAGCATTTACAAGCCATATAGAATCCGAATTTATCGCCTCCTTAAGGTTTGGCTTTATTGGTAGCTGAAACAACGCTAACAGAACATAAAGCTCAGCTTCCCCCTCAAGCTTTGCCTTTCCTGGATTTTCCCTGCCAAGACCCATCATGTCCACCTTTGTTATATTCTGGTAGGGTTAACAATCCACATCTGCTACAGTGAGAGAGCAGAATACTCTCAGAATACAGTGAGAGAGCAGAATACTTTACTCAGAAACTTTCTGCAAGATTCTGACATCTGCTAACAAGGTGAGAAATAGAAAAGCTCTAACTACAGCTGTAGGACATTTTTCAGACAAATTGTTTAGCTGCTGAAAAATGCAGTTTTGGGTCAACCAAAACTATTTGTAAATTCAACTCCCTCCTTCCCCCCCCCACTACACCTCCTCCTGAATGTTAATCCATGTCTATGAAGGTGTGCCCCACATATTGAAGACCTCTGCTATAGATTAATTTTCTCTGTGTCTCACCGAATACATATTTAAGTAGTTATACAAAGTGGAACAGCTTAAACAGGAGAGATTCCCACCCCAGTGCATAGCCCAGTGGTGAAGGCACTCAACTGCAATGTGGAAGACCCAAATTCAAATCCCTGCTCCAAATCTGTTAGAGATACTTCATGAGTCCTATCTTGACAATCAAAAAAAGTGTGTTTTTCAGTCATCTCTGGCTATCTTAGGTACTGTAATATTTGAGCATCTCACAATCTTTAATGTATTTATCCTCACAACACCCCGTGAAGTAAAGAAGTGCTATTATCCCTATTTTTATAGATAGAGAAACTGAGGCACAGAGCGACTAAGTGACATGTCCAGAGTCACAAAGGAGGTTTGTGGCAGAGCAGAGAATTGAACCTAGGTTTCCTAAATGACACACTAGTGTCTTACTACTAAACCAGCCTTCCTCTCTGGTCTCAAAACCCTAGGCAAAAATATGACCAGCTAACAGGGTTTCAGATGTGCTAGCATGTATCTTCATAGGTCCTTACAATTGCATTAAGCTAACACAGTGATAAAACACACTTTTTATACCCATCAAGACAGGGCCTGAGAGAAACATGCTTTTTAGACAGCTGGAAGCTGACCACCCAGCCAGCCATTTTAAGTATTCTGTTGCAGTTGTTTTTAAACCCTACAGTCTACAGGTGGAAATAGGCCTCCCTGTGAAACGGCAATCCCAGATTAGTTCCACATACTATTTACTGAAATAATGAGTAGAGGGGAAAAGGCCTCTCATAGTTTTCTCCCCAGAGGAACAGACAGTTGAAGTGTTGATTCAGCCTTGCAGAGCATTGTTCAAATTTTCAGAACCTGTTAATATTTAACCTATGAGAGAAACTTTGATGATGCTTGTGTATCTGTAGGGCTTTGTTAGCTGTTAAGGCTCTAAGAGCAGATCTCATCATGAAAGTGCCTGGTACATATTTCCATTATCCATACATGTCTAGTTTCTTTTTTTAAATTGAACTTTGGGCCTCAGTTGTATCTGAAGGCAGTGAGTTCCACAGGTTAATTATATATTTTGTAGATCTGTTCTAATTTCCTCAGATTATTTCTTTTTTGTTTTTCCACTATTTGGTCTCCAAAATTCCTCTTAGTCTTTCTATTTTCCAGGTTACTTGCCATAATGTATGCTCTTTTCTATAGACTTCAGCAGATTTGGATTTCCATTTTCTGAAAGATACCCATTTTGGCGAATGACCTCTTGACTCTGCCATTATCCATACCAGTTGCCTTAAACAAAGACCCAGAAAAGCAAAATATTCATTACAGGTTGTTGAAAAATAGGAAAAACATTGATTATTGTAATGTACATTTTCTAAATGAACTGATTATTATTTTAAAACTTTCTCCTGAATTTATGGAAAATCTGTTTGTTTTCAATTTCAAAAGTAACTTTCTAAAACAAGCATTTCCTGTTTCAGAAATGTTTTGATTTTGATATAAATCCTACCATGAACTAAGATGAATATCCAAGATTAGAAGTGGAGAGAACCCAGTGCCACTTTCATACCCCCACCCACAAAATCCCAAACAAAACCACCTAAAACCTGAAGATGATAACAAAACACACACACACAATATTATCAGAACCACTAACTGAACAGAGAAGAAGCAAAGAGCTACAATGACAAGATGACCAGACAAAAACACAGGCAGGTTAAATGACCAAATATAAAAAGAAAGAGAGGTGTGATGAAGGAATAAAAAAGGGGGGGGCAGGAGGAGGGGGCAGAGAGGTACAACAAAATGCATACACAAAAAGGAGAAAAGAGGCATAATGATCCCTAAAGAAAGGGGTGAGGTACAATGTCAGAGATTGAAGTCTGAATATGAAGAAAACAAAAATACCACAGTAGATTTTTTTCCACTGAGTGTTTAAAATGTTTTTGTTCATAACATTTTAACCAGCTCTAGTATGCATGTGTCCATGACTGTTTTATGCTTAAGTAGTCTGCATGCTGAGGCTAAGGATTTTAGCTTAGTAATTTCTTTTTTTATTTTATGATTGTTTTGACAAGCTTCCTTATGTTTTTAAATGCCTCTGGAAAAAAAATCAGTACTAGTTTTTGGTACCGTTCCTCCCTCAAGGACATTGAACATATTTTATTGGGGTTGCTATTACTTAGTGGCCATGCTATAGTTACTTCTTACACCAGTTCCTGAATGCTACTTAATTGGAGAACAGCTTCTCCTCTTTTGTACTATAGAAGTGGGTGTTCCAAGAAGACATAAGTTGAGATGCTAAAATCACTTCTCTAAACTTTTGACAGTTAACCAGTTTATAAGTGGGTAGCTTAATAAAACAATAATAATGGGTCAGAGTTATCTTGCCTCTTTGATCACCCTCAATACTGTGCACTTAGTGACTGATCTTTAAACATGAGTAGGGGATTTAGCCACACAACTCTCATTAATTTCAGTGGGAGTTGTGTGACTAAGTCTCCTAGTAGAGTTTTAAAATCTCAGCCAATATCCATTTTCACTACCAGAATCTAATAGTATAACTCTGCAAGTATGACTTGGGATTTGTATCCTTACATATTCTTCTGTATGTTCCTCTCCATTCAGAAATGTCATGTAATTAGACTGCTGATTCATTTATTTATAATGCTACTCCCCCCAGCTCTGCAGTCTGATCTGCCCTTTATATGTAGTGTATAGCTTAATAGCACATTGTTTTCAAAGTACTGATCCAATCTCCAAAGCTGTTGTTATATATCTCAAAAGCATCTGCTCTATACCAGTTGTCTCTTGCAAACCAGAAAATGGTTTTTGTGGTTACTACAGCTACAAGTTTCTGTTTATCAAAGGGTGACAAAATAAAAAGCAGAAGAGGAAAAAGTATACCAGTTTATCATAAATCAAATATTTTATGAACTTTTAACATGTCATGCTGGACCTGATGTCATGTATTTTTCTTGCTGAGGCTAAATATTAAAGGGTCTATTCTCTCATCAATAAGCATTCATAACTCCAGTTGGTACTGATGGAATTATGTATGGTGTATTGAGGTTGGAATAGTGCTGTAAAGTAGGTGTGAGAAGTGAAGTTTCTTAGCCCCAGAGCCATGCAGAGAAAATTAAAAAATCATATTAACTGCATTGAACCTAAGGTAAAATTGCCAAAGATTCATCTTTTATATCTGTTATTAGCAGGGGTGGCTCTAGGCACCAGCAAAGCAAGCACGTGCTTGGGGCAGCCCATTTACAGGGGCGGCAGGGATCCAGCCTGAGAGCTGAGAACCAACAGGGGGCTCTGGGAGCTGTAGTTCCTGCCTATAGAGCCAGCCCTGGAGCAGGGAAAAACTACATTTCCCAGCATTCCCTTGGCCACTACCAACTGGAAAGGAAGGAGGGGGACCTCATGCGGCAGCCTGCTGTGAGTGCTGTGAAGGGTAGGGAGACCATATTTTAACATTCAAAAAACAGGACACTCCAGGGGGAGGGAAGCCCCACCCTGCCACCATCCACTCCCTCCGACTGCCCCCCACAGAAACCCCAACCCATCCAGCCCCCCCCGCTCCCTGTCCTCTGATCACCCCCACCCAGGACCCCTGCCCCTAACTGCCCCCCAGGACCCCACCCCCCTATCTAAGCCTCCCTTCTCCTTGTCCCCAACTGCCCCCTCCTGAGACCCCCCCCAAATTCCCCCCAGGACCCCACCCCCTACCTGTCCCCTGACAAACCCCTGGGACTCCCATGCTGCCTGTCCCCTGACTGCCCCCCGAACTGCTGACCCATCTAACCCCCCTTCTCCCTGCCCCTGACTGCCCCCCCGAACCTCCGCCCCATCCAACCCCGCCCTGCTCCCTGTCCCTTGACTGCCCCCCCAGAACCCTCCACCCTTTCTCCAACCCCCCAGCCCTCTTACTGTGCCACTCAGACCAGCATGTCTGGCTCTGCGCAGCGCCAGACACGGTGCTGCATACATGCTGCCTTGCTCCCCCGCGGAGCCCACAGCCCCCCCCCAACACACACCCAGCACCTGCCTTCCAGATTTGAACACCCCAAAATTCAGGAGTGCTCAAGCGCGGTTTGGGCAGCTGTTACTTCATTTCTCCCAAATCAAATACACTGATCCACTGTAACTTGCTGTAGAAAAGTAGGATAAAATTGAGCAAGAAATGCTTCCCAGTAGTTATTAGGACTGGAATTGCTATTTTCAACAGACATTGCCTTTTTTTGTTTGTTTGTTTGTTTAAAAGGAAGACAGGGATATTGTATTGGCAAATTCCCCATAGAAACAAAGATTGGAACAAAAGAATAATAAAGACACCTCAACTTTTCCTCATTTATGGAGGACAGTCTTATAACATGCATCCAGATAGCCTCCAATCACACAAGCTGAAAATTGTTCCACTTTACTGCAGCTCTGTAACCATATGGGAACCAATCCTGTCTGTGCTTTGTGCACATCCAAAATTCCTGCTGAATGACCCGCCCTGGGAGCGAGTTACCAGTGACCCAGGGCTGCGGCGGAAGGAGGGTGCAGGTGGGGGTGGGGGGAGCCCAGGGCTGGGGCGGCAGGAGGTGTGTGTGGGGGCACTGGTGGGGGAGAAGCGGGGAGCCCAGGGCTGGGGCAGCAGTAGGGTGGGGGGAGGGCACTAGTGGGGGGGAAGAGCCCAGCACTGGGGTGGCTGGTGGTGTGGGGAGGAGCCCAGGGCTGGGACAGGGGACAGCCAAAAATTTTTTTGCTTGGGGCAGCAAAAAACCTAGAGCTGGCCCTGGTTATTAGGAGCGCTTATGAAGCTTCAGGGAGTGGTGTGGGAATAGATGCTGAAAATTCTTCATATCAACAGATAGCATTGGCCTGCTAAACCCAGGGTTGTGAGTTCAATCCTTGAGCGGGCCACTTAGGGATCTGGGGCAAAAATTGGTCCTGCTAGTGAAGGCAGGGGGCTGGACTTGATGACCTTTCAAGGTCCCTTCCATTTCTAGGAGATTGGTATATCTCCAATTATTATTATATTATAGATTCAGGATGGATACCAGTGATTATGCCTTTCTGTTTCCACACTGCCATTCATTCCAATTCTCTTATGGCAGAGAAACTCTTTTTTAGGAAGAGATGATTCAGTCTCCATTCCAGCTTTGTCTTAGGGACTCTGCAGAACAGGTGCTGTGTTTGTCAAAGGTTTCCTATTGTGAAATGAAGAATGTTGTTTACTAGGATGTGAGACAGGGTCAGCGACATGGCTTTTCCAGGAAAACACATTCAAATGTATACTGGTAAAAAGAGCAAAATGTGAAATCCCACAATTGGGTTCTTTCCAGAATTGCCTAGTTTGGATTACTTGAAAAACACAATTGGTGCCACCTTTTGAAACCACGGGCAAAATTGAGCCTTTAGTTATCACACAATAATATAGGTTTATAAGCTAGTGAAGAATTTTTCTCTGGGATGTTGAATCTCAGTTTCCCAAGATCAGAGAGTCTTTTTCCAGTGCGAAAGGGAAACATAAGGCTGTTTCCTCCATTTATTAACATTTTGCCTAAGAGCAAGTAGCAACATAGTATCCTATCATTTTGACCCCTGCTGCTCCATGGGGGAAACACAGTCCAAGTGTGTGTGTTCATGGCTCTACCTTTCATTTTTGTTTTGTGCTGTTGCTGCCAGGGGCAGCTCCAGGCACCAGCGCACCAAGCGTGTGCCTGGGATGGCATGCCTGCGGGAGGACTGCCGGTCCCGCAGCTTCAGCGGCGGGTACGCTGAATGAGCGGGACCAGCAGACCTCCCACAGGCATGCTGTCGAATCCGCATTATTAGCGGACCTCCCGCAGGCATGCCTCCGAAAGCCGCCTGACTGCCGTGCTTAGGGCGGCAAAATACATAGAGCCGCCCCTGGTTGCTGCTGTATGACAGGGAAGCAGCAGGAAGCATAGAATAAAGGAAAAATTTTGCAGGAACACTATAGACAACTGTTGTCATTTTGAATTTGACAAACTTTTGCAGCCCCATCATCTCTAGGAGAAAAACAGATTTTTATGCAACTCCCTGCTCTTACAACATTAAGGGAAAATGTCTCACCCTTTGCAGTTGGAAGCAAAAATGAAAGCAAAGTTTTTCCCTCCTGAGAAACTGGGTTGTAAAATACTTCCTACTTTCAATAGACTTTTGTAGCCTGCTAAGGCTATTTTGTCAACTACTGCTTCCTGTCAGTCTGTATTGAAGAAGGCAGACAAACTTTATCTGGTGTCCCAAAAAGGTTTTTCATATTTTTTACACCCATCCTGTCCCAAATTTGCTGGTGGTAGCTACTGCTTATAACAAGTTTATATCTGTCCAGGCTCACTCTACCCCAGCATATAGAAAGGGGAGGAAGACTGATGTGCTAGGGAGAAAGGTATTTTCATCCTCTTCTCTGGGTATTAGGGTGGTTAGTTGTCACGCAGTAATGGCCTGTTATTTCCACCTGAGGCAAAAGATGGCTGCATTCGTGCAACACTTGCCAGAGGACAAATGAAGATTGATTAATGATCTTCTCACTGAAGGACACAATGTGGCAAAGTATGCCCTCAGGTCAGCATTCACTGCCTCAGACTTTTCTGCCAGAGCTTTAGCATCTGCAGTCATCTTTAGGAGACATGGTTGGCTCTGGTCATCTTTCTCCACCTTAACTTTTGTGTCTGGGGCCCAGGACCTCCCCTTTGAAGGAGATGATCTTTTCAGTCCCAAGACAGATGAGTTCTTGGAAAAATTCATGGGGATTAGATCTACAGCTCACTCTCTAGATCTGTATCTGTCTACCAGGAAGAGGCCTTCTATTCCTTCCTTTAGATAGCAGAGACAGTATTAATGGCAGTTGTCATAAGTCACCTTATTTTTCCTGTAGCCAGAGGCATCTGCAACAGCATCAGCAACAGCAGACTTCATTTCTGTCTCAGCAGAAGTCTTTCAGGTGTAGGCCTAGGATGAAGCAACCAGCTCCCTCTTCATCTTCAGCAAACACCAGACAATAGATTTGATGTGATGATGGAGAGTGGACCAATCAGCGATGTGCAGTCTCCTATGTTATTCAGAGACAGGCTCATCCAATATATCAACCAATGGAGCCAAATTATATCAGGCACATGAATACTGGAAATTATCAAAAAGGGTTATACCATTCAATTCAAAACCTGCCCCCTTTCAACTTCCCCTACTCTTCTTATTTCAGGAACCCTTCTCACAAGGTGATTTTACTTAAGAAAGTTCACAAGCTGCTCCAGATGGTAGCTGTTGAGGAGGTACCTGAACATCTTTGGGAGGCAGGGATTCTAGTAAAGTTATGTTCTGAAACAGAAAAAAAGTGAGATTTTAGACTTAAGGAATTTAAACAACTACATCCAAAAATTCAAATTTCAAATGTTAACTCTGGCCTCCATAATTTCCTCACTCACAGTTATGGATTGTTTCACCACTAGTGATTTAAAGGAGGCATATTTTCATTTCGTTATCTGGCAGTCATCAAAAATACCTGAAGTTCATGCTAGCAGGACACCATTTACAATACAAGTTGTTCCCATTTGTTTTGTCAATAGCTCCAAGAGTTTTTTCAAAGTGCCACAGCTGAAAAAGCAAGTTATTTTGGTTAACCCGCCTTTGGATGATTGGCTGCTGAAAGCTGCTACATGCGATGTTCTGTTGCATCACAATCTCTTCTCAGATCTGGGGTTGCTGCTCAATATCAAAAAGTCAAATCTCTGCTCAATTCAAAGGATTCCCTTTATAGGTTCTATGGACTCAGTAGAAGGAAGAAGTTTTCTTCTGGAAGACAGGTTTCTAAAAATAGAACAAGTGTTTTTGCAAATTCAGGCCTGTCAGTGCTAGAAAGTGATTCTCTTCTGGGGTCTCATGGGGTTGATGGCAGCTACCGCGTACATATCCCCTTTTGCTCATCTTATTATGTAGACAGTACAGCACTGGATGTTGTGAATTTATACACCCAATCATGACAATCTTCATTTGTTCGCCACTGTGCAACAGGACATTTTGGATTCAGTAGATGGGTGGACAAACAGATCAAATGTTCTTTGAGGTGTTCTGTTCAATCCATCCCTCCCCCCACATCCCCCATTAGTGATAATGTCAGACACTGCCAACACTGGATGGAGTGCTCATTTGGATCAAGTTACATTCAGGGGTCATTGGGCTTTCCAAGAAAAGAGTTTACACATTAGTGCATTGGAATTAAGAGCCATCCATTTAGCTCTCAGATCGTTCCTACCTGATATACAAGGGAACATGGTCCAGGTGGCAATGGACAATATGGCTGCTATTTATTACATGAACAAACAAGCAGGAACTCATTCATTCCAGTTATGTGCAAAAGTGTTCACGCTATGTGACGGGGGCATTCTTTGCTATATCTATCCAGTGGCCCTGCATTTAGGAGGGGAAAGCAGTGTGCTAATGGACCATCTCAGCAGACACAGTTCTCAAATTCACAAGTGGTCCCTGAAGGATTGAGTAGTTCAAGATATCTTTTTCTCATTGGGGTCAACCCAAGGAAGACCTGTTTGTTTCCGTCATGAGACAGAAATCAACAAAAAAATCCCATCTTCTGTTCAAGAGCAGGGAGCAATGCCTTCTTTCTACACTGAAGAAAGGGCCTGCTGTATGATTTTCCTCACTTTCCATTGATTCAGAATATGGTGAAGAAGATTCAGCAGGCCAGAGCAAAATAATATTGATTGCTTCAGTATGGCCAAGACAGCAGTCAAATGGATGGTATATGTGTCCTCCTCTGTCTCCAGATATTTTGTCACAGCAACAAGGCAGGATTCTCCATCTGGATCCACAGTCTCTTCATCTGACAGCATGAGTCATTGGGCTTTGACTAGTCTCAAACAGTCATGTTCTTCCTTCGTACAGAATGTACTGCTCAGTTCTAGAAAATTATCTATGAAAAAGTGTTACCAATTAAAATGGACTAGATTTGTTTCTTAGATGAAAGACAAATCTGATTCTCCACTTGCAGCTTCTATACCCTGTTGTCACGTGGTATGCACACCCTGTCCTCGTTAGGTAGTCGGGGTAGTGACACCACCACAGTTCCAGTCTATTGGATAGTCCTTAGGCTGAAAGTCAATATGGCAGCCGGAATCAGTATGGCGGCACTTGAGTACAGAGCTGCGTGGCCTAGTGGCCAAAGTCTCTCCAATTGCCCTTGGAGTCATGGCTGCCCTTGGAGTCAGGTCTGTGTGGCTTAGTGGCCAGAGTCTCTGTGGCTGCCCTTGGTGTCAGGGCTTTGTGGCCTAGTGGCCAGAGTCTATGTGGCTGCCCTTGGCATCAGGGTTGTGCAGCCTAGTGGCCAGGGTTTGTACAGCTGCCCTTAGAGTCAGGGCTGTGTGGCCTAGTGCCAGAGTCAGGGAAGTGGGCTTCCACCTAAGGGTGGGTGGTGGCTGGATGGGGTACCTGGGCCCTCCCTCTTCACCAGGTCCCAGCCCAGGGCCCTGTCAGTGACAGGAGTGGCCTTCACCCAGTCAGTGGGGAATACTACAGCAACATGCTGACCTTGCTCAGGTGGTCAATACCACTCCCTCCGCCTCCCTGGGCCACTTCCTACCACCTCTCCTGAGGTAGCAGTCCATACAGAGTCAGGGTCTCCAGGTTCCCTGGCAGGGGTAACTCCTTGGGAGTCCAACTCTCAATGGTCTGCTGGAGATAGCGGTTCACCAGTCTAGTCCCTGGGTTCTCTGGTTCTTGCAATCTGTGGCTGTAGCAGCTCTTGGTCTGGAGCCTCCAATAAGCGTCTTCTCCCCTTGGTGTTCAGCCTATAATGAGCTGGGCTGCTCCCTTTTATACTGAGGCAGCAGTGGGAGCATGTCCAGCACGGTCCAAGAGGCAGGAGTTCCGCTGTCCATAATGTGGAGTTAACCCTCTCTTATCCAATGCAGGGTATGCACACCCATCACACCTGTATTTTGGAATATTTAGTGTTCTTAAAGTCTGAAGTATTTTCTAATTCTTCTTTATGAGTTCACCTGCTTGCAATTTCAGTTTACCGTGCTTTGGTTTAGATTAGATCATTATTTGTACATTACTTTGTAAAAAGATGTGTAAAGGGGTTATTCTGTCCAATCTTGGGATCTTATTTTGGTATTATCTATGTGTATGAGGTCACCCTTTGAACCATGTGGTGGGGATGTTTGTTGTTTTAATGACCTGTCAAGGTGGTCGTCATTACTGCTATTATGTCAGCCAGAAGGGCAAGTAAATCGCATGCTATGATGGCTGACCCAACATTTACTAATTTTCACAAAGATAAGGGTTCTTCAGACATGATCCCAAGGTTTTTTTTTAACCAAAAATAATGTTTGAGTTTCATTTCAATCATACAATTAATATACTGGTTTTCTTTCCCAAGCCTCATGCTAATAAAGGACAGTGTACATTACATACTTTAGATGCACAAGGGGGCACTTAAGCTGCTAAGCGAGCTCTTGCTTACAACATAGATAGAACTAAGTTTTAGGAAGTCATGTAGACTTTTTGTTTCTTATGCATATAAGTCATAGTGTGTCCACTCAGACTATTTCCAGATGGGCTAAACAATGCATTGTGCAGTGTTACAGTTAGCTGGAATTCCTAAGCCACTTGTTGTACAGTCTCATTTTGCTAGAGCTGCAGCAGCATCTTTGGCTTCACTTGAATGTGTTCCTATTAGGGAAATTTGCAAGGTTGCTACTTGCAAGTGAGTAGACACATTTACTAAACATTATGCGTTGGATCTTGCTTTCTAGATCAAATGCCCTATTTGGCAGAGCAGTGTTACAATCATGATTTAATCCGGACTCTTTTACACCTCTGGGTTTTTTTCAGCACTGCCTGTCAAACTATCCATAAGTGGGAATATGCAGAGCTATTGGAAGAAGAAATGAAGGTTGCTTATTTGTAACTGGATTTCTCTGAGATGACTCAGCATATTCACACTTCCGCCCCCACCTTCCCCTCTTTCTCAGAGTCCTATCATGGTCTTCTGGTTGGTGGCGGAAGGAACCAAGATGGTAGAGGGCACACTGCCCCATATATAGCCTCAATCTGGGGATGTTCAGAGAATACTGTGTGGAGGAGAAGGGATACACATGCACTCCAGCAGGCAGGCTTTCTATTGTAAAGTGCCACCAGGTAGCACAAGCACAATGCCCATAAGTGTAAATACATAGAGTAATCTTGACGGACTCCAGTTACAAGTGACCTTCATTTCGATAGATATATCCCACTCTGTCACAGTAAATGTAAAATGTTGTGGAGAATGAAGGAGTTAGTTATAAATATCATGTGCCCATCCAGGTATCTGTTTGATATTAACCTGCATGAATTCCAGGAGCTAAATGAAAAGAGACTGTACAGAGAAAGATAAGGCTGTTGGAGGAAACAATGTGTGTGGGGGGGAGGTGGAGTTACCAGTTGGGAAATACCTCCTATCTAGCTCCATCTAGGCTAGAGTGGTTTACATTTCCCAAAGCTGAGCCGAGGATTAAAAGGATCCTAAACTTCAGAGATGCTAGGGAAGAAAGGAGGGTTGAATGATTGGCCAGAGGCTACCCAAGGTACATCAGTGAAAGTTGACAGACTGATTGAGACACACAGAGACTGCAGCAGGACAGGCTGCCTGTCCCTGTCAGAGATGGAGTTAGCTGGGCTGAGGGGAACTTACAAATTCTACCACAGAATGTTTAATATCTAGGTAAGATCCATGTGTGTGAGAAGAACTAAAGCACAGTTCACCCTGTAGCTATAACATACGTCATGCATGATTTCTATCCCCCTTCATACTATTTGGATTTTCATAATACCTGTAATAGGAAGTAACTTGCTATGAGTTCTGTGAGTTCTGGACTTTCATTCAAAGCCCACTTTTAGTGATCATTTGTGGCAGACAGTAACAGTAAATTACTTTTTCACCAGGTTATTTTTCCCTTTCTCATAATTACAAACATTTCAGTTATGGTAACCTACTGAAATGTTGAACAATTATGCTATTTTAAAATATATTTATATGTAAGAGAAATGTGTGTAAACATTAAACAATTCCTCTAGAGCTTCTTGGATGACCTTGGCTTAATGGGATATTAGAACCTTCCCTCTTCAGCTCTCATTGCAACATAGCTCAGGTTTATAGCAGCTGTTATTGAAAGTCATTATTCAATTATAGTTTTGTAGTTTTTAAATTTACTGTTATTGGGGCCTTCAAATGTGTTCCTTTGTTCTCATGAACAGAAAGTCTCAAAAACAATACACTGCAGACGTTTAATGAAAAATAACTCACCTGCATGATGAAATGTAAACTTCTGTGGTGGCTCTTAAATTCTTCTATCCTGTGGCCCATGTAACTTCTCTGTGTAAAATGCAATAATTACTAGGGAATTGTTTAATATATGATTTAGTACTATTGTTCGTGCTGTTATTCCATAAGTACTACTCCTGCTGGAATTCTGTGCCACTGCACAATGCAGAATTTGTGCAGAATTAATGTTCCAAGCAGAATTTTATTTTTTCCCCACAGAATTTTTGATTCCCCCCCAGCACTCCTACCTATGCATAGCACAGGTGGCTGGGGCTTCTGCTGTCAGCTCTGAGTGGCTGTCAGCAGGACCCTCAGCCATCCAGGGCTGACAACAGGAGCATGATTATATTGTTAATTTGACATATAAAATATGCAGAATTTTGCAGAATTTTAAAATACTGTGTGCAGAATTTTTAAATTTTTTTTGGCACAGAATTCCCCCAGGAGTAAAGTACTTTCCACACAGCCTTAAATTTAGAAACAATTGTGTCAGTTGATCTGCTCTTCAGGTGGCCTTTCATTAGTCAATGCAGTGAGTGGGAAAATACTTTATTAATCATCCATTCAATAAATCTTTGAGAGGGGCCAAGTAAGTAAAAAAAAAGTCACGAGAGAGCTGTATGCTTTTATATTTGTAAAAATATAGTTAATAGAAAATGTGCACTCAGGAAGATGCATCATTTTTATGGGTTTGGTAAAATCAGTAAAGTTTGTTGTTGTGTACTGCAAATGTTTTCCATTGTGTAGCTCTTTACATAAGGTCTTATTGGAGAGAGCGGGTGCTATGGGAGAGCTGTGATCAGGGAGTATGGACTTCATGGAAATTTGATATCCTCAGGCAAAGATATGAAACTATTCAAGGCAAGAATAGCTGTGGTTTGGGTAGTATATATGTTTTGGTTTTATGTTTGTTGATTGGTTTGTTTGGGGGAGAATATAAACTAGCTCTGGGTTATGTGAGGTGAAAATTGTTAGAGTGCTCTTTCTGATTCACTCATTATCTTGTGCTTGAAAACGGTGAATGGTATTGATGAAGGTAACACTGGGGATGGGAAATATGTTGTTTGTTTGTCTTTGACCATTCCCATGTAGTGAGTTCTTGAGAGTGAGATTTAGAAGAAGTTATTGATTTGTGAAATTCCAAGGGAGAAAGGCATACAAAGAGCTTGAAGCTGAGAATCAAGCCAAATAGTATATCATCATCTATGTAGTTAATGGTTTAAAAAAACACATACAAATATATGGATCAGCAAATTCCCTAGCTTTGATTTTTGTGAATTTGATTGGTCTGTCCCTCTAGTTTAAGTACATTCTCAAAATATATATTGTACTACTTTGTGATATTAAGCATTTGATGTTGTTTGATCTTGAGAAGACTCACCTGACCTCACAATGTAAATAATTTAGCAGAAAGATTACACTTTTATTCACATTATTCAAAGTGGAGTGAAAAATGTAGAGCAACACTATATCCACTTAAGCTAATTGAAGAGTGTTAGTGGAGCTCACCAGTGACCATAAAATCAAATGCAGTACAAAGTTCAAAACATGTATTACCTAAAGATAAAAGCATACTATCAAGCTTTAAGCATATTTTAATTTTGATTTTTCTGTGACTGTCAAGTGACACTGAATTAAGCCCTGTTCTGCAAGACAAAGGTGTTTATGCAGCTTTGAGCTGATTAGCCACTCATGCAGGGACTAGGAATAAAGGAGAGAAGGTTTACAAAAAACAAAACAAAACAAAACCAGTGTTTCCTCAACTTTAGGTCCTGTTGCAGGGGCCAAATATATTTACAGAACATGGTCTCTTTTTCAATTCAAGGACCACAGTAGCCATGTCCAAAAGGGTGGGATCTTGGCCTTCCCTTTCCCCTCATCCATGCCTATGGAGCTAACCAGCCATGAGAGGTAGGGTATCTGTGCTCCCTTTCAAGGAATGCCCCCCGCCCCCTGATCTGTTATAGGCGAGACTGGTAGAACTTCCTGATATTAAGTTTGCCAGACCCTGATTCAGTTATCACTTGGTCAAACTTCAACCTTTAGGGCTGAAATTTTACACTCAAGGTGTCTGCCTCAGTATGAAGATTTCTGGACATTTTCAACCAAAACAATTCACCTGGTTCTGAGAAGAGGCTAGCGAATAATATGTTGATTTGTCCATATTAAAAATTTCTTTAAACCTTTTCTTTGAAATGCGCTAGCACCTGCATGCTGTGGAACAGGAACTTAGAAATTTGCCAGAGCTAGCCTTTGTGTCAGGGATTTGCCTTTTGTCATCCCTGTGAAAGTCTACCCAAATTTGGCTAAGTTGTAAGCCTTTAAAAATCACAGCTTACTCGTGCTCAGTAGAGACTTGCTACAACTGAAAAGCTAAAATCTCCAAAGATTCCATCTTCATAGAGTATGCTCAAATCTCTCTCAGCTCGTAGTGCTCCCTGGACTGCTCACACACAGAGCAACTGACCATGCTCCAGCCCTGACTTTCCTTGTAATGGCTGCTCCCAGCTGCCCTGGCCCGGGCACCAGAATTGAGAGCTGGAAGCCTGTCTTTTTCTGTGATTTTGATCACTCCCTGTTGGCACCCAGGCAGCATGGACTAGAAAGTAATCTGACTTGAATGCAGAAGGAATAAAACAGGGACTGGGACTGGGACTGGTTGGACAAGGGGACAAGGAGTCAGTGTGGGAAGAGAGGCTGGGACTGGTACCTATTTGGTGAAGGGAACACTGAGATCTGATGAGGAGCTGGAGAGGCAGAGGCAAAGACTGGGACTGGTTGGACAAGGAGGCTGGGAGAATAGCTGCAGGAGAGAGAGGAGAAAGAGAAAAACCTGACAAGGAGCTGTGATGCAGTGGGAAAACTGGTATTTGATGGGCAAAGAAACTGGGATAAGGACCCAGGGAGGCTTTAGGGGGAAGACTGAGTTTGGATGAGGAGTCCAAGGAGGGAGACTGGAACTGGAAGCCTTGATGAGGAGCTAGGAGGGGCAAACTGGGATTGGGTGTGGGAAGGAGAAGAGGCTGGGAGGGGGTTAGACTGGGACTTGGGCAGCCGGCTGGAAAGGGGAGATTAGAATTCAACTGGTCTTGCTGGAAAATAGTATGTGATTATGTAATTACAGACTGCATCATAATGCATACGTGCAAGGGGGTGAATTAAGATTGTACAGGCAAGCTTAATTGGACATTTCCATTTTGAGTATTTGACTTTGCATCCTTAATAATCCTTTTTAGAGCGTTACATGTATATATTTATTACAAGAGTTGATCTCTGTAGCGGAAAACTATAGCCCAGTGGTCCTCAACCTTTTTCGTCTGGTGGGCGCCAGACGACGAGCCACCGAGGACCGTGGCTGGTGGACGAGCATCCGCCGAAATGCCACCGAGAAGTGGCAACATCAATAGGCGCGGCATTTCGGCGGCGACGCCTCTGGGTGATGCTGCTTCTCGGCGGCATTTTGGCGGATGCTCGTCTGCTGGACAGTACACGGGCACACATAGCTGCCCCGGTGGGCGCCATGGCACCTGCAGGCACAGCGTTGGGGACCACTGCTGTAGCCCCTTGGGGGTTGAAAATATGAAAGATCAGATGGGATATAGTGCTCAAAGCTCCTTTTTCATTTTCAGAGACTGAATTAGGCGTTATCGCTACTTTTGTTTCTGGCATGTAGCAAGGCGTTGAATTTTATTTTAACTTTTTTGTCCTATTAGGAGGCCTGCAAAGTGCTGTGGAAAGGAGTGTACTTCTTAATACCTAATACACACCTTGTTCAAAATTCAGTCGATTTTGGTCATGATTTTAAAAATTGTAAATTTCATGATTTCAAATACTTAAATCTGAAATGTCATGGTGTTGTAACGGGTGGGGGTCCCAACCCAAATGGCATCATGGGGGAGGGGAGATTGCAAGGCCATTATAGGGCGTCGCGATATTGCCATCCTTCCTTCTGTGCTGTTACTGGCAGCAGTACTGCTTTCAGAGCTGGGCAGCCAGAGAGCAGCGGCTGGCAGGGCGCTTAGCACTAAAGGCAGCACTGCTGCCAACAGCAGCGCAGAAATGAGGGTTTCATAGTTTGGGAGTGGCCTCACTTTTTGTGGGGGGGACAGGGGATTCTGTGGTCACCCCTCCCACACACACAGCCAGCCCAAGATCCCTTTAGCCCCTGAGGGCTGGGGCACTGGGCCCGGAGCTGGAGAGGTGCAGGGCTGGGCGCTCCTACCATACGCCAGGCTCCAGCTGCTGGTTCTGGACTTCCTCTTCCCCTGCAGGGGCCACTCCTGGAGCTGGGTCAGACTCAGCTCCACGAACCTCCTTCGGCTGCTGGAAGCTCTGCAGCTGCTAGCTGGGAGCCCTTTGCAGGCAGCGTCACTGTCAGCAGCAATGCAAAAATACGGGTGTCATGGGAGGGGATTGCAGCCTTCAGAGCTGGGCAGCCAGCAAGCATCTGCCACTCTCCAGCTGCTAGCTCTGAAGGCACCACAGAAGTAAAGGTAGAAATACTGTGACCCCTCTACAATAACCTTGTGATCCCCCCACAACCTCCTTTTTGAGTTGAGAAACACTGGCCATGAAATATGTATAGTATAAGCCCAGGATAAAAGCACACAAAAGACCAGATTTCATAGGGAAGACCAGATTTCACAGTCTACGATGCGTTTTCCAGGGCTGTGGATTTGGTAGAGCCCTATATGTAACATAGTCTTCAATAGGTTAACATTTGTTAGTAATAACAATAATAATCATATTTGCTTAGTATTTAAAAACAAATACCTGGAAATAATATACTTGTAGATGTAACCATAAAGGCCTTTACACTTTTTCTAGATTCTGTATCTTGCATACGTGTATTTAGTATTTGCATTTCATGTTCTCGATAGCTTATCAAAATGCGTAATGGATTCAGAATTTGATAGTTCACTTACAATGACAGTTTAGGCAGAGTTTCTCTTAATGTGGCCACTGTGGCTGCATGCGGCCACCAGAGGCTTTTCTTGCAGCTACAGCCTCCTGGGCAGTGATTGGGGGGCAAAGCAGCTCCCTCTCCCTGTTGCTCCTGGATGTGCCACTTTGATGTTGGTCGCTGGGACTGCCAGCAGGGGTTGGGCCCTATCCTCCTCTGGAGACACCCAGGACAACCCTATTTTCCTGGGCTGGGGTGGGGCTCGGGCTTCAGCCCTGGGATGGCAGGGTGGCAGGCTTTGGCCACGGGGCTTCCGGCTCTGGCCTTATCCCCTGGCTGCAGGGCTTCAGGCTTCTTTCTGGGGCCCCATCCCCTGGGCTTCCGGCTCTGTGCTGCATCCCCCACCCCTCATCGCCCCTGGTCCCTGTTTAATTTGTCCCTGAGCTTGCCAGGGCTGAATAAGTCTGCTGTGAAAAGTGATACTTTTATCTTTGTTAATAGCACTTTTCACTGCAGACTTAGTAGCTAGCTGGCCTGGGAGGCTGTGAAAAATATTAACAACCATACAAATATCACCTTTCACATACTTACTAGCTAGCAATAACTAAATTACAGTGATTTGGAAATGTATATGTGCATATTAGTTTGTTTTTCCTCAAGTTAATTAAGTATTTTAGGAAAAATTGTCAGAGCGCCCACCAGCAAGAGTTGGTGGCCGCACTCTGAGGCCATCAAAAAATTTGTCGTGAGAACCCCTTCTTTAGAGTTCTTGTATGTTTTGCACTCTGCAAATCTCCTATACATTGCCAAGTACTGTATTTTGCACATGGATAAAAAGCAAATTTTTATGCAGCATCTGAAACTATAGCAAGGTTTAACTTGTTTCTTGATTTAAAATGGGTACATCTTAGTAGGTTTTCCATGCTGATTGAGATTCTTTTAATTAGTTTATTGCGGGTTGAACATAAAAAAATAGTACACGTTTCCTATTTGTTTAGTGTCTCTTATTTGAATATGCACACTCAAAACATGTAAACAGAAAATTAAATAGAATATGCCAGAAATACAATAGAAAATTAAGTAGTGGATCTAAAGAGGATCTAAAGATCTACTTTGTGATCCTCTTGTGCATTTTTTGGAATGGAGTCTGACTCTCTTCTCTCACCTAATTTATCCCAGTGTATTTACACTAATTTAACTGATTGAATCCTGATTTAAATCAGAAGAGAATCAGGTTCTGGATCACTGTCTTGTTTCTGACGTCACCCTATCAAATTCTTGATAAAAGTAATATGAACTAATACGTGCTGTAATAACACAATACTCATCAGGCACCTAGGCTACAAATAAATTATTGTTTTACCCTTTTGACCATTTTTAATAATGTAATGTACAAATTTTATGCTGCTTTAGAGAATTGGAACTTTTAAAGTTTTATAACATTAATGGCCTAGATTTTAGAAAATGTTATTTCATTCAAATTTTAGGAGTAAAATTGTTACCAAAAAAACTAACAATGTCCCCAAAAAAATACATTCTGATTAATTTGCTTAGACTACAGTATAATAAATATACAGGGACAAATGCTTTCTTTTATTCTGTATTAGAGAGAAGAACAAGTTCATGCTAAGAGTAGAGAAATCAGGGAAGCAGAACCTATACAGCAGCCCTTCTTCCCTTCCACTTCCCAAAAATAGTCCATCTCTGTGAACATTGTGCTACTGAAGCAGAAATGGAGAAGTGGGGGGAGGCATTCTAAACTAACTAACATTTTCTCCTTTGAAACAGGTTAATCCTCCAGAAAATCCCTCAGAATGCTGAGAGTGTCATTAACTTCCAGCACATACCTTCTACTCATCCTAAATTCCATAGGGTAGACACTGGTATATCTAGAGGATTCTGCTCAAATGCAAGGGAATGCCTCTTTGCTCATCTATTACTCCCCACTACTCCTTATTGGAGCATGTGTTAAGAAATTCTATGGGTTGACATTTGCGGAGTTTTGAATTTTGTTTTTGCCCTTCCATGCAGTTTTTTTCGCACAGAAAGGTGTGATTGAGCGAAGACTTTTTGAAGTGTGAAATACTTACCCACAATATTTCACAGCATAAGGGATCCAGTTAAGTTGAAAGCGACCTTTAATGGGGGTAGGGAGGGGGCAAGTGTGGGTAGCAGCTGAGTTAAATCTGTCTAAAAACTGCTGAAGTACCACTGATTCATTGTGGTAGACACCGTTTGTTAATTTAATTTCCAGATGGGATCTGAGAGGTGAGAGTGGTTCGGAGGGGAAAGGGAACTAGCAAAGAGAAGGACCTCATGGGAAACTCTAGGGACAGCCAATTGCAGGGAAGAAGCTTAGACAGGTTTTTTTGTCATACTTTGAGTTACTAATAAATCCAAACTCGAGAAAGCGGTCTGAATCGGGACACAAACTCAGGTTCTGTGTGCCTTTGGAGGATAAATAGCCTGTTAACTGTAGGCTGAATCTCTATCTAATCTCTTCCATGCTTTGAAAGAATCCTTAACAGAACAGGGTTAATGAAAGTTTAAAGAGAAACAACTGGATGGCTCCACACAACAGCAATACAAAAATGTACATACAACTGTGCGCGCATACTTTTGAACTTTACTCACTGCCATGTAAACTACTGTTTCCTGTTTAGAAGCCACATAGTTTTGAGGCCTTGGTTCTGCATTGTCGGTTTTTTCCTATTGCTACTTCTGCCATCACTGATGATCAGACCTTCCTTAGGCACATCGGAAAAGCATCATGAGAAGTAGTACCTCCTGTCACCCACTGCCCCAGGAGACACTGCTTATGGAAAGGGTGAATCATTAAAGCAAGGAAAGAGGGCAGGGACAGCCCAGAGTCAACAGATGTCTGTTAATCTGGAAGATAATTATCTGTTTCATGTTGGGTGAATTTTTAGTGCTGGCCAAAGTCAGAGGCAGATATCATTGCAGACAGTGAGACATAATATGGGTATGTGTCTCAGGAGCTTCCTCAGACAGCTGAGGCAGTGCACCTGAGTCCTGTTAGAAGTCCAGCGATCCTTTCTGAACAGACACTGTGAGTCATGCCAAACAATTTCAAAATAATATGGGCAGTTTCTCACATAGGCCATTTTCCACTGCATGAGCTGCAGTTGCCAAACTCACTAATGAACAAAACACTCCAAGATCTATCAATTTCCATTTCTTTGAAGAAAATTTTTCATAGCATGCATGGGTAAATTGGATCAATCTTTCAGAAGAATCTCCTAATAAAATAACTGGATGTAGGTGTGCATAGCAGAGCTGTTTTAGGGAATAGCCATGTGGGTGGAACATCACATGGGTCCCTGTCTCAAAACATGTGAACAAATCAGCTGTGTTCAATAACTAGAAAATATATAAATACCTACGTTTTCTGAATTTCCATCTTCTTATAAATCCAGCATCCATTTCTTCCTCTCAGATCATTTGATCATGAGTGCCAGCCTCTCTTTTTCCCTTATGAGAGAGATCATTATAAAAAAAACTTAATGAAAACTAAATTGAATTTTTATATAATATATGTAACATCAGTACCAATATAAGATTACTTCTTTTCTTCTTTATCTCCTGATCAAGGTAAACTTTTTTTTTCACCACTCCAGATATAGGAGTGATAGGAAATGTCAGTGTCTGTATTTTTACTGATATCCATTTCTTCTGCTCCTTCCCTTTTTCCCTTCCTGTAGCTGAGGTGGAGTTTATTGTAACTGGTAAAAAGGGGCATGATATTAAGGGGCCAATCTAAAGCCCCTTGAAGTCAATAAAAAAGGCCCTTAGTATGTGTTCATATTTTTGTTTCTAAAACTCCACTGCTCGCTAGCCATCATTTACATCACTGTCATGCATTCCCAGCGTCACATTTTTATTATGCTGAAGGTTTTTCCCTTTTTGTTGTGACTTGTGTTTTAAAGGTGAATTATGTTGAAACCAGTTAACAGATTTGAAAACTATGCTAATTCCTTAGAAGGGGGAAAATAGAAGAGGAAGGGAGTTTTGTTCTGGTTTTGTATAGTACCTGGCAGAGTTGAGGGCCTGGTCCATGAGTAGGACTCCTAGATGCAACTCTTATACAAATAATAATAATAATTAATATGTTTGCTTTGGGAAGAGACAAGATTTTTGCATAACAAAACTTTATTCCACCTCTCTCTTGGTTTTAGGTCTTAGAATAGCCCATTTTGTTTGCATATAATGATTCTTTTCAGTTGTGAAACTGCACAGTTTACCTCTTGCCTTTCTAAATGTCCCCACTCCCCTTATTTCCTAAGGTCTCCACTTTATGTGGCTGACGAGCAGTAGCCCTCTCTCAGAACTTTCTCGCACTGGGTTAGTTGGCTTGCACTGATTCCTTTTGCCTCTGTGGTACTTATTTGCAATGCTCCTTTTTATAGGAGCAAAATAATTAATATTCCACACAAGGTTTGAGCTTTAAGAAAGACAATCATTTGGCTGTACCATCAGTCATTACACTGTGTAAACACTCCATTTCTTGCTACTGAATTCTTCTACCACCTGATACATAGTTACATTTTAACAATGAAATACAATTTATGAAAAAAACATATTTGTATTAGAAAAATGCATATGTAGAGAGAAATCTGTAATCATAAAGGAGATTTAAACAGAATATGTAAATTTTTCAGTTTGAAGAGAGATTTCCAACAAATACAAAAAGGTAGAAACGCTCATCTCTTATGGAAAAGTCTCATTGGATTTAATAGAAAATGCTAACTTTCCTACTAGTTTTTTAAAACCATTGTTGGAATTTAATAGACAATTATATTTCTGCTGTAGAATTGTGCGCAATGTCAAAAAACCTACAGAAAGGAGATCTAATGATCTGAATTCTTTAAAGCAATATGTGTGGAGCCCTATTTAATTTTCAAACAACCTTATTGGTTTTGTCCAGTTATATTCTATAGGACTGTTCCTTCATGAGTACTGTTTTAACTGCTTTCTCTTTCTTTTTTAATAATCAGTGCAGCCTCTATGCCTTCCAAGGTTTGTTCAATATTAGAAAGGGATTGAAGAGTTTATAAAGCACTATAGACTGTTATCTAAAAACAATTTACCAAAGAGATTTCGTCTCTCGTTTCTTAACGCAACATTCATAACTCAGCTCAGTATTTTTCCTGAACAGATCTAACTACTGTAGATCTAACCGAAAGAACAAATCTTCAAAACTGCAGTACATATAACACTTTGTCTATATTTTGAGTAACATTTTACTGTAGCCATATATGTGAATAATGTTTGTAGTACTTTTAATTCTGATAACACACTTCAAAATAACATTTCCTCAGATAAACAAACACCCTTCTAAAACCAAAATCTAAAACATTTACTGGATAGTATTGAGTTGTACAGAGTGGTCTAGATCTTTAGCTGTTGTAAATTGGTGAGGCTCCAAGGATTTCATTGGATCTATTTCCATTTACATCAGGTGGGGACCTGGTCCACTGTTTCTAAGTGTTCTAGATCAAAAATTACTACTCATGACAGGTGTGGTAAGTATGACGTTGCATCCCATAATGCTTTATAGAAATATGCTTATGAATGTATATATGACATAACTGGAATATGTTTTATGCTAGATATGCCATGTAACATATCTTTGCAATTACTTCTTTGGGGATTTATTTGGGGTTTGGACTCCATTGAGAGTTGGATATCTGAGTGCTGGAGATGGGAACACTTCTTAAGCTGTTTTCAGTTAAGCCTGCAGCTTTTGGGGGACATGGTTCAGACCTGGGTCTGTGTTTGTAGCAAGCTAGCATGTCTGGCACAACCAGGCAGGGCACTGAAGTCCCAAGCTGCCAGGGAAAATGGGCTCAGAGGTAGTCTCAGCACATCAACCATTCCCAGTGTCACACCCGAATGGCCCCTGCCCTCAAGGGGTCCCCTGGGAAAGGCAGATCAGCATTGTATATTGCTAACGCTGTTGCAAGCATCACAGGGCATTTTGGGAAGGGTCAAAGGTGTGAGTGAGTGTGGAATGGAAGATTCCCTTGCAGGGAGCTAGAGGCCAAAAGGGGGAAGGAGGAAAAGAGCAGAGAACGGGTTAACTCGACACTCCAGCTCACTTAGTCAAAAGATAGAGCACTGACTCCGGCCCAAGGCCACAGGTCACAGCCGACACTCGGCTGCCTGCCAAGAAAGAGGGGGGCCTGGATTCTCCCCTCCCTCCCGACCAGCCATGAGAAAGGAGAATTCAGCTAACCAGACAGACCTGCGGAGGCCAACACGGGGAAAAAGAAAGTCCTGCCGGTGCATCTGGAGCCGATGTGTTTTGGAAAAGTTGAGGAGACCACAGAAAGCCGGTTTGGACTAGTACAAAGTGCACCAGGAACAGAGGTTGTGGAAGGAAACACCCCCAAAGGAACCCTGGACATAAAACCCTCCTGAGAACCAGAGCAATTCAGAGATTACAGCGGACCCCTGACAACCTGGACCCAGGACAGAACTCCTATCCACCCTTCCTCCTCTTCTTTTTACATTATACCCAGGCTTGGCCAGCCGTGGGTAGAGAATGTGTGAGTATGAAAGTGGGTTAGGGCTTGGGGCACTAACGCTTTCTTCCTTCCTCTGAGTGACATGGAGCACCGATCACTCTCCGCTGTTATTTTATTATTTTATTCATAAAGCTTTAAAATTTAAACCCTTGGTGTGTTTTGCCATCTCCTCCCCAAACAATCCTGTGGCCTCAGCCTGATCACCTGATGCCTCAGGCAGACTGGTAACTGAAATCTGTAACACCAGAGGGGTCCAAACCCCAAATAAATCTGTTTTACTCTGTATAAAGCTTATGCAGGGTAAAACTCATAAATTGTTCGTCCTTCATAACACTGATAGAGAGAGATGCACAGCTGTTTGCCCCTCCAGATATTAATACTTACTCTGTGTTAATTAATAAGTAAAAAGTGATTTTATTAAGTAGAAAAAGTAGGATTTAAATGGTTCCAAGCAATAACAGACAGAACAAAGTAAATTACCAAACAAAATAAAATAAAACACGCAAGTCTAAGCCTAATACAGTAAGAAAGTGATTACAGATGAAATCTCACTTTCCAATAACCTTCTTTTAAAGACTGGACTTTGTCCTAGTCTGGGTCCAGCAATCACTCGCACCCCTGTAGTTACTGTTCTTTGTTTCAGTTTCTTTCAGGCATCTCTTTGGGATGGACAGGCTATCTTTTGTGCCAGCTGAAGACAAAATGGAGGGGTCTCCCAGGGCTTTATATAGTTTCTCTCTTGTGGGTGGAAACCCCTCACTTCCCCCTGTGTAGAATCCCAGCTAGAAGATGGAGTCTTGAAGTCACATGGGCAAGTCACATGTCTATGCATGATTTAGTTCTCTACAGGAACGTTCGCAGGAAAGCTCAGATGTGGATTGGCATCTGTCAAGGTCCATTGTTCACCAAGCGCTTCCATTTACTTGAATAACCCATTCAAACTATATTGATCAAATCTGCCTTAGGTGCTTTCTACGGCAAACACTTTAAATACAAGCATAGAGACAACACTCATAACTTGTGATATAAAAATGATACATGCATACAAATAAGATGAATACATGCAGCAGAACATGAGCTTTGCAAAGATATGTTACATGGCATATCTAGCATAAAACATATTCCAGTTATGTCATATTTACATTCATAAGCATATTTCTATAAAGCATTATGGGGTGCAATGTCATAGTAAGTACGAAATATCCAGCGCGTCTATTTCAAAACTTAAATTTTCCTAAAGTGGATAGAAATTAATGCAAAACTATGGATAAAAAATGAAGACCGTTCATGAGGTATGTTAATGATAAATAAGGAATAATTTAATATATTAACAGCCATTCAGAATATATTATTTTAATGTTATCAACTAATATAATAGAGCTAGCAGAATGAAAAATAGGTTGACATTAATTTCTGGAGAGAAGGAAAGTTTTTTGCTACTTTTTATTGCAAAATGTGTATTATTAATTTTAAGGATCTCAAGTTTTAATTCTCATTTTTCATTATGTTTCAAGATTACTCTATAGACTTTCTCTTTCCATATGCTTTTAATACATGTTGTATAGTTCTGAATAAAAAGTATATGTTTCTAGCCAAGACAGGGTTTCAGACTCAGTGTCCACACTACAGTGCAATACTGTCAGATACACCACTGTTCTTTAGATGGTAAGATTATGTTAAGTCCCTTTTTCACATTGATAGTGGTCAACCACTTAAAGATTCTATGACTTTTTAGAAAGACTGTAGTACAATACCAGTGTCCTGTCATGCCAACATCCTGTCCAAAAATGTATGAGAGGTAGTGTTAACTGCATAATGGCTGTTTAATTGCTCAATCACAGTACAACTGTTTGATTTATCATATTGTGAAGGATTTGGGATGCTTTCAATATGAAAAACGCTATATTAAAAAAAACGGTTCTGTTTCATACAATACATTAGTGAGATTTATTTTATAGTTCACTGTTGTTCATTACATGGACAGCAAATTGTTAGTAGTAGTAGTTTGTATTGTAGTATCATTTCAGGGTCCCAATCATGGATCAGATTCCCATTCTTCTAGGTGCATAACCAAAAGGTAGTCCCTGCCCTGAAGAGCTTGAAATATAAACAAGTGCTAAATTATTTAACTCTTCTATATTTGACATGATTGTCATGTTTATATCATTGTTTTTGAGAATCAACACCTGAAGGTGGATTTCCACAAAGCTCAAAAGGACATTTTGTTAGACTGAATCACGACTAATGAGAGAGATTTTAAAACATGTTTGTTTTTTTTAAACTTTTTATAATGTCATATACCCAATCCAAGGTAATTTACAGGTAACTGTTATATAAACGAGGTTAACAAAATATTAAATTGTCTTCAAGCATTTTTTAAAGGTTTCAAAGTCATTTCAGGTATTTTGTCACCTCTATATAATCATTGCTAATGCCTTGGAATAAAATACCTGCTTTTAGTTTTTGTAAATTGTATTTGATCTATGTAGATTAGTGTATTTATGCACACTTACATTATCCTAACATGCCAGTGGCCTCATCTCCTACAATCAAGTAAGTGCTGTAATATCAAGAGATGTACTTACTGTTGTTCCATTTATCAATATCCTTAACTGGCTTTCTATGAATAATAGTCCCATCAATCTTTCTTCCATGCTGTTCAGATGACCAGTTACACAGTGCAACTAAACACTTTTACAGTTTCAGAGAATGGAGGATATTTACATTTTTATTGAGCAAGTGGCATACTATTCATAGCTTTGACCTTGGGTTACTTGTGCTCTGTCTGGAGCTTCATGGCTAGTGAAAATATCTCTCATAAACATATGGATTACTAGAGGACCTGCATTCACACTTCAGCCAGACTTCCAAGGTTTTGTCATTTTCCATTAGGTCACATGTCAAGTACCTCCACAAACAGTATTAAGCGGGCCTAGAATTTGACTTGCCTACTGTGCTCTTTTCCTAGGCTAATTTTTTCAGTAATGGAATAACTTATATAGAACAGGAAATGTGAAAAGTCCAAATTCTACACTTGTCTTAAAACCTATCAAGACTCTCATCTCAGAAGTGACGTATTAATCTTTTGCTGCTGTGTCAAGTGTTTTCTCATTAAATACTGTTCTCAGGTGCTGGCCTAATGCATGAATGTATCTTTTTTACTTGCTTACCCAAGAGACTTCTGTCTGATTTCTGGCACCACCAACCGGGCATGGAATTGTAAGTAATAATAAGAGTGAAGTTTCTGGGCCTTAGCCAAATCCCAAAGTAGAAGTACAGCAGGACATGAATAAAACAAGTAACTTTATTCAGCCAGAGACAGTCTAGGTTTCAATAGTTCTTCTACAATTCAGCTCTCACACCTTCCAGACTGATATATGGAGGAAGGGCATATATATCTTTGAAAGGATACCTCCTTAAACTCTTCCTACATATGCATATATCTCATTTATTCTGTATGCCTTTAATATAGCACTCTGCAAATTATTCACATCAGACTGGAAAACCATTGGGTTTGAGGATCAGATCATCTCCCATGCTCACAAAAGTTTGCTAAACATGGGATGTGTTTGTGACAGGTGCCAGAAGGGCATTCCTGGAGACCATTGTCCTTTTTTTAACCACAGATTGGACATCATGAGAAACAGCAGTGCTAATTTCCTCATACTCCCCACAAATATGTCTCACTCTTATCTTTCTTACTCTTACCACCTCTGGGGTAAACACAGAAGGAGTCAGCAGATTTGAGTTTTAATCCTAATTCTGCCACAGATGATATTTCTGATATATTAGAAGCACCTACAGGCCCCATATCCATCATGCTAGGCACTGTTCTCACACAAAAAAAATGTGGTCCCTGCCCTAAAATACTTACTATGAGTCTAATTATAAGATGAGACAACAGGTGTACACAACAAATAGATGGGAGAAGCACAGATATAACTGAGATAAGCATAATGTATTGTAACCACTGCATACCAACTGCCTAACCTTTGTTGAGTGGTTTGTATGCATCACAGCAGAGGTGGGTTCCTCTGTAATCTTCTCTAAGGCACTTAACCCTCAGCACCTGAGTTACTCCATATGAAAAAGGAGGGTAGTACTTACATATTGGTACCTCACAGGAGTGTTGTGAGGCTTAATTAATCATGGAATCATAGAACAGGAAGGGACCTTGAGAGGTCATCTAGTCCATTCCCTGAACTTATGGCAGGATCAAGTATTATCTAGACCATCTCTGGCAGGTGTTTGTCTAACCTGCTCTTAAAAATCTTCAATGAGGGAGATTCCACAATGTCCCTAGGCAATTTATTCCAGTGCTTAACCCTGATAGTTCAAAAGTTTTTCCTCATGTCCAACCTAAACCTCACTTGCTGCAATTTAAGCCCATCACTTCTTGTCCATCCTCAGAGGTTAAGAAGAACAATTTTTCTCCCTCCTCCATCTAACAGTCTTTTATGTACTTGAAAACAGCTATCAGTTCCCCCATCAGTCATCTCTTTTCCAGACTAAACAAACCCAGTGTTTTCAATCTTCCCTCATAGATCATGTTTCCTAGACCTTGAATCATTTTTGTTGCTCTTCTCTGGATTCTCTCCAGTTTGTCCACATCCTTCCTGAAATGTGGTGCCCAGAACAGGACACAATATTCAAGTTGAGGCCTAATCGGCGCAGGGTAGAACGAAAGAATTACTTCTCGTGTCTTGCTTACAACACTCTTGCTAATACATTCCAGAATGATGTTCGCTTTTTTTTTGCAACAGCGTTACACTGTTGACTCATGTTTAGCTTGTGGTCTACTATGACCCTAAGATCCCTTTCCGCAGTACTCCATCCTGGGCAATCATTTCCCATTTTGTATGTATGCAACTGATTGTTCCTTCCTAAATGAAGTACTTTGCATTTGTCCTTCTTGAATTTCATCCTATTTACTTCAGACTGTTTCTCCAGTTTGTACAGATCATTTTGAATTTTAATCCTATCCTGTAAAGCACTAGCAACCCCTCCCAGCTAGGTATCGTCCGCAAACTTTAAAGTGTACTCTCTATACCATTATCTAAATCATTGATAGCTAACAGAACTGGAGCTAGAACTGATCCCTGCGGGACCCCACTTGCTATGCCCTTCCAGCTTGAGTGTGAACCACTGATAACTACACTCTAGGAAAGGTTTTCCAATCAGTTATGCACCAACCTTATAGTAGCTCCATCTAGGTTGTATTTCCTTAGTTTGTTTATGATAAGGTTGTGTGAGACAGTATCAAAAGCCTTACTGAAGTCAAGATATACCACATCTACCGCTTCACCCATATCCATAAAGTTTGTTAACCTGTCAAAGAAAGCTATTAAGTTGGTTTGACATGATTTGTTGTTGACAAATCCATGCTGTCACTTACCACTTTATTATCTTCTCGGTGTTTGCAAATTGATGCCTAATTATTTGCTCCATTATATTTCTGGGTACTAAAATTAAGATGACTGGTCTGTAATTTCCTGGGTTGTCCTTATGTCCATTTTTACAGATTAGTGCTATATTTGCCCTTTTCCAGTCTTAGAATCATAAACTATCAGGGTTGGAAGGGACCTCAGCAGGTCATCTAGTCCAACCCCCTGCTCAAAGCAGGACCAATCCCCAGACAGATTTTTACCCCAGTTACTTACATAGCCCCCTCAAGGACTGAACTCACAACCCTGGGTTTAGCAGGCCAATACTTAAACCACTGAGCTATCCCTCCCTCCTATTTACCAGCTTCTATGACCTTCCAAAGATAATCACTAATGGCTCAGATATCTCCTCAGTCAGCTCCTTGAGTATTCTCAGCAGGCCCTGGTAACTTGAAGACATCTAAGTTGTCTAAGTAAATAAAGAAGAGCTAACAACTTAAACTGCCTTGTTTAAAAAATGTAAGTAACACTTAACTTTCAGGGTTCAGAGTAGCAGCCATGTTAGTCTGTATCCGCAAAAAGAACAGGAGTTCTTGTGGCACCTTAGAGACTAACAAATTTATTTGAGTATAAGCTTTTGTGGGCTACAGCCAACTTCATCGGATGCACAGAATCGAACATATAGTACGGAGGTATATATACACATACAGAGAACATGAAAAGGTCAGAGTTGTCTCTAAGGTGTCACTTAACTTTCAAATGACTGAACAGCAAATGTAACTTTTCTTGTCTGCATAGTAAGCCCTGGCATTTTAATCTTTCTGTGCTTTCTGTGCCTTCTTGGTTGCAAAGATTTGAACTGCTTCCTGTTGAAGGTCCACAATCTGGGCTAGCTCATGCTCTATTGAGATGGTTGCAAGGCCGACCAGCCTCTCCTGTGTCACTGTGGAGCGTAGATGTGTTTTTATTAACTTCAGCTTGGAGAAGCTGCGTTCTTCACTGGCAACTGTTACAGGAAGTGTTAGAAGTATGCGCAGAGCAAAAAAGACATTTGGAAAGAGGGTGGTCATCTTATTTGTGCAAATAAAATCCAGAACAGCCTTTGGAGTTGATCCTGATTAAATGTATCATGAAAGGGCTTTCAGTTCATCACCTAAATTACTCGCATCGATATCGTGCATGTCATCATATGTCAACACTGTCTCTAGTGCCCTGCATTGCTGGTTTAGGTCTTCTTCAGGTATAGTGAGGAGTTTGGGATATCATACAACATCCCAAATATACTGCTGTGTTCCTTGAGCTGCATGAAATGTTCTTCAACTGACTGTATTGCACAATCTAGCACCTGGTTAAAGAATTCAACTTTGAATTGTTGTTTGGGGTGTCTTATGGGGTTATCCCGTGCCTCGTAATCAAATTGTTGTCTTCTTCTTGTATTCTTGAATGGTTGGGAAAATAACTTCAGTGTGAAGTTCCTCTGCCAACTTCTGTACACTCTTCAGAACGTTTTGAAATGCCTCATCTGACCGGTAAGACTGTAGGTATGACTTTGCTTTGTCCAGTTGTTCCATTGCTCCAGATATGTCAAGGTCAACATCTTGGAGTCTCTTGCTTACAACATTTATTTCAATCAGTATGTCATGCCACAACACTAAGCCACACAGAAATTTGAAGTTATGTATGTTTCTGATGATTCCATTTCCCTCTGCCACTGTTCTCCCACGAACAGTTCCTGTCATAGCATTACCCTCCATAATGGCAACTATGGCATTATCTATCGTCCCAATTTGGTGCTTGATAGGCTTTATCGCCTCCACTCAACTTTCCCGTCGTGTGGCACTCAGAGGTTTGTGTCAGAGAGGATGTTCCCAGATGTTGCTTCAAAATTTTCCATCGATGAGTTGATGCAGAGAAAAATACATAGATGCTTTGAATTACATTAAAAAATTCAGCAGCCTCACTGACCACCAAGTTCAGTGAATGAGAATTGCATGGGACAAAAAAACCTTGAAGGTTTAACTCTCAGATCCATGTCTGCACTCCTCTGTTCTTTCCTCTCATGTTGGCACCATTATTGTAGCCCTGATCTCTCATGTCAGCTATCACAATTCCCATATCTTCCAGCTTTTTAAGAAGCACATTTGTCATACCAGCTCCTGTAATATCATCAATGCCAATAAATTCTCGAAAATGCTCTCTGACAGTCACCATTGCAGGGACATTTTCACTAGGTTCTGTTGTTGTTACAAAATGCACCATTAAAGTCATTTGTTCCATATGGCTGATGTCAGGTGTGCAGTCCAGAATAACAAAGTAATATCTTGCTGACTTCAGCTCTGCCACAATCTTCTGTTTGACTTTTGTTGCCAGTAACTGTATGATCTCATTTTGAATTGTTTTTCCAAGGTAGCAGTGTGTGTACATTTCTTGGGTAGTGACTCTTCTTAGATGCTTCTGGAGTACAGCATCAAACTCAGCCATCAGCTCCACAATTTTAAGGAAGTTTCCATTGTTTCGCACATACAGCTGATCTGAAGTGCCATGCAGTGCTAGGTTTTGGGTAGCAAGCATTCTCACAATGGCAATGAGCCATTTCAGAACATTTTGCCAGTAAAGAGACTCTGTTGCAATCTTCTCTTGATGCTGATCATCTATGGTAGCCTTTAACCTTAGTCTCATCTCAAGCTCTTTCCACCTGTGGAATGCTCTCTGGTGATTTACTGCCTTCTCATGGCATGTCAGATTTCTAGCCAGATTTTTCCAGTCTTTTTTTCCTGTAGAACCCAATGTGGCTGGAACATTAAACTGGAAGAGTTTCCAACAAAAACATTATGCAGCATTCTGGGTTTTTGAGTACATAAGCCATGCCCTCTCCACTTTGTCACCATTGGGGATTTCACGCCAGTAATGTGTTGGATGGAAACTTCTATTTTCATTGTCTTTGGGGAACATGAAGTTTTTCACTTGCTGTGGCCCATGCAGTACAAGGAAGTCCCTCAGGCCACTGCTCAACTGGGTCCACAGTCCTGGATCATTTAGACTTAAGGAACTAAACTCAGAAGCAGCTGTTTCTTGCACCTCCACCACACTCTGATCTACACTTTTCTTCAGGAATGTGCATGGTTACATCCATTTGAGATGGAGATATGGATGCTGCAGTATCTTCCAGGTCACCTGCACTCTGACTAACTGGAAAATCAGGCATCTCCTCACCACTCACATCCTCACTGGGGCCGGAAGGCTCACCGGGAACATTTGTGTCTATGTATCTCAGGCGAGCTCCTTCCTGCTTAGATAGAAGCTTCCTTTGCTTTCTTTTTCTGAATGCTGCCCCAGAGGGGCGTTTTCTTCTTTCACTCATGACTGCTGTTCTGTGCCAGCTATAGTGGCTCTCAACACTCAGTTGAAGGGGACAAATAAGGAGGCTGGTAGCAGGGCCTGAGTGAGGGAAGATATCAGCGTCTTAAGGGCCTACTTCAGTTGACTGCCTGTTCTCCTCAAGTGGGTTCAGGGAAGCAGTAGGAAACAGGAAGCTCCCTGAGAAGCTGGTGTTAATCAGTCCAGGCTCCTGGGGGTGCTAGAGAGGTACATAAGAGGCTCCTCCTCCTCCTCTCTCTCCCTGCAGCTCCTGCTGCTTTCTGTTATTCCCTCTCACTTTTTCTCCTGCCTGCCTGTTATGTCTCTTGTGCCCTCCTTCCTCCAGCACAGCACTCCACCATCTCTGTGCATCTAGAGCAGAGAGAATATATATGCACCAGCAGCAGACACAGTTTGCTACACTCTGGGTCCTAGTGCCCCCCCCGCCCCGCCTCCAGTTTGGCACCTGAGGTGGCCACATCAGTTCACCTCATAGTTAGGCCAGCCCTCCCTATGCAGTGGGATAGTTTGCTCTTGTGCCCTTAATAAAGTCTCTTTGAAAAACTGCCAACTGTCCTCAATTGTTTTTCCCCTTAGACTTGCTTCCCATGGGATCTTACCTACCAACTCCCTGAGTTTGCTAACATCTGCCGTCTTGAAATCCATTGTCTTTATTTTGCTGTTCTCCCTCCTACCATTCCTTAGAATCATGAACTCTATCATTTCATGATCACTTTCACCCAAGCCGCTTTCCACTTTCAAATTCTCAGCCAGTTGCCCCCTATTTGTCAAAATCAAATCTAGAACAGCCTTTCCCCAGTAGCTTTGTCCACCTTCTGAAATAAGGTGGACAAAATTGTCTCCAATACATTCCAAGAAATTGTTGGATAATCTGTACCCTGCTGTATTATTTTCCCAACAGATGTCTGAGTAGTTGAAGTCCCCCATCAACACCAAGTCCTGTGCTTTGGATGATTTTGTTAGTTGTTTAAAAAAAGCCTCACCCATCTCTTCTTCCTGGTTAAGTGGTCTCTAATAGACCCCTACCATGATATCATCCTGGTTTTTTACACCTTTTAGCCTTACCCAGAGATGTTCAACAAATCTGTCTCCTATTTCTATCTCAAACTCAGTCCAAATATATACATTTTTAATATATAATGCAACACCTTCTCCCCTTTTTCCCTGCCTGTCCTTCCTGAGCAAGCTGTACTCTTCTATACCAATATTCCAGTCATGCGCATTATCCCACCAGGTCTCTGTGATGCCAATTATATCATAGTTATGTTTATTTACTAGCATTTTGAGTTCTTCCTGTTTATTCCCCGTACTTCTCACATTAATATACAGACATATAAGATACTGATTTGATTCCCCCCACCCCCTGCAACAGTTCTGTCTTGTCTCTCCTTTATCCCTGCTATAATAGCCCATGCTCCCCTGAAATTCTGAACTTTCTCCCATGTCTCCGTGTTCTTGACTTATCTGCCCCCTTCAAACCTAGTTTAAAGCCCTCCTCACTAGGTTAGCCAGTCTGTATCCAAATATGCTCTTCCCCTTCCTCGATAGGTGGACCCCATCTCTGCTTAGCAGTCCTCCTTCCTTGAACAGCCTTCACACCGAGATGCATCTGACACAGGATGCATCTGTCTCTGCCTGGGCCCCTACCCTTGACTAGAAGGGTCAAAGAGAACACCACCTGCACTCCCAGCTCCTTCACCCTTACTGCCAGAGCCCTGTAGTCACTTGTCATCTGCTGAAGGTCATGCCATGCAGTATCATTATGTTCAAGCTGTGTGAACAGAGCAGAGTGGAGAGAGCTGCATGTTGAGGGCTGCCATGGCATGGAGATTTGTAGGGGAATACTCAGCCTTTAGTGAAAACTTCGGCTAATTGTCTCTGAGGCAGAATAGAATCCAGCTCACTATCCCATGGTTGAAATGGCTCTTAATCACTAACCGGAGTATACAGTACTTAAAATTATTTTTGTTATTAATAGTCAGCAGATATGTTTCTGCATTGAATTAGCCAGTTGATGGCTAACAGGGTTGATGTATTCAATAGCGACTGACTGAGTCACTACAGCAATGAATAGTGGCCAGATTTCATGCCAATGTTTAAATTGATTCAGCCAGATGTAAGGGGATTGTTGGCCCCTTACTAGAACTCAGTGGGGGTGCTTTGGTTGGCTAGCTCCCAGTACCAAAAGAAAGGGGAAGGGTCGATGGGAAATCAGGACCCTGAGACTGACTGTCCCCATGAGCAATGGGGAGAGGTCAGTGCTCCAGGTCAGCCTGATTGACAGGGCGGGCAGGCTAATGAGAGAGTCAGGAGGCTAGGGGGGTCCCGTCTTCCATGTGAGCTGGAATTGCCTGGAACAGAGTGGGCCAAACTAAGGAGAGAGCCGGGGCCTGAGCTGAGCTGGGGAGCAGAGCCACGCCAGCCAGAGAGAACCAGAGAAGCATCCCAGGGAGCAGGTCAATGCTGGGAGCAGAGCCACAGAAGCAGCCCAGAGAACAGACCTGTGCTGGGAGGAGAACTGCAGCAACCAGAGCCAGAGGGCCAAGGGAGCTGAGCTGGAGGCAGCCCCAGAGCACACACTGCATCAGCGCTATGCTCAGATCCTTTCGTTAGCCCATTTCACCGGAGTAATTTATAAGCCAGAAAAGTTCCCCACAATAGCGGGACCATTCCCCCACTTACACAGATGTGTTCAAGAAGAGTCAGACATGGTGAAAGAGAAACATTTTTGTTTAAAAACTGTACCTAAAATTGCTGTCCCTTTGGATCCTTTTTATATAAACCCCAAGAACTGGAAATTGCTTGCCACATACGCCATTTCACTTGCCTTGCCCAATCCTTATTTTTGCAAAGAAAAAATTACAGAGCTCTGTGTAAGTTCAAAAGCCTATCTCTCTGACCAACAGAAGCTGATACAGTAAAAGGTATTACCTCACCCACCTTGTCTCTCTAATATCATGGAACTGACTAGGGTATAACAACACTGAATATCTTTTTCAAAGCTGGCATTATTGTTTATCGGAAAAGAAAATGTACGTAGCTTTTCTGTTATGTGCTGCTGCATACCTCCTGTAAAATTCTGGGCATTCAAGTCTTTCTGTTTTCTCAGCTTTTCAGTATATGATATGTATGATACAGATAACTTACTTTTTGCTATTGAATTGCAAGCAAAAGATAACTAGGAACAGTAGGCATTTTGTGTTTCTTATCCCATACAATTAGGCGCTAATGTGCTATAAATAGTGATCATGGTAATTTGTTCTCTCCCCTCAGGACACACCTGTGATTCAGATAATACAGTTCCAGTTTCTCAGCATTCAGATAAATGAAATCTCCTTTCTAGGGATTACTTAAGGAAATACAGGCATTGATATTTTACAGTCTATGTATAAATATCACAGGATTTCTGGAGGCATGTACCATTAGAGATTCCACTATCTGATGAGACCAACCTCTGAAGAGAGGGACAGTTTAATCTGCTGTTTGCTGAATTTTAGAGATTAGAGGTGGAAAAGTGTATTTGTATTAGGTCACCTAGTCCATCCCTCTGTCAATGCAGGATTGTTCTCTGCATAATTTATATCATATTAGTGGATTGTCTAATCTAGTTTTAAATGTCAGAAGCTATGGAGCTTCCCTGTCCGCTGGGAAAATTTCACAACGGAATAGAGGTGTCTGTCAGGGATTTATTTTTCCTATTATCCAGCCTAAATTTTCCCTTTAACTTCAGACCATTACCCTAGTTGCAGACCTCCCATCCCACAACCTACCCTTAATGATTTTCTCTTCTTGGTGTTTATACCTTTTCAATATTTCACTAATATTTGCTTGTCCCTCCAGTAATTGTTGCTTAGCCAAACTACACATATTCAGCTATTTTAATCTTTTCTTGTAAATCAATCTCTCTAGCCCAATAAATCATCTTTGTTGCTTTTGTCTGAACTCCCTCCAGATGGTTCACATCTTTCTGCAATGAGGTTCCCAGAAATTAATACATTTTTCTAGACATGATTGCACCAGAATCATACATCAGAGCTTACTTGCTCCGTGTTGCAATTCTATGTATCTGAACACAAATTTACATTGGCCTTTTTGTCGCAATCTTGAATTGCAAACTCATACCTATTTTACTGTGCTCTGTCACCCTCTGATTCAGCATTACTGCCTTGTTCTGCCTGTTCTGTTCCCCTTCTTTTGAATATTTATTTCAAATTATTCTTCGTGGATGCAATAGGTTGCATTTTTCTGATTTGCTTTCCCTTTTCTAGGTACTTGCCTCTAGCTGAAGTTTCTTTATATTTGAAAAGTCTCCTGGTATTAAGTATTGTAAAGTGCTCTTATGAACTGTTTGACTTATACCAGGAAAAATGGAGGTGAGTCGTTTATGGTATCACCCAAACAGTGTGTGAACACATTTTGAACAACAGGATGATCAGGAAGGGGGAATGTAATTTTATATTTTTAAAAAATATATATTTCACATATAAATAAAAAACATGTACTCAAAAAGCGACAATGGGCAGTCCATTAGGTGCCTTATTGCAAAAGATGACAGATTTCTTCAGAAGAGACATGTTAGCTAATGAAAATAATGAAAGTAAAAACTGCATAAAAGGGTTAGACTAGGGAGCATCATGAGTACTGTACTTCACTCATGCAGATTCATACACAAGGCCATTCACTTTTCAAGAATAGATCTGGATTTAGCAGATTAGTATTTCTTTAAATGAAAAATACAATGAAATGTGTAAAGTGACTTGCCAAGGGACTAGTAAAGAATTCTCCAGGGAGGTGTATTTTTAATGAAGGTGGCTGATAAGATTGCTTGAAAGCTGATGGAAATCCCATAAAAGCTTAAGTCATCCTTATTTTTATACTAAAAGATTGTGGTGATAAAATACTTAGATGAAAATTGGACCTGCCCCTGCACAGGTGCATCCAGGTGTAGTGGGCACAAAGTGTTTCCAGCCTTGCATCCCATGCACAGGGGATATTATTACAGTCCTTCCTAGCAACCCAGAGTTGGCCGGGTGCACAGGTGGGCACTCTTGAAGGGCAGTGTAGTAGCCATGCCCCTCTTGTTTCCAGGGGACGTCCGGGATGGGCACTGCCTCAGGAAGTTAAAATCCCTCAGAGAGCAGCCCTTCATGGGGTGATGGGACTGTGAATCATCCTTATTACAGTTCAGTGGCTAAGAACCACAACTCAGCCAATAAAATACAAATACTGGTGCTTTTTCTTTGATGAAATACTTAATAAATACAGATTTTGCATGTACAAATGGCTACTTTCAGCCAGAACGTTGCCCTTTCTGCCAGTTACCCTAGACACATGAAATTAAAATATATTCATATATTAACTGCTGTCCAGTATAAATCCATGTTCTTTCATCCGCCTCCACAACATCTAATAGTGCTTTGTATATGTAGGGACTGTACTGTTCCCTTCAGTCCCTTACTCAAACAGCTATTACTGACATACCTGAGTTCCCTTCACTCACCTCAGTTTACCACACTATTTCAATGGGATGGAGAGTGGCAGGTGATAAAATGTCTCCTGGAAAATAAATGGGCTCCTAATTTCTTTTTGTACTGAGCTGCTTTTCCTTGTGTGCTAGTTCACTCCCAGGTGTTTTTAGGCCTGTCAGTCAGCTGGCTGCAGTTCCTTGTGTTCTCTCTCCAGGGCCTGATGTCTCCAGACTTGGCAGCAGCAACGTGAAACAGGCGTCAGCTGTAATGCTGTGTTGAAGCAGAACAAAAATACAAAGTTTGCCACACACAAAATCTAAAACATAAACCACATTACCAAAGGGGAAAAGAGCCATCCATCACAAAATCAGCTCAGGTCCTTGCAGGTTCTGGTCCCCTATTGGTGGGAGAATAGCTTGTGAATGAGTCAGTGTGAGCTATTTCTGGATAGTAAGGGAACACAAGGTCATTCTCTAATATTTGCATCCACTTTCTGGTCTTTTTGACTGAAGTTTAGGGCAATAACCACCATTTTGTGCCTCAAGCGCCGCCTCTGACAAACCATGTGCCCATATGCACAAATACTCCCAGTGGTATACAGGAAATCACATCACTGTTTGAATTAGACTTCCTTTGACAAAAAGCAAACCACCATATGGTCCTCCAGCTTGACAGTCTCCTCTAGCCAAGTGCCAATGACACGATAGCACCAGTGGTGCAAATAGTCTTCTCACTACTTTGTCACAGTGCACTTCTCACTGTTTAGTTTGTGTCTGATTTGTTCTCTAGACTTCACAGCACAGGAGCATGTGCAGGAATTTAAATTTGCCCCCTTTTGGAGGGGCATATTCTGTGCCTCCCCTGCCTAGGTGTTCACTCCCCCAGCCTTGGGAGGAGCTTGCTGCCCTCCACTGTCCCTGCCTCAGCATGAGCTCACTCTTTCCCACGCCCTGGCAGGAGTTTGCTTTACTGCCCCCCACCCGCCCCAGGCCCCCAGGAGGAGCTTGGTATTTCCCAACCCCAGCAGGAGCTTGCTCTTTCCTGCCTCAGTGGCCCTGAGGCCAGAGAAGCTCCTTGACATTGATGATTATTGGGGGGCGTGCCCCTGCTTGTCCCCTTTTGTGCACACCCCTGCCACTGCACAAGGGACAAACCATATTAAATGTACAAGTTGCCAGAAGCCATATTAACTGTAAACGTAGTGCTGCATTCACCATGGAACTAATTTGCATGCTATTTTCCCAGCAACCAGCTTTTTGAGAAGACATTTAACCTTAAAGGCTGCACCTGGGGGAGAATAAGCACTAATTGAGGATGAAGCCCAGCTGGGCAGAAGCATGCTGCAGGAAGGGAATTTGCAGTTGTTCTCTGGGCACAGAGAGGAAGGTAGGAGGAAACCCAGGAAAGGAGCAAAAGCCCTGGGATCCTGTTCCTGATGGAAGAAGTTTTTCCAGCAGAGTCACAGGGAAGAGCCTGTAGAGGCGGAATAGGAAGAAGCCCTGGGAAAGAGCAGCAAGGGCTGAGACTGTGTAGACCTTGGCTGCTTGATAGAGTCTATGGGCTGGAATGTAAAGTAGTGGGCAGGCCTGGGTTTCCCTGCCAGCCACTGGGAAAGTGGCACAGACCAGGAATTAATGAAGGCTGCCTGAGACAGCACATGGGTAGATCGTCCAGTGGGACTTGGTTACCCTGGAAGAGGAAAATTATATAGTGATCTGTCTGGATGGCTGAGTAATGGAGAGAGCAGCCCGAGTCCTGGAGAGGGAGAGGAACTTTGGGGCCAGTGCACAATGGAAGGGGGCACTAGATCAGATGAGAGCTGATCCACCAGACCTAGCCACAAGAAGGTGTCCTAGTGGTGAGTGTACCCTGTGACAAGCACATTTAATACATGGAGAGTTTCTATACTCTATAAAATCGCTCCCCCTCAAAATGAAGTGAGTGGGATTAATTAAGGTTGTATTTAATATATAAGGAGAAACCCAACCCTAACTTATAAAAATTGACTGCCAAAAATAACTAAAAAATAACAGTTCACTGATATGCATGACTGATCCCCGTTCCCCACCATCAGTCTGGAAGTCTGCGTATGGAGCATTTCTAATTTAGCAGCATGCCAACTGCAGGTTGTGCTGATGTGAATAACAGCAGCAGTTGTGATAGCTTGTCTATCTGTCTGTGCATAAATTGCAGCAAGTCCAGCTGCCTCCTCACTCCACTGTGTATGGAACACCTTGCCTTTGCTCTTACATTTATGTAAAATGCAAGAGGCAGATATTATTATCTGTTCACCCACAATGACATTTCAGTGACTACTGTACCATTATTGCCACCTTTTTATCTGTCAAAAGCACACTCCAGCACCTTCCCACTGCCTGCAGAGTGCACAGGAAAATTGGAATAGCTCCAGATCTGTGTAATCTGGGGATGATTTCATGAGCCATGGGAAAAATGAGTATGTAGGGTCACCAAGAACCATAGTCAGGATCAGGATACTATTTATGTCAATGCTTTTTAGCAGGAAGAGTTCCTACTCCACCTGCTCTTGTAAAGACGTGAAATTTTGCAAATTCTGCCATCATACATTTTACCTGACCTCATGATATAAATATCCAGAACCTGCCATAAGAATCCATGAAGGCCTGCATTGCCACTACTGTCCAGGGTATCCAGCTGTCACAGGGCAATCACCACTCTTTTCCAGGCTGAATGAAGATCTCATCCTCGTGCTGTGGCAGTGTAATGTCAGGGTGAGCTCTTAACAGAGGTATAGAAAAGTCTCCTTTCTCATTCTGAAGTTAAACTGTCATGGCTACTCATCCATTATCAAGAAAAATTGGTTCTACCTGTCTATGCGGTCTGAACCCAAAAGCAGCCCTCCAGCTGGTGAGCATCATCCTCAAGTACTTTCCAGATCCAGCTGTTCCAGGGGGAGGAATGGCAAGGTAGTTGCAGAAGTAATTCAATTAACTGCTAGTCTCCAGTAGGCACTTCTGGAACATTCTTCACTGCCTCACCACAGCAACCCAATATACCCCATAGTTTTCAAAAGCTTCAGCAGAAGCCTTTTCTTGCCGAGTAGGGAGGAGCAAGAGCTAAGAGCTCATCTTGGACTCCATTTTGAGAAAAGGAATTGGAAATGATTCTGGTTTCTGTCCATTTGTAAGAGTTTCAAGGGGAATTGTTAGTTTGATCTTTCTCACAATCTGCCTGTACACCCAGAAGGCATTTCAAAATGCTCCGGGATCCCTGCTTCAGAGCGTTGTCCAAGAACTGTAGAGTAGAGGGCTTGAGGACAATGCAACTGCAGTGGTGCCACACAGTACAGGGGTGGGGGTGGGGTAAAACTACACCTGAAACAGCACAGCAGGTGTGAACATGCTGCATCGTTGATGCTTATGCTTGTGTTTCCCACCAGTTCATTTATCTGCTGTCCAGTCCCCTAGCATAAATGGAGGCTCTGAGAGCTGGGAGGAACTATTGTCTGGTGTTGAATAGATTAGAGTAGATTTTTCACACTCCCAATTAAGGTTAAGGTATTGACGCAAAGCACGTTATTCTGTATATATATTTTTAAGATGGCTGTGTACTGTAGTTTTGTATTAGAAACAGGTATATGTGGAAGCTGCTGTGTTATTGGGATTGAACTTGTAATGATTTTGTAGGCGCTATAAGAAACTCAACTGACTGTAGATTGATTATGAATCCTCACTGATTAGGTATTGCTGGACTGAGGTTATTTAAAGTTTTATTTTAAGGGGTCTTACACACTGTATGAATGATGGACATTTCTGTTGTTTTTGTTCTGTTTTGATGCTCCTTGATCATTGTGCTAAGAAGCCTCTTTTCTGTCTCCCTTCACAGAGGGGTTGAGTCTATTGTTCTCTCCCAAATGTCACTAACAAAACTGACTGGGAATTTAATTGCCTGTGCTTCTGTGTGTAATGTTTGTACTGCTTAATTGTGCCATGTGAGAGGGACTGATTAGGATCCATTACACGAGCTGTATGATGTGTGCTGTTTATCAAGTATGTGTGTGGCAGGAGGCTTGTGGGGAATTACTGGAGATACTTCTGAAAATTACAGATTTATAGCACTAGTTGGTATCAACCAGAATAAAAGATGTCTGGGAAAGCATACACAGGACAACTGCCACTATTAAATTAGAATACCCCTGTTGTTCTGGTTTTGTATCTTTCTTAACCAATCTGCCAACTGTGTGATAGATTTGGGATGTAGGCATATGTGCCCAGAACTAGAATGAGACTGCCCTATTCATTTCCACTTTTGCTCAAAGCTATTGTTTTCTTTGACCTATAAAACACTTCTCCTTTTGAGAATTATAAATCCAGATGGAGAGAAGTAACAGTTTAAATCCATGAACAACAAATGTTTGTATCATAGTATGTCATTCCAAATGTACTATGTGTAATCAAATTTATTTTGACATTTCAATAGTGATATGGGTTTCCAAATAGCCTTTGGGGCCATATACATTTTCATTAACCACACTGTAAATTCCTCAGGGCACATACTCACTGTGATTGTACAGTGCCTAGCATAATTGGAACCTGATCCAAACCCTACTGTGATTACAAGTAATATTTCATAGTTTTCCTTTGTGCTACAAATGGTGGGATCAAAGTCTGATCTCTCTGATACTGGTTATAATCCCACTGTAGTTAGTGGGATAAACTTAGCCTCAATTTTTTTTTCCACTGGTGAAAACCCAGCACCAGGGTTATCAAGGCAGAAAATCAGATGTTGATGCAGCAGTTTCTATTTCTTCTCTGCCAGAGGCCCATCGAGTATCTTAAAAAACACCACTACCACAAGCCAAGGAGTATGCTGATTCAGTATATCCCCTCAGCAGCCTTCACCAACAGAGTTCCCATGGACCTCTTTTTGTTCTCTCATAACAGAACACTTGTCTTGTTTTTTTATTCCCACGATATATAAACCAATTATTGTATAGTCCTTATCACCCCTTCATGTCTCTTCTGTTTTACCCTCACTTGTAATATCATGTTTATAACTTATTTAGTAAGCTTTTTGAGGAGAGGACTGTGGATACAAATTTCAAAACCTATAAGTCACTTAGGCACTTCTGAAATTTTTTACTTTGTGTCTTTATATATTTTTGAAATCCCTAGCCCTCCCTTTGGAATTACTGAATAACAGTGTGTGTTAAGTCAAAATAATTAAAATAAGCAAGATTTTTGTCTGAGTAAGTATTGCAGGATGGTCCTTAAATAAGATCAAGTGTTTGTGTGTGGGTGGGGTGGGAGAATATTTTGTGATCAGATAAATGTTACTATATTAAGGAAGATACCTCAGTATGTGTTCCAAACGTTCCTATGTATTACGCACTGACCTTAAAAATGTAGCAATCCATATCATGAGGCCGAGTACCTGAAAATTTGATATGCATCCAAATTCTCGTTTATAATTAAGAATCTCTGATGTTCTCTTTACTAGTGAAATGAAAGTGGTGTTTTTTTCTTTCAGTTTTTTTAATTTGTTTAATTTTTTTTATCAGTTTTAGCCTGCATATGAGTTAGTTCAATATAAGTACTAGGAAAAATATCATTAGTGTGAGCCAAATCCAGCTCTCCTTACTCACATATTGACTTCAAAGAGAATTTTACATGATTAAGGGAAGCAAAAATTGGCTCTACATCTCTGTTTGGCTTTGTAGTCCTACAACGGATTATTAAGCAAAAACAGGGAATTCAAGACCTAACATTTCTAATGTAAAAAGCAAGAATATATTTTATTTTAAACTAAAATATTGGAAGAAACATGGGTTTCTTAGTAGTTCACCTTTTAAAATAGCTTATATGAGCATTGATGCCCTGATCATTACGATGTTTCTATTTTTAAAAAGAACTCCAAAATTCACTAGTGCACATGTGGTCCTCCAGTGGCTGGGACTGAAAGGACTCACCCCAAACCTGCCAAGCTTATTTGGGGACTTTTTCAGTAAAGAATCATTCAAAATGTTTTGCCAACCCTGTATAATGCAATAGTGTAAAATAGAACATCACTACTTCTCTTCTTGCCCCTGCTCCCACCTGCTATCCATGAATGTGTGTGTGTGTGGGGGGGAATCCCTGCAGTTGCTCCATCCCCTTCTGGAAACCCTGGGGCTGAAGGGGGTTGTTGAGTAAGGGATATAGTACTGGTCCTCTGCTAGATGGTGGTAAAAGAGGGTGAATGAAGAAATTTAAGGAGATTGGGGAACCTTTTTTCTGTCCAAGGGATGCTCATTTAAATCTCAGGCCTCCGGCCATGACCTCTCTATAGGCAGAGTCCGCAATACTCTCCCTTCAGACCAGGGATTAGGGTTGCAGTCCCCCTACAATTCATTGCAATTTATTCAAGCATGTCTGACTTTAGCTCAGATCCTGGAGTTTTCCTTCTCTCCCAGTGTTAAGACAATGGTTTACCAGAGATCACGTAGCTTTCACAAAGCAAAGTCTATCTAAGGACAAAAGTCTTACACGGAAGCTTTATCATAAAGCAATAAACAATCTATACACTTGCTTAAGCTTACCAGGTATCTCCCAGCTTCCACATGGAGACCCTGTCAGGTTCCAGTACTTCAGACTCTTCAGCAGGGTTTGCCCTCTTGGTTAAAGTTTCCTGTCACTTTATTAGACCAAAATGATGGCCCACTCATTCAATTCAGGCTGACCCTTATACCATAGGCTCTTCCTTTTGTCTCCTGAGTCTCTGAACCTGGTCTGAACCAGTATATGCTATTCACCTGAAGATCTAGTACTTCACTGGTGGTACTCTTTTACCTGTCCCAGTGTCTGCAGCAGGGGCGGCTCCAGGCACCAGCACGCCAAGCGCGTACCTGGGGCGGCAAGCCACGGGGGGCGCTCTGCCGGTCCCCGCGAGGGTGGCAGGCAGGTTGCCTTCGGTGGCATGCCTGCGGAGGGTCCGCTGGTTCCGCGGCTTCGGCGGACCTCCCGCAGGCTGCCACCGAATCCGCAGGACCGGGGACCTCCCATAGGCAAGCCGCCGAAGGCAGCCTGCCTGCCGTGCTTGGGGTGGCAAAATACCTAGAGCCGCCCCTGATCTGCAGTAATTACCCCCTTCCCCCCATTGACTTTAGTTCCTGAAGGGAACTCCTTAACCCTTTCCTACCAGCCAGCATACAGGCCCTGGCTCACAGAGCCACAGGTAATGTTTGTAAAGTTGATACAGTAACCTGTGTTTGTCAGATCTGTCACTCTAGGAATGGAGAGTGTTTAAATAAAAGTGGGAGAGGTTGAGGAAGGAAAGAACAGAACAGAAGGATTGAGGAAGAACATTTATGAATGGACAGGATTGGATGAAATTGAAGAGGGAAGTAGAATGGAAAAAGCAAATGGTCTTCAAATCAAAGGAGAGATTTTAAAAATGAACATTTAAAAAGTACTTAAATACAGATGCTGAGCCAGCACTAGGCATAAGCAGACTAAGCAATTGATTAGAGCCCCAAGCAGCTCAAGGTGGAACCCTATTAATTATTAGTATTATTTGGGGGAGGATATTCTTGCTTAAGGCCCCCAATGGGCTAGCACCACCTCTGTACAGATGCAATAAATATGCTTTTTTGTGGTTTCAGTGTATACTGATTATCTAACCTTAGTATCCACTGGATACTGAATACGATTGCGGGTCTGGAAGTGAGTGGGAGAGCAGTGCTGGGGGCTGTAAGGAAGGGCAGAATGCAGACTGCAGAAGGAAGGAGAAACAGTTCTGGAGTTGGAGTGGGGTGCAAGTTGCAATGGGAGAGAGTAGATAACAGTAAAGCAAGGAACAAATGGAAAGAGAACAAAACAAGGGAGCCATCATAAGGTTGATGTCTTTGTAAAATATATGGTATAGTTCAACTCCAAGTTGTAGGCATGAATTATGGAGTAAACCTTTATCAACTGTTAGGCAGGAAGTCAGACTAGAGATCCTAATAATGGTCCCTTTGGACGCTCCAGTATAAGAATCTGTAATTTCATATTTAATTTTTAAAGATTTTAAATGTTACGCTAAAATACAGACAATTGGTTGCTTATATATCCATCAGTTTCTGCCTAAGAAAATACAGTATGTAACCTGACATACACATTCATTGCTTTGCATATGAAATGTGACTGTGTTATAGAAATGTAACAGTGATGCTGGCAGCCTCTTAATGGAGAAGCAGAGCTGAGCTTGTCTGTGGAGCCTGCTCTTTTTATCTCCTCAATTACTAAGCCAGAAATTACTCCACTATTTTGTACAAGCATCTCTTTTCTCAGAGTCTTTGAGGCCATCTATGCCAGTTTACAGCACCAGGGTAGAACCCTTTCATCTCATAAATAATCAATACCACCTGTTTAAATGTGTACCTGTTCCTTATCAATTTGATGAACTTAGGTCATTGCTTTACAGCTCAAAATACTGAAGAACCAATTGTAACCCATAACAGTAGCATCTCATTTACCTCCCTGATATTCCAGAATCCCTGAGGCTGACTTTCCTGATCCACTCATTTAGTTACAGCATAACAGAGATGTAAATGTTACAGCATAACAGAGATGTAAATGTGGAGTTTGTGTAGCAAGTTCAGCTCCGTGAGTCAAAGTTCAGGAAGTACTCTGAGAAACCTTCTGAGTTAAATAGCATACATTTTTGAGAATGTAGTTGTTATAATCTACAGTAGCAGTACAGCTTGATGTAAAATGTAATCAATACAAAAAAGTCAATGTAGTCTCTCCTAGATAAGAATATTTCCTCCACTAAATTATCCTTCAGCCATCCTGTCAATCTGGGTAAAGGTACTAAAGACAATACATTGAAGTGGTCTAATCATCTTTGTTACTGAGAGAGCATAAGAGTGTGGCTTTCATGGCATCTTTGACTGGGACATTGGTTTTCAGTCATTTTTAAAATATATATATAAACAGACTTATGCAGTGACAATGTCAGTGTTAGAAAATGTGAAATTATACACTGAATGTAGGTTGTGAAATGAAAATTGTAAACATGAAAGTTTGGTGGGAGACTTTCTGTTAACCACTAGAAAACAGGAATTTGTAAAATGCTTGAAAATTACAAAGAACAGACAAAATGAAGACAAGCAAGAATCAGAATAGGAGAAGGCCTACTTTGGCTTGATGTTAAATTTCCATCCCATAATTAAGAGAGCCACTGGACCAGAAGAGTAAAAAAACAAGAAGTCACATAATACAGAATATGGATTTCTGGCATAATGATCAGAAGCCACTCAATTCTAAACAGATGCAAATCCTGAGTCTGAGTAATGTGCCATTGTTTGCTTGAATATTACATTTACACACTTCAGAGCACACTCAAAAAGGCCATATTTGGTCTCTAATCCTCAAAATGAGTAAATGTAGCATTTTTGTAACACCTGCATTTTAATTGCTAAAATGAATTTCCATTTTCCAAATACATGCTGCCTGCAGTGTATGAACACTTCACTTGTTTGTTTATTATAGTGAAGGGAGTTTGTGTTCATTTCCTTTCACTTTAAGTTGTGTTGTTGTGGTTATGTTTATAAGTAACTTATCTTAACTAATGTTTGGATTTCTCTGATTTTAGCATCATCTGTTAGCAACATAATTTCAGACTTCATATATGTATAATATAATTTAAGGTAATTTAGATATAGGTATAGTAGATATAATTACCTTAAATTTATGTAACACGTCACAAATTTAGGCCCTGATCCTGGATGTACTTAAGAATCTCATGTTTGTAATGTTGTTGTAGACCTGTTGTCCCAGGATATTAGAGAGACACAGTGGATGATGTAATATCCTGGGACAACCTTCGATCTACACAGAGCTCTTCTTTGGTCAATATGAGCTCTGTGTAGCTCAAAAGTTTGTCTCTTTCACCAACAGAAGTTGGTTCAATAAATGATATTACCTGACCCACTGTGTCTCTTTAAGAGTCTAAGTAAGTTCATTCATGAGCAGACATACTGGCTTCTCACTTGAGTAACGTTAACCACATCTGAAAGCGTGTTTAGGATCAAGCCCTTACATATTTTCCCTGTCCAAAGAGCTTATAGACAAAAACACGTGACACAAAACAAGAGTTTTGGTGAAATTATGGTAAAAGAAAGATTATTGAAAGAAGTTGATATAAAGAAGAAGAGAGTGAGTGTGTGGTGGGAAAGAAGAGAGAGAATTTCCTATGCATACAGGGTGATACCTCCCTAGACCACTGAACTGCTGGCTGTTTACTATTTAGATTAATTATGTTTAATATTCAACTACTGAGCTGCCGTTAAATTTTATACTGAATATGAGCCTTCTCTGATCTTGGAAATTCTGAACTTGAACAATATATTTATCTGTCAAATTTCATTGCTAGAGTACCCTTCGTGTCAAGGGGCTTAAAAATGACAAGGTAAATTATCCTGAACTTTTTCAAAACTACTGTTGTTTTTACAAATTATCAAATGCAAAGGCTAAAATCTAGTATAAGAGCTTTGGCAGCCAAATATGATTTTGTGAACTCCCAGGTTGAAAAGCCTCAATGTAATGGAGTCTTTGTTCATCTTATTGTGTAAATAAAAACAAATGCTTACAATTGCTATATACTCTTTTTGCTCAGAAACTGGAAAAAAAAAGTGTAAATTATTGACACTTTCTCAATTACTAAAGAATTTTTAAAAATCAGTACCGGTACTTTATCTAAAAAACAAAACAAAAGGGAAGTGTGAAAAAAGTGGAACCAAGTGTTAGTTAGCTGGAATAGATCTTTTGTCTACTGAACAGAAGATACTTTTATGAATGTTAAAGATTGAAAATGATGTTGATAAGATACAACCCAGCTGAAAAGATGGGGGAGGGATTTGGACAAAGAAATTCATCTGGATGAGTGGGTCCCTATATGGGAAAGGGAATATACATCTTCAATTTGTGTAGCTCATAAAAAAAGTGTATAAGTTACGGTATATATGGCATTTGACTCTACTTAAGATCCATCATATTTTTAATACTAGGGAGACACTCTCTTGGAGGGGCTGGGGGAAAGGGGAATATACTTGCAAATGGGGGTTATGTCCAGAAATTAGATGGTTACTGGGGAAAATTATTAAGAGATTAATTTTATGTTGAAAGACCAACTTCCTAGATATCCCCTGACCTGCTTACTTAATGTTACAGTAGAGGCTCTACATTTTAAACAGAATAACAAATATTTTTTTATTGTTAGTAGTTAGCCTTAGTATTGCACATTATTGGGAAAATGTGCATTTTCCTTTGGAATTGTGGTATAGCAAAAATCTGGGTGGTCCCAGCAATGGAAAATCTTTCACACCAAGTGCATACACAAGAGACATACCAAAAAGACAATAGGTGTTTAGAATTTTGTCATTCTTATTAGTATGCTCAGAGGAGGGGGGCTCCCCAGCCACAAGCCAGAATCCAGGTTACATGAATATTAACCTGATCCTGTATAAGTAATATATGATGTAGTGTGTGAACGTTTTCTTGTAACTTTGTCTTAATAAAAAGTTTCTAAAAATTATTGAAAAATAAACTTTACCATAACACTCCATTAATAGCCAAAAAATGTGTGATTTGCCTGGGAATGGGGATACATCCTACATAGTTGCTACCATTGTGTATTTATGTAGCTATAAGGTTTAGTTTATTTTTTTGTTTTAATGATCATTCTAATCTGTCTGACCAGCTGTGTATGACAGTTTCTTTTTAAAAAAATAAATGTACAAGCTGATACGTTTTTCTAAAATATAAATAACTTCACTGTGCAGCAGTTATTTTTAAATATAATGCCCACAAGTTTTGTTCCATTAATAAAACCAACTCCTACAAATGAGACATTATTGTTCGAAGGTATACAGTGCAGGTATTGCTGTCAGTAATTTAAAGATGAACTCTAAAAGAAAACAGTTTTTCTTAAAATCAAATTTATACTTCTTACTTCATTGTGAGTGGTTGGAGCTAAAAGAACAGCCAGTAAGCACACAAGATTTCTGCTAGAGCTAATATGTCAGAATGATATATTCTGGGTCATCTCTAGCAAGCCTGGGAAAGGTGAACAGATTTTATGAAGGCTGCTGTGGGGAATAAGGGAGTTGTATAATATTTTTTTATAAACAACTTGAAAAGCATATGATATCTGTTTGATATTACCTGACTGCCAGGAGTTAAATCAAAGAATGCTATTAAGGGAGAAGCGCAAAGGAAATGAAACAATGACACTGATAAGAGATTTGGAGAAACAATAGAAAAGCTGTTTATTGGGGAATACTCCCTATCTGCCTCCATGCAGGCTAGAATGGCTTACCTTTCCCAAGACCAATTTTAAGATCAAAGGGAATCCTATATCTATATCTGACACCCAGATTGACCAAGATGGAGGGAGCATGCTGCAAGTGGGACAGTTTGGCTCTCGCACCTCAGCGAAGGCAATAAGCTGGACCTCTCTTGAGCTATGGATTGAGTGGTTAAACTTATGTAAGGAGCTGTGTGTCTAGTCTTTTCATTATGTTAACCCATTTTCCTAAATGATTTGAACCTTTGAGAAATGAATAAATAATGCTTTGTTCTGAAGACTCTTTCTATGTCACTGCAAAGGTGTGCTGTCACAGGCTCCCTGTGAGGCAAACCCACAGCCAGGCCTGGGCTGCTTACTCAGCTGCCATGACTCCACCCTCCAACAGAGCCTGCAGTGACTCATCGCTCAAGCATGTGGTAGCAGCTTCTCCCTGAGCAATGCCTCTGTCAGGTGGCCCCCCAAGCACAAGTATATCACTGACCCACCCAACAGAGCTACAAGTTAGTCTGCGCAACAGCACTACTTGGTTAGGAGCCCTCCTGCTGCCTCACAATGTTATGGACTCCCTAGCCGTCCAGCCTGCCCTTGATCTGGATCTGGTACCTGTTCCTACCCCAGCCTTTTCCCAGCCTGCTTCAGCCTTGTCTGTGCCCTGCTCCAGCCCTGCACCTGCCTCCTGACCCTCAGATACTTGGATGGACACCATCTTGGCTTTGACCTCCAACCTGTTCTCTATGGTTCTAATTTGGCTTGCCCATGACTTTGACCCCAATGTTGACCCTGGTTTGAGCATTGCCCTCAGCCTCATCCCAACCCTACATCTGGCTTCCACCACCACTCAACCACTAGGCCCGATTGCCTAGAATCCAGAGCCTGACACTCCCAAAGGGAAACACAGGTGCCAAAACCACAGTTGGGAGCCAGGGGGCTTCAGCCCAGAGATACAGCCAACAGGTTGGACCACGTGGTTCCACTCAGAGTGAGATGCAGGATACCAGAGCTAAGAGGTTCACTCAAGAGTGACTAAAAGGGGGTCTAAGGTGCAGTTCACCATATAGTCTTGGCAGAACCAAATTTTTTTTGTATGATAGTTAAATTTGTTCGTATGCTCATAGCTCTTTCCCTGTTTCCCAAGTCTAGTTAGTAGTGGTACTTGTAGGCCTATTGTGAGCAAAGACATGAAACAATTAACTAAGCATGCATTCACAGCAACCTTGTAAATATATGACTAGTAGATAAGAGAAAAGTAGGGAAGTGAATAATGCATAAGGGATACGAGAGAAGTAAATGATGTCTAATGAATGGCAGCTGTGTGACATGTGAGACTGGTTCTCAGAAATTAATGAACCAATCATAGAGTGTGTGGTATGATCTAGAATGGAATGCACGTCTGGTAGTTTCTTTTTGGGAATGTGTATATTGATAAATTATTTAGGGCTATCAAGCAATTTAAAAAAATAATCGCAATTTAAAATTAATCATGCTGTTAATAATAGAATACCATTTATTTAAATGTTTAGGGATATTTTCTATATTTTCAAATACTGATTTCAGTTACAACACAGAATACAAAGTGTACAGTGCTCATTTTATATTTATTTTTTATTACAAATATTTCCACTGGGAAAAAGAAAGTATTTTTCAATCCACCTAAAACAAGTACTGTAGTGCAATGTCTTTATCATGAAAGATGAATTAGAATTAGGTACAAAAAATAGCTGCATTCAAAAACAAAACAATGCAAAACTTTAGAGCCTACAAGTCCACTCAGTCCTACTTCTTGTTCAGCCAATCACTCAGACAAACATGTTTGTTTACATTTGCAGGAGATAATGCTGCCTGCTTCTTGTTTACGATGTCACTTGACAGCGAGAACAGCATTCACATGGCACTGTTGTAGCTGGCTTCACAAGATATGTATGCGCAAGATGCGCTAAAGATTCATATGTCCCTTCATGCTTCAACCACCATTCCAGAGGACATGTCTCCATGCTAATGATGGGTCATACTCAATAACGATCCAAAGCAGTGTGGACCAACTGATGTTTGTTTTCATCATCTGAGTCAAATGCCACCAGCAGAAGATTTATTTTATTTTTTTGGAGGTGCGGGTTCTGTAGTTTCCACATCAGAGTGTTGCTCTTTTAAGACTTCTGAAAGCATGCTCTATTCTCATCCCTCTCAAATTTTGGAAGCACCTCAGACTCTTAAACCTTGGGTCGAGTGCTGTAGCTATCTTTAGAAATCTCACAATGGTACCTTCTTTGTGTTTTGTCATATCTATAGTGAAAGTGTTCTTTAAATGAACAACATGCTGGGTCATCATCTGAGACTGCTATAACACGAAATATATGGCAGAATGCAAGGAAAAACAGAGCAGGAGACATACAATTCTTCTCCAAGGAGTTTAGTCACAAATTTAATTAACACATTATTTTTCATCAGCATGGAAGCATGTCCTCTGGAATGGTGGCCAAAGCATGAAAGAGCATACGAATGTTTAGCAAATATGGCATATAAATACCTGGCAATGCTGGCTACAGAAGTACCAGGCAAATGCCTGTTCTCACTTTCAGATGACATTGTAAATAAGAAGCGGCCAGCATTCTCTCCTGCGATTATTGGCTGAACAAAAAGAAGGACTGAGTGGACTTGTAGGGTCTAACGTTTTACATTGTTTTGTTTTTGAGTGCAGTTATTTCATCAGAAAAATCTACATTTGTATGTTCAACTTTCATGATAAAGAGATTGCATTACAGTTCTTGTTTTAGGTTAATTGAAAAATAGCTTCTTTTATCATTTTACAATGCAAATATTTATTATAAAATAATATAAAGCGAACACTGTACACTTTGTATTCTGTGTGATAATCGAAATCAATATTTTTGAAAAAGTAGAAAAAATCCAAAAATACTTAATAAATTTCAATTGGTATTCTATTATTGTTTAACAGTGTGATTAAAACTATGATTAATCACGGTTAATTTTTTTGAGTTAATTGTGTGAGTTAACTGTGATTAATCAACAGCCCTAACATTATTGTGTACTTTAGATGTGTTGTACACCCTGTATCCACCCCCTACGTGTGAGCCTGATCAACTGTATCCAATAAAGAAACCTGAGTGACAAGTTTGGAATTGGGCTGGGTTGTTGTGTTCTTCTTCCAGAGGGAATCCAAACAGTATTTATCCCATAAATCTGCTTATTTTAAAATGAATATTGACATTGTAGTTCTCCTTTAAAAGGCTCCTGTGGAATACCGAAGCATGCCCTGTAGACATACTTAACATTAATACTGGCCATAATTTATATACAAAACTCTAAAGACAAAGATTGTAGATTGATTGATTCAAGGTAGCAACTTTGGAGAGGGGTGAATTAGAAACCTAAGTGCAGTTCTCTGTGTGTGTGTGTGTGTGTGTGTTTTATTGATGTAAAAAGTGTAGCCAATTGTTTGACTACACTTATGGTTCATTCTTAAAAATGTTAGAGACCAAATAACTGAAGCTATTCTTATCTCACAGCATGTTCAGCTCACATAGAAAGTGTGTTTCAGAATTATGCATTTACACTAACTGTATTAATAGTCTGGTTTTACAAGTTACAAATTACTATAAAATTACTATTACAAGTTACTATACATCACTAAAATCCAACTCCTCTGCGCCCCCCCGCCCAGTTCATAATAGTTCTTTATCTTGTGGTTTTGTTCTGTACTTTTTTCTCTCTCTTTTGGATACTACATTCTAAACCAGCTGCCCATGAAGATACCTGCACTAGGACATAGAACAAAAATATTTTGCCTTTGACAAGTTCTGTTAGCTAGTGGCAAAGCTGACTTTAGCTCTGCAGTGTGTTATGGGACTTAGCATGAGTGAACAGAATTGTGAGAAAAGCATAATACATGAACATAACTTCCCAACACCCACACCCACAAAGTATATTAATACTGTGCACATAATACCTATTAATGTTATACACCTGTACCCTGATATAACACTGTCCTCGGGAGCCAAAAAAATCTTACCGCATTATAGGTGAAACCACGTTATATCGAACTTGCTTTAATCCACCTGAGCGTGCAGCCCCGCCCCCCCGGAGCGCTGCTTTACTGCATTATATCTGAATTCATGTTATATCAGGTTGCATTATATTGGGGTAGAGGTGTATAGAGTAAGTGATACCGTATATATATATATAATGGCTAATGGTTTGGGCTTTTTGTAGTGGGGTTGGGCTTGCAGCATGAATGTATTCAGCTGATGCCAACTTATAAACCGAGGGAGAAACTTTAGTTCAGCACTTAAAAATACTTTATTTATTGTTTACCTGAGGCATAGCTAGTGCAGATAGATTCAAATTATAGTAGTTGGGTGGGATTTGTAATTTTTTATTTAAAAAAATTACAGAATGTTTGATGTCAAGACTTTGGCTGGCAATTAAGCAAGTAATACCTTAGACAAGTCACCTGACCTCTGTGTGCCTCACTTTCCACAACTGCAAACCAAAAAGAAGAAAACACCTCTACCCTGATACAACGCGACCCAATATAACATGAATTTAGATATAACGCGGTAAGGCAGCGGTCTGGGGGGGCGGGGATGTGCACTCCAGCGGATCAAAGCAAGTTTGATATAACGCAGTTTCACCTATAATGCGGTAAGATTTTTTAGCTCCCGAGGACACCGTTATATCAGGGTAAAGGTGTAGTCACACACCGTTTGCAAAGTTTTTTCAAATCTTTTGATGAAAGGACTATAGTAGTGCAAATTAATACTTTCATTATATTACTATTAATTATTTTATTTAATCAGTCTATGTACATAAGCTATTACAGAAATATTTTCTAATAATTTGGTTAACGTCATTAGTTTAGAGATGTTAAGTAAAATTGTCAAAGGTGCCTAAATGATTTAGGAGCTGAAGTAAAATTGAAACTCAAAATCACCCAAGCAATTTAGAAATGGTTAGTAGTGATTGGACATCTAACATAGTGAATGCCAGGGAAAATGAGGTAGGATCATAGGCTAAAATGGGGAAAGAACAAGTTAAAAATTACTTAGACAAGTTAGATGTCTTCAAGTCACCAGGGTATGATGAAATACATCCTAGAATACTCAAGGAGCTGACTGGGCATATATCTGAGTCATTAACAATAATCTTTAGAAAGTCATTGATGACAGGAGAGGTTCCAGAAGACTGGAAAAGGGAAAATATTGTGCCCATCTATAAAAAGGGGGAATAAGGACAACGCAGGAAATTAGACTAGTCAGCTTAAGTTCAGTACCTGAAAATATAACTGAGCAAATAATTAAGCATAATTTGCAAACACCTAGAAGATAATAAAGTGATGTGTGACAGCATGGATTTGTCAACAACAAATCATATCAAACCAACCTAATAGCTTTCTTTGACAGAGTAGCAAATCTTGTGGATAGGGGTGAAACGGTAGATGTGGTATATCTTGACTTCAGTAAGGCTTTTGATACTATCTTACATGACCTTATCATAAACAAACTAGGGAAATACAATCTAGATGGAGCTACTATAAGGTTGGTGCATAACTGATTGGAAAACCATTCCCAGAGAGTAGTTATTAGTGGTTCACACTCAAACTGGAAGGGCATGGCAAGTGGGGTCCCGCAGGGATCAGTTCTATCTCCAGTTCTGTTCAATATCAGTGATTTAGATAATGGTATAGAGAGTACACTTATAAAGTTTGTGGACGATACCTAGCTGGAAGGTGTTGCTAGTACTTTGCAGGATAGAATTAAAATTCAAAATGATCTGGCCAAACTGGAGAAATGGTCTGAAGTAAATAGGATGAAATTCAAGAAGGACAAATGCAAAGAATGCCTTTTAGGAAAGAAGATCAGTTGCACACATACAAAATGGGAAATGGCTGCCTAAGAAGGAGTACTGTGGAAATGGATCTTGGGGTCATAGTGGACCACAAGCTAAATATGAGTCAACAGTGTAACACAGTTGCAAAAACAGTGAACATTATTCTGGGATATATTAGCAGGAGTTTTGTAAGCAAGACAGGAGAAGTAATTCTTCTGCTCTACTCTGTCCTAATTAGGCCTCAACTGGAGTATTGTGTCCAGTTCTGGGTACCACATTTCAGGAAAGATGTGGACCTATTGGAGAAAGTCCAGAGAAGAGCGAGAAATATGATTAAAGGTCTAGAAAACATGACCTATGAGGGAAGATTAAACAAACCCATTTTTTTCAGTCTGGAGAAGAGAAAACTGAGAATGGGCATGATAACAGTTTTCAAGCACCTGAAAATTGTTACAAGGAGGAGGGAGAAAAATTATTGTTCTTAACCTCTGAGGATAGGATAAGAAGGAATGGGCTTAAATTTCAGCAAGAGCTGTTTAGGTTGGACATTAGGAGAAACTTCCTGTCAGGCTGGTTAAGCACTGGAATAAATTGCCTGGGGAGGTTGTGGAATCTCCCTCATTGGAGATTTTTAAGAGCAGATTAGACAAAACACCTGTCAGGAATGGTCTAGATCAGTGGTCTCCAACCTTTTTATGCCCAAGATCACTTTTTGAATCTAAGGGCAACCCAGGATCTATTCCATCCCTTCCCCAAAGCCCCATCCAGCCCCCTCTCTCCATCGCTCACTCTCTCCCACCCTCACTCACTTTCACCGGGCTGGGGCAGGGGGTTGGTGTTTGGGAGGGGGTGCGGGCTATGGGCTGGGACTGAAGGGTTTGCAGTGTGGGAGAGGGCTCTGTGCTGAGCCTGGGGCAGGGGGTTGGGGTGCAGGATGGGGTGATGGGTGCAAGCTCTAGGAGGGAGTTTGGGTGCAGGAGGGGGCTCTGGGCTGGGGCAGAGTGTTGGGGTACAGGAGGGGGTATAGGTGCTGGCTCTGGGAGGGGGGTCAGGGCTGGGGCTTGGGTTTGGGGTGCAGAAGGGGATATGGGGTGCTGGCTCCAGGAGGTGCTGGCTCCAGGAGGTGCAGGAGAGGGCTTGGGATGCTGGCTCTGGGAGGGGGCTGAAGGATGAGGGTTGAGGTGCGGCCTCCCACCAGACAGCACTTACCTCCTGTGGCTCTCGGTCAGCGGCAGGTGCAGCGAGGCTAAGACAGGCTCCCTGCCTACCCCGGCCCCATACCACCCCTGGAAGAGGCCAACATGCCCCTGCGGCCCCTGGGGGGAGGTGCGGGGGGCACATAGCTCTGCCCACTGCCCCTCTCTGCAAGCACTGCCCCCACAGCTCTCCCGGCCAATGGGAGCTGCGGGGGCGGTGCTTACAGACAAGAGCAGCATGCAGAGGGAGACCCCTGCCCTCCTGGGGCCGTGGGGCTGCGCTGGCCACTTCCGGGAGCGGTGTGGGGCCGGTGTAGGCAGGGAGTCTGCCTTAGCTGCAGCCACACTACACCGGAGATTGTGATAGACTGGGAAATCCTCTAGGATCGACCAGTCAATTATGATCAACCAGTTAGTGACCACTGGTCTAGATAATACTTAGTCCTGCCTTGAGTGCAGGGAACTGAACTAGATGAGCTCCTGAGGTCCCTTCCAGTCCTACATTTCTATGATTACGAAACATAGGACTTAGGTACCTAAGTCACTTGGACATTTTTGGTAATTGTATCCATTGATGCTAATATTAAGGAAAAATATAGTGTTCCCATGTTAAATACCAAACATTTGACTGTAACAAATGTTATGTTCTTTACCAAATCACCACAGTGTAATGATGATTTTAACTCCCCTCCAAAATGATCTTTTGATAACCTTTGCTTACTGGTTTGTTTATATATATTGGATATACTGTATTAGGATACAGAATTGTCTCTTATAAATCGAAAGGATCACTTTTAACAGTGACCTTTTTTTTTAAAATATGTACATTGCTTTCTAGTAATTTTTTCATGTTGTAGAGAAAATCAACACAGGGTATACCTGGTATGTATACTCAGTTGCCATTTTATAACTTTCAGTGTAATAACTTAGGGCTAAATCCTGCAAATTGATCAACCCAGATGCACCTCTGCATCCAGGTATTGATCCTCTAGGGCTCTGCATAGACACTGGGGAGTATCTAGATGCATCCTTTTTATTCCCCCCAAGGATTTAGCTTTTACTTTTTTTCAGCATGGCAAAATTTGCTAGATTTAGGTTACTAAATTGAGTAATTATTTTTTAGGTGATTAAAGGGCGAATGTAGTTAACTTTAACATGAGCATTAACTGTAATGAGCTAAAAGCTTTCCAAAAGATTGATAAATGCATTTAATAACCCAAAAATTACGATCCCATTCCTATCTGCATTGAAGTAAATGGGAGTTTTGCCAATGAAGATAAGGAGAGAAGGATCAGGCCCTAAATATGCCTACACTTTTTAGTCCAAAGTAGCGTGGCCTTCTACAGGGTGAACATAAATTGGAGATTTGTGTGTATGTAGGCATTTTTAATATAATGCATGGACAGTAAGTTGGTAAACATCAGTAAAACATTTTAGATGATATATTAATAGCAAGATTGGTAATCAGTATTTGATTAAATTTTGTAAATTGCTGACATATAATGTGACCTTATTCAGAGGTATCACATAGTGTTACATAATGTCTTATAAAGTGTTAGGATAATAAAATGATTTACTGCATAGTACATTAACACACCAACTACAGGAATTTGTTTACAATAATTTCTTAATAATCAAAGGAGATTGCTTGCCTGTAAACTCTGAACCATGGCAAGATACAAGAGGAGTGATTTTGGTACATATAAATACAGACCTAGGGGCCTGTTTTTCAGAGGCACTCAATATCCAAAACTGCAGTTGAAATCAATGGGAATTGCTGGCATTCAGCATCTCTGAAGGTCAGGTCCATAGATATTCTATTCAGGCAAAAAAAGGAAAAGAATGACAATGTTTTAGAAAGTAAAAGCCAGATTTAAAAAAAAAAAAGTAGAGACCATTTGTGCAAGCATTTTTGCACAAGAATTTGCACGCTTACTTGAGGAGGTACATGGATTACTTCCTTCTTGATGGAATGCTGTTCTCAAAATCAGGATTTAGAGATCTGTTATTGGGGAAAAGCAGAAATTACAAAAGGGATATGCTTTCTCAAGACTGGAGCATAATTGTCACCTTCTGAATCTCCTTTCCAAAACCTTTTTGTTTTGTTTTGTTCTAAAATGCAGATTTGGTGACACTGAAATATTTCACAAATTTGTGTTGGTTTTGCCAGATTGTTCATGTCGAAAAACAAAAACATTTAGAAATTCTAAATATTTCATTTTGACACATTCTAAATCAAATGTTTTGATTCAAAACAACTTTTTGTTTTCAAATTTCCTTTAATCTTATTTAAAAAATAAATGTTAAGGCTCAAAATTGAAACATGTTTTTCAATCCAAAGGTGTTTTTTTCCCCTTCAATTTGTTGAAAATTCCAAAAAAATCATTTTCAGGTCGACCCAAAACAGTGTTTTTAACATTTTTTTTCCAGATTTGCCAATGAACTAAAAACGATTAGCACAGCTTTATTCCCAAGTCTCTGAACATAATAGTTAATGCATTTTTATTTTTTGAATGATAAGGTCCCACCACTGAGATTTGGTGTATGCCTGTGACATCATCAAACCAGTCATTGGGAATGAGGCTTTCCACCATCAGCATTCCTGATCCTGACCAGACTCTAATATTGAGCAGGCAATAGCCATATAGGATATTGAGGACTAGCTTCTGCCCTTAGCTGGACAAAAGCAGCATCTGCTGGCTTCACTCGGAATATCATATGTACATGAGTTTCCATTGTTTAAATTCTGTATCTTAGTATTTTTTTCTCCTGTGTGAAAATGGACCTAAAATGAAAGGAAAATTAAACAGAATTTGGGATAGTGCATTTCAGAATACGTAGGGAATGTGCCAGTGTGATCTGTAGACTTTTAGCAACTTTGAGATTGGCCTATGGAAGGCACACTATGTGCATTGTAAATTAGGACATATTCCTCTGTATGCTTTATCCATTGAGTAGCCAGATTCACTGAAACTTCCAAAATATTAGTATCATTATAGACTGTGAGTGTAACTTTTCGGTGGGCTAGAGTTCTCCAATGCCTAAAAAAACCCCACCTCCCTTGGAAAGTAGCAGGAGACCCAGAGTTCAGTCTCTAAGGATTTTCAGCAAGGATTGCACAGGGTCAACCTCCCCATATTCAAGTCACAAACAGGGCCGCCTGGGAGGGGGCAAGAGGGGCAATTTGCCCCAGGCCCCGGCCCCGCAGGGGCCCCCACAACAGTTTTTCGGGGCCCCTGGAGCAGGGTCCTTCACTCGCTCTGGGGGGCCTGGAAAACTCTTGCGGGGTCCGGGCCCCCGGAGCTTCCTCCGCTCCCGGTCTTCACCGGCAGGGGGTCCATCCGATCCGGGGCGGAAGGACCCCCCGCTGGCGAATTACCGCCGAAGCGGGACCCGCCGCCGAAGTGCAGCTGGGTCTTTGGTGGTAATTCAATGGCGGGGGGCCCCCGCCGCGGATCTCCGGGGCACTTCGGCGGCGGGTCCCGGAACGGAAGGGCCCCCCGCCACCGAATTACCGCCGAAGCGGAGGCCCCCCGCCACCAAAGACCCCGGAATCCTCTGGGCGGCCCTGGTCACAAAAGGAACTAAAGAAATGAATTTAATTAAATAACTTTATAAAATCTTATGATAAAGAAATAATAATCTAATTTTTACAGCATGACATAGCTATTTTATAATTCACAGACATTATCTTCACAGTTATACATAAACATAAAGAAAGAAAACAAATTAAAATCTGAACAGTTCAGAAACACAGTGAGAAGAAACTGAGAGTTCCCAAAAGCTTTGGTTTTATTCACCTAAGTCTCAGTTAGAGTCTTTGATCACCAAATCTAAACAGTCTGCTGAGTCCAAAACAACATCTTCCCTCCACTTGCTTGTAGAAATCTTCAGCTGGAATCCCTGTAGACTCTTCCTCTGCTGAAATCACTGCTAGCCAGTCAGCTGACTGATTAACCAACCACTCAGTTAAGTCACAAGTGTATAGATTTAAAGAAAACCCTGTTACAAGAAAATACAAAACTGAGAATAGCAAAATAGAAATCACTCTTTCCCCATTACTACATTTAAAGAAAACGTTGGTGAATCAGACTAGTTGAACTTGGGACAATTTAACTAGAACAGTTTGGCTAAAATCAATGCATACAATTAAAATAAAAGAAGTTATTTTCCCTCCCAGTTTTCCCCTTGCTATAATTAGCATTGTCCATGCTTCCCTGTTAGAGGGTTTAACAATATCACTAACCTGCTGTAAAATGCTTCAGTGTTAGGGACAATAGCCTGCTTCCTGCTCCTGGGCTCAGCTTCTCCCAGCTCACACAGGGCACATGGCTGCATACCCCTAACTACCACACCCAATTCCAGAAGCTTCTGGATGTGGAGTGCTTAATCTGCCTAGCAACAATGCCCAGACACAACTCACTCCTACCTCCCACTAATGGGTCTCTTAAAGGGAATCTCCCTATTAGGCACATGGGTTACATGAGCATATACTTATTGATCAAAGTAACCTGCCCAAAGTTAAAAGCATTGAGAGCTGTTATATCTTCAAACATAACTAATGTAAAACATTGTAACCAATACGCTGCATAGGATTTATGACTCTGCAAAGATAGGTGGAATTCAGAGATAATTAGGATCAGCTTGGGTACCTAAAGTCAGAACCTAAATCCATATTTAGGAGATGAGTCAATGGGCTGGTTCCATAGGTGCTAAATACTCAGAGCTCTCATTTTCTCCAATTAGAGGACTCTGAGTACAGTTCTGCTGAAAAATCAGACTGCAAATACTTGTGTCTGAAAACTTTAAGCAAAAGTTTACAAAGATCATACATTTTTGACACATCACTGGAGAATCAGGCAACAGTTCTATATAGTAATGCTTTACAGATTACCACAGTCCATATACAAATCAAAACTGGAATCTTCCTGTGCCAATCTCCTCATTTGTTCATGTAGCTTCTTTGACTTAGATGCCCAGAACAGATATGCTTCTCTCAAATCACTGACACAGCTTCACTGGGTAGAGGATAATTGCTAGTGTTCTTCTTAGCATAGCTGAGAAGGACAATGGATTTTTTTTTCTTTTTTTAACTTGAGTAACTGAATTTATTTTTGCCAGCTGCAGCTTATGCAGGCATGAATGACAGGATCCAAAGCAAAATGAAATTGTTCAGACAACTCGTGGTACTCTTTTGTGAATATATATTAAAGATATACACATACATGCATGCAAAATAAATTTCAGGCCTTGGTTACTTTTCTTACATTCTTTTTATTTACTTTGTGTAAGCTGTTTACAAAGAGTGCTTGAAATTCCCCCTCTAACGCCAACAGACCCTGGTTGTCAGCGGGTGGGATTGACCCAGGGCCGGCTCCAGACCCCAGCGCGCCAAGCGCGTGCTTGGGGCGGCGTGCCACGGGAAGGCGGCAGGCGGCTCCCGTGGACCTCCCGCAGATATGCCTGCGGACGGTCCGCTGGTCCTGCGGCTCCGGTGGAGCATCCGCAGGCATGTCTGCGGGAAGTCCACCGGAGCCGCGGGACCACCGGACCCTCCGCAGGCACGTCTGCAGGAGGTCCACCGGAGCTGCGGGACCGGCGACCGCCAGAGTGCCCCCCGCGGCGTGCCGCCGTGCTTGGGGCGGCGCAATTCCTAGAGCCGCCCCTGGATTGACCATGGGACCTCTGAAGCTCAGTGCATGAGCCTCTGCAGCATGAGTTAAAAGCCAGCTGGCTGTTAGCTAAGGCTGTAGAGCAGACTCATTTAACTCTCTCTGAATGGTCTCGGTGCCACTAGATGGGACAGAACACCACACCCAGAAGATGTGTGGGTTACACCCCCACCTAGGAGCCAGGCCAGCTGGTTGTTTCCAGGGCGTGTACAGCGCAATGCCGGGACAGGCAGGAAGCCAATCTGCCTTAGCCCTGCTGCACCGCTGACCGGGAGCCGCCAGAGGTAAGCCCGTGCCCCAACCCTGCACTCCAACTCCCTACCCCAAACCTGAGCCCCCACTGCACCCAAACCCCTCATCCCGAGCCCCACCCCAGAGCCTGAACCCCCAGATGGAGCCCTCACTCCCCTGCACTCCAACCCCCTGCCCCAGCCCAGAGCCATCTCCCAAACCTAGAATCCCTCATCCCCGGCCCCAACCCAGAGCCCTTATCCCCACACCCCAACCCTATACCTCAACCCACAGTCCCCTCCTGCACTCCAGATCCTTTGGCCCCTCCCCCCGAGCCTGGAGCCCCTCCTGCATCCCCAGCCCCACCCCAGAGCCTACACCCCCAGTCAGAGCCCTCACCTTGTCCTGCACACCAACTCCCTGCCCCTGCCCCAGCCCAGTGAAAGTGAGTGGGGGTGGGAGAGAGCGAGCCACTGAGGGAGGGGGAATGTAGTGGGCAGGGGCAGGGCCTCGGTGGAAGGGGCAGGGCTAGGGTGTTCAGTTTTGTGTGACTAGAATGTTGGCAACCCTATGCTTCAACAATACACAGTACTTGCAGAGTTCTCTGTAAGGAAGCTTAGTATATGTCATGAACACAATTTCATTTATGAGTATTAACATTTGCTATTAGAAGACCCTGTTTTCAGTTGCTTGTAACTTTGCCAAACTTTACTCATTCAGACTGAGATTTTTGATATCTTCTTTCTGCGTCAGGTTAATTTTTGTTGTTGTTTCATCAAAAACAGTTCAGCCATTTCTGAGAAAGAAGTCAAGAGAAAATAGAGTTCTGCCAATAGTAAAATCATTTTCCAATCATTTCTTTGAAGAGCCCTATTGCCTCCAAAGTAGTCATTTTGCTAAAATCTCTGAGTGCTTCAGCTCTACGTAGATCTCTAATATGGCAATCACTCTGAACATGTTCATGTGCACAGAGCTAGACCTGCAGACAGGGAGACAATGCAGCAGCAGCAGTAGGAGCGGCTCCTTTGGCCCATGGAAAGTGTGCTGGGTGATGAGACCGTGAATTCTAGTCTTGGCTCGTCTACTGACAACCTGCCAACCTTAAGCATATTCTCACCAGCAACCACATACCACACCATAGTAACTCTAACTCAGGAACCAATCCATGCAACAAACCTTGATGCCAACTCTGCCCACATATCTACACCAGCGACACCATCACAGGACCTAACCAGATCAGCCACAACATCACCGGTTCATTCACCTGCACGTCCACCAATGTAATATACGCCATCATGTGCCAGCAATGCCCCTCTGCTATGTACATCAGCCAAACTGAACAGTCCATACATAAATGGACACAAGTCAGATATTTGGAATGACAATATACAAAAACCTGTAGGAGAACACTTCAACCTCCCTTAGATATAGTTAGGCAAAATAAAACATCTACTGGCAATTTGGTGGTTAGAAAATATCCTGTGTGTTAACAAAATTATTTTTGGAATAATCATCAAATTGGAATGCTTTTTCAGACGGCAGTTTTTCATAGTTTAAGATGACTAAATTGCATGAACATACACAAAAAGTAACTTCTGAAAATGATAGACTCCATAGGTACTAGTTGAGGAACATATTAAAGGAATGCAAACATATCACAGGGGGCTGATTGGATGACTTCCCAAGATCCCTTCCAGCCCTACATTTCTATGATTCTATAATAGTAATAAATGTGTTAGTCTCTAAGATGCCACAAGTACTCCTGTTCTTATAATAGTAATTTTGATACATTCTCAGGATGTCCAGGACTGTGAGTCACCTTGTTACCCCTCTGCCTCCAGTGAGAGGAAGATCTCCTTTTGCTTAACTATGTGTTAGTCCCTGACACCACCAGTCTGTTAGCCACCTGGACAATCTCCTCAAGGCTCTGCCAGTACTTACCGGTACATTGCCTTGCAGGTTAACAATAGGTTCACCCAATCCCTGAGCCCCCTTGGAGCATTCCCCTGCAGCATCCAGCTCTTAGCCTCGGGACAGTCACAGAAATTAGCAGGAAAACTGTCCCCAGAGCAACAGCGCACACACCAGCTAGTTTGGTCCAGCTGAGGATCAGCGCCAATGTATCACAGCATTGAGATATATTTATGGTGAAAACAATCACAAGTTTATTGTCAAAGGTGAAAATTTAAGAGACATTGAATAAGGATAGTTGTGGAAACAGAAATGGTTACATATAAAACACTTCCTAAAGTCTAAACTTTAACAGGCTAAATCCTCGTTTAAAGTAGTTTATCTCATCTATATATAAGAACGGCCATACTGGGTCAGACCAAAGTTCCATCTAGCCCAGTATCGTGTCTTCCAACAGTGGCGAATGCCAGGTACTTCAGAGGGAATGAACAGAACAGGCAGTCATCAAGTGATCCATCCCCTGTCGCCCATTCCCAGCTTCTGGCAAACAGAGGCTAGGGACCATCACTGCCCATCTTGGCTAATAGCCACTGATGGACCTATCCTCCATGAATTTATCTAGTTGTTTTTTGAACCCTGTTATAGTCTGGGCCTTCACAACATCCTCTGGGAAGGAGTTTGACAGGCTGACTGTGCATTATGTGAAGAAATACTTCATTTTGTTTGTTTTAAACCTGCTGCCTATTAATTTCATTTGGTGACACCTAGTTTTTGTTATGAGAAGGAGTAAATAACACTTCCTTCTTTACTTTCTCCATACCCGTCATGATTTTATAGACCTCTATCATCTCTTCCCTTAGTTGTAAAGTACCAGTCTTCTTATTAATCTGTCCTCATAAAGCAATCCCCCAGCATGTTCAGCCAACATGGCTGGGATTCCCTTCTCATGACTGCAAAAAGTGCTGTCTTTTTTGCTTCTTCAGTGAAGGATAAAGAGGTGTCCTTATGCCTTCTTCTTATATGTCCAAAGTTCATTGTTTTGCCTCCAGAGTCCGGATGACCCCAATGGTTGATTCCCTGGTATGCTGCTCCATGTTTACCTTCACATCCTCATATTGATCTTGTATACAGTTTTCCAAACAGTTCCAATGGTTTAAAATGTTTCTTTTACATGTGAACCAAGGCAGACTGGTGAATATACATCCTTTGGTCAAAACTTGCTTGTCAATCCTGCTTTGACTCAGACCTTAAAACATGTTTTCCACATTTGAGGCAAACTTTAAAATTGATGTAATGTATTTTGCATATTGGATTCCTGTACAGAAAAAATTTGTGTGCTTAACTTCACTTTCTAAACACACACAACCAGTTTCCTGTTGTTAGATTCTGGGAAGTTTAGTCCAGCAGTCATTTTGTGTACTAAGTAGTACTTCTGTATAACTAGAACTATCACTAGAGAGTATACTATGGTGATCTTGAGCACAATTTAAGGCCTTGATGCAGCAAAGAATTTAAGCACATAGCTAACATTAATCCATGTGAGTAGCCAATTTGATTCAGTCCCTGGCTGAATCGGGTCCTAAATGCTCAGATATAGATTTGCACAGGCCTCTAAAACTGTGAACATTTTTCTGCATCCTGATTTTTTTGGGCTGCAAAAACTCTCGTTTGTGATGACAACCTGAACAACTGTATTATCTAATTTGTTTATGCATGAGCACAGTTTGCACACTGTTAGAGTTAGAGTTAGAGTTTTTACATGCTCCAAAACTCTCAAAAATTGTCCCCACAATTTTGAAAGTGCAGTTGAATGCCTTATAAAAAATGGGACCTTAATACAATTTTCCTAGGTTTGTATATTTTGTTTGTAATTTTTACAACTGCAGTTGACACTGGTCCTCTGCGGCCTTAGAATCTATGAAGATATTTTTAGTCTACCATGAAGTGTCAAGTGCAACATCACCAAGGGTAAACATAGTTTGGTTACAGACAATGGGGAGAACATGGATGGCTTCTGTGCCAATTTAGCAGTAGTCACTTGCACACTACAGAGCGCTAGAAAGGGAGCGCTAAGGGAAAATCTAGATACTTTCTTTTTCAAAGATGCAGAAGGATTTGCTGGCAACGATGCTCATGCCCTTTTTTCCATTTTTCCCACCCCTAGCGCCTTTGGAGGCTTACACAGACATTGTCTCTCAGATGATGAAGCATAATTTAGTCCTCAGACACCAGAGAATGTATTGCACCAAATCCTGACTAATTTTAAACTAGATCAAATCATAGCTCTGAAAAAAATGTTATCAGTTTGTCATCACCAGTAAAATCCAAGGTCTGACTCTGAAATGTTAGGGTGTCCTGCTTTCTGTTTTTTGTCACCTAACAAGTGCATGTCCCGTCCCCCCACTCATACTCAGGGCCTGGGTCTGCTGTCCTTTCTCCAGGCAATGGGAGGTTCTTCTTCCGTCCATGCTAACTTTGCATTCTTATCTATTGATCAATTTCCTAATAAACCTTTACAAGCGCATTGATCCTTTTATTAGTCACTATCTCTGTCTGAAATAAACTTGACCAAAATGTTCTGCTTTCTTTGCTGGATTATGCTAATGAACACCAAAGTAAAATCAAAGATTGCAACATAGTAAAGAAAACCGTATATATCACTGAAATCATTTCATGGTTTTTCCCCTGCTGATGAGTTTGTTAAATGACTTTTTAAAATCCTTGGTTGTAATTCTAATCTTTCTAAATCCTTTGTGGAAATAGTTAAGTTTGTAGCAAATATTTAATCTGAAGGTGAAATTCTGCCACTAAAATCTGATATTTGCAAACGGAATCTAAGCCTGGATAAGTGTAGCAGCTGAAATGCTTTATTTCAGATTCTGATTGCATATGCATTGATTTATATAAGAACCATCTTATTTCTTTTCATCTTGAATTTGGCAATCAGCATTCTCCAGAGTTCAATTACTCCGAGTTTGTGATCAGTTGGAGATTTTCAGCATATGTTATCATATTATAGCTATAAAACACTGATTTTTATTTTAAAGTATCCAGTAACTCTGACTGTCTTATTTTATATTTGGCCTTGGGGTTTGTCAATAGTTTTGTAAAATTAACCAAAAAATCCTTCTCTGCTATCTTTTTCTGCCTTAGGGTATGTGGTATGTACCTGAATTTTCAGATAAATTTGCTTGGTTTATCAGTATGAACTGAAATGATTCTCTTATTCACTTGACTATATCAATCTGCCATTATCTTTCCTACCTTTGTGTGAGAGGTAAATATGTTCATTCTTTTGTCTGTATATATCATATCAAAACAAAACCAAAATTGTGTTTAATAAATAAAAAGTACACAAAGAAACCAAGGGCAAATGAAGACCCAAGCAACCCATTGTGCTTGTAACTGCAGTCTTTGTATTCTTTTCCCATACTTTTTCCCTTTGTTTTTGTCATCTTTCATCTCACTCTAGGTCCCAAGCCTGCCACTGATTCTGTGTAACCACCTGCACCCACACAGATCCTTTTGGAGGTCAAGATGCTCTGTGCAGACACATGCAGTCAGTTGCTGGATCAGACCTTTAGAACGTGAGCTCTTCAGTGCTATACAAATAATAATCACCACCACAAACTTATTTAAATAGCAACATCAGCCCTTGTGTCAGTTACTGCAAATTCTTCTCTCTAGCCTTGACAATGCAACCTTGCCCCACTTGGATCCATTCACATTGCTGCTGCAAAGATCCCTTTCCTAGCCCCTTGCTTTGACCATGTCACTCTTTTCTTCAGATCTTTCTGCTGGCTCCCCCTTCTCTATCACATCTAACATAAGCTAATCGTCTTTATTTTTAAGGCCCTTCACAGTCAATCCCCTAACCGATCATCTCTCATTTGCTAATGAGCTGTTGACCCTTGCTTCCATTACCCCCTTGTTATATTTTCCAAAAAGCATCTTCATGCTGCCTCTGAAGTTTAGGAGGAGCTCCTCATGAAAAGCTACAAATCTACCTCATTATCCACTTTCAGATTCCTCCTTAAAACTCTCCTTTGCCATGATGCCTACAAAAACTTGACAACGGTTAGATTGCTGGTGTGCTGTGAAACCCCTGCCTTTATCATGCTGACTCCTTGTACTCCCCCATCGCTCTGTCCATGGCCATCTGTTGTTTCTTGTCTTATACTTAGATTGTAAACCCCACGCGGCAGGGACTGTCTTTTTCTTCTGTATTTGTACAGCAGCCAGCACAGTGAACAAGGCTCCTAGGCACTACGGTAATATAAGTAATAGTATGAATTTAATAAAGACACCATCTATAGTCCACTTCTGTCATGTGCACTGACTAAAATGAAAAGAGGCTATAAATGGTCTGATATCACTTTTATCAGTCCAGAGTAATGGAGAGAATACTGTGTCTTTTTTATGTTAAATTAACCAATGATAAGCACCTCTCTGTTGATGTAAGGTAAACTGTATGACCCCATTTCCATTAGTAACTGAGCATCTTACAATTTTTAATGTATTCTCTTAGCACCCCATACCTCTTAGAGGTAGGGAAGTGCTGTCATCCCCCATTGTACAGATGGTCAACTAAGAGACTAAGAAAAGCCCAAGGTCACACGGGAAATCTGTGGCAGAGGAACTATTTGAGCCCTGGTGTTCTGAGTCCTACAAAGGCACCCTAACTATGGGAATATGTTTCCTCAGACAAACATCATGCCTCTCCCTCCTGTGATCTCTTTAAGTGCAGAACTTCTCATTCAGGTCTTCTAATCATTAAAATACTTCCTAGTCACATTATTCTTGTGGCTAATCCTGTGTGCATATTACAGGTAGCTATACAAATGCAAGAGTTGAATTTCATTTTTCTGTATCTAAACCATTGGAAGATTTGGGATGTGAAAAGATAAGAGCGTGCACTTCCCACCCTGCAAATCTTAGAGTTGTAGAGGTCATTGCATCCCAGTAATGACCATAGCAGTATCAGACCCTAGACCTTTCTTTCTAATGCCAAGACTGCCAAGTTCTCTCCTCTCTTGTCTCCATCACCAGAAGTACCTTTTTTTTTTTTTTTAGTGATTGCAGGAGGGATTGTCCAGCTATGCAGAAAGGAGGAGAGGAGACACTGGATGTGGTTTAATAGGCCACTACCTTTTCCTAAATGTCTGAGAGTACCCAACAGATAAAATTGTATATTGCAGGTTATTCCATAATCATTTACATATTCTTGGTAGGCTATTGGCATCCTTTCCCCTTCCCCATCCTGGTCCCCAACCAACCCACTGCTGGGACCTTGCCACCCTCACTTGGTTAAGGGAGGGCTATAAAGTAGGGTTGCCTCCCTGCCATACTGGTCATAGGCACCTCGAACCCTCCTGCCTCCCATTTACGCTCTTTTAAAGAATGCCCCTTTTAAATCCTTTCCCAATCCATTTGATATGATCACCGTATTCATTCTCTGTGAAGTACCTGCACTGGACACAGGGCTTTCACTCCCCAGATGTTGGGCATAAATAGTCCCCTTATCTTCTGTTCACCTGGGGGGGCTGGGTCAGCATCCCCACGCTGACCTGGGATGGAGCTGCCTCCATGTTGCAGGTAACTCACTGGCTCTCTAGCCACCCTCAAAGTGGGCAACACACTTTCTCTGCCATGCCTGACAAAGGTCCCTGCAGCTTAATGTGCAATGAAGTCATTCTTCCTTAACGCTAGTTCAACAGGAAGCAGGAGAGGCACCCTGTGAAAATGGTTAAAGCTGTTGGGCTCAAGCTAAACTCTTAAAATTGCACTTGAAAAATTTGGTTTCTCATACATAATTAATTGTTGACTTTTCCAGGCCCCTCTCTTTCTGTTCCCTCCCTCCCCTTCAGCCCCAGCCACTGAAGAGCTTCTCTTTGTGTCAAGCCTATTTGACTCAGCACAGGGGACAAGATTGGCCTGTAGGATATGTCACATATCACTTGATGATCATTTTAAAAACTCAATATGAACTGACCATACAGCTCTAAAAAGCATAGTCACTAGCAGTCTTTACGTATTTGTAGAGGACCTCATTCTTAAATTGTTACTTTGGTAAAATCATTGTTTCTTATGACTGGAGAACAGAAATGCTTTTTAGCTTTTGTGGCAGGGTAAAGCAGATACGCCTGAATATGTCAAAATCAGAAAAAGCCAAATTAATCCTTAAAATGATATGTGTAACAAAGACTTCCATGGTGGAGGAGTTGGAAGGAGTGTGAGACTGTGCACAGCACGTACATGTTGTAGTTAGTCTGTGTTCTGTTATCTGAATGGGAGTTTGTAATGCAGTGACAGCAATAAACCAGTCAGACAGGTGTGCAGATTCATATGTGCAAATTTAGCAGTTGGCAGGAGAAGGAAGAAAATCTGCTATCACAGAATAGGTGGTATGAGTCTGAAATTGGTTTCAAAATAATATTGCAGAATAGCAGCCTGATGGATTTAATATAAGGCCATATTGGTTTCTTTTAAATGAATTGCTTGAGTGCCATGGGATCACATTAAGTCAGTTACCACAGTACTTTGACTCAGATCCTCAGTGCTCCAGAGCGTGGTTTGGCAGACCTGGGTAGGAGGGGAAGGTGACTTTAAATCATGTTTGTACTCCCCGCAGTCCTTGGGGCCAGCTGTCTTCTGACAGAGCAGCCTCAAGGCTGCTCTAATTTGTTTTGGCTTATAATGCTATAATTATATAATATAATGCTTATAATGCTCTAATTATAATAGCATCCTAAGGGCTATAACATCCATCAGAAGTTGGCCCCTTATGCCTTTTATTCTCGAGAGGCAGGCAGAAAGAGGTGGCCTAACTCTAACTCCAGCCACTCTATACAACCCGATCATTCCCTGATGATAAGAGCCCCATCAGTTATAATAAGGCAGTTTTCCAGCTTCTTTGAGTCTAAGAAATGGTGCACCGGGGCTGGATCAGAGACTGAGGATCTCTCTCGTTGACTTAAATTTGAATATTGTGTAATACTCGTACTGTTTCTCTGTTGAATGACTGAGTGGATCATAGTTGTTTGCAGTATTTGGTCCTGGGATATGAGAGAGATAAAAGAGGTGCGATAATATATTTTATTGGACCAGCGTCTATTGGTGGAAGTTACAAGCTTTCAAGTTCCACAGAGCTCTTCTTCAGGTTTGGACGAGGAAGCAGAATATTGGAGCTAAATACAAGTTGGAACAAATTGCTAAGCAGAAGGGGCAACATATGAGGGAAGCAGTCACTTGAAATGAAGCGATCAATATGGGTTAAATCGTTATGCACAATAGACAATGAAGTGGGCAACTAAAGATCCTAAAATTTAGGTGATAAATATGTTACATTAATTTTTGGGAGAATGGTCCTTGGGGAGGAGACTTCTTAAATGGCTATTACTCTGCTATTGTATTGGTACATTCACAAGTGTGGGTATTGATGCTTTTCGTAAAGAGAAACTAGTTGGACTGAATAGTAATAATGTATAAGCACCTACAAAGCAGTTTTTAGCAATCAAAAGCAATGCCAGTAGAAGATCTCCACCCCAGTCTGCCCCAGAAAAAACACTCTCAGGACCTGTTGATAGCCACAAGCACTAGAGAGTGAAGCCCTAGAGTGCAAGATCATGATCAACTTTTACACAACGTATGCGTGCCTGCCTGAAGGATACTTACAATAGTCTTTTCCCTACACTGATGAGAATTGAATTCAATTAAAGCAGCCTCAACAATACCATTCTAATAACATAAGGGAATATACACACACACACACACACAAACACCCTTAGTTCTCATTAATTGGGTTTATCTTGTACCTTTGGTGGCTTATTTAAGATTTCTCAGTAGCATTATTGGCTTTGGGCCTAAGATATTGTTCCAATGTAAATAGCCAAAACTGGAAAACAAAACCATGTTGAAGTCAGACTTCTGTTATGTTTGCTCTGTCTGGAGTGGTTCACAACTGTAAGTGCCTATCTCAGGACAGAGAGTCAAAAGCAGGGCAGACACACCAAACTGGTGGTATATTCTATAATTAGATTTAACCAACCCAGTAACAAATGTGAACTCTTGGATCACTGTAACAATCTTAACATGGAGTCACAGACAAGCCTGGTAGGCTCGCCTATCTATCTTACCACCCAGGCAAGCTGAACTTAGTGATAAATGGTCACTTACACCAAAAATCACATAATATTCAGGTTGCTCCCAGTCCCAAGAGACCAGTTACTTACCAGAGATCCGTTTGTATCCTAGATTTCACACCAAAAGGCAATGCAGGTTGCTAATCCCAAAGTAAACTAATGATTTGTTAACTAGGAAAAAGAAATGAGAGTTATTTACAGCTTAAAGCAGGCAATATGTATACACAAATGAGTTCATTCTCTGGTTCCAAAAGGTGACAGAGATGTTGTTCTTAGGTCCAATCTTTGTAAGAGTCCAAACAGCAAAGAGATGAAAAATCTTTGTCAGCTATTTTTATTTCCCTCTTCTAGCATTCACACTGATGGGACCAGGCTTTCTACATGTACTTCTCAATGGGTGGATGGATTAATCAACAAAGCTTTTGTCCTACAATGGCCCACTTAATTTTGATAGCCCTCCTGGGTAGGGAAGGGCAGCCACTCTTGACATCTGAGTTCACAAGTTCAGAGCAGGCATTTTTACAATTATAAAACAAACACATTTTTAGCATGGAATACAGACGTTTCAAGTGAGATTAATGCATTCCGCAATTTACAAGGATTTCATAGAGTCTAAACACTAAACACATCCTTACAAGCCTAACACCTATCTTGTTATATCACTTATATTGGAGCTCCGATCAGCACGGGTGGCGATGCAGTCCGAAATCAAAATAAAAAAAGAGCTCCAGCACGGACCATGCGGATGTGATCGCTGTAAGGGCAGGCAAATCCGTTCTATCAGCGCTCCGTTACAGAAGATGAAATTCAGAATCCTTTTTTAAAAATCTCCAGACAGACGCCATAGCAGGGACTCAGCGCACTGCAGCGTGACAAGCGTAACGGAAAGCCAAAGAATCAAATGGACGCTCATGGACTGGAGGACTGAAGCTATCCCACAGTTCCTGCAGCCTCCGAAAAGTATTTGCATTCTTGGCTGAGCTCCAAATGCTTCTAGGGTCAAACACAGTGTCCGCGGTGGGTCAGGGCATAGCTTGGCAATCTACTCACCCCCCCCACATACCCCCCAGAAGCGAAAGGGAAAACAATCCTCTGACTCTTTTACATGTCACCCTATCTTTACTGAATGCTGCAGATAGACACGATGCTGCAGCCGTCAACACCAACATCCTCACTCCCCCCCTGCCATGGGTGGCTGATGGTACAAAAGGACTGGTAACCGTCCTCGTCATCAGCCTATTGGCACATGGGGCAGTAACCATGCTGACTAGCATCCGTCAGGTCGATCAAGGGCGCCTGGCCCTAATTTTTTCTGGTGGATGGTGCAATATGGCTGGTAACCATCGTCATCATAGCAACAGGGGGCTGAGCTCCATCAGCCCCCACCCTTCATGTGTAAAGAAAAGATTCAGTTGCCCCTGGACTAGCAGAGGGATGCTGGGCTTCTCTCCTACACACTGCTTAATGTCCTGTCTGGACTATCATAGCAGCTGGAGGCTGCCTTCCACTCATTTCTCACTAACAAGTCACCATGTCTTATTCCTGCATTCTTGATTACTTCATCACACAAGTGGGGGGACAATGCTACGGTAGCCCAGAAAGGCTGGGGGAAGAATGGAATCAACAGGTGGGGTTGTTACAGGAGCACCCCCTGTGAATAGCATACAGATCATAATTTCTGCAGGATCTGACACAGAGCAGCTGTGCTCTCTGGTTCTATGATACAGTGGTTATCTAGTACACTTGCCTATATTCTAGGCAGGACTGATTCTATTTTTAGATACCAAAAAGGAGGGATTGACTCAGGGAGTCATTCCCAATTTTGGCTTTTGCGCCCCTGGCTAAGAGCAGCCAGGGGCACTTATGACAGCAGCAAATGGTACAAAAGGACTGGTAGCCATGATCATCTTAGTTCCAATTTATGGAAGGGTTGGATGGTGCAATATGGCTAGTAACCATCTCTGCTGTCATGCAAAAGCAAAAGCATGCTTCTGTGTAGCACTGCTGAATCGCCTCTGTGAGTGGCATCTAGTACACATACGGTGAGAGTCACAAAAGGCAAAACAAGCTCCATGATTGCCATGCTATGGCATCTGCCAGGGCAATCCAGGGGAAAAAGGCGCGAAATGCTTGTCTGCCGTTGCTTTCCCAGAGGAAGGAGTGACTAACGACATTTACCCAGAACCACCCGTGACAATGATTTTTGCCCCATCAGGCACTGGGATCTCAACCCGGAAGTTCCAAGGGGCGGGGGAGGCTGCGGGAACTATGGGATAGCTAGGGAATAGCTACCCACAGTGCAACGCTCCAGAAGCCGACGCTAGCCTCGGACCGCGGACGCACACCACCGAATTAATGTGCTTAGTGTGGCCGCGCGCAATCGATTTTATAAAATCTGTTTTACAAAACCGGTTTATGCAAATTCGGAATAGTCCCGTAGTGTAGACGTACCCTAACAAACAGGTGAGCTGGTCTGGTTTTCAGCTATGAATTTGTCAGTGTTCAGCTGATGATTACAGATTTGGCAAAAGCTGGCACCTAGTTTGCCAGCGTCACAGTTACCATAATGAGAGGAATTTTGTTAGGGTCCTAGCCTGGGATTTAGGAGACTGGATTCAATTCCCTACTCCACCACAAACGTCCTGTGTGAACTTTGGCCAGTTATTTAGCATCTCCGTGCTTCAGTTGCCCATCTGTAATGGAGATGATAACACATCCCTACCTTGCAAGGGTGTTGTGAGAGTAAATACGTTGCGGACTGCAAGGTGTTCAGTTACTTCAATACTGGGGACCATAGAAATACCTTACATGGATAATGGCCTACACCACTTTTTCTCTTTACTGACAGATGGGACTAGAGTACATCATACAACTTGTTTCTACACTGTGTGATATTACCAGAGACTTCTGTATAATAGAATCCTAGAATATCAGGGTTGGAAGGGACCTCAGGAGGTCATCTAGTCCAGGGGTAGGCAACCTATGGCACACGTGCCGAAGGCGGCATGCCAGCTGGTTTTCAGCGGCACTCTCACTGCCCGGGTCCTGGTCACTGGTCTGGGGGGCTCTGCATTTTAATTTAATTTTAAATGAAGCTTTTAAAACATTTTAAAAACCTTATTTACTTTACATACATCAATAGTTTAGTTCTATATTATAGACTTATAGAAAGAGACCTTCTAAAAACATTAAAATGTATGACTGGCACGCGAAACCTTAAATTTGAGTGAATAAATGAAGACTCGGCACACCGCTTCTGCAAGGTTGCCGACCCCTGATCTAGTCCAATCTCCTGCTCAAAGCAGGACCAATCCCCAACTAATAGTTACCTAACTGCGAGGCTGACTAAAATCCAGCTGTAAATTGCTGAGAGCTGTTTGTCTCTTTTCATTGTTTTCCTGCCAGTTCTGTGATTAGTGATTTTTTTTTCATTCAGTCCATATACCTGTATGTTAAGCCAAGTACAGGATTAATACTCTGATTATAATGTATTCTATATCTAGACTACAGAGAAAAGGAAGGTGCATTGGAAATGCATTGAACATATTGTATTTATGAAAGAAGCCTACTGATAATAATGAATAATTGTTTTCCTGTTTTTACAGCTTGCAGGCCAGGATTCTATAAAGCATTTGCTGGGAATATAAAGTGTTCCAAGTGCCCTCCACACAGTTTAACCTATGTAGAAGCAACTTCTGTCTGTCAGTGTGAAAAAGGTTACTTCAGAGCTGAGAAAGATCCACCAACTATGGCATGTACCAGTAAGTTTGATCTGTACCAGTGTTTGAAATTCCCCTCATTTTCATCTTCTTTATTTTCACATAATAAAGATGGCATCTCTGCATGCCAATATTGTGCTCTATCCCTCTAAAAGAAAACAAAGGAAAATGTTTTCCTTAATTACAAATCAAACAGCAGTTTTCTCTTTAGTCTTAATGCGCCTAAAAATTATTGAAAAAAGGTTCCCAGCTTAGGGAACATTTTTTTTGTTTGTTGGTTGGTTTGTTGTGGGGTTTTTTTTTAAAGAAAAATTACAGAATATGTAATTTCTTCCCACAGACAACAAGGTTGATGTTTGAGTAGCAATATATATTTCATCTATTAAAAATAGCTTTGTACAAAAATCCTCAAAACACTGAGGACACATATAAAGTTGAAGACAAAACTGGTAGTACTTACTCCTTTCTTTCCTCTGGCTTAAATAAAAAATAACTATCAAACAAACATCATCTGACACATAAAAGCTTAACTATCCAAAAAATCCTAAAATGAAGAGGGGAAGGGAAGATGCATTCAGTCACACACAGGTAGAATTAAACCCTGTAGCATTTCCACTTCTTTCAAAAGACAGTTAGATCTTTTTATATAGTTGTGATAATGAAAATTATTTAAACTTTTCAAAATTTAAACAAAATCCTGTAATGTCTGACAGGAAACAAAACTGATTCATGAAAATCTACAGGCTGAAATTCTGACTACAGAAAGACATTTTTCTTCTCATTGGATCAATTTGCTCATGTCTGGAGACAATGTTAAAATATAAATTTTCCTTGTCAGTTAATAAAATAGTTCCCCTGGATTTTCATTGTTGGTTCATTATTCACTGACATTAATTTGTTGGTCCCAAAGTAACAATATCTGTTCCATCTGAGAGCATAGAACCAGCATCAGGAGCACACTATTTAGGTATAAAATATTATTACTTTACTTAATGAAGACAAGTCTGGCTTGACTTGGCAAAATTTTCTAAGACCTCAAGTCTTCTGTGAAGAAATGCCTTATCTCTGTTTAATACCCGGTAATGATCTGATTCTTTCAAATTGTGTTTGTGTTATAATCAACTTGTCATTAAGATAATTCTGTGAATTTTCAGCACACTGAACATTAGATGTACAAGAAGCCTACATTATTTTTTTTAAACTCACAAAGCTAGAGCTGTTTTGCAAACATCAAACAAGTTAGCATTCAGTTATTATGAAATAGAATCATTTAAGTATAAATAAACTTTAATGTATTGAAGAGAGAGGAGAGAGAGAGAAATGGCTGAGTTTTGAATGTTGTTGCATTCTTATCAATTAAAAACATTTTTGGATATATTGAGTTGAAATCAGTTATGTCGGAGCCAGAAATTAATGAAGAAGAGAAAAATTTTGATATTATCTGCATATAAGAGAGGGTCAAAGTTAAAGAGGACAAAGACAGAACTGAGAACAGAAGGTGTCTAATGGTCGAGGAATATCCATTACCAGTAAGAAGAGTATGATTAGTTAGACAATGGAGAATGTAATAAAGCAATATGCTTGATATTTCGGCATGCTATGCCAGATGATCAAGAAAAATGTCATGTTTGATTATATTAAATGGCCACTATGTACATAAAGTCTAACATATCACTAGAGTGTGATTAGAATTTTTTTTTTCCAAGTTCAAGGGCATTTATGCTTAAATTAAGTATCTGAGTCTGAACGCATCTCTTATTATGCTATGCTTACATAATTTGAAATACAGCAAACTGCATCACCGCTCACAAAAAACAACCCAAACAATATTCTTTATATTAATACTTGTTAATAATAATGTAGGAAACCACCATTATCTTGAAGATGCCAAATAAAAACAAAACAAATCCTTTTTTTTATTTTATAGTGCCTATACTCTTAATTATATATGTATTTAGTTACTATTTATCTTCCATCTCTGACCCATTCTATTGTATATAATAATACTTTGTACAGACAATAATGCTTTTCATTCATGGACCTCAAAAGCACTTCAAAAACTTGAATTAATGAAGATACACAATATCCTTATGATATGGGTATCATTCCCATTTTACAGATAGGTAAACAGAGTCATAGAGGTTAGAGGAAGAATAAGTGGCAGGGAGAGGAATAGAACCTAGAATTCTTAGCACACAGTCCCTTGCTCTAATCATTAGGCAACACTTCCTTTCTGGTTTGTAAATTGAATTTGGCACTCAGTATCAAGTTACACTATTTCATAGAATATCAGGGTTGGAAGGGACCTCGGGAGGTCATCTAGTCCAACCCCCTGCTCAAAGCAGGACCAATCCCCAAGTAAATCATCCCAGCCAGGGCTTTGTCAGGCCTGACCTTAAAAACCTCTAAGGAAGGAGATTCCACCACCTCCCTAGGTAACCCATTCCGTGCATATTTAAATGTATGTATTAGTTATTATAGTGATGGGCTTAAGGCACAAAATTCAGATCCCAATTCTGAGCATTTAAAAAATCTCAGGGTGAAATCCTGTCTGCCAATGGGAGTTTTGCTGGTGACTTCAGTGGGGCCAGGACTTCACACTGAATGTATTCAGATCAGATATGGTGTTCAGTTTAGGGCCAAGACCCATCTTTAGTTGTGGACAAACAGGCTGATCTTCTGAATTGGCTGATACTGGGGAGGGGAAACACTTTCTTCTGAATACTATTTGGTCCTAATTCCAGTTATTCTCTCTTATTTGGTCTATGGGCCTATTTGCCCTGTCTCTTTCAGCAAACTGTTTTACACCCAGCTGGACCCCTTCCTCTTCCCTTTCTTCCCAGCTGTGTTCCTTCTAAGCTGTGCACTCGCACAGCTGTCCAGGAGTGAATGAAGTGAAATGCACTTGATTAGCAAAGCTGTGCACAGCGGCATGTATTGAAGTGTCCCTCCCCACACTGTTCTGCAGCTGCATTGCTCCTGCCCTCTGCCTAGTATTGCCAGGCGTCCGGTTTTCGACCAGAATGTCCAGTTGAAAGGGGACCCTGGCTGCTCCAGTCGGCATCACTGACCAGGCCATTAAAAGTCCAGTCAGCAGCACAGTGGGGGCCTGTGGCTAAGGCAGGCTCCCTGCCTGCCCTAGTTCTGCACGGTTCTGCCGGGTCCCTGCAGCCTCTAGGCCAGTGGTGGGCAGCCTGTGGGCCGCATGTGGCCCATCAGGGCAATCCGCTGGCAGACTGCAGAACAGTGTTTAGATTGACTCTCCGCAGGCACAGCTGCCCGCAACTCCCAGTGGCTGTGGTTTGCCGTTCCCGGCCAATGGGAGCTGCAGGAAGCGGCGGCCAGCACATCCCTGCAGCCCGTGGCCTCAGGTTGCCCACCACTGCCCTAGGTGCTGGGCCAACTAGGGACTGGGAGGCTCCGTGCACTGCCCCAGCCCCGAGTGCCATTTCCGTAGCTCCCATTGGCCAGGAACCGTGACCAATGGGAGCTGCGGGGGGGGCAGCACCAGTGGGTGCGAAGGCAGCACGCACCCTGCAGAACCCCCTGGCCGCCCATGTGCCTAGAGGCTGCCGGGACCTGGCAGATGCTTCCTTAGAGCTGCGGTAAGCACCACTGGGACCCCACACCCCTTTCTGCACCCCAACCCCCTTGCCTGGAGTCTCCTCCCACTGCCCAAATCCCTCATCCCCAGCCCTACCCCTGAGTCCAGAACCCGAGCTATAGCCCTCACCTGCTCCCATACCCTAACCCCCTGCCCCCCAAACTCCTGATCCCCATCCCCACACCCAGCCCTCCCCCCCGCACACCAACCCCACGGCCCAACCTGGAGTCCCCTCCCGCACCCCAAACCCCTCATCCCCAGCCCCACCCCAGAGCCCCCACCCCCAGCCAGAGCCCTCACCCCCCACATCCCAATCCCCTGCCCTAGCCTGGAGCCCCCTCTTACACCCCAAACCCCTCATCTCTAGCCCCACACCAGAGCCTTCATCCCTAGTCCAGAGCCCATACCCCGTACTCCATCTCAACCCCCTGCCCCAGCCTGGTGAAAGTGAGTGAGTGGGGAGGAGCAAGCAGGGGGCATGGTCTTGGAGAATGGCGGGGCATGGCGGGGCAAGGGACCGGGCAGGTGTGTTCAGTTTTGTGTGATTAGAAAGTTGCCATCCCCACCTCTGCCTTGGAGCCCCTCGCCAGCTGCTCCTGGGACCCTCCTGCTTGGTCTACAGAGCGGGGAAAAGAAGTATCCACCTCCCCCCTGCCCCCTGTACTCCGCCTCTGCACAGCGGGGGAGGGGGACGTGGCTCAGGAGTGCCTTAAAGAGACAGCACATGGTCTCTCATAGACTTCCCCAGCAGCTAGAACACACACACACTCTGTCTCCATCTCTCTCACACACATACACTGTGTCTCTGTCTCTTTCATACTCACCTCCCAACACATACTTGTGGTGGTGGTGGTGGTGTTACTACTTCTTGGTACTTCCTGCAATGCACATATATTCTCTGTAATTGTATTCTTATGCTTAAATTTAATTCTCTGAGTAGTGAGTTCTAAAATGCCTAACCTGTCCTGGCTGAAGTAATTATCCCTATGGTAACTTTTAAAAAATATATATTATCTAGTTTTTTTGTTTCTACTGTTGGCACACATCTGCACATTACCTCGATATTGGTGCACATAACAAAACTCATTCCACACATGGATGGAAAAATTTAGAGGGAACATTGCTTCCCAGTAGGCCCTGCATTTCCCCCAAGAAACTGTAATGTGATCAGGGCCCAAGTCAGAATCTTCTGGGGAGGTGAGTACCTCGGCTACTCTCTCTCTTCCATTCGCCCCAGTACTGCAGCATCAGATCAGGAAAACTCTCCTTATCCCACTGCTACTGCTTCCTGGGGACAGAAATGCCAAAAGATGCCCCATGGTTGTGCATGGAGTATTCCATTGCTATTAATTCTGCAGCTGAACTTGAATGGCCAAATATTGCACACATTCATGCTGTCTGACTATTTATAATTGGTGCTTACTGTTAACAAGTCTATTTTCTAGCCAGTTACCAGTGATATTTGAGATACCATATTTTCCCCCTTACATTTCTGCTGTCTTTGATTTGCTCCTCCCTAGCAGTTATGCACAAAGGAATGCAATTCACTTCATCCTCTTAGAGCCTGAGTATTAGAGATCTCTGCAGAGCTATTATGAGGTGAAATCCACTCCACTTTACAACCCAGTATCATGGTGTGGGGTACTGTCCAGGCCCACTGCATTCCTCATGTGGCTGATGATCCAGACTGCATACTGGAATAGCTTCTGCAAGCAACCCTCCACATGAGTAGCACGGGGTATTGTGACCACAATCAATCGTTGTAAATTCAGATCTATGGCTCCCACCTGTATCCTTCTGTGCCAGTCTGGCGTGGCTGGTGCAGAGACCCATGCTGCCCTTTGTGATGTTTACATGATTCAGCAGTTTTTGTTCACTTTCGTGATGCGTTTCACACAAACAGAAGTAGGACAGTATTTTCTTATGAAGAAAATCTGATATTTAGTATTAACAATAATTAACTTTATTGTTCATAATCAGAACAGTCATGATGTTTGCTGAAAGGAGAGGGTGAAATAAATCCTTCATTTTCACCAATTCATTTATTTCCCATAAAAAAAAACCACATAGTATAAGGAAATCCCTAAGAGCTTTGCACACAGATGTCTGCATAAGGGTTATTGCTGCCAAGTTTTTTCAAGGTGTCAAATAATCTTTGTATAATTTATAAATGATAACAAAGCAATCAGACCACATTCATAAAAGCCCAGTGACACATAATTTAGCTGAATGTGAGGATTAGAATTAATTGTCTCTTTTTGTTCCAATTTCTAAATCTTAGTAAATGATTCACTGCATGTCATTACAGCTTAATATTTGCATGAAATCACAGTTTAGCTGGCATAATTTAACGGCAATTAAAAAGCTATTTAATCGTCATGCAAATTGGCATGAGGGCCCTTGAGTATGAAGGGTGTCTGTTTTTTCTTCAGTATCTGCAGGCGGACAGTTATATACTTTCAGACACCCCCAACATAAATGATAACATTCTTCCTATTCATGGAAATATGAATACTCAATAATTCATGTTTTCTATTATAATTAAGTAAAAGCCCCAAACCCTGAATATATCACTTCCTAGTACAAAATTACAACAAAACAACAACAAATGTCAATAGTTTTATCTACAATATTCATTGCTGTACTGATATCATCTATAGAGAATGACAGAAATCTGGCAGAAATTTAACAGAGATAAAGCCAAAAAAATATGACAGCCATGCTCTTGATACTTGGATCTACTTTAATTACTTTGTCTTGACCTGCCAAATCCAGTCAAGTACTGCATTGGAACTGAACTATGATGATAATCATCATAATATTTATCTCTTACATAGTGCTAAATTCAACCCACTTTACAAACATTGGCTCCAGTCCTTCAAACAATTACACATGCTTAGCTATAAATGCATGAATATTTATATTGATATTCATGGGTATAAAGTTAAACATATGTGTAAGCATGATCAGGGCTACTAAGGGCTACTAAGACTGATCCTGTGTTCTTTGCACACCTAAAACTCTCCATTGACCTAAACAATGGGAATTTGTTAGGTCCATTAATTATTTAATCCTCACAACGTCTCCCAGATAAGTAGGCATAAATTATTCCAATTTTTCAGATGGCCAAATACATACAGCAAATGTAAGGCTTCAAAAATCTTTAGAAGTGTTTGTTAATTTTGGGTGCCTCCATTTTAAGTCTCCCAAATTTAGACACCTGGACCCTGATTTTGAAAGATTCTTGAACATGCACAGGTCCCCAGTCACTGCATTTGAAATTGTGGGATCAGCACATCTGTCTCAAGCCGAGGATCCTAAAACTGAGGCACACAAAATTAGTGGCCACTTTTAGAAAATTGGGTTGAAGTTAACATTCCCAAGGTTACAGATGCAGTCAGTCTATCGCTAAGTAGTCTGAAGGATGAAAACACTGGCAAACTGTTGGTTAATGTGATTTCATGTTGTGGTAAATTGTATTTATAAATATTTTTAATTAAATAGTTTCAGTTTTGCAGTATTAGACATATTTCAGCGTCACATTTATGAACCAGGAAACAATTATTTAAAGTTAAGTTAAAAAGAATAAAGAAGGCAAAATACAAAAATAACTGCTGAAACTGAGAAGAAGTATTTTATCTGTTCATTTTCACCATGAATGAGCCATAATATTTCTAACCCTTAGCCTAATGGTAGAACCAGGCTTCTAAATTGTCCCCTGGTACCTATGCTAGTAACTGATTCCTGCTGATGAAAGGTGTCTGGCTGCTGAACTCAACATTCTATATAGGCAGAGAGTACCCACAATCACCCATTCAAAAATATTCTTGTCCACTAAAAAACAACCCTATTTAATTTGCATGTGTTCCAAATTTAGCAACCAATTTATCACCACCATGAATACAAAACTCATCTTAGTAAAACCACATTTTTTACTTTTAACCACATTTTTTACTTTTAACCAGTTACAAATAAATACCTGTAATAAAATAGCCACTCAGTTACTTAACTGTATTTCTGAGAAAGCCACAACATTTATGGTCAGAATTCACATAATCTCTCACATCATTAAGTATAAAAACATTTTTAGCTGTGCCTCACTTAGAGAGAGCTCCAAACTGCAAGTACGTGCAGGAAAAACTATATTTTTTCCAACTTTTACTGCCCAGGTTGTTGACAAACACATAAGGCGACTTACAAACTATCCCACAACAAGATAAAATACTTGTAAAGAATGCATAAATCAATGCATTGTATATCAACCCTCTCTGATTAAATATTATTCCAGTAACTATATAATCAGCCTCTTTTATTTATTCTTCCCTAGAGAAACCAGCAATCCCTACTGAACACAAACGTTCTCTTAATATTCAGGTCAGGCTCTTTTAAATAGTCCTTTAACCTCAGATTGAGACATGTACATTTCAAGATTACTCCTTGACATGCCAAAAAACTGAAGAAAAAATACTGGTCAGGGGAACAAAACTTTAACTAAATATACCCTATAACATGCTGTCAGTGATAGCCATACCCACCATATTCCCAATCCAAGCAGTCATTATGCATGCTAGATACCATATTTAAAGCAAACATTTAGATCACAAACAAGTCGTTGTTAGAATTGAATTTATTAATATGGTACTACTGGGATGCATAATTTAGTACCTTACAGACAAGTTAAGAAGACACAGAATCTGTTTCAAAGTACTTTCAGTCTATGGCCACAAGAGTGCAATGAGCTTTGTGTGGATGGGCCCCAATGACTGTGTATCCCTATTGGAGTTATTTGGGTCCTGTGTGGATGTGGGGCCCAACTACTCAGAGCTCATTGCAGGATCAGACCATAAAGCCCCTTATCCTGCAAACAATTACACATGTGAATGTCATTGCACATGTGAGTAGTCCCATTGGAATCAGTGGAACTATTTGCATACATAAAGTAATTTTTGAACAGAGGTTTGCAGAATCAGAATTAGAAGGATAACATAAGAAAGGCAGACAGGGCAAAGTGGGTCTGGGGAGGAGGAATGAGAAAAGGAAACATTGGTCCCGTATACAGTGTAATTCCAACTGTTTTGGGACTCTGGTTATCAAAAGAAAAGTAGAAAGAGATTAATTATTGGTAGAACATTAGTTACAAATAACATTGTTAAAGCTAAGATTAGTACTGTAATGCCTGAAAAAAATAAAAGCATGAAGTATGAGGTTACGGGTGGTCGAAGGTAAGAAAAGTACCTTAGTTAATATGTGACCTTTTAAAATCAAACTATTAATCTTTTCTCCTATTTTCTTAATTTTATGTATGTGTGTGTATATGCATGTTAAGGACATGCATGTGTAGCTAGTTGCTTTGATATACTGAAATAGTGCCATACTTCAGTTTGAATCAATGGAAAGCTATTTTATTACTAGCAAACTAAATTCATATCATTTTGACAAACCAGCCTATAACAGTATTATGATGTTGATAAGTACCATATCTGTGACGTTACTGCTTGCTACAGTGTACATGCTTTAGTACTTGATATATAATCATTTTGTGCACTTTTTGGCTTTGGAGTGGGATAGCAGTTATTGTTATGTTGTTCAGGCAGTGAGAGTAATCTCTTTATTCCACTAGGTATACTCAAATAAAGGACTAAAAGTCAGAGGAAAACAGAGTTGTGTGTTTCGACCTAGTGGAAAGAAAACAACTGTAATTTGTGAGATAACTTATTGATGTGAATGTGGAGACCCTGAGACCCGTATGCCATAGTGTGGGTAAATGCAGATGCCACAACTTTAAAAAAAATTAATAAATGGGGAACCACTAACCGGCAAGACTGTTCCAATGCAGCTTTCAAGTGGGAACCGAGGGCCCCAGGTTCTATAAACGTGAGGGTGGGTATGAGGGCAGTGCCCAAGCTCCCTGGCTAGAAGCCAAAGCTGAAACTATTCTTGTCTTCCACACAGAGTATTGGAGAGATGAGAGGAGGGGAGCCCCCAAACTGCACAGGAAGTGGGGACATACCCCATTACTGTTCAGTTCAGGTCTCTGGGCCTATGCCAAGCAGTCCATTGGAGAACAGACACTTCACATTAGACTCTTTTAAACTCCCAAAACTGGACCTCCAAGATGATGGAAGGTAAAAAAATCCACATAGCAGTTTGACAATATTGCCATGCAGGAAAGATCCCTTCCAGATCCCAAAGTTTGGCAATCAGCCTGACCTTTGTTATCAGAAGAGATCCAGCTCAGTAGATAAGGTTTGTTTAGGCTTGGGCTGCAACAGAGTCCAGAATGGCTGCTCGCCAGTAGCAAGATCAGGCAGTAGCCACCCCACTCCGCCGACCCTGGCAGATGAGAGCCAATCAGCTGGCCACTCATGGGTCCACTGTCCAATGGCAGCAGAAGTTAGCAAACAGTCATCATTACCTGGATGCCATGTGAGAGAGCCTTTCCCGTCACATGCGGGAGTGGGAGAGAAGGGGCAGAGGGAGTGAAAAAGTATCAGCATCCTTCTCTTCCTCATATGTACAAGCTGCAGGGAGAGGGAGGGGAAACCAGGGGAAGTGTGTTTTAGCAATCTCCCAGCTGCCCCCACTTGGGATCTCCCCCTCCCCCTCTACAGCCAAAGAGAAGGCAGAAGACACACCACAGCTAGTAAGGTGAGCTTTTATGCTTTAAAACACTATCTAATAACATCAAATGTTTCATAAAATATAAGGTATAGCAGTCTCCATGAGAAAGTGAACATCTCCAAAAAGTTACCATATCTCTCAATATCCGAGAGATACTGTGATTATTTCCCACTGTTAATATAGAGAAATACTGCTTTATCTCACATTCAGTATTGTGGTAGCTGTTGATAAATTCTGATTTTTTTTTAGCTGTGACACTGTAGTCATGTTTCTCTATTAAAATGAACATTAATTATCATTCTTCTGTCTGAGTCTGTATATGTGGGTTCATATATCATTTTGTGCATTTTTATAAGTAAAATATCAGCTTGTTTTCTGATGGTGTGTTTTATGTAAATATTCAGAGGCATCTTTAAAAAACAGCAGAATTTTAATAATCCAGATTTATCTCAATCTTCAGATGAACATCTTATCAAAAATGCTGGAGGAGTTGATTTTATAAGCCATTACTTTTGCATTCTGTCAAACAGTTTCAGTTCTAAAAATTAAATTGGAGCATCAGGCCTACAACAGATTTACATATCTTACAAAAACATTTACATCTATGGTGTTGAATCATCAGTAAATAGTATTTATTTACAACATTTTATTTCATCCGTAAGGTATAGGAGCCTGATTTATAAATGAGGATTTGAAGCTCTGAAATAATAGAGTCTTATATAGCATATTCTTGTTTCTAAGGTCAAAAATTCCATTTACGTGCTTTCCTTGGGCACAGGAACTGGCCCCCATGTTGTAAATTGCAGGAGACAAGGCTTTAAAAAAAATCTTGAGTTTTTTTTAAATGCCTGGTTCTTTGATTTTTTTAATTGACTAAAAATTGTTCTAAAGGAGAATATAATATTTGAATTCTTGGGCCTCTTGCCATGGAATCTGTGTGCCATTCAATGTGTCACATGCAATATATTTTATTTTAGATTTATACAGAATGGTTTATAAATGTACAGTAGGGTCTTTACATCTGCTTCATGATTTCTAAAGCAATAAAATGCTTTGTCTCTACTCAAAGTTTAAACGATATCTCATCAAAACTTTGTAGTCACGATTCACTGGCAGGTTGTATAAATCATGAAAAGCTATAGAAGTGTAACTTTGGGGAATGTGGAATGATAAATCATAAGTTATCTGTAAACTTCTCAAAGCCTTGCCAACCATTCACTATTCAACCAAGTGCACACTGATTTTATTTTGAGAACTGTGAATATAATGCTTAGTCAACTCCTGGGGGAAAAAAAGATTGTTGGAGGAGTTATACACACCTCTGACATATTTTAGGAGCTAGACTGTGAGGCTTTGCTTTTTGACAGGTCTCCATTTCTTATTCTGAATTCTTTTGTGAGCATGTTTTGTGTTGTATGAGAAATTAGCTTTGGAAAGCTCATTCCACTAAGTGATTCACTGAAATACAATCAGATTAAAGAGATAGGGAGTTTAATTATCAAGATTCTCATAACAGGTATAATTTCTGCCTTTTCTTCCATCCCCTATGCTGTCCTTGGCTATAAATATTTAGGCGATGGGCTTCTGTCATGATTTTATATCTGTCTCTATGGGTAGGTCTACACTATGTCAGTCCCCTGTTCGTGTACACATATTCACACTAGTTCTCATCAAGCTAGTGTGAGTATAAATAGCAGTGTAGCCACGGTCACATGGGTAGTGGCAGCAGAGGCACGGCTGAGTCATGCCAAGTACATACCTGCCAGCTTTGCTCTACTGTGCCTCTGTTGCCACTACCCATGCTACTGTGGCTGTACTGCTATTTATACTCGTGCTAGGTCAATGACAGCTGGCGCGAGTGTATGTACACAATCAGGGAAATCACAACCCTACTTCATAGTGTAGACCAGGGGTTCTCAAACTTCATTGCACCACGATCCTTCTGACAACAAAAATTACTTCACGACCCCGGGGGGAGGACCGAAGCCTGAGCCTGGCTGAGGGCCACTGCCCCAGGTCGGGGGGCCAAAGCCCGAGCCCGAGCCCCACAGCTCAGAGCAGGGGGTCCAAAGCTGAAGCTCAAGTGCTTCAGCCCCAGGCAGGGAGCCAGCAACCTGAGTCCTGCGATCCAGAGATGAAGCCCTCAGGCTTTGGCTTCAACCCTGGGCAGTGGGGCTCGGGCTTCAGCACCAGGCCCCAGCAAGTCTAAGCCAGCCCTGATGACTCCATTCAAAGGGGATTGCGACCCACTTTGGGGTCCTGACCCACAGTTTGAGAACTGCTAGTGTAGACATTGCCTCAAGTTTGGTACCTAAGGAGTTTGAGTGATTTGCCTAAGATCACAGTAGCAGAGTTCAGTTCATGCTGGTCATGTGGAGAAAAATGCATGGTCCATTTGCAGTGGATCATTTTGCAAGTTCACTACAAGGTCACATGGGGTTTTGGGTTCTACACAACTCAGAATCTCCATTAAAATAACTTTCACTTTTTCTCCAACTAGGATGCATCTTTTCTTCCTTCATCATTTGTCCACCAAATCTGACCTTATTTGTCATCATGGGGAAGTAGGTGCTGATGACGTGACTCCTGGTCTATCGTGTGCTACTCGCTCTATGATCTTCCCCAAAGTGGTTAAGAAGCATTTTTTTCTGCTTCTGTACCTCCATCTTTTTGTTCTTCCCCATTCAATTCAAGGTCTTATGAGGTGTTAAGTGGGAAGAAAAAAAAATGTGTCCCTGTCACGAGGCAAGTGCACCCCATCCCTTCTTGGGACAGGGTGGGGGTAATGATGGCCCCACGGCTGAGTCTACACAACCATCACTTGTCTTGGGATAGCTTGGCCTAGTTTAAAAGTCAATATGATGGCCCTCTCTCAGGGATGTGTGGCCTAGTGACCAGAGCCAATAAGAAGGGTTGTACAGCCTAGTGGCCAGGGTCAGTAGCACTGCCCTGTTCAGCAGGGCTGCATGGCCCAATGAGCAGAGTCAGTATAATAGCCCTCTTCAGTAGGGCTGTTTGGCCTGGCGACTGGTCAGGGGAGTGGGCCACTGCCTGGGGGGAGGGGTGGCTGGGTAAGGGGACCCAGGCCTTCGCTGCTTCACTGGGTCCCAGCTCAGGGCCCTGTCATTGGCAGGTATGCCTGCCACTGGGTCATCAGGGAATCCGCCCAAAACATGCTGACCCCATGTGGCACAATAACTAGTCCCCCTGAGCTACTTTCGACTCTGTTCCTGATGCAGTGGCTCCAAGGTCTCTGGGCTCCTCCCCTTGGGCGTCCTCCGGAGTCTCAGTGTCCCTGGCTTCTGCCATCTGGGACTTTCACAGTTCCCAGGTTAGAGCTTGCATCATGTGTCCTCCCTCCTTCGCAGTCAGTCCTGAATGAGCCAAGCTGCTCCCTTTTATATCTAGTCTCCAGTCGGAGCATACCCCACCAAGGCTGCGGGGGCATGGCCTCCTCGTCCCAGAGAGTGGAGTTAACCCCCACAGTACCAGTGCGGGTCAAGTGTGCCCCATCACAGTCCCCTACCACTAACACTCCCTTTCCCAACTAACTTTACTACTGAATCAGCTGTAGCGAAATCCTATAATATTTAGCAGGGTAGTTAAAAACCTCCCTTGGGGTTTCTGAGCAACCATGCCCTAGAGTTTGAGACATCATAGCTATCGTGTTTGCTTGGAAAACTTAGGTCTTCCGAGTTACTGCACTAAGGATTCGAGTGCCTCTCTGCAGCCAGTTCAGTAGATAAATGGTTTACAGATGTAGTGATGTCTTTCATGGCTGTATCAAGGATCAGAGATCAGAAATGAAACCAGCGAGGCATCAGCCTTTTCTAGGTGCTGGTGGCATTCCTAAAGACCATGGTTGGCAGAGAGGCTTTTTAGATCCCCCTGAAGATTTTGGGAAGAGGCCAGGAAAATTCCACCTAGACTTGGGCATTATAGTTTCCTCCTGCTCCTGTCTATCCCATCCTAAGACATCTAAGACAAGGTTAGGTGGTTTCCTGGGGCAATAAGGGGAGAGAGCCAGCTGTTTGGGGGGGAGGAGGTGGGTTTCTGTGGGAGGCAAAGGAGCCATGAAAATACCTTGAGGCCAAATTCCTAGAGCTTTCTTGAATCTGGGCTGAACTTAGTGGTTTGCAAAGTAACACAACCCTACCGTGATTTTTGACCTCTAGTCACTACAACACAATATTGTCATGCCAAAATTAGGAACCCAAATAAGTGACCTGGCCTTAAGAGTTGCCACTGAACACCTGGAACTCCCACTGAGGTGAAAGGGAGCTCCAAGGGCTCAGCACCTCTGAAAATCAGACCGTTTTTATTTATGTGCCTTTTATGATGTTAGGCACCTAACTTTAGATGCCCTCGTTTGCAAATGTTGATCTACCTTTAAAATTACAGTCCACGATTCTCTTGGCTTCCATTTCTATATTAATCACTAGACAGCTCTGACGGTTCCTTTATGTCTTACTGGACAGCAGAATGGTGATCAGGAAACTGAATAATAATGTACGTTTATAACAATAATAATGGACCTTCACTTGCAGTAACACCAATTTATAACAGAATCCTGTCAGGCCGCACAAATTAAATGGGTTCTGGACAGGTTCATAATTTGGATGGAAGATCATCATCATCATCATAATAGTGTTGTTGATGGGTCAGCAGATGACATAATTTCCTCTGAATCATTACTGAATAGTATCCCAGAGTGATACTAGTAAGCCCTTTGAGCCTCGATGGAGCTGCCATCTTTTGGATGAGTTGTAGAATGACAGCAGTTCAGATATTGGAAAAAACTCTGTTTAGTTTCTCTCTCTCTGTCTTTTCTCTGTTCGAGCAGAATGATTCCCTATTGTACATTTACTATTTTTAAAATTTATTCATTTAAAATCTTCTAGAATAGCAAAACAGATTTAAAAGGCATCCTAAAAAGCCTACCATAATAGAAATAAAATAAACAAAATATATTTTGGGGGCAAAAAATCTATGCCTACTTCTCACTCGCCCAGTGGGTATTTAGCATGCAATTTTTGTTTTGTCAGGCCTAGTTTTTGAATGTCCCAAATAGTGGGATATTTTTAATGTTTATCTTAAATATCTCTTAATTTCACCCAATACATTTTTATATAATTTTATATGATCTCAGATAATTATTTTCCCTCCTTAATATTTAACTTTCAAATATTTTAAATGTTTAGATATTTTAGACTGCGCCCTTCTACTTGTCACTAACCCAAATTATACATATTTAACTCTTTTAGTTTGTCATTATAAATCTCAAGCTCTCTGTTTTCCCAAACTACACAGTAAGGATAGTTTAACTGTTTTCTTTTTCTCTAGGGCCACCTTCTGCTCCACGGAATGTGATTTTTAATATTAATGAAACAGCTCTTATGTTGGAATGGAGCCCACCTAGTGACACGGGGGGGAGAAAAGATCTCACCTACAGTGTCAGCTGCAAGAAATGTGGATCAGACACCAGCCAATGTGAGATATGCGGTGGAGGTATCCGTTTCATCCCGAGACATACAGGCCTGATTAACTCATCTGTGACTGTGCTTGATTTTGTGTCTCATGTGAACTACACCTTTGAAATAGAAGCCATGAATGGAGTCTCTGAGCTGAGTTTCTCCCCCAAGCCATTCACAGCTATCACAGTTACCACAGATCAAGATGGTAAGTTTTGTTGTTATGCATCAATTACTGCCTGTACAGTTTGCATATATTAGTTGTAGCACCTGTTTTAATGATATCCAATTAGATGAGTAAGTTTTGCAAATTATTAGAAGTTGCTAAATGCCTTTTGTGGGGGTTTTCAGCACTTACAGTTCCCATTCATTGATAGCACTGAGCACCTCTCATGACTAGTTCTTATGGCACCAATATATAAAAGCACATAAGCACATGTTTCAGTGCTGTGGATTTAAGTATATACTTAAAATTAAGTATATTTGAAAACAGTGGGATTGGCTAACTGAGAAATGGCTTTATTTAGGAAAAGGGATAAAGAATTATGTTGAAAGGCTAACTTTTCTTTGATTACCAGGAGTAGCAGGAGGATGTGGAAAACCTATATGAATCCATTTTATGGAGAGCCTAGGAATAGGGGATTGTCAGAGTCTTTAAACTATTGAAGTATACAGATTAATCAGTTATTTTATTGACATGCTGTAGTTCCAGGGTTATGGATATACAGATCTGTCGCATCTTAGGCGCATTTAACATATGCAATTTCAGCTTTACGCAGTTGGCAAAAACAAGAAAAAAACAAAAAAAAAAGAGAAAAATAACAATTTAAATACTGTTTCTGTAGTGTGGGCGATTTCGCCCGCCATTACACTCAATGTAATTTTGACTATACACAATTTTCACTTTATGCGCTGTCTGTGTAACGTAACCCCAGCGTAAGATGACACAGACCTGTAGTCAAATGAAATACGCATTTTAAAATATTAGAACTTAACACTACTTATACACTGATTTCAAGTATTTCACATTTCAGAAGGGTGAAAAGAAAATAAACTGAAATTTACTTTAATGATCTGGCCAAGTTTCCCAATACTTGATTCAGTATGCTACAGTTTAGAAGATTTCTACATGTGTGTGAAAGAGAGAGCGAGCTTTAAACTGCTGGGTTTGGGGATTTTGTTGTTTTGGATGTGGGTTCTGTTTTGGTAGCTAAATTTCTGTTGTGGATGGATTTTTATGGGAAACATGATAAACTAGAAGAATTCCTGTATCTTTTATTTCTATTTGTGTTTTCTCTCTATACTGGAGCCTATAGAAATGCCTACTATGACAGCAAACAGCACCATGTGTTACCAACAATATAATCTATATTGGTGTTCTCTCCTGGCTTGAGGTGTTGTAGATCAAAAGGTTGCTTCAAAATTATTCCATGCTGACATTTGTTCCAGAAATGTATTTTCACCTGCTGTGCTGTGACATTGCAACTGTAGCTGAAGTTCTTAATGTAAAGCCTCAGGTAGTGGAGTATTTAATAATCAGTTTGTCAACCTTTTCTTAGTAAAAGCCCTAATGTTTGTGAGGACCTCATCATGCCTTCTAGTTGTATTCAGCCACTTAATTCCTGCATAGGTCAGCCTTTCAAATTCTGGGATAAGTAGCTTTGTTGATGGGTGAGTAATTACTTGTTTTTGTTTACACTTGGGCAGACAAAAACTGACAAACCACTGTGTTAGAAAATGGTCATGAAAATTGACCACAAAACCCACAAAATCTATTGCCCCCCTTAACATGATTATGGTAATTAAAAAAAAAGCTAAAGATATAACATGCTAATAGTATATTTTTTGTTTTGAGAACTGTCTGGAGCCCTCACAAGCTTTGTATCACTTTCTTAATCTGCATCCCTTTTGAAAACTCCTACCCATTCTTCTTCGAGTGGTTGTTCATATCCATTCCAAGCAGGTGTGTGCACGCCGCGTGCACGCCAGCCAGAAGATTTTCCCCTAGCAGCATCCATAGGGTTGGCCTCAGCGCCCCCTGGAGTGGCGCCACTACGGTGCCCTATAGAGGGGCCCGCCGACCCTCCACCCCCTCAGTTCCTTCTTACCACCGGTGACGGCTAACTGGAACCTTGCTCACTGATAGCAAGTTTAGCAGTGTCCCGTTGTTAGTGTATATAGTTTAGTTTTAGTTTGGATCAGTAGTTGTTAGCTGTTGGGGGGGCTCCCTCCAACGTACTCGTTGCCCCGCTGGGGCATGCCCGGGTCCCCGGGGTTTAAACTCTGCAAGGACTGTGGGAAGTTTATGCCAAAGAGTGACCTGCACTCTGCCTGCTTGAGGTGCCTCGGAGAGAGACACCAAAGAGACTGGCACAGTATCTGCAGGGGCTTCCATCCCAGGACTCTTAAGGACAGAGAGCAGAGACTTAGAGTGCTCCTAGACTCATAGACTTTAAGGTCAGAAGGGACCATTATGATCATCTAGTCTGACCTCCTGCACAATGCAGGCCACAGAATCTTACCCATCCACTTCTATAACAAACCCCTAACCTATGTCTGAGTTATTGAAGTCTTCAAATTGTGGTTTGAAGACCTCAAGCTGCAGAGAATCCTCCAGCAAGTGGCCCATGCCCCATGCTGCAGAGGAAGGCAAAAAACCTCCAGGGCCTCTGCCAATCTGCCCCGGAGGAAAATTCCTTCCCAACCCCAAATATGGCGATCAGTTAAACCCTGAGCATGTGGGCAAGACTCACCTGCCAGCACCCAGGAAAGAATTCTCTGCAGTAACTCAGATCCCAAACCATCTAACATCCCATCACAGACCACTGGGCATACTTACCTGCTGATAATCAAAGATCAGTTGCCAAAATTAATTGCCAAAATTAGGCTATCCCATCATACCATCCCTTCCATAAACTTATCAAGCTTAGTCTTGCGGCCACCCTCCAACCCCGAGCCGGCTGATCTGGCGTCCAGCACATCATCTTCGGTGCGTAGCGCCCCGGCACTGGCATCAGGACTTGGGGCCCAGCCCAAAGCCTCCAAACCCCGGAACCGGAGGGAGTCGGTCATAGGAAGTCGGCCTCCGTGCGGCACTGCTCACCCTCTCCGGTGCCCGCAAAAAAGAAGAGGCCTGTGAGGGAACGATCACCCCGCCAGGACCTTAAGAGGCCGACGTCGTCCACGAGTACAAGTGGACAGGCTGGGCCACAGCCTCATCTTCCTGCTGCTCTGTCGTCTCCCGCACCAGAGAGAGGGCGGTCGAGTCCGGACCGGACAAGATCCCCAAACCTCAGTGGGGACGTGCATCTCCCTTCGACGCCGTAGGCGTTCGAGGCGGCCTCCGACCTGTTGAGCCTCCCAGTGCTGGCCTCCCCGCACCGCCGCAGGGAGCTGCCAACCGTGTCCCGTGGCCCAACCCCCAGTACAATCATGGGGCAAGCCGGCCATGATGTCGCCTCACTCCCCGCCCCGCAGCACCCGGGCGGCACTGGGGCAGAGGGAGAGTTCCCCACCCCTGCGGCACCGCTCCCTAGTGACAGTGGGTACCGCTCCCCCCAGGTCTTCCTACTTGGAGACCTTGGACTCAGAGGCAGAGTCCTACCGCTCCAGCATATCACGGAGCAGGAGATCAGCTTCGCGGGCGAGCCAGCAACCGTACCCGCCGCAGTGGCAGGAGCAATGGCAACCGCCCTCTCAGTGGCCATTCTGGACCCCCTGGGCCTACCACCAATCGGTGGGTCAGGTGTTTGGTCCTCGCTCCAGGTCCGCTTCTATCTCCTCGACATCGGTGGCCCCAGCACAGTTGCCTCCTCCACTGGCACCATTGCCTGGCAGGGGTGTGCCGCATCAAAGTTCAGCACCCCATATCCAGGCATCGGCACCGGCGGCGACCCTGGTTCTGGCTCCGCAGGTACCGCCCGACACGCCAAGCCGCTCTTTATCAACCCTGGTACCGGCCGCGGCGCCGCATCTGGAACCGGCACCGGCCCCGCAACCACAGTACCATGTGCCGCAGGCCCCTGAAGGCATGGATGGACCGGAGGATGGTCCGCTACAAATGATCTCCTCCTCCCCAGATGAGGCAGTCTCGGGCACGGCTACGGCACCGGCCCTAGAGGACAATCGGGTACTCCAGCAGCTGCTTCGGTGGGCAGCCCAGAGCTTGGTGATCCAGGCAGAGGAAATTGAGGTGGATATGGATCCGGTAGTGGATATCCTGGCCCCCTCGGGCCCATCCAGGGTAGCCGTGCCGTTGATCAAGACAATAGCGGACACGTCCCACACTTTATGGCAGATGCCAGCTTCATTGGCCCCCACCGCCAAAAAGACGGAGAGGCGATACTTTGTACCCTCCAAGGGCCATGAACACCTGTACGCCCATCCTCCCCCGGACTCCCTGGTGGTGGATGTGGCAAACCAGAGGGAACGTCAGGGGTTCCCAGGGTCAACGCCGAAAAACAGGGAAGCCAAAAAGTTGGACCTGTTTGGCAGGAAAGTGTATTCCACAGCAGGACTACAATTACTTAGAGCCAATCAACAGGCTATTGTAAGCCGGTACAGACATAATACGTGTTCGGCCCTGTCTAAGTCCGCTGAGCTCCTTCCCCAGGATTCACAAACGGAATTTTTGGCTCTGGTGGAAGATGGAAAATTGATATCCCGAGCTTCCCTCCAGGCAGCCCTGGATGCGGCAGACTCAGCCTCACGCACGCTGGCAACGGGCCTGGTCATGAGACGGGGAGCCTGGCTTCAGGTCTCGGGCCTTCCCCATGAGGTCCAACAGACCATCCAGGACCTCCCCTTTGAGGGGCCGACATTGTTTTCGGACAAAACAGACAAGCGTTGATAGCCTAAAAGACTCGAGGGCTACTCTTCACTCTCTGGGCCTGCATACCCCAGTAACCCAGCGCAGGCAGTTTAGGCCGCAGATGGCCCCGTGCACCTACCAGCCTCAGAACTGCCCAGATGTCGGGCGCAGGCATGGCAGGAATGGCAGGAGGTGGCACCAACGTCAGCCCTCCAGCCAGTCATCCAGCCAGGCAAGACCGCCATCAGGGCCCAGGCCTCCTATTTGATGGTACGGTTGAGGACGACCTACCAATCATGACTCTGGATCCTCCTATCCCTATCTTTGGGTCACGTCTGTCCCCCTTCTATCATGCCTGGTCCTGAATCATGTTGGACAATCGGGTGCTTCGCACGGTAGAGAGGGAATATTCTATCCAGTTCTCCTCCCTCCTGCCCCACCAGCCCCCCTCCCCATCCCTCTTCAGGGACCCCTCTCATGAGCAACTTCTAATTCAGGAAGTGCGGTCCCTCCTCACAGCAGGGGCAGTGGAGGAAGTTCCTCAGGAGCTCAGGGGCAGGGGCTTCTACTCCTGGTATTTCCTAATACTGAAAGCAAAAGGGGGCCTCAGACCCATCCTGGACTTGCGGCGTCTGAACAAGTTTGTAAAGAAGCTCCAGTTCCGCATGGTCTCCCTGTCCTCGATCATTCCCTCCATGGATTCAGGGGATTGGTATGCCGCCCTCGACTTAAAGGACGCGTATTTCCATATTGCCATAATCCCACGGCACCAGCGTTACCTCAGGTTCGTCGTGGCCGACGCCCACCTTCAGTTCACAGTGCTGCCTTTCGGCCTGTCAGCAGCCCTGAGGGTTTTCACGAAGTGCATGGCAGTTGTGGCAGCCTTCTTGCGCAAGCAAGACATTCAGGTATTCCCCTACCTGGACGATTGGCTCATAAAGGGCTGTACCAGGGCACAGGTGGAGGCTCAGGTGCTATTCATCAGACGGACCTTCCTCGAGCTCAGTTTCCTCTGTCTCCCACTCAGAGGATAGAATTTATCGGGGCAGTCCTGGACTCGACCCACGCCAGAGTGTACCTTCCGGAGTCCAGGTTCCGGTCCATGTCCAAAATTATTCTCGGTCTTCAACGCGCCCCGAACACCACAGCAAGAAACTGCCTCAAGCTGTTGGGCCACCTGGCAGTGTGTACCTATGTGGTAAGCCATGCCAGGCTCAGGCTGCGTCCCCTCCAGTCTTGGTTGGTGACCGTATACTGCCCGACCAGGGACACCCTGGATTCGGTGGTGACACTTCCCCGTTTGGTGCTGAGCTCCCTTCAGTGGTGGCTCGACCCGCAAGAAGTGTGCGTGGGAGTTCCCTTCACCAGCCCTCAGCCCTCCCTCTCTCTGGTAATGGACGCTTCGGATCGGGGGTGGGGGGTGCACCTGGGGGACCACAGGACCCAAGGCTTGTGGTCGCCAGAAGACCTCGCGTTGCACATCAATGTCAGGGAGCTGAGAGCGGTACGCCTGGCTTGCCTCACCTTCCAACCCCACCTGGCAGGTAGATGTGTCTCAGTCCTCACGGACAACACATCAGCGATGTTCTATATCAGGGGTCGGCAACCTTTCAGAAGTGCTGTGCCGAGTCTTCATTTATTCACTCTAATTTAAGGTTTCGTGTGCCAGTAATAAATCTTAACGTTTTTAGAAGGTGTCTTTCTATAAATGTATAATATATAACTAAACTATTGTTGTATGTAAAGTAAATAAGATTTTTAAAATGTTTAAGAAACTTCATTTAAAATTAAATTAAAATGCAGAGCCCCCGCACCGGTGGCCAGGACCCAGGCAGTGTGAGTGCCACTGAAAATCAGCTTGTGTGCCGCCTTCGGCACGTGTGCCATAGGTTGCCTACCCCTGTTCTATATCAACAAACAGGGGGGTGCACGCTCCTCTCCCCTGTGCAGGGAAGCCCTCGCGTTGTGGGACTTTTGCGTGCAGAACGCTATTCACCTGACAGCATCCTACCTCCCGGGGGAGCAGAACGGCCTGGAGGATGCCCTCAGCCGCTCATTCCGGGGTCACGAGTGGTCCCTTCGCCGGGATGTAGTGCGCTCAATTTTCCACCTCTGGGGTTATCCCCAGATAGATCTGTTTGCTTCAAGGGAGAACAGGAAGTGTCAACGTTTCTGCTCCCTCCTGGGCCACAGTCCGGGGTCTCTGTCGGACGTCTTCCTCCTATCCTGGAGGGACGGCCTGCTGTACACCTTTCCCCCGATCCCCATGGTTCACAGAGTGATTCTCAAAATCCGCAGGGACCGCGCCCGCGTAATCCTGGTAGCTCTGGCGTGGCCACGCCAACACTGGTACACGTCACTCCTGCACATGTCCACTCAAGCGCCCCTCACGCTGCCCCTGCTCCAGGTCCTGATCACGCAGGACTGGGGCCGCCTCCATCACCCAAACCTGGAATCGCTCCACCTCACAGCATGGATGCTCCATGGCTGAACCCGGTGGAGATGCAATGCTCTCAACAGGTCAGGCAAGTGCTGCTCGGTAGCAGGAAACCATCGACCAGGGCCACCTACTTGGCCAAATGGAAACGCTTCTCCATCTGGGCTGATCAGCGGGGGCAGGAGGCATTGCAGGCCCCGATTCCCGTTATCCTGGACTATTTGCTCCATCTGAGGCAGCTGGGGCTTTCCCTGTCTTCAGTTTGAGTTCATTTAGCAGCCATCTTGGCATTCCATCCGGGAGAGCAGGGTACCTCGGTCTTTGCGAACCCGCTGGTTGGTCGCTTCCTCAAGGACCTGGACAGGCTGTTTCCACACATTCGTCAACCAGCCCCGACCTGGGACCTCAACCTGGTCCTCTCCACCCTCACAGGGCCTTCCTTTGAGCCCCTGGCTTCGTGCTCTCTGCTGTATCTCTTGTACAAGGTTGCTTTCCTTGGCGCTATCACCTCGGCCAGGTGGGTCTCGGAACTCAGAGCGCTGACATCCGAGCCTCCATACACTGTCTTCCATAAGGACAAAGTCCAACTTAGGCCACACCTGGCTTTCCTCCCCAAGGTTGTCTCCCAGTTCCACATGGGGCAGGAGATCTTCCTCCCGGTGTTCTATCCAAAACCACACTCTTCAGGTACGGAGCGTAGACTGCATTCCCTGGATGTCCATAGGGCCCTAGCCTTTTATATTGAATGGACCAAACCGTTTAGGAGATTAACCCAGCTCTTCATCGCTGTGGCGGATAGGATGAAAGGGCTCCTGGTTTCGTCTCAGCACATCTCCTCGTGGATTGCGGCCTGCATCCGGGAATATTATTGTCGGACTAAGGTCCCCACTCCTCCGATCACGGCCCACTCCACAAGGGCGCAGGCCTCTTCAGCGGCGTTCCTGGCCCAGATCCCGACTCAGGAAATTTGTAGAGCCGCCACGTGGTCCTCCATCCACACGTTCACGTCGCACTATGCCATCACGCACCAGGCCAGAGATGACGCAGCCTTCGGTCGTGCAGTGCTTCAGTCAGCAGTGAGCTCCGACCCCACTGCCTAGGTTAAGGCTTGTGAGTCTCCCGCTTGGAATGGACATGAACAACCACTCGAAGAAGAAAAAACAGTTACCCACCTTTTAGTAACTGTTGTTCTTTGAGATGTGTTGTTCATATCCATTCCAATACCCACCCTACTGCCCCTCTATCGGAGTGCCGGCAAGAAGGAACTGAGGGGGTGGAGGGTTGGCAGGCCCCTATATAGGGCGCTGTAGTGGCGCCACTCCAGGGGGCGCCAAGGCCGACCCTACGGATGCTGCTAGGGGGAAATCTTCCGGCTGGTGTGCACGCGGCGTGCACACACCTGCTTGGAATGGACATGAACAACACATCTCGAAGAACAACAGTTACTAAAAGGTGGGTAACCGTTTTTTCTCACTAAAGCAAAAAGCTATGTCAGAAGCAGCTACTGTATGCACTTATTTTTAGAGGTACTGTTATATGATGCTAAATGCATGTCACCAAGTGTGCACAGGCAGAGGTCACCAGAGATATTTTGTTTTTAAGCTGGCAAACAGCTATCTGAACACAGCTTGTGAACTGCAGCTAAAACATTATTTTTTAAACATCTTTGGATCTTTTGCTATTGTCTGTTCCAAGCATAATAGTATAGATTTTCACTTCAGTTTAGCCAAACAGAGAAAAGACCTATGGTTTGGTAATCCATGACAGCCTGATAGTAAATTCTAGTGGGTACTCTGCTTCCTTTCCTCACAATAATTCTTACATTTCTGAAGATGTTACTGTTAAAGCTTCAGAGAATTTAAGGATAGATTTTCAAAATCTCAGTCAGTTTATTTGGATATAAAACGGACAGTTTTACGGGAAGAGGCAGTGAAATGACAAGCCTCTATAAAACATTTTTATAAAGATAAAAGCACTTTTGTAGTCTTAGAAATTCTGTAGTTATATAAAATAGTGAAAACAGTAGGTTCTATATAAAAAAATACAGAGAAAATAATGTCAGTAGGAAATATGCCAGGGAAGAAAATTAATGGAGTTCTGCTTGATGGAAACAATGTAGAGAAAATAACCCTTTTTGCAATCTTCTGGTTAGGCCTGAATGAAAAGTGGTAACAATGAAAGAACAGGAAGGAATTTGTTCTAGAAATTTGAGCTGAGAAAAAGAGAACAGTGAGAGGAGCAGTTGTCTAATTAATCTGAATAAATTAGAACAAATGTTTCTGAATGTTGCGGAGACTTAATTAATGTTTGTAAAGCACTTTGAAATTCTTGGATGTAAGTTACTATATGAATGCAAATCGTTGTTTATTATTGTACTACTTATTTATATTACTTTTTCTGTATTCACTAAGTGTTAATGAGATAATGTATAAGGCTATAATCATTCATGGACAAAGTTAATATACATGGTGGGGGGAGGGGAGCTTAGATAGTTTCCAGTATTTGTGAAATGTTTTAGGGATCAACTGCTACTTTTTCAAAATAAGCGCACTAATAGGGTGTGTTGCACAAAATTCCTCCCCAGCTATGGAAATCCAAAAGGTACATTTCAGTCTCTGGGGAAATAAAGGCATAAAGTATTTAGAACTGTAAAAATATGCATAGAGTATTACTTCCTAGCCCTAGGTATATTTGTATTGTAGGCTTTGGTGACGACTCTATAGTTACAACTGAGATGCATTTTGCGTTTTACAGTTTCTTGGCCCACATTAGAGGAAAATTATTCTTAAAATGAGATTTTTTTTCAAAGTGTGTTTGAATGTTTTAACTCTTTGTGGGTGAGAGAGGGTTATTTTACACATGAGTAAGTGTGTTGTGCACTGAGTAATTTTATTCCCAAAATTACTAAAAATATAGCGTAGAGAAGCAATTGCTTCTCTTACTACTAATTCAGGAATGAGACACCCCTTGCTATTTTAGTCATATAAGGTTCTTACTGTGCCATAGGGTATACTATAACTAAAAAAGACCCTCAAAATTACTCGAGGTTTTTATTAATGAATAATGTATGTGATACAGGAAGGAAAACAAAAAGAGAATTTAAAAAAATGAATAATAAAATGAAGACAAGAAAACAATGGGTTACTTAAGTTACAACCTCTTCTGTTGTTCCTTTCTTGTGGAGTGCTTCCAATAGAGCTCACCTAGAGCTCCAATAGAGCTATCCAACTCACAGGCAATGCTCTCTCTGCAGATCCTCTACATACTAGATGGTAGAGCAACATTTCAGGGTGGAGCTGTTGGGCTAGGTGGGCATTTCCCACAGATCATCATCTGCTCATCACCTCTGTATGCTTGGATTATTTGTGCTCGTGGGTTGAGTCAGTGGGATGAGTCAGTGCTACCATGCTGACCCATTCCCCAGCCCCCCTTTGCAGCATCTTCTGACCTCTCTCCCCACCCAACCTATATAGCACTGTTCCCTTTCCCTCGGACAGCCAGAGAACATCTCCCTCTCCCCCCATACACACACTTTAAGGTGTGGTGTGGTTATTTACTTAATAGGAATGCAGCAAATCCTCTAATGGATACAGTGTACTGTGGTCACTCTGCATGATAATTGCTGACAAATGGAGATTTTTTAGGTTGACATTTATATCCTTATAATTTTGAATATCTTATTTATTTATCCTGAACAAGTGTGTATTTTTTTTACCTTGCAGATATAGATGTTTTTCTCTTTCTCGCTCTCTCTTTAGTGCAGCACAAGCCAATTGATTCTATTTATTTTAATGTCTTGTAATCCAGCATTATCAATTAGGTTAACAAGAATCTACTCAGCTTTGAAAAATATGTCTTTAATTGATGCATCATGGGGAGCAGAAGGGAACAAAATGTGATATATTTGGGTATCTGTCTCTAATGCACCCATTGATATGAGGTCTCTGGCTTTTCAAACAATGTCAGAACGAGTAGTGTGCTTGTACATCAGATCCTAAATATCAGTTATTACATTTCCCACCAAATTGCCATATTAAGGTCCAGGAACTAAAATTCTAGGTGCAAACTATTTACCTGATGACAATAACATCACAATTGCTCTAGTTTAATTTGCAGTAGGGATGTTTGTGAAGAACCAAGTAAAATGAACATTGTATAAAAATTGATAGATTTTATAGCATTGGAGGAAGAAGTTTTTTTTAATTGTCCCCATTGCAATCAGTGGGAGTTAAGAGCATTCACAAGATCAAAACCTAAGAGGTTAAGATGTTTATTCATCATCTTGCATGATTTAAAACAAAGAATGCACATTTGTACTGTGTGCACCCTACTCAGCTAAGAACCATATTAAAGTAATCAAGCACATTTCATTTAGTTGGAACCTTTCACAGTGAGTGATATGTAGTTAGAAGAATCATTATTGAATATTCTAGTCAGGGTTGGGTGCAAGGGATTCCAGATATAAGCCTGTGACTTCAGTAATTAGAAACCTTTGCCACATACCTTAATTGACTGACTGCTGAAATTCTTCAGTTGTATTATCAGCCTTCTGTTTTCACAGTTTACCTAAACATTTCTGAAAGGTATTTCATTTAAAAAAACCTTTAGTGTTCCCACCACTTCACAAGCAAAATGAAGATTTCTGTTGCTTTCTTAGCAAGAGAAATTATTTTGGTCAAAGGCAGTAAAGGAAGACATTAATCATGGCTAGTCAATCTGAAACAAATTGTGTTTATAAATGTCATGACTTTCACATAAACCTTTAGGGAGCATGTTCAAAGTGAAGGACATGGTAAATTACAAACTAATTCTGCTGATGTTTGCTATGGGGTCTTTAAAGCAATTATGTCAGTAGCAGGTTGCTCCGATTCATTTGCTTCTTAAAAAGTAGTTTCTTCGTTACATTCAACAACCCTTCTTCTTTCACTTCTGTCTCTCTTCCATATGGATCTGCCTTAGGCTCACAGTTTTGGAGACAGTGTTCATTTATATACTATGAGAGCATTAAGTTATGGAATAAGGTCGAAAGCAAATTCAAAATTACCTAAATAGTTTTATGAAACTTCAGAAACTTTGTTTTGCAGCTGAGTTACTTTCCAAATAATATTTCTAATAATAAACACTCACCTACTCCTGATCAGGTTCTATAACGAGGGACATCTCTCTGCTAGTTCCGTCTCCCGATTACAGACCTGAATATGCTTTCATCCCAAAGTAAAATTCAGACAGGCCTCCCATAGAAACAATAACAAAAGATTGCTTCTGTGAAAAGATTAACGTTATCTAGGAAATGCACAATAAATATTTCATTTTGAAATATGTGCTCTTCCCTGAACTCCTGGCATAAGTGAGGCTTGATTTTTTTTTTTCCTATATGAACTCTATTTCTGACTGAGGACTGGGGGATGACAGCCAGTGTCAAGGGTTTGAAAGTTTTACTGGGGTGAGGGGGATGGGCAACACCACCACTTCAATAAAAGGCTATCTTAATACTATTAAATCGCATTGTAATCACACATCTCCTCTATTATAGACATAATCCATGGCTTCAAAGGGAAGTGCTTTAATGCATATGAAATGTATATGTGCATTGTGCCTCGGAAAAGGACACGTTGCACAGAAGTGCACTCATTGTCACAATCTGACTGCCAGGGCCCGAAGACTGAGACACTCGGCTGAGACTTCTTGTCATGGAGAGATCCTTGCAAGCAGCCTCGCACCCTGGTGCAGACACTTCCCCCATGTGGCTCTCCCGCTCTGTTAGGTCGCCCACTGACCCTCATTTGCTGCCTCCTTCCAAGAGGAATTCCTCTCTTTCCCATGCTGATGGGAAGAAATGGGCTACCACATCGCTCTCTATGGAACCGCACAACAGAACACCATCCCCTATGAGGTCAATAGCCTCAACATCTTCATGGGTGAGACATAGCTCCCGTGACTGTCCGAGTACCTCAAGTAACGGAGCTAAAGAGAGGTCTAAAGACCCTAAACAGGCAGACCTATTGGTGACCACACTCTCTCAAATGTGGCATGAGACCAGGGCCAGCTCCAGGCACCAGCGCAGCAAGCAGGTGCTTGGGCCGGCCAACGAAAAGGGGCGGTATGTCCGGCTCTTCGGCGGCAATTCGGCAGCGGTTACATAAGAACATAAGAAAGGCCGTACCGGGGTCAGACCAAAGGTCCATCTAGCCCAGTATCTGTCTACCGACAGTGGCCAATGCCAGGTGCCCCAGAGGGAGTGAATCTAACAGGCAATGATCAAGTGATCTCTCTCCTGCCATCCATCTCCATCCTCTGACGAACAGAGGCTAGGGACACCATTCTTACCCATTCTGGCTAATAGCCATTTATGGACTTAGCCACCATGAATTTATCCAGTCCCCTTTTAAACATTGTTATAGTCCTAGCCTTCACAACCTCCTCAGGTAAGGAGTTCCACAAGTTGACTGTGCGATGCGTGAAGAAGAACTTCCTTTTATTTGTTTTAAACCTGCTGCCTATTAATTTCATTTGGTGACACCTAGTTCTTGTATTATGGGAATAAGTAAATAACTTTTCCTTATCCACTTTCTCAACATCACTCATGATTTTATATACCTCTATCATGTCCCCCCTTAGTCTTCTCTTTTCCAAGCTGAAGAGTCCTAGCCTCTTTAATCTTTCCTCGTATGGGACCCTCTCTAAACCCCTAATCATTTTAGTTGCCCTTTTCTGAACCTTTTCTAGTGCTAGTTCCCTCAGTCCATCTCAGAGGGAAGGACCTGCCACCGAAGTGCCGCCAAAGAATGAAGCGGCGGCGGTAGAGCTTTCACCAAAGTGACGCCGATTGCAGCTTTATTTATTTATTTATTATTTGGCCGCTTGAGATGGCAAAAATGCTAGAGCTGGCCCTGCATGAGACCTTCAAAAATGGTGCTGAGTGCCCTGATCAAATCATCTTTGGGCACCACAGCACCGACGAACCACTGACACCAGCATCTCTATCAGTATTGGCATCTCTTTCAGCACTCTTATACCCTCCCGCACTGACAAGACCATGTAAGCCCTTGACTCCATCTGCTGGCTGTTCCAGAGAATGCACCTCTCCCTCAGCACCAATGCAACTGCCAGAGCCGATGATGCTCCTCCCCTGTCCCCAAATACCCCAAGGATCTGATGATATCTGACATGCCTGAGTCACCACTACTTAGACACAAGCTCCCTACACTTCTGTCCTTTTCTCCAAAATCACAGCACTGCTCCCTTTCCTCTCTGTTCATCAAACTGCAATGCTTCAAGTTGGTTACCCTATCAACCGTTATCCCAGTACTGGAACAAAGGGACTGGTTCTTGGCCCTCAACCTCCAAGATGCATATTTTCACACCACCATACACCCTGCTCACAGACAGTTCCTCAGATTCATCATGGGGACCAATCACTACCAATACAGGGTATTACCCTTTGGAGACTCTACGGCCCCTTGAGTATTCTCCAAAGTCCTCGTGGTAGTGGCCGACTACTTAGGCAAACAAGGCATTCTCCTATTTCCATACTGAGGTGACTGTGTCCTCAAGGCCCCATCCAAACCCAACACCCTCCATGCCGTACTGCTGATGATGAAACTCTTTTCAAGCCTCAGCCTTCATATAAACCTACAAAAATCAACACTGTCACCAGTACAACACCTGGAGTTTATTGGGGCACACTTGGATGCCATACAAGCCAGAGTCTTCCTCCCAGCTCACAGATATTCAGCAATACTCTATCTAGTAACCCCAGTGATAACCTGTCCCCATATATCAGCCAGGATGTGTCTCCAGCTGCTTGGCCACATGGCAGCAGCCTTATTCATGGTAAAGTATGCGAGGTTGCACACACGCTGTCCCCAGGCGTGGCTACATACAGACTGTGTACCTCACAGACGCAGCCTTCACAAACTTCTGTCCATGCCTATCAAGGTCAAGGACTCACTACTCTGGTGGACAGTACCCAAAAACATCTGTGTTGGGGTCCCTTTCCTTCAACCAGCACCATCCCTGATACTAACAACCGATGCTTCCTTAATCAGTTGGGGAGCACACCTTCAGACCCATACAGTGCAGGGCAGGTGGTTCCGAATCCACCCTACACATCAACTTTCTAGAGTTATGAGCGGTCCACAATGCCTGTCAACATTTTCTATCATTGATCAGGTATCGCACTATAAAAGTTATGCGGACAATATCGCCTGCATATTCTACATCAACAGGCAAGGTGGAGTGAGGTCACACTCGCTGTGCTCAGAAGAACTGAAATCATGAAACTGGTGTATGCAGCACAACATCACCATTTCGGGCACGTATCTCCCTGGACACCATAATACCACAGGAGATTCTCCCAAGACCACAGGTGGGAGCTGGATACACAAACTCTACATCACATATTCAGCCACTGTGGATTCCCAACAATAGATCTCTTCACCACACCAGGGAATGCCAAATGTCCTCAATTCTGCTCGAGAGTGGGCTTAGGCCGTGGACCCTGGGAGATGTGTTCCTTGTCACATGCGATGCCCCGCTAGTGTATGCCTTTCCAACCATTCCTCTCTTGTTCAAGATTCAAGTGGACCAAGCACAAGTCAGCTTTATAGCTCCAACATGGCCACAACAGATTTGGTATACTTACCTCATTCGCATGGCCATATGTCCTCCGATCAATCTGCGATCAATTCCACAACTCCTGTCACAGGATACAGGTTGAATCCTCCATCCCAATCCATAGCTACTCCATCCGAAGGCATGGCTCCTCCATGATTTCGAGATTTGGAGGTGACCTGTTGAGAGCCAGTAAAAGAGGTACTCTTGAATAGTAGACGTGACGCAGCTCATAGACTTAAGGTCAGAAGGGACCATTATGGTTATCTAGTCTGACCCCCTCTGTAGTAACTGTTGTAACAGCCTGTTGCCTCTCATTTTACTCCAGTTTTACTCAAATCCTTGTTACCTTTAAATTCCCCTATTTTTATTGGAATTTTCTTTGGGTAGGGTGTATTTATATAAAAATGAAGATATTGAAAGTCTGGTGTAGCCAATGAGTTCATTTTATCATCCATTTATTATTGGGTTAATTAGCGTTATGGACAACTCATATGCTATTTCATATATAATCAATATATGCTAAGCACATTTAATTTGTAGGATTAGAGACATATAAAATTGATAAGTATTTAGGAGAGATGAACGTGTATTATGTATATAAGTAAAGTATGGCTATAATACAAGGCCTACAGGCTGAGACCGGTGAGATTTTAGCTTAGCCAAACTAGGCCATAGGCTTAAGAACACTTGACATGAGTGGGTGACCTAAAATAACCTTATGGCAGTAAAGTCACAAGATTATTGGAAAGCCTGGGTCAATAGGTGATGTTATGGGAAATATGTTGTAATTTACCTATCTAGACAACAAGACACCTGATTGGACATCATTGGACGCCCTGTTTGACCACAGGTTACAATGGACACGTTGTACAGAGATGCTAATGAGAATAAGGGGAATTAAGATAACAACATATAAAAAAAACCCAGGGCATTCCAATATTCATCATGAGATGTGGAAGTACAGATAAGAAAAAGAGGGTTGAAACCCTTATGCGTATGCATTCGGTGTTGGGTGCAGTCAGAACAATGTAAAAGAGGTTCCCAAAGTGGGAAGACTGCAAGGGGGAGAGACCCAGGGACGACCTCACTGGGATGACTCCAGCAGGAGCCACCTCTTTTGATGACTACCTGTTAAGAGAACCACCCAACTCTATGAAATCTTTGGGTACATGAGTATGAACATAGCATTGGCCAGTGCATGGATTCTTCCAGGTTGCGCAAATGGCTATGTGAGTGTATCTTATAACTTATAATACTAACAAGATTTTTTTACATGTAACTGTGTTTGTGGTTACATTCTTTGTCTGTTCCTAGACACTCCCAATCTCCACTCTATTTATCTTTAAACTGCAGCAACAGAAACTTGGAGGACTGTAATTTCCAACAGAACTATCAATTCATTCAATTTAAAATAAAGGTTACACTGGCTTTTGTGTATTAGTCTTAAATAGTACCTGCAACAGCTTCTAAATCATTAGCTTGATTTATAATGATATAAAAGAGTTAGAGATTAATGCACATTATCTAAGTGATTCATAAATTAGAACTTGTTATGCAATGCAAGCAGCTGATGTATGATCCAGAAAGTTGCTGACAGGTAGTTCAGCCAGTTTCCAATTCAGTATGTTACATTTTGGAAATAAATGACCATTTTATTTTATTAACTTAAATCTGTCTTGAAAACAAATTGACTGATTCAGATGACTGGTTCATATATACTTAAAATTAAATACTGGGCCTTCATTTTTCAAAATTAGGTTGTTCTAGTTAAATTATCTAACCAATTTTTATTCTGTAATTGAAGATCAATAAGGACTGGAAAATATTGTTCTGGATTTAAGATAGTGGAGTTCAGGAAATTTGATCTAAGATTCAAAGGTGATGGGCCACATTATCTTTCATTAACAGAGAATATAAAAATCTTTTTTTATTTTTGCTCCTTATATTTTGTATCAGAATAGCTATGTCATTGACTATGTAGAATTGACGTGAACTTTTCTTCTGCTTTTTTCTGTTTTTACTGAGTTTGTGGTTTTCTTGTGGTGATGCAAGTCTTAACTGATGTCAGTATGACTGATATATTATGATCTGTCATTGCCACATTTGTAAGTATGACTAGATAGTCTAGTAAAAGGAAGAGTAATATAAACTAACATATTAATGATATTTCAGATTTCCTATATCAAGTTACCGAAAATATAGATCTGAATTTACAAATAAATTAATCCTGGCAAGTAAGTAAAACCTTCTGATGAAAAGAGGTAGTTAAAGAAGAATCACTATACTCTTTTTACAAGATGATTAATGAAATTTGGCTTTAAAAAAATTTGGGTATATATTGGTTTTGTTTTTAATGATGGTGAAAGAAGAAGAACAACAGCATGAAAATTAAATCTTGCACCTATTCCTAGAACAGATGTGACACAGGCGCTTTAATATGCTAGTCCACCAATGTATTTTAATGTTGACCTTGAGAGACCACCTCTAGGGGCAAGAAGTTTTTTTGTTTCCATACCTATTTAATCCAGTGTTGGCTTCTATGATATGACAATATGCTATTAGACCGAGGCCACAGACTTGTCTGACATAGATGATGGAATATCTGACAGATCTTCATGGCCAAATTGGATGTTGTGACTAATGTTCCAATCCAACTCCCATTAAGTCAATGGGAACTTTCAATTATATTGGCATGATTGACTGTCTCCATCCATGTGGAGCCCTATTGACATCAGTGCATGGTCAGAGCCTTAAAATAACAATATACCATAATTAAATTTAGGGCTGTCGATTAAACATAGTTAATTCACACGATTAACTCAAAAAAATTAACTGTGATTAAAAAATTAATCACGATTAATCACACTGTTAAACAATAGAATACCAATTGAAATGTATTAAATATTTTTGAATGATTTTCTACATTTTCAAATGGATTTCAATTACAACACAGAATATAGAGTGTACACTGCTCACTTTATATTATTTTTATTACAAATATTTGCACTGTAAAAATGATAAACAACAGAAATAGTACCACATATCCTCGATCATAAGCTGGTTCGTTTATAAGCCAACCCCCCCAAGATGGATAAGTAAAAATGGAAAATTTGTATAACTGCTGATGATGTTCATTAAAAAAATAGTGCGTTAATTATATTTGTGACTGGGGGGGAAATTTTATGTTCCCTGCTCTGTTTTACCCGCATTCTGCCGCCGGTCCTGCTCAGCCCACTGCTGGCCTGGATGGATGGAACCCCGGGCTGGCAGTGGGCTGAGCAGGGCCAGCGGCTGGAACCCCGGCTGGCAGGAGCTGGCAGATGGAACTCCAGACCGGCAGCTCTGTGGTCCTGGCCGCCGGCTCCACTCAGCCTGCCGCTGCTCTGCGGTCCCGGCTGCCGGCCCCTTGCGAACCGAGGTCCTGGCCACTGGAACCCCGGCTGGCAAGGGGCCGGCAGCCGGAACCTAGAAGTGAAAGTAAGGCAGAGCGTGCATGCTTGGAGCCGGCCGATGCTGGGGCACTCCGCTGCGGCTGGAGGCACGGCACGTGGCACGCTCCCAGCTGGGGTCCTGCTGGCTGCCAGAACTCTCCGGCAGGCTGGCGCTGGCAGCTCCGTGCACCGGACTAAGCAGTAGGCAGTCAGGCAAGTGAAAGGGCCCGGCGGGAGGCACGGTGGAGATGTCCGCATCCCAGCCTGTCCTGCTGCCCCTCTCTTGCCACTGTGGCTGGATACCAGGGCACTATAGGCATGTGCCGTCCCTGTGGCATGCACAGTTGCGGCCCCTTGGGGGGAAGGGAGCGGCAGGCCAGTGGGTCTTCTGCCACCACCCCCCATTTGCTTGCAGATGCAGTGCCCCCACACAGCTGGCACACAGCTCCCTTGGCAGGAACAGGAACAGCGTGGGGCAGGGACCCATCCACCATCCAGGTAACCCAGCTGCAACTGGGACAGTCCCAGGCCAGCCCCAATCCCCCCGCCTCTCCAGGACTTCCCCCCTACATACACACCCCAACCCCCTGCCCTGAGCCCCTCATGCCACCCAACCCTGACTCCTGCACCCCCCATGCTGCCAGCCCTGATTCCTGCATCATCCACATCCCCACCCCCTGCCCTGAGCCCCTGCACCCCAATCCCCTGCCCTGAGAGCTCCCCCCACACCCACACATCCCCAGCCCCTGAGCTCCTCCCCTCAAGGGGGGTTGCAATATGACAGTACCTGTAAGAAATTTAAGTTACTTTCACCCCTGCTGGAACCCCAGACCAGCAATGGACTGAGCGGAGCCAGTGGTGGGCTGAGCGGTTCATCCTGCTGCTGGTCTGGGGTTCCAGCCGCTGGCCCCACTCAGCCCACTGGGGTACCGGTAGCCAGCCCAGGGCTCAGCTCCTGGCCTCGACCCAGCGCTCTTCAGTCACCCCCTGCTGTAGCCCACATTGGAAAACTCAGCAAGGAAAAGCGAGGGCAAGGATCACACTAAACTGATAAGATCTGCATTTTCATTTTATTTTAAATGAAGCTTCTTAAATATTTTAAAAATCTTATTTACTTTAAATACAACAATAGTTTATTTATATAATATAGATTTATAGAGAAAGACCTTCTAAAAATGTTAAAATGTATTACCGGCACGCGAAACCTTAAATTACAGTGAACTTGGCACACCACTTCTGAAAGTTGCCTACCCCTGATCTATATAGTGGGTAATGCAATCCTGGAAATTTATGAGCTCTGTGTAAAGTTCCTGTATAGGTCTACAATTCTTTATTAACGTAACTCTGACAGTTTTATTGCCAACAGCCTTGATTATCAAGCAGAATTTGTAAGATACATTTGGTAAGTTACTCTACTTAGAATAATGTCTTGTGTTTGTGTTCCTTTAGATTGCACTCGCATTCACGCATAGCTCCAATCCTGTAATCAAATCGTCTAGTGTGGATCCTTGAGCTCAGACAGAGCCCCATTCACTTCCTTGCATGGTGACAGGTTTCAGAGGCATAGCCATGTTAGTCTGTATCAGCAAAAACAATGAGGAGTCCTTGTGGCACCTTAGAGACTAACACATTTATTTGGGCATAAGCTTTCATGGGCTATAACCCATTTTCCACTCCATGCATCTGATGAAGTGGGTTATAGCCTACGAAAGCTTATGCCCAAATAAATGTGTTAGTCTCTAAGGTGCCACAAGGACTCCTTGTTGTTTTTTTCCATTCACTTCAGTGAGGCTTCTCAGAGATTTGTGCCAGCAGATCCAATTGCAGTGCTGGGGCCATGGATGAATATTGTATGTATTGTGTGTGCTATGAGTACCACATATACAGACATGCAAGCCTCTATATAAAACTGTTATCGGCCTGCAACTTCTGACGGTTCACTGGGTCAAAGTTCCCATTATTCTGGATTGAAACTGTGTGAAATAGATGCCATCAGGTGGTCAAGAGGCATCTACATAGAACACATCACTAGACATCAGCAATACCAGGAGGGATGAGCTGGAGTGCCGAACAGAAGGATAGTGGGGAAAGTAGCTGAAATACTTTCCTCATGGATTGTATTTTCTAAATGGACAACTGTAGCAGGGTGGACCCTGCTCCGGCCCTGAGGGCTTTGAAATGCTGCCTGACAGGGCTTGAGAGGGGTTAAAAGTGGCCTGACAGAGCTGGGCTGAGTGGGAAAGTGGCTACAGCTGGAGGCCACGCCCCAAACTGAAGCCCTGGGCCTTATAAGAGGCAGGGAAGCCAGAGCACAGAGAGTCTCTCTCTGGCCACAGAGAGGGATGGGCCTGGCTGCTTAGAGGCTGAGATTGGATACCTGAGTGCAGCAGGGCTGGGGGGACAGGCTGAGGAGCTAGGGAAGCCCCAGCCTGGAAAGCCCCAGGCTGCGGCCTAGCAAAGGGCCAAAGGTACTGGGAGTTGCAAGGGGCAGCCCAGGGGTAGGACAAAGCAGCAGGTCCAAACCCCTATTGCCTGTGATGAGTTGGCTGATACTGCAGTCTGCCCCAGGGTGTGGGGCTAGACCATGACTGTCAGTGGCCACTACTGAGGCAAGTGGGAATAGTAGCGCGGGGGTTCCCCTGGGAGGGGGAGACCCAATTATAGAAAGGGGCACCGGGTCCAGGGAGGGACGCCGGGGCCTGCGAACAGGCGGGTCACCAGCCTGCCGAGGGCGCTCCAGAGCAGAACTGCGGGACAATCTCTGACCAACCAGCAGGAGGCGCGGCAGGGGTGAGTACCACCCTGTTACAACAACCTACCCTATATTCTCAATTACTGAGGGACAATCATCACTTTTTCCTATATTTGCTTTCCACAACCAACTCTCTGTATAACTTTTTATGAGTGATGTACCCAAATACTTGGATGCTAATATCTAAACTGTATTCTTAAATGTATTCACCTACATTTGGGTTATTGCTGATTATGCACTATATGTATCTTATGACTTTAAAAACAAACCTTGTATTTTTGGATAATCTAAGCACTATACCCAGATGTACAGACATTCTTTTCTTACCTGTGTACTAAATATTTTTTTAACATTAGTACTAATAAAAATTTTAAATCTTTTCTTGTAACCAATACAATATTCTCATCTCCAAATAATAGTAACACAGATTTATTGGCTCTAATTACCATGTTTGTAATGACCTCAGTGGTCATCTGTGTGTTTCTGTGCATTAAAGTTATTTTGAAAAAACTATGTACATGGATATATAATAAAATATTAAATATGTAACATCAAATTCCAAACAAAAAAATCTTCATTAAAAGAGCATTCAGGTTGTAAAGTCAAGCACTAAAATGTTAAAACATGCCAGAATTACAGGCTACCTGTGCAACCTTTTAATTGGCCCTCTTGTGCATATGCATTATGATACAGATTTAATTACATAATCATAAACTTTTTTCCACAGGTCTCTATGAAATTAGGCTGCAGTTCAGTGTTTCTTCTTATCCTTAACTTTCAGTGTGTCCCCTCAGGCCTTCTTTACTGCAAATTATACAAACCCTGCACTGTGTGTGTCACATTTTATTACCTCCTGGATTCTGTAATTCATTCATAGTTTACTATCTGAATGCCTCATGCATATTAATAAATTCATCTTCTCAACACCCACGGAGGTGGGGGAGTTGAATTATTCCCATTCTAGAGATAGGGAAACTCAGGTACAGGTATTTAAGACCAAAATTAGCACAAGTTTCCACTAATTTTGGGTACCCATTGACTTCAGTGGGAGCTGAGTGCTACTTTGGGCACTTCGACTTGACAAAATTGGAAGGAAACAAGGAGGGAAATATTTAATTTCTCAAATGAATACATTGTATGTAAAGAGAAAAAACTGCCCTCAGATCACCTTAGACATTGTCATGGCCAAATATACGAAAGAATATGTCTGCACTGCAGCTGCAAGTGAGCCTCCCAGCCCAGGTAGACAGACTTGTGCTAGTAAGGCTTGCACTAGTGCACTAAAAAGATCTGTGTGGACGTTGCACCAGTGGAGGGTCAAGCTAGCCATTTTTACTCAAGTCCAACCTTCCTCCTGGGTCTGAGCGCATGTGGCCGCCCTGAGCCTCTGCTGGTGCAGAAATGTTCACTCAACTATTTCTCGTGCACTAGCACAAGCCTTGCTAGCCTGATTCTCTCCACCTGGGCTAGGAGGCTTCCTTTAAACCCAGGGTTGTGAGTTCAATCCTTGAGGAGGCCACTTAGGGATCTGGGGCAAAAATTGGTCCTGCTAGTGAAGGCAGGGGCTGGACTCAATGACCTTTCAAGGTCCCTTCCAGTTCTAGGAGATTGGTATGTCTCCAATTATTACTGCATTGTAGACATATCCAAAAAGGCTTCAGGGCCTAGATGGCACTAAAAGTAAAAAAAAAATCATCATTCTCCCAACTATAATTTATTTGTAAAAGATTGCAGGGAGCTAGAGATCCAGTTGGGGAAGAGAGAGGTGAGTAAAGAGCTGAAAGAGCTAATAACACTATAAAGGTGCCACTTCCTGCTAAAGTGTCCAGCTGCTGTGTGTGAGTGGAGGGGTGTCACTTCAGCCGTTTTAAAGTTGCTTTCTAGTGTGCAGGCTAAACTGAAAGCTGTTTGCTATTCCAAACTGATTTTTTTATAAAAGAGAGTTGAAATTGGCTACTGATTCTGAGGATAAGGGGCCCAAATTGTTAAAGAACCCTTCCTTTGCCTCCGTTCCCCCCCACCCACACACACCCACCCAAAAAAACAAAACAGAGAGAAGTTTAGGAAAAATGCACAAATACATTCAGAATGGTAGCTAAAAGGAATTTATAATCTTTTTCTACTAATTACCAGGGCCGCCCAGAGGATTCCAGGGGCCCGGGGTCTTCGGCGGCGGGGGGCCCTTCTGTTCCAGGACCCACTGCCAAAGTGCCCCGAAGACCCGTGGCGGGGACCCCCCCGCCGCTGAATTATCGCCGAAGCGGGACCCGCCGCCGAAGTGCAGCCCGGTCTTCGGCGGTAATTCAGCGGCGGCAGGGGGGTCCCCGCCGCGGGTCTTCGGGGCACTTCGGCGGCGGGTCCCGGAACGGAAGGGCCCCCCGCCGCCGAATTACCGCTGAAGACCGGGCTGCACGTCGCGGCGGGTCCCGCTTCGGCGGTAATTCGCCAGTGGGGGGGTCCTTCCACCCCGGAGCGGAAGGACCCCCCGCCAGCGAAGACCGGGAGCCAAGAAGCTCCTGCGCCCTCTTGCCCCGCCCCCTCTGGGCGGCCCTGACCCTATCCACCCCCCCCATTCCCTGCCCCCTGATCACTCCCCCAACCTCTGCCCCCTCCCTGTGCCCTGACTGTCCCCAGGACTCCCTGCCCCTTAGCCAACCCCCCTGGCCCCAGCCTCTTACCCCCGGCTCCCTCCTCACCTGGAGTCTCAGCGCCTTGCCCGACAGCTGCAGCGTGTCCCCGGCGGGGCCTGAGCTCCCTCCCGCTCAGAGCCGCGTGGTGAGGGGGCGGGGCTGCGAGCTCCACGCCGAGCGGAGGGAGCTGAGCTCAGCCCGGAGCTCCCAGCCCCGCTCCCTGACCACGCGGCTCTGAGTGGGACGGGGCTCAGGGGCCCCAGCGGAGACACGCTGCGGCGCTGTCTGAGGACGCCGCTTAATGCGCTAAGGCTCCAGGAGAGGGGCGGAGGCGGGAGCCTCAGCTGTTCTCTTGGGGGCCCCTGCAAAGCGCGGGGCCTGGGGCAAATTGCCCCCTTTGCCCCCCCTCTGGGCGGCCCTGCTAATTACTGTTATTCTTTGCATAGTGGAAGAATACATAGCATCAGCTTCTAAATACCTTTCTGAAAAGATTTTTTTAAACTGAATGTAAAAAATAATCTCACATTAATAGGGTATTAGTGCACTGCTCTTTTGATTGAACACACTCTGCCTTTGGTCTCTTGCGGTATGCCCAGAGTATATACCAGTGCCAGCCTACCTATGCACACTTCAGGGTGGGTTGCTGGATAATGAAAATATATTCTGAGAGTGTTTAAGAAGGGGGAAAGAACTGTTTGGAACACTAAACACTTTCTGTCAGGCTACTGAGATTTAACTGTAGGACACTCAGTTATAAAACAGTTTTTCATTGATCTGAACTGCTGAATTCTTAACTGTAGTTTATTTTCACTTTGATTTTGAAATCCATAAGTGCCAGTCACAGCTTTTAAGAATGAAAAATCATTGGCATGCAAGTTTAAATTAAAAGTGATAAATTAAGAGTGCTAGTGGCCAGTGCCTCAGCCAAACACAAATGCCATGACTATAGCTCTAAACATCACTGCATGCTTGATTTCAAATTAAGTGTGACAAATTAGGCAGGAAGTTAATTGCTAGCTTGGAATAAATACTGTGATGCTGATTGGAAAAGGCATCAAAAATCTACTTTTTACCTTTGCAGCAACCCCATCTGACATATCAGAAAACCGAAAAGCACTAATAAAAATTAGTCTGATTGAAGTAATGGGCATTTTCTGTCTGTGTGGCTGTGCCTGTGTGGATGTGAAGGTGACTTTCCTTTGAAAATGTATCTGCCAGTCGAAAATGAGAAAGCAAATTGAAAGATGCATTAGAGTTCTTGTAACTAGGTTGTGGATTAGAGGGGGAGATAGGGGTGTGTGTGTGTGTGTATATATAGATATAGATATAATTACTGACTAGATATTAGAGTTGCTGTCAACTGTTCTTGTGGCAGCAAGTGCCAGGATGAACAATTGCTCTTTAAGCGAATGTGACCTTAAAGACCAAGAGAAGTTGTAAATCACATTTTCCTTAACTAGTCTCTCATTTATTTTACTTTATGTCCACTATGTGCAGAGATACAAACGGGCCCTATTATGTTCAGAAATATGTTGGACAACAGTTTCCTCTTTCTGATGTCTTGCCCCCTGATTGTAGGGCTTGTAGAACTATGTCAGAACTAACCTGCCCTTTGCTCCTTTTAGTAACACCTTAGTTACGGTTTTGTAGTATGAACACTCCTTTTGTGATTTACAAAAATGGTGAAATTTAAGTTTGCAACAGGAAAGCAAAACATGTTTTAAAAGAACCCTCAAAGATGAAGTTGAAGTAAATTAGAGATTATGACTTTAAACTGCAAAATCAGAACCATTAGGATTACAGGTTGTGATATTTAATTTAAACCTCCACAGTGTGAGCCTTAATGTTGCAGCACATGCAAAATAATTTTAAGATCAGTCACTCTTTGGAGACCTCTGTGCTGGAGTAAATGAGACAGTACGGAATGCTGGATTTAGTCTTTATTCTTCTTGTTTCTCTGGATCTGAGTCATACCCCTGAGGCCTGCTTCTACTTCCACTGAATTCAATGGAAGATTTGCTATGGACATAAAAGGTGCAGTATCATGTTCTTAATGTTGCCTTAGTACAAGACACCACAATATAATGTATGGTGTGGTGTTATGGAAACATCATGTTTGGGGATCAAGGGAAGGGGAGTTCCAAAAATATTTTTGAAAAGGAAAAATGTCATCTGTAAAGCTTTGCAGATCCTTTGGACACAAATATATTCACATCTTTTATTAATAGCCCCTTTCAGAGTTTGTAGTTTTCTTCATATTTAACATGTTTTCGTAGCTACCGCTTTAACAGCTCCATTTGCTGTCATCCTTTGTGACTGTGTTACACATTGCATAGAACAAAAGTTTTGCTTGTGGTTTGTATATTACTGTTTCATTAAAGTATATAATGTGAAAGCATGTTAATGATAGAACTGATGTAGCAGTCAGACACTCAACCCAATGGGATCAGCTACTAGTATTCCTGAAAGAATCAAGAATCATGATTTTAAATTCTCTTTTGCCTTCTAACTTACATGGAATTGCCCCAGGCTCACGCTGCCAGTACGTGGGGATGCCTTGCTCCCACACCCCATCTACCCATTGAGGCTTCCTTGCCTTACTCTCCACACGTCTGCTTAGCAATCCTGCTTGCTCCCCTGCCTGCCTCATATCTTCTCCTACCTTCCTCGTGGCCCATTCTGACCATTACTTTCTTCTTCCCCCATGTCTTTCTTGCCCCCTTTCTTACCATTGCATTCCAAGGAACCCCTATTCCATCTTCTCACTGCTCCAACCTCATGCTTTCCTCTTGCCCTATTTTTTCATACTCTCAAGCCTGTCCACCTTGCCCACAATTCCACTCTGCCCCCTTAACTCCCATCTACCCTACTGTCACCCCATCCCTCTCAATGCTCAATCCAGACCTCTTATATACTAACACACTTCCTCTGACTGACTCATGCGTCTGTCCAATCACAGCTCTGGTTTCCTTTTTTCACTCACACTCTAACAAACACTTCTGCCCCCTTGTTCACTAATTCTGTGCCCCTGTAACTCCTATTCATGATTTCTTCTAGCCCGTGCTCACAAACACCTACTGTCCTATCCCTTCCTCCCCTCCACCCACACCCCCGCACCCCTGGCTAAGACTTCCCACTGGTTCATGTGAGTTGTTCTGTTATTGGTATCTGTGCATGAAGTGGATGTAAAAGTTGGTGCCCAAATTGTGGATTTACGTAGCATGTGACGTCTGTTTTCTCCAGTGTATGGGGTTTTTAGCTATGTGTGCAATGGCATATCGTCTTTGGAATTGCCGTTAGCAACTTTAGCTGTTAACTAACAAAACTTTCTTCTGTGGTAATGTACATATAGGGATTGTTTCACCCATCATGGAAATGCAGCCATGCATTATTTATCCCTGAAGGTTAATGTGAAGACTGCTTTTTGCTCCTTAGACACATGGATGCAAATCCTTTGCACCATTTTAGCATTGTCTATATCCTTCAATCACTTACCAAATTGCCAAGTGTGAAGACAGGTGGTTGCTGTATATCTGTCACTTTACAATCCCTATTTGTTCTGGAGAGATCAGCACAGCTATAATCATGATATATCACTATGTTGTAGATGTAGTCACTTGTGCTTATGTAGTTAAGTCTTTCAGTATTCTCATACATACATCTTTCCATAACTGTTCAACATTTGTTCAAACTACAGATTATTATATACAGTCTCAGAACAGAAGCTATTATTTTTGTACAAATTTCAAAATAATTTTATGACTCTGGGTACGTCTACACTACGGGACTATTCCGAATTTGCATAAACCGGTTTTGTAAAACAGATTGTATAAAATCGAGTGCGCGCGGCCACACTAAACACATTAAATCGGTGGTGTGCGTCCACGGTCCGAGGCTAGCGTCGATTTCTGGAGCATTGCACTGTGGGTAGCTATTCCGTAGCTATCCCATAGTTCCCGCAGCCTCCCCTGCCCCTTGGAATTTCCGGGTTGAGATCCCAGTGCCTGATGGGGCAAAAATCATTGTCGCGGGTGGTTCTGGGTAAATGTCGTCAGTCATTCCTTCCTCTGGGAAAGCAACGGCAGACAAGCATTTCGCGGCTTTTTTCCCTGGATTGCCCTGGCAGATGCCATAGCATGGCAATCATGGAGCCTGTTTTGCCTTTTGTCACTGTCACCGTATGTGTACTAGATGCCGCTGACAGAGGCGATTCAGCAGCACTACACAGCAGCATGCTTTTGCTTTTGCATGACAGCAGAGATGGTTATCAGCCATACTGTACCATCTACCAATCCATAAATTGGTAAAAAGATGAGCATGGTTACCAGTCGTTTTGCGCCATTTGCTGCTGTCATAAGTGCCCCTGGCTGCTCTTAGCCAGGGGCGCAAAAGCCAAAATTGGGAATGACTCCCAGAGTCAATCCCTCCTTTTTGGTATCTAAAAATAGAATCAGTCCTGTCTAGAATTTGGACAAGTGTATTAGAGAACCACTGTATCATAGAACCAGAGAGCACAGCTGCTCTGTGTCAGATCCAGCAGAAATAATGAGCTGTATGCTATTCACAGGGGGTGCTCCTGCAACAACCCCACCTGTTGATTCCATTCTTCCCCCAGCCTTCCTGGGCTACCGTAGCATTGTCCCCCCACTTGTGTGATGAAGTAATAAAGAATGCAGGAAGAAGACACAGTGACTTGTTAGTGAGAAATGAGTGGAAGGCAGCCTCCAGCTGCTATGAGAGTCCAGACAGGACAGTAAGGAGTGTGGAGGAGAGGAGCCCAGCATCCCTCTGCTAGTCCAGGGGCAATTGAATCTTTTCTTTACACATGAAGGGTGGGGGCTGATGGAGCTCAGCCCCCTGTTGCTATGATGACGATGGCTATCAGCCATACTGTACCATCTACCAGGAAAAATTAGGACCAGGCGCCCTTCATTGACCTCACTGATGCTAGTACGCATGGTTACCAGTCCTTTTGCACTGCCCCATATGCCAATAGGCTGATGATGACGATGGGTATCAGTCTTATTGTACCATCAGCCACCCATAGCGGGGGGGGGAGCAAGGATATTGGCGTTGAGTGCTGCAGCATCGTGTCTATCTGCAGCATTCAGTAAAGATAGGGTGACATGTAAAAGAGTCAAGAGAGGATTGTTTTCCCTTTCACTTCTGGGGGTGGGGGGTGCGTAAATTGCCGAGCTATGCCCTGACCCACCGCTGACACTGTGTTTGACCCTAGAAGCATTTGGAGCTCAGCCAAGAATGCAAATACTTTCGGAGACTGCAGGAACTGTGGGATAGCTTGAGTCCTCCAGTCCATGAGCGTCCATTTGATTCTTTGGCTTTCCGTTACGTTTGTCACGCAGCAGTGCGCTGAGCCCCTGCTATGGCGTCTGTCTGGAGATTTTTTTAAAATGATTTTGAATTTCATCTTCTGTAACGGAGCGCTGATAGAACAGATTTGCCTGCCCTCACAGCGATCACATCCGCATGGTCCATGCGGGAGCTCTTTCTTTATTTTGATTTTTAACTGCATTGCCACACGTGCTGATCTGAGCTCCACGCTAGGCAAACAGGAAATATTCAAAAGTTCGCGGGGCTTTTCCTGTCTACCTGGCCACTGCATCCGAGTTCAGATTGCTGTCCAGAGCGGTCAGTGGTGCACTGTGGGATACCGCTCGGAGGCCAATACCGTCGATTTGCGGCCACACTAACCCTAATCCGATATGGTAATACCGATATTAGCGCTACTCCTCTCGTTAGGGAGGAGTACAGAAACCGGTTTAAAGAGCCCTTTATACCGATATAAAGGGCCTCTTAGTGTGGACGGGTTTGGCGTTAAATCGGTTTAATGCTCCTAAAACCGGTTTAAACGCGTAGTGTAGACCAGGCTTAAGAAAAGCATATTATCAGTTTGAAAGCTTTTCTTTTTGCATGACTAAAACTTGGCCTTTTAATAAATAAAATGTTGGAGCTTCTAAGTCTGTGAATATATATCAAAGCTGTGAACTATTGACTGTTTCACATAGATAACTTTCTGCTCATTCCATACTGTGGAATTCATTCATGCATATGTGGAATCCATCTAGCAGACGGTGGGTACTTCCTGAATATATATATTTTTACTAATAGTAATGGAACAGGAAATCTTGATCTTGAAAGACTGGAAGTCAAAAGATTTTAAGCAGGTCGCTCAAGTCCACATAGTTGTGCAGGAGTTTATTGAAAGAGCATACAAACTTAAGGGGGAAATGTAGGCAGTCTGGTTCACTGGGCATCTATTTTGGCTTTTCATTGGACAAGTTGGAGATACACCAGTTGCTTTGTCATTGAATTCATCAGGGACTTGATACATTTGACAGTGCGTCCAGTAGACACTTGTGCTGGGAACATTTCTCTTAACTAGTCCACCATTTTCAGCATTTCAAACTGCCATTTGGAAATTTAATTTAATTTTGAAGAATTGTCGATGTTGTATGACTCCTTTTTTCATGTATAGAAATTATAAATTCTGTTAAAAGAAACTTCCTTCTGATTATTCTGCCATTTTGATCCTAATTAGAGTCAAGCTATGCCTGATAAAGGGGCAGTGCAGAGCCCACTTGTTTCCATGGTGGTAGCAATTAATGACCATGGGCTAGATCCTGTACCAATCAAGTCTATTGGACTTTTTTCATTGACTTGAATAGAAATTGGATCAAATGCTATGAGAACTTTTAAAAATAAATTTTGTGTTTGGCAGAATTGTTGCAACACTGAAAATGATAACTTTTTCAGCAAAATAGCATGTCCTGTGCATTCCAAAATGTGTGGAGGAAAAAAAATCTGTGCCCTGCTACACCTTACTAGACAAGTCCAAAATAAAGACTATAGGATTCAGCATAAGGAAAATCTATATGCCTTCATATCAAGTAGGTAGATGTCTTTTCTACTATGCTCTGAGTATGTGGTGGTTGAGAGGACATGGGCACAGAAGAGTAGCCACTGATGTATGACCATTTTGATACATACAAGCAGCTTGGAAACAAAATACCTCCTTTTTGCACTGGAAACTGGGGTTGAAAGATGTGGAACAGACAGTGCATAATGAATATGCCTTACAGTTTTAGAGATGGGGGGGTGAGAGCCGTTAGCAGTGTATGCTTGTGGTTTCAATAAATTGTTTCTGTATTCTGTTCATCCATTCATCCATACTATTACTATTCTTCACATTAGCACATTTAGCTTGACACAAGCAGCTATCTTTAGGAAGAAAATATTTAATGTATCCTACGTTACTCCTACAGTGCTGTGAAGTTATTGTGGGACTTGCATGTGAATTTTCAATGAAGTCCTGACTGTGACTGTTTAAATACACACTTTTTCAACACAGAGATTTAACTACCATTCTTATCTATAAGCAAGGCAGGCTCTGGGTGATGTCATGTCCATGAACAAAATTAAATGAAAAACTGCTGATTCATTATTTTTTTTTGCTTCGATCATATTCACTGGTGACTGAACTCTGATCTAAATAATTAAAAGCATGATGCTGCTTAACACAATTGTCTCAGCTTAATTTATCTTCTTGAAATTTTAATTATCTTTGTATCCTCCCCATATAAGTACATGCATTTAATTTAAACTCAGCTAATTTAATAAGTTCTACCATTTTTATGGAAATAAGACAATGTATTCATCCTTATATCCAGTGATGTTACTGATGGCAAATTTATGCAAAAGGAAAATAATGAAAAGCCCACACTGAACATTTATCCAAAGTCAAGGTTACCTGATTTAAACTTTTCTCTTGTATTTAATAGATGTGATTAATAATCACGCTTTCCTTGTGATTACAGTACTGTGCTGATATCAGTCAGCTTTGTTCTGCATGTTTATGGGTCTTCTCTTGCCAAAATATTAGCACAGTGCACTAATATCACAAGGCAGTTCCACACGTATTTGGTGCCTCGCATGAGTACTCAGCATAAGTATCACGGTGCTGTTTGTGTCCCTCCAGAACACCTCCAAAGGAGTTGCAGGAATAAGAGATTTAAAAAAGTAGAATAGTGGTTTTTTTGAAATTGTGGAATGAGCTCTCCTGGTCTTTAACTTGGCTTCAGTAAGGCTTCTGATGCTGTCTCACATGATCTTCTCATAAACAACCTAGGGAAATACAACCTAGATGGAGCTACTCTAAGGTTGCTGCATAACTGACTGGAAAACCATTCCCAGAGAGTAATTATCAATGGTTCAGAGTCAAGCTGAAAGGACATTTAGTTGAGTCTCGCAGAGATCAATTCTGGGTCTGGTTAGAGAAGACAAACACCTGTCAGGGATGGTACAGATAATACTTAAGTCCCACCTTGAGTGCACTAGAAGACCTGTTGAGGTCCCTTCTAGTCCTACACTTCTATGATTCTATAACTATAAGGGGGAGCAAACCCCCCAACCCCCAAAAAACCCAACCCCCCCTTGCAGCTGGATCATGGAGATGAGAGCAGGGGCTGCAGTTCCTAGAAGTTCCTCCTACAAGGTGGTAGGTGGGGAGGGCATGTGCTGAGCCTTGGCTGGGTCAGCCCCATCCACGCGTTGATCAGTGGAGCTGAACCAACACGAGGCAGGAGATAACCTGTACCCAAAAAAGACTTGCAGTTCAATTCTCTACTCTCCCTCCCCAGAAGCCAGGAAGGACATAGAGTCTCATGTTTCTTCCCAGGTTCTTCCTGGAGCAGGGCAGCTTGGACAGCCCCTTAAGCAAAGGTTTCATCTAATTTGTAGTGAATATGTAGGAATCATACAAGCATTTACAAATCAAGTATATTTTTCAATCACTGTTAAATCAGCATGGCTGGTGGACCTGCCAGTGTCGCACATGACACTCATGCATTTGGCAAGTCAGTCACGCCTTCTCACATCTCAGGGAAAATGGAAAGTGAGACCCTCCCCCTACAGAATACACTGTCACTCTTAAACTGCAATCAGAGCATCCGCAGGCTTTTGAATCATTTGAATGAAATTTGTTTAGAAACTGATTTCAGTTAAATCAGTGCAACTTTCCCTTGTAGATAGTCTCAGTTCCTGCTTCCACATTGCAAACTCATCATCAAATTCACTAATTAGCAAACTCAACAGACATCAAGAACAGCATGGGCCTTGGAGACTGTAAAGAAGTTCCCCACAGATCAAAGATGAAACATATTGGCAGGGCAGTGTGTACATGGGAAGCTTGTTTTTCTGCTATGCTATAGATGGCAAAAGATAATGACAGTGTAGCTGTGCTTTGGAGCTTTCCACAAAGTCATAGGGCTCTAACCCAATGATGCTGAAAATCTTAAATTTACTATGCAGTGGAAGTTGGATTCCCAATCTATTACAATCCACAACATTTTCTGTACTATTAATGATCATTTATTTTAATATAAGGATTTATGTTTTTATTACTTATATGAACTTATCTTCAATGGGTTTATGAACACTGAACTTCTTCCTTCCATATAGATGTCAGTAAATGTACATCCATAGCATGGAGTCCACTTGGTATTATCAGAGCTGGCCGTTATCCAGATATGCTTAGTAATGGGCAAAATATCAGATGGAATTTGTTTAGTTCTGATAAAAACTGAATATTTAAATTATATATACCCAGTATCTAAATTTTTTGCTGAGTTGGGAGAGAGAAAGTAGAGTGTTAGATGACAACCAGAAAAAAGGATAACAATAAAGGGAGGGTTAGGGTTTTGTTTGGATCTTGGCTGAAATTACCAAAGAGTACAGAGAATTGAAAGCCAGGCTTCGTGTTCCTTGATAGCTATCACTAATTAATATTGAGCTCATTAAATTCTATGGACCTAAATCACAGAGAACTGTGAGAAAGTAAAGTAAAGAAAATTCCAAAAAGCACACTTCTCTTTGGATGATTGGACTAACATCTTGTCTAAAGCAAACTCTCACTTGAAAAAATACAAGGATACAAGATATCCCAATAAACCAGAGTGATTTGGGGAAAGTGGGTAAAGAGGCCAAAATTAGTCAGGATATTACATCAGGATGAGCTCCTTCCACATTTACGCTGAGTAATATCCACTACATCAGTAGTCCATTTGATTTCAATGGACAACCCACTGAGTAAAGTACTCCTCAAGTTGAGTAAGTATGGCAGCATCGTGCCCTAAGTGAGTGCACCTACCAAATTGAGGGCCTACGTCTCAGGTAGGTTTACTGCTGAGTTGAAGAGGGGGGTTGTAGGAAAAACAAGTGGACACAGAAAAATTTAGCCAAAACCACTGCATTTTTTACTCTTTGTTAACCATTTATTATGTTTCCACAATATGCTCAGTGCTTTGCTAACATAAAAGTAGGTATGGTCCTTGCTCCAAAGGACTCAAAGTCTAGTCTTATGGAATCAGGCTTTTCAGTGATTTTATTTGCCAGGCCAGTTGCTTTAGCTGGGATCTATTTTTACTATGCAGTGCCATGCATACTGCAGATATACTGTTTGTTTCATATAAAGGCCATTTTAATCCAGTTTCATCTCAGTGGTTCTGTTCTAAAGTCATGACCATAATTTATATATACTATAGTAACTCTATTACCTGGATATGACTAGACAGAAGATTTGGGGGGGGGCAGGATATATATTACAGCTTAAATGATGACTCTGAGAGCAAATGGAGCATTGGGGGAAGGGATCAGATGCTGTAGCACATGGGTGGTGGTGAGGAGTGGGTATCGTTCCCTCCTATGTTCCCTCTTTGTCCCCTCACCCTCTTGGAGGCTATTGGGAGAGCTTCCTCAGCAGAGACACTTACTACATCATTTTGGAGGTGGGGGGAGTGGAGCATTTACTCCAAAAAAGCGAACAGAAAATATCATATTGCCCCTATATAAATCCTTGGTATGCCCACATCTTGAATACTGTGTGCAGATGTGGTCAACCCACCTCAAAAACCACATATTGGAATTGGAAAAGGTTCATTAAAGAGCAACAAAAATTATTAGGGGTATGGAACGTCTGCCATATGACGAGAGATTAATAAGACTAATGGGGGATATGATAGAGGTCTGTAAAATCATGACTGGTGTGGAGAAAGTAAATAAGGAAGTGTTATTTACTCCTTCTCATAACACAAGAACTAGGGGGTCACCAGATTAAATTAATAGCAGGTTTAAAACAAACAAGGAAGTATTTCTTCACACAATGCACAGTCAACCTGTGGAACTCTTTGCCAGAGGATGCTGTGAAGGCCCAGACTATAACAGGGTTCAAAAAAGAACTAGATAAATTCATGGAGGATAGGTCCATCAATGGTTATTAGCCAGGATGGACAGGGATGGTGTTCCTAGCCACTGTTTGTCAGAATCTGGGAATGAGTAACAGGATGGATCACTTGATGATTATCTGTTCTGTTCATTCCCTCTAAAGTACCTGGCATTGGTCACTATTGGAAGACACGATACTGGACTAGATGGACCTTTGGTCTGACCCAGTATGGACGCTCTTATGTTCTTATGCCTTGTTGTTGGCTTTTGAGTGCTTTTGGCCCAATCATCCAATTTGTCTAGGTCACTCTGTACCCTACCCCTCCAGCATATCTACCTCTCCCCCCAGCTTAGTGTCATCCATGAACTTGCTGAGGGTGTAATCCATCCCAACATCCAGATCATTAATGAAGATGTTTAGCAAAACTGGCCCCAGGACCGACCCCTGGGGCACTCCGCTTGATACCAGCTGCCAACTAGACATTGAGCTGTTGATCACTACCTGCTGAGCCCAACAATCTAGGCAGCTTTCTATCCATCTTATAGACCATTCATCCAATCCATACTTTTTTAACTTTCTGGCAAGAATACTGTGGGAGACCATATCAAAAGCCTTGCTAAAGTCAAGATATATCACATCCACCACTTTCCCCATATCCACAGAGTCAGTTATCTTATCATAGAAGGCAATCAGGTTGGTAAGGCATGACTTGCCCTTGGTGAATCCATGTTCACTGTTCCTGATCACCTTCCTCTCCTCCAAGTGCTTCAAAATGGATTCTTTGAGGACCTGCTCCATGATTTTTCCAGGGACTGAGGTGAGGCTGATGGGCGTGTAGTTCCCCAGATTCTCCTTCTTCCCTTTTTTAAAGATGGGCACAATTTTTAAAGATTGCCCCTTGTGCCTGGAACAATGTCATTACTGTGCACCAATGCAAGTAAACATCCCTCTCCTCCTCCAAATTTCTTCTTTGAAACTTACTTCTTTGGCTTAGCTTTTCCAATGTTGACTCTGATAATATCTGTTCCCACTATCCTGAACATTAGGAGCTAACAAATATGTTTTGTTTTATACAACAAAGTTTGGGTACTTGTATGTAAGCATCCAAACTTTATTCATTTTTCTCTGAATGCAAACAAGGAAAGTTTACCCACCACTAGTAACAATCATTTTAAAAACATAAATGTTGCACCTGAAAGGCAATACCATTTAGAGGAGATAATTAGGTATTAAACTTGGCCGATGATCCATTCAAAATTGCAGTCTTTGTAATGATGGCTATGAGAAACTCTGTGTCTCACAGCAAGTGATTTCAGTCAACAAGTCCTAATGAAGAAAACTCAGAATACTGAAAATCACTGTATGTCAATGAAATTGCTCAACAGTCTTGCCATTAAAAAAATTATGTGACACTAGCAATATTTACACCCTGCTTATAGATACATTGTATGTTGACAAAGATCTTACATCATGTCCTAATTAAGAGTTGGCATTTTCAGCAATTATGAAGCCTTTTAATGTCAGTCATTAACTGAGCAAAAGATGGCACTTGATTGATCTTTTACAAAAGCATGAAATTGAGTAAGGAAACGCTGAAGTATCACTTCTGCTTTTTTGAAAACAGCATAGACTGACTCTAGAAGGTTATCAGTGATTTTTTTAAAGACTGATAGAGAAGACAATGTACATAGAGACAAAGGGTGAAATCCTGATTCCCATTGAAGTCAATTGGACCTCTATCATTAACTTCAACGGAGCCTGGATTTTACCCAAAAGGTAATTTTAATACAGAATCATAGCAGTGCTATAGTTAAGGCCATGCCACCATTTTCATTTTGAACCTTTGTCTAGCATAGAATCTTATTGCATCTAATCTAAAACATCAGAAGATGACTCCTTTCCTTCTGGAAAATGTTGTTAATAAATTGAGTCTCTATACAGGTTACAAAAGCAGATGGGTCTTAACAGTAAATATTCAGGATAGAGATACTTTAGTTTTAAATATTTGTTACTCTTTTGAGAATTCAGATTTTCCTAATTTTTAGCGGCCTCCTGACTGATCCTTAATGTTTATATTAACAATTTTTGTTACTGATTATTGTATTTGGTACTACATTTTCATAGTACATAGTCAACATAGGAATTTCCAGACTGGATTAGATTTGTGGTCCTTCTAGTTTGATATCCTGTCTCTGACAGTAGCCAGTGCCAGCTGCTCTATACTAGATAATTATGAGATGACCTTCCCAAAGGAAAGTTTCCTCTGAACCTTCACTAGTTGGAGGTTGGTTTATGCCTGAGGGATTATATACCTTTCTCTCTTGTTTATTTGCTATTATAATTGTGGATAGTCTTGTTATCCGGATAAGTGTCTAATCCTAGTTTGAAACCTGCTAATCTCTTGGTCTCAGTGATATCTTGTGACAATATTGTACTGATCTAACGTTAATAATAGCAATACTGGTAGAAGTAATTATTAGAGGTAATACTGCTAGAAGTAACTATGTCTGATGTTGTTCCCACCTCCCGATGATGAGTTCTGGGGGTTCTTAAATTCTTGAGGAGGTAACTTCAGCCAATGAGGGACTGAGAGCTTGGAAGCTAGAGTATGGTGAGGGAGCAATATCAACTCCTATGTAATTTTTCCATTTAATAATTTGTCTCTGTCTTCCAGATGATAACAGTGCTGTTTATTATATAAAAATGTATCCATGTATCTTTAAAGTGCAAACGTAGGCCCTTACGGACTGAAAATGAGAATGAGTTCCAGACCTGTGAACACTTCACTAAGTATGTCCTGCAGACAGCCCCCTAAAGGTACATCCCAGTGCAATAAACGACCCACAGCATGGCTTTGGCTGGCCCAGGTCATCTGATTAGGCTTCATGGGTTTGGGCTGTGGGGCTAAAAATTGCAATGTAGACACTGGGGCTTGAGCTGGGGCTTAGGCACTAAAACACCGCAAAGGGGTGGGCCTCAAAGTCTGGCCTCCGGCCCAGGCCGAAACATCTACACTGCAATTTTAGCCCTGCAGCCCAAGCCCCTTGAGCCCAAGTCAACTGACCTACACTCTGGGATTTGGTTCCTCAGGTTTTTTATTGCACCCTAAGAGTTCAACCTACAGACTGACAACATAAGCTTCCCACCCAATTACAACTGGTGGGATAGGTCATTGGGAAGGAGATAATACTGGTCCATAAAGTTTGAGGGACCCATACCACTTTGTTTTACATCTGGGCCTGGGCAACAACACATGAGTTGTTCATTTCTCCCTTTTATGAATGAACACATTTTAACTCTCTCTTTTGCATCCTCTTCAGCATCTCCTTTTCTATCCTGTTCTACTTTCTATCTCTCTGTTCCTGTTTTTTTTTAACACATTTTAATTATATGCTGTGGTTGCCATTGGACCATTTCTGCCAGCTCTGCTGAACTGGCTTTTTTGAAACAGCTTCTCTATGTGTCTGACTGCTGATTTCACACAATAAAGGGAACACTGCTTTCTGAAGTGCCAATTCATCACAGCGGGGTAGAGGTGGCCCACAGTGGTAGAGAGCTCTGCACAGTGACAAGAAAAATAGTGGAAAATCTCAATCTGCTATTTTATTTTACAAGTGATTTATCAGTGCTCTTAGTGAAGTTATGAGACGAGTATTCCATCACTAGTTGGTTTTGTTCAAGTGGTCTCAGGGAATTAGAGAATTTCTTCACTTGCAGAAAAATAATGGAAACTTTATTACATCATCGTAATTATTACTTTAACTAAGAGCATATTCTTAAACACATTCCACACCATTGTACTCATTGTAGTACATTTATGCTGAAAATGTTTGCTGTTAAGCACTTTCTATTGACACTTTATTGTAAAAGACAGAATTTGAATGTTTGTATGATGATACATGACATAACAATATCTGTCATTCTTACCAGGGCTATTTTACATTATCACATATTTCTTCTGTAAGAGTACCTAGAAACCCTAAATAAGTACTAAGCCCCTTTGTACTAGGAACCATAACGCACAATCCCTGAAGGTCACTGAGAGAAGCCTAAGGCTTATAGATCAAAAACATTTCAAAATAATGTCAATTAAGATTGCAATATGGATATCCTTTTGTTATGCCCATGATTGCTGCTACCTGAGTAGGTGTTTACTCCCAATAAATAAATATAAAAAAAAGACAACAGGGAAGGCAATGAACCTAAACTTATTATAGAAATGAACCGTGATTGGAAATAGCAATACAAACTATACAACAGGGTATGTGAAATAAAGAAGGTGAAGTAAAAGCAGACTCACTTCAATCTTCGGTAAATTGTTAATGAGGATTATGATGGGACCACATCTACATCTGTAAAGCTCCTTGTACAACAGGGCCCTGAGCCAGATCAGGCACTAACATAACATAAATATTAATAAGATAATGATAATATATGTGTCACGGATTAAAGAGAAAACAAGACCAATTGTTAAGCGATAAAATAAAAGGTGAGAGAAAAGGGCTAGAATGTTTGACATCCATTAAATAAAGAGCAATAAGCAAATACAAATTCACTGGTAACTAATAAAATTCAGAAGGAAAAGGACTGAACAGTAGAAAGCAAGTTTAATTTACTGTAGAGCATGAGTAGAAAAGCTGCTGACAGCTTTGTTCTTCTTTGAAGGTTCTGTTCTGTGATTGTTCTAAATAAGTGACAGCTTTTCTGCATATGTATATCCCTTGCTATTTATATTTAGAGAAATAGTGACGCATGACATGAAACTTTTGCATAGGGACTAGAATTTAGGTGGTCTTCTTCCTAGATTAGTAACCTGCAAGTGAGTTCATATTTTGTATATAGAGGTTTTTTTGAGCCATCAGAAGTTCACTGGTGTTTGACCTGTTTTATTTAAAGCTTCCATATGTATAAACCAATTCGATATTTCCTGTTTTAGTTTTAATGTCAAGACATCACATTTTAAAGCTATTGCTTTTTATTTATAAAACTGGCTAAGGAACATGGCTACTATCCATTTTATGCAAATTGATCAAAAGTTGGAGAGCTTTGGGAGTAGGAGGTTGATAAAAGAACTCAAACAGAAAAGACTGATCTGTGGAAAATATTGTTTTCTACTCCCACAGAAATCAAAGGCTCATGAACTATAAAGTATTTGTAGAATACATGTGTTGTCTTATAAACAATAGTCCGAGTTATGGTATGTGCTTCAAAATCCTTGCATTTTCCTTTAATGGAATTATTTGGGCAAATAGCTTTGCTAACTTTTTATATTACTTTTCCTATTTTATCATTACTGTATTTTGTTCATGCTCCTTCAACACTTGACAGATTTAGGTATCTCTATAGTATCAGTTCCAGCAGGAGCACTCTAAAAATTTTTTTGCCTTGGGTGATATTCTGAGCATTTTATCAAAATATTTCCTCTCCAGTCATACCATCTTCTCAACTCTTGACTGACTCTCCTATTCTTCTTCAAGTGATGTCCCTGGAAGTGCTCCACTTTAGGTGTTCCTGCCCCCCTGCGCTTGTAATTGGAGATGTATGGTAGCAGTGCCTGGTTGGGTCGCACATGTGTGTCCCCATCTCGTGCCACTTCAGGCAGTTATCCAGCACTGTGCAACCAACCGCACCTCAGTTCCTTCTCTACCACCTTTGGCTCAGGTCAGAGCATTTAGCAATGCCTCTGTATTTACCTTATCTGGCTTAGTTTTTACCTACTACCTAAGTTAGATAGTTTTTCTTTCCTTTGTCCCTGTTATCTCTGTTATTCTTAAAAAGGAAAAAAAAATATTTTACTCATTAGGAGCTAAGTTTCAGTTGAACCTCTAGAATAGTTTTAGTCACTCCTTCAGAGAGAAAAACCTTCCTGCATGGGAATGCTTGGTTCCCCGGGCTTTAAATGCTGCCTCACCTGCAGGCTTTCTATACCAGTCTCTGACTGGCACTCACAGTGTGTTCACTGTGTAGGCAATACACAGGTACCTCAGAAGCGCTCACCCTGCCATAAGCTAACAGCATATACCAGGAAGGCAAGAGACCTCCAACTAAAACTCCTCATGGAGAGGTCTCTCAGACTAGCACCTGAGCCTGAAGATGAACCCCGCCTAGACAAAGCTCATCGACCACAGCTTCTGACAAGGATTCCTTCTCTACAGCTCAGGCTTCTGACCATCCCACTAAAAAGGTGCATAAGAAGTGGGTTACCACGTCCCTCATGCAGGAATCATCCAAGAAACGCCGTTCTGCAAACAGGCAAATACTATCAGTACTGACCGCACTGGCCTTCCCAATGGCTGGAAGAGCGATATCCTCCAGCACTGCCAGTACTGCGAGAGCAAAGGTGTCTGAAAGAGACAGCTCTGAGATAGGCAACAAAGGGAAACTGAAACCCCACACCTCGGCACCAACAGAGCAGATTCTGCAATCAACATAGAGCGGCTCGGCACCCCCCGCAGGCTGCAACTCACTCCTCGGCCAGTATCGCATGCTCGGTGGCGCATGCCAGCACAGTTGTCGGCAACGACAAATATGGCACAGCACTCAGCACTGGCACCATGCTGCCCACGGTGCAGACACCACAGGCACCGTAGCAGTTTTTGTGAGACCAAGATCTTTTGCCGAGATCGATACCAGAGTCTCTGATTCTCAGCACAGACACCACCCTGGTGCGTTCGGCATCGAGTCTCCTCATGACTCCACCACATTCTGCCCCACCTCTCTCCAGCGAGGAAGAAGATGGTAAGGAAGGCCAAATATATTATCCTCCACAATCTCCTTCCCACCAAGAACTACTCAAAACAGGACCCTTTCATGGGGCATACTACTCCGATCCCAGACACTCACAGTAGTACAGACAACCATGGGTACCACTCATGCTTTTCTCACTCCAGTGGGCATACTGGAATCCTCCTACATCCAGGGTGAGCAGGCATCAATCACCTGTACCCTCAGTTCTGGGGCCCTTGGAACTTATCAGAAAAAGGGACAAAGAGGAAGAGGAACCATCAGACCAGGAAGGGGCACCAGCAACCCACGTTTCATCATCCTCTCCAGACGATACCGCAGTGCTCCCACCTCCTAATATGGGACATGACTTTAAACAATTCCAAGACTTGTACAAAAGGGGGAGGAATGGCTCAGTGGTTTGAGCATTGGCCTGCTAAACCCAGGGTTGTGTGTTCAATCCTTGAGGGGGCCACTTAAGGATCTGGGGCAAAAATCAGTACTTGGTCCTGCTAGTGAAGGCAGGGGGCTGGACTCGATGACCTTTCAAGGTCCCTTCCAGCTCTATGAGATAGGTGTATCTCAATTATAATATCATAGGTGCCAACTCTGTGGGTGGTCCGGGGCTGGAGCATGCATGGGGAAAAATTAGCGGGTGTTTAGCACTCACCAGCAGCCAAGCTCCCCGTCTCCTCTTTGCCTCCTCCTCCCCCTCCTTCCCAGTGCTTTGTGCCACCTAACAGCTGTTTGGCAGTGCTTTGGACTTTTCCGGAGGGAAGGGGAGGAGCGAGGATGCGGCACGCTCAGGAGAGGAGGCGGAGAAGAGCTAGGGCAGGGACTTAGGGGAAGGGGTGGAATGGGGGAGGGGCAAGGGCGGTGCAGGGGCAGGAAGAGGCAGGGAAGGCATGGGGCCAGAGGGTCAAGCACCCACCGGGCAAAGGGAAAGCTTATGCACTAGACATCTCCAGGAAGCACAGCACAAACTCTTGAACATTCTATATATGTCATCCTCTTCCAAAATCAATCTTCCCATGTGTAGTGTGGCAGCTGCCCCACTCCCTGAGAATTTAGGCTGCAGCAGGCCAGTGGGCCTGCGCAGACGGACAGCCAATAAGAAAAGGGCTTATTGGGAGCCAATCAGGGCCCAGATTGGAGGCAGCCAATCAGGGTCAGGCTCAGCCCTATAAAAAGGCTGCTCAGGGGGGGAGCAGGCAGTCTGTCCCAGGCCTTTGATAGGGGAAGGTCTGTCTCCAGAGCTGGGAAACTAGCACCTGGGACAGCACAGTGCTGGGCAGGCCTGGGGAAGCAGAAGGGAACTTCAGACTGGTGTCTGCCAGACTGCAGGCCTTGAGGGGAAGGGCCTAGCCGGTGCGAGGGGACGAAGGGGAAGCAGCCCAGGGACGTGGACAGACTGAGGGAGAGAAGGAGGGCAGGACGGCTGCCACTAGAGGGTCCCTGCGTTGGGACCCAGAGTAGTGGGCGGGTCTGGGTCCCCCCCTTCCCTCTTGCCTGACACCCAGCCGACAAGAGTGGCCATCTAGGGCTGCACCAACCCCCTGCCAAGAGGGGTGTGACTTTGGGGGTGCAGTTGCCCACATTGGCCGGGGCGCAGAGAGACAGCTGATTGACCCACTCCTCCCCCAGAAGGGGGTGAGGATGGACTAAGGGGCATTGCCGGAGGGCAGTGGCTCGAAGAGGATGCCGCAAGTTGGGAGCAACGCGGGTCCACATGCCAACCGAGGGCAAGACGACAGACAGGAGAGGGCTGTCCACTGGACTGAGCTAATTCCTGGAGTCACCAGTGGGAGGCGCCATGGTGGTGAGTCCCAACTCCGTCACACCATGAATGATGTGGTAATGGAACTGGTTAAGACCATTTGGCAGACCCCAGCAACTATACCACCAACATGCAAAAGGTCAGATAAAAAATATGTACCAGCAAAGGGGACAGCGTTCCTCTCTCACCCCGCACACCCAGTTCGCTGGTGGTTGATGCAGTTCATGAACGGGGCAGACAACAACTCCACAAAAACATGCTTCGCTATAAGGATTGGAAGAGACTTGACTGCTTCAGCCGCAAGGAAGACACCTTGGCTACACTCCACATGCGGACAGCCAACTATGAAGCCTTGCTGGCTAAGTATGATCATAATAACTACACGAAACTCTCAGAATTCATGGACTTTATTCCAGATGACAAAAAAGAACAATTCACAGCACCTGTATCAGAAGGGCAACTTATATCTAAAACAGCACTAAAGGCTACACTAGATTCTGCAGACACAGCAGCAAGAACTGTAGCTAGCAACCACCGTAGTAATGAGAAGGGCATCCTGGCTCCATCTCTCCAGTTTTCCCAAGGAAGTGCAGTCGATGGTTGAAGACCTACCATTCGAGAGGCCTAAACTCTTCACTGCTAAAACCGACAATTCCCTGCTTACACTCAAGGACTTGAGGGTGACGCAGAGATAGCCTATGCATCTATACACCTAGAACCAAGAAGCGACAGAGGAGTTGTTATGCCCCACAATGATATCACCATACTCCATACTCACAACAACATAGGAAGTATGAAAAACAGGGTCAAAAACAGAGACTTGTGAGGAGACAACAACCTACTACTCTAGCTACTGCATCCCAACCATCGACGTCCAAACAGCAAATTTGAAACTTTGGTTGAGGGCCTGAGACCCCCACATCTTTCTGTGCTGGAAGCATCAACTCTCTCCTGACCATTTGGAGATTACCTAATCCATTCTAACCAATCTGGCAAACTATTACAATGAACAGATGGGTTTTTAGAAATTATACAAACCGGGTATTCCATCCCCCTTTGCATGAGCTCAATAATAGTGCACCTATCCACCATCACAGCATTCCACCACAAAGGAGATGAATTGTCGATTTTTCCCCACCCACTTAGTAAACGCTTCGTCAAAGACCTCACCCATATCTACCCAGAAGTTCAAAATCCTAACCCACCATGGGGCCTCAACCTAGTACTTTGTGTCATCATCAGCCTTCCATTTGAGCCCATGATGACATGCTCCCTACTACAGCTTTCCATAAAGATTGCACTCCTAGTGGTCATTACAACCGCCAGACGAGTAGGAGAGCTGGGAATTCTCATGGCTGAACCACCATACATGATTTTCTTCAAAGATAAAGTTTGCCTCAGGCCATGCCCCAAGTTTCTACCTAAATTTGCCTCATCATTTCACCTCAATCAACCTATCCACCTATTGACATGCTACCCCAAACCACACGAGAATATATGGCAGTCCAAACTACATACCTTAGACGTAGGCAGGGCAATAGCTTTTTACATAGACAGAACAAAATCCTTCTGTAAGTCTCCGAAAGTGTTCATCTCAATCACTGAACGATCCAAAGGGAACACCATGTCCAAACAGAGGTTACCCAAATGAATCTCGGACTGCATAAAACTGTGTTACCTCCAACATGATCTACAACCCCCATGGGGATTCACACGCATTCTACCAGGGCCTTATCGGTCTCCATCGCATTCCTTAACAAAGCTCCCATTACAGAAATCTGTAGCGCTGCAACCTGGGCCTCACCCCGTACATTTACTCAACATTATGAATTAGAACAACATGCAACCTCCGATGCCCTGTTCAGATTCACTGTGGCCTCATCTGCTACGACTTCAACTCTGAAGCCCCCTCCTTCCACCAGAGGGCACTGCTCTGAAGCCACCTAAAGTGGAACACCCACAGGGACATCACTCAAAGAAGGAGAGAGTAACTCACCTTGTGCAGTAATGTAGGTTCTTGACATGTGAGTCCCTGTGGGTGCTCCACTACCCTCCATCCTCTCCTCTACTTCAGAGTTTCATGCTAAGGCTCTGCAATAGAGAAGTAACAGGGGGGAGGGGTGTTGGTCGCACAGTGCCAGATAACTGCCTGAAGTGGCCGAGATGGGGACCTCACATGTGCAACCCAACCGGGCACTGCTACCATAAATCTCTGATTATGACCACAGGGGCACACGAACCCTAAAGTGGAGCACCCCTGGAGACGTACAACTCGAAGAACCTACATTACTGCACAAGGTGAGCAACTCTCTCTTATAGTCTTTTCAGAAAGAAAACAAATTATTAGAAATTAATTTTACAAGTGTGTCTGTATGTACAACAAATCTAAGGGCAAATAGTGACAGCAAGGACAACAACATCAACTGTCACTTGAGGAAGAATGGTGATTGGGTAATTTGAACTACTATGTAATAGTTACCCTACTACATGCTGTGTGATAGTAGGATGACTATAGCATATTACTTTATTGAATACTTTAAAATACTAGCCCATCCATCCCAGATACGTTTTAAAAGCAAAATAATGTTCTGCTAAAGCACTAAGCTGAACAAACTTTTCAGTAACTAGAGTTCCTGAGATCTATTTTATATCAAGTACACAGACAGCAAAAGAACCTCCATTCTGAGGAGTTATTCTTAAAAAGTACAGGGCTTGATTTTTCAGAAGCGCTGAAAATGAGACCCATGTTATATTTCTGATGAATGCACAGAAATTAATGCTTTTATTCTTAGGGTATGTCTACACTACCAGATTAGTTCGATTTAACTTAATTCGAATTTGTGGAATCGACCTTACAAAGTCGAATTTGTGTGTCCACACTAAGGACACTAATTCGACTTTGTGAGTCCACATTAACGGGGCAAGCGTCGACATTGGAAGCGGTGCACTGTGGGAAGCTATCCCACAGTTCCCGCAGTCCCCGCTGCCCATTTGAATTCTGGGATTTCCCCACAATGCATGCTGGGGGGAAAAATGTGTCGAGGGTGGTCTTGGGTAACTGTCATCATTCAACGTGCTTTCGGATGTCTCAAGGGGAGATGGAGGAGCTTACTGACTCACTCGGATCTCAGCGAAACCAATATCCCCATTGTTATTGCAGCTTGCTGTGTGCTCCACAATCTCTGTGAGAGCAAGGGGGAGACCTTCATGGCGGGATGGGAGGTTGAGGCAAATCGCCTGGCTGCTGATTACGCTCAGCCAGACAGCCGTGCAATTAGAAGAGCCCAGCGGGAAGCGCTGTGCATCCGGGAGGCTTTGAAAGCTAGGTTCCTCAGGGAGCAGGGTAACCTGTGACTGTTCAGTTTCTTTACAGAGAAGCTGAACCTGCCCCTGCTTCAGTTACTGTTGACTTTCTTCTGCGGTTACATACCCGTTCACTACGTTTCCCCCCTTCCAACACACGTTTAAAAATAAAGTTAATGGAACATTGTTAATTAACAACGTTTTCTTTATTAATGAATTCGCGTTAAAGGGTTGAAACAGGGACGCAGACTGTGGTAGGTAGGGTGTGCAGTGATGTTAACACCGCTTCTACACTCGAGGAATGATAGGCTCCTGCTCCTAGAGCGGTTTGCAGTGCCGGACTGGTTGTTTCAACGGAGCCTGCCATCCCTCCTTTTCGGGACTCTGTGTGCGGGGGCTACGTGACCTTGTGGCGGGGGAGGACGGTTACAGATTCCCCTGCTGCGTGGCTCTGTGGTCCGGGACAAGGACCGCTGCATAAGTTCTGTAACCGCCCTCCCATGCCACAAAGTCACGTACCCCCCACCCACACAGAACATGGAAAACACCTCCCATACCAACCAGGGTGCCTACTGACTGCACTGTGTGTGTGACCTGCTGTTGATCCTGCCCCCATGTCTGTACCCTGGTAAAGGTGACTGTCCTATGCAATTAACAACCCCCTTCTCCCCCCACCCCCAGACAGTCTTCTGTAGAAAAACTTGACGGAAATAGTAATTACCAGCAAACTACTTTTAATAATCAACTACACAGTTAGGGGATGAAATTGGGATTGGGGCTTCGGTGAGCCAGGAAGGGAAGGACTTCTCAACATTTAGGGAATGAGAGCCTTCTTGTATTTGTGCACTCTGCAGGGTGCAGTGACAGTTTTCACGGCCCCTGTCGCCCGTCCTTCTTGTACTTTTGAGTGAGGGGGGTTTGGGACTTTGTGGCGGGGGAGGGCGGTTGCAGATACAGTGCAGGGGGGCTCTGTCCTCCTGCCTGCGGTCCTGCAGAACATCCACAAGGCGCCGGAGCGTGTCAAATTTTCCCTGGGCATTTCCTGTGTGGCTGGTCAGAACATCCAAGCTCGGACTGCTGTCCAGAGCGTCAACAGAGTGGTGCACTGTGGGATAGCTCCCGGAGCTACTAAGGTCGATTTCCGTCCACACCTAGCCTAATTCGACATAGCCATGTTGAATTTAGCGCTACTCCCCTCGTCGGGGAGGAGTACAGAATTCGAACTAAAGAGCCCTCTAGGTCGAACTAATTAGCTTCCTGGTGTGGACGGGTGCACGGTTAAGTCGAATTAATGCTGCTAAATTCGACATAAACTCCTAGTGTAGACCAGGCCTTAGTTAGTCCTGATGTTTTCCCCCTCATTCCAAGAACTTACTCAGCCAATATGAAATCCTGTAAACAACTTGTCTCTTTAAAATACAATACACAATTTTAGAACACTAGTGTATTATGTTAGCCATTAAATTCTTGGCAATTAAATGATATAATCATGCTTCAAATGTTATCAATAGTTCATTGAACAAATGTATTCAAAGCAAGACAAATGGAATAATTAGACTAACTTTCAAATATGCATTTTGAAACATAAGCAAGTTACAATTTTTCTATATTGGAACATAAGTTTAATTTTTTCCTTTAATCATATTATTTCTCAGAATCATTACTGGACAAAACATTTTTCACTATAAGGTTTTTCTCTATATGCACCTGGCATTTCATAAATGCCTACATATTTTTATTTCAAAATATCACGTTTAGTGGAAAAATGTAGCACAAAAAATAAAAATAAAAAAAGCCTAAAGAATTCAGTTACTGCAACTCGTACATGGAAACAGCCATAATTTCTATTGATGAAAGAGCGGAATTAGGCAACAAAATAATTGAATACTAGCTCTACAAATAATAAAAAATGTGAATAAAACTCAATAAAGCCCTAATGATAAAAGCTTTCTGTTCATTTAGTTAGTTTTGCATTGATTGCGTATACTGTGCATAAGAGTCATACTTTAGGAATAATTAACAAAAACAAACAACCACTACAGGATGTAGGATCCCTAAGGCATTTTTGACATATTAAAAATACTATTTAAAAAAAATATAGACTAGTAGTTTCCCCAAAACCAGAAATGGAACAAATTGAGATATCGTATCAACAATACTATAATGATATCTGACTGTGTCTCAAATATAAGCCGTTATTACATCTTCCCTCCAGAAAAGCCTATTTTAGTAAGTAAAAATTATCTTCTTGTTGCAAGTTAAATTAAGCAAGTTGTCTTAGTGCCAATTACAGAAGACCCAGTGCTCCTGTCTTATGAATTCTGTAGAATGGCTTCACATCCCAGTCTTGAGTTCTTGAGTATGAAAGGGGAAAGCAGGAGCCCTTTCTCCTAAGATCCTGCAGAACTCCATGAATACACTGCAGGATGGCAGCATTATCTCACATGGCATTCCCATCAACATACTGAACCCTCTGCCCAAGAGGCAAATCAGAGACAGAAACTTGTGAGAATTGCATGGAATTAAGAGCTGACTTCTCTGCCTCATCTGCTGAGGATTATCATCAACAAGAGCAAATCCTGCCAACCCTGACCTCTGACAGAATGATGGAGAGAAAACTTGATGGGGGACAACTTGTTTGGTTTCCATCAGAAAGGGACAATATGGCCCACAATATTTGGTGAAACATTAGTTAGCTTTTCACATATAAAATTGTAAGAGACCTTCATGCTTTAGACAGCTATGCAAATGTTATGGGAATTGTGTCAACTTCTGGTAGAGTAGTTTTATTTAGTAGTTTTGTACACCTCTACCCCGATGCAACGCTGTCCTCGGGAGCCAAAAAATCTTACTGCGTTTTAGGTGAAACCGCGTTATATCGAACTTGCCTTGATCCGCCGGAGCGCGCAGCCCACCCCCCTGGAGCGCTCCCTTACCATGTTATATCCGAATTCGTGTTATATCGGGTCGTGTTATATTGGGGTAGAGGTGTACAGTATTGGGTAACTTTTAGCTTTTTATGTTAATTTTTAATCTTTTTAATAACAAAAAAATCTTGCTAATTACTATACTATAGATTACAGTGCCCTGAGTAAAACACTGTTTGGTTGCCTTTTGTTTAACATCGTTCTGTTTAAAATAGGAAGTATAATTTGCATTTTTCTCTCCATTTACAAGGAAGTCCCTTGGTAACAAATGAAACTTTCAGTACAATAAAATTTACATGAAACAAGCTGTCATTTGAGAGTTATGTGGTTGGAATTAAGCCAGTCAATAATGGATAGCACACCTTAATTTATTAGCTACCTGTTCCAGAATTCCATTACAACAAAACATTAAGATGCTATCAGGTTAGGGAAGCAGTTTTAGCTCTTTGGGGGACGTTTATAGTGTCTTTCATGTAAATTAAAACTATCAGAGAGCTGAAGTTAGAGAGTACGTGCACGCAAACACATAGTTGCATCTTTAAAGGAGTTGGGGGTTACTGCAAGGATTGCACATTTTGCTGACTATCAAGCAGGCTCCCTAATTCAGGGGTGGGCAAACCGCAGCCAATGGGAGCTTCGGGGGAGGTACCCACAGGTGAGGGCAGCACACCGAGCCCTCTGTTCCCCTCCCCCTCCCCCAGGGGCCACAAGGACGTGATGCCAGCTGCTTCCAGAGCATCACAGGGCCAGGGCAGGCAGGGAGCCTGCCTTAAACCCACTGCGCGCCGCTGCCATACCAGAGCCCACACCCCGAGCTCCTCCTGCACCCCGCACCCCAACCTCCTGCCCTGAGCCCCCTCCTGCACCCCGATCCCCTGCCACACCCTGCATCCCTCCTGCATTCCAACCCCCTGCCACACTCCACACCCCTCCTGCACCTCAACCCCCTGCCCTGAGCCCCCTCGTACACCCTGCACCCCTCCTACACTCCAACCCCCTGCCACACCCCACACCCTTCCTGCACCTCAACCCCCTGCCCTGAGCCCCCTTGTACACCCTGCACCCCTCCTGAGCCCCTTCCTGCACACCGCACCCCCACACACATCCTGCACTCCCTCCCGCACTCCAACCCCCTGCCCCAGCCCTACATTCATGGCCCTGCATGCAATTTCCCCGTCCAGATGTGGCCTTCAAGCCAAAAAGTTTGCCCATTCCTGACCTAATTAATCTTGCTGTCCTCCTCTTTCTGAAGTAATAGATTTTTATGGATTTTTTTCTCTCATTTGATTAAAGGGAAGCTAGTAAAGAATAGCCAATAATACACAAAAACCTTATAAAGCTTAGTGTAATTGTTTGAGTTATATAATGCCTTTCACAAGAAGAGAAGGTGTTATGCTGTGTATGTAGGTCCTCTGTTCAGTACTTAATTTTGTATTGTCTACTTCACGTACAGTGTATCCCATCATTATTTATACAGTTAAATAGTAGAGTTACAAAGATAAACTAAATGGGCAGAAAAACTGAGACACATTCACTATATAGAGTCAGGAGAGAAAAGACATTTTTTGATGAGATTTGGACACAGGAGAAGAGTCAATGATACCGTGTTAATTGTGGCTGCACCCTGGTGTCCTGATTTTGTGCAAATGAGACAGTGAGCTACTGGAAGGACTGTTCCAGGTGTAGAACCTGCAGAGGAGAAGGCTGTCACACTAACAGTGGTGCGATTGTGTAAAGAGTTTACAAATGAAGCTAAAGATAGTGAAACAGAAGGATTGGCCTGGGGAGCAGAGGAAAATAAGATGAATAAGAGCACAATCATGTCAACAATACAATATATAGTAGAATAAAGTGAGGAAGAAAATACCTTGTCCAGTTACTTAACTGAAGAATTTAATTAGGTAGAATGTTGGTGCCTAAGAAGAAATTTGACCAGGACACCTGGGCTAACAGAAATACTGATGTGATCTTTAAGACTGTGAGTGTTCAGAAGCTTAAGTTTCATATCTCAGTTGAAAGACGTATCCAGCACTTTGTGTCCCACGCAATGGTGGACATTGGCTCATTTCTGAGGAAGGAGTAGCAACTACTAATTAGTCAATAGCACTCCTACCAGCATCTGAGTTCATCCTCAAAGCCTCCCATCCAAATCCTTATCCAGCCTATTACTGTTTAGGATATAAGATCTGACAAGATTATACATAGCTTCAGGTGCTATGGCTGTAGGCATGAAGGTGAAAAAATTAAAAAGGAAGGAAGCAGAAGGTGAGAATTCTTGTTCAGAATCTCATTGAAAAGACTGTTAGGATCACCAAGAAAAATAAAATACCTGTGATTAATACAGTATACTTGAAATCACCAGAATTGATTTTATTAATTTTGGATGAGTTGGCAAAATAGTTTTCTTGATTTTATAGCCTTCTGAGTGGTAAAGACCAAATGGGATAAGACCATTTTTAATTGTAGGGTTTTTTTTAAAATAAAATAAAAATACAATTTAAGTGAGGAAAATATAGCTCCAAACCACCTGAAACCCACCATTTATTCCTGAATGTTTCATAGGATCATAATGATAGAAAAGGAATTTTAGATAATCAAGTCTGTCTCCAGGATTCTTGCAGGATATATTCACTTGATGGAGAATGAATCTGGTCCTGAAACTGAAGCTATTCTTGATCTTAGCCAGAAGGCAAAGTAATGAGAGGGCATACAGAAACGCAGATTCTCTATTTCTTTTTGTCTCATATCATCATGAATACCTCTGTAAAGTGGGTGGCAAATGCTACCATTCTGATCTGACAGTGTTTAATATTCACTTTGGATAAGTGCACATGACTACATAAGGTCATAGCAGCATAGGCGGAGGGTTATATACATTTGCGGTGCTCGGGCTCCAGGAATATTCAGGGCCAGGTGCCCTGCTCCAGCAATATTTGGAGCTGGGTCTCTCCCCCGGCCCTGCCTGGATCGGGCCCCGGCCCGCGCGGACCTCCGCCCCCCCCGCTGCATCCCTGCCTGGAGCAGGTCCCAGCCCCCGCCTGCCACCCCTCCCCCTGCGCGTCCCCCCCCCCCCGCCGCGCCGCGTCCCTGCCTGACAAAAAGCAGCGGGCACCTCTCCCCTGCCTGCTCCCGCTGCCCAAGTAGAGCGGCTCCCGGCAGAATGGCTGTCTGCTGCCCTAGGGTCCTAGTGCCTTCTCTCCACTAATGGCAGGGCAGGCTGCCCTTACCCTGCCCTAGCCCTGAGCCTCTCCAATGCCCCAAACCCTCACCCCCAGCCAGAGCCTCATCCCCCTGCACCCTGATCCTCATCCCCAGCCAGAGCCCTCATCCCCCTGCACCCTAATCCTCAACCCCAGCCAGAGCCCTCATCCCCCCGCACCCTAATCCTCAGCCCCAGCCAGAGCCCTCATCCCCCCGCACCCTAATCCTCTGCCCCAGCCAGAGCCCTCACCCCCCCGCACCCTAATCCTCAGCCCCAGCCCTGAGCGCCCCCGCATCATGAGCCCCTCATCCCTCTGCACCTTGATCCTCTGCCCCAGCCCTGAGTCCCCCCCGCAGCACGAACCCCTCATCCCCAGCCCCACAGCCCTCACCCCACACCCCAACTCTCTGCCCTAGCCCTGAGCCCCCTCCTGCATCATGAACCCCTCATCCCCCAGCCCCAGCCAGAACCCTCATCCTCCTGCACCCTAATCCTCTGCCCCAGCCCTGAGCCCCCCCACAGCATGAATCCCTCATCCTCAGCCCCACAGCCCTCACCCCACACCCCAACCCTCTGCCCTAGTCCTTAGCCCCCTCCTGCATCATGAACCCCTCATCCTCAGCCCCACAGCCCTCACCCCTGCACTCCCTCCTATCCCCAAACTCCCTCCCAGAGCCTGCACCCCTCACCCCTTCCTATGCCCCCACCCCCAGCCCAGAGCCTGCACCCAAACTCTGTCCCAAAGCCTGCACCCCCTCACCCCCTGCTGCACACCCACCCCCTGCCCCAGCCCGGAGCCTGCACCCAGCACCCAAACTCCATCCCAAAGCCTGCACCCTGCACTCCTCCTGCACCCTAATCCCCAGCCCAGGATCTGCACCCCAGACCTCCCCCCCAGCCCCCTTCCAGAGCCTTAGGCAGGTGGGGGTGGAGTTGGGGGGGGCAGAGTTGGGGGGCGGGTTCTGGGCACCACCAAAATTTCTACAAACCTGCCACCCATGCATAGCAGTGAAGAATCAGGTCCAACATTCCTACAAACAGTAGCTTCACTTCTTTTATGACACTGTTTTGAAAAATGTTAGAAGTATCTAGCACAGAACTGAGTTCTTTTAAACTGCCCCAACCCATCACTCATTCTGCTTTCCTTCAAAGTCGGTGTCTTATGGTGACAAGTACAAAGTAAATAGATTGTTTTTAGTTCAGGCGATGGGGGTGATATCCAATGGACTTTAACATTAATTTTAGGTAAGAGTTTTCGTCTTGGATAACCCAAGGAGATTATATATACTATTCTTTCTCTCATATGAGTTGCCTGGGGTGAAATATCTTTGACACCTTACTTGGTACATTTAAATCTTAAATGAGCCAAACTCTCGTAATATTTATCTGTCAAATATAAAAAACTTTGAGCCTGAATCTATCCCACACTACCGTCCCATGAGCCCTGGCATAAAGGGGACAGAACAGCTCCTTTGGGAATTCTCCTTTTATTAAGAGATGGGCCATACTATACTCCAGCTACTCTGGGCTGCAGAAGAACCACAGGAGCTACATAAGATTGTTCTAACTTAGAGTAGCTGTGGCAGTTGCTCTAAGTCGTATAAGGAACCACGCGGGCTTCTTGCCAGAACCAGAAAGTCAAACTGACATTAAGCTGCCTTTAGGTGCAGCCCATTGTTGCTTTTGTTTGGGTTATTCACAAAGACCAAATTATTTTTAAAATCATTGAAGACTCGTTTCATAATTTCCCCACATACTCTGTGACTTAGGTCATTTTATTAATTTTAATCCACTAATAAGATCCTGTCCATCTTGCAAATTGACTATTGATTTTAAAATAGTCAGATTTATTACTAAAGATTATGAAGGAATAAAGCCTTTAAAGATCTCCACTGAGATTTCTTCATGAAAACATCTCACCACAGCCCCTGGATTTCAAAAATGAAACTACAGTTAAACCCTGTTATCTCGATGGCCTAGGGGTTTGCCAAAAGCCATCGAGATAACCAATGATCGAGATAAACCCCTATCCACCCCCCCACCCCCTCCCTGCCCCCTTACCGCGCTGCCTGCACGTGGCTGGATCCGGCAAAGCGGAGCCGGGCGGACGGACGGACGGACGGGCGGGCGGGGAAGCGGAGCCGGCGGGCGGGCGGCAGGCGAAGCCGGGACCAGGTATGTGGGGCGGGGACGGGCAGGGACCAGGTATGCGGGCCGGGCGGGTGGGCGGGGACGGGCAGGGACCAGGTATGCGGGGGCGGGGAAGCGGGGACCGGCGGGCGGGGAAGCGGAGCCGGCGGGCGGGCGGCAAGAGAAGCCGGGACCAGGTATGTGGGGCGGGGACGGGCGGGGACGGGCAGGGACCAGGTATGCGGGCCGGGCGGGCGGGCGGGGACAGGCAGGGACCGGGTATGCGGGGGCGGGGACCGGCGGGCGGGGAAGCGGAGCCGGCGGGCGGGCGGCAGGAGAAGCCGGGACCAGGTATGTGGGGCGGGGACGGGCAGGGACCAGGTATGCAGGGCCAGGCGGGCGGGGACAGGCAGGGACCGGGTATACGGGGGCGGGCGGGGAAGCGGAGCCGGGCGGACGGCCGGGCGGCGAAGCGGGGAACCGCGGGGCTGGGGAGCCGGGGAGCGGGCGGCTGGGGACACGGTGGGTCGGGGACGCGGGGAGCCGGGCGGCTGGGGACGCGGGAAGCGGGCGGCTGGGGAACCGCGCGGCTGGAGAGCCGGGGAGCCGGCGGCTGGGGACGCGGGAAGCGGGCGGCTGGGGAACCGCGCGGCTGGAGAGCCGGGGAGCCGGCGGCTGGGGACACGGTGGGTCGGGGACGGGCTCGAGATATTAGGGTTCGGCAAATCGACATAACGGATGAGAAACTCATAAGCCAAAGAGGGAGTCTGGCGGTTCCACTTGTAAACCGTCGACTTAACAGGATTGGCAAGTTAACCGAGGTCGACATAAATGGGTTCGACTGTAAACGAATTTTTAAATGGTGGTTTGCTATAATGTTCCCTCCACAGCAGGGTAACCAAGATCAGTAATGGAAAACCAATTAAACAGATTCTAATGTCTGAAACACTATACCTGTCAGATCAGAACTCTTTTTTTATTTTAGTTTCTGAATAGAACTGAGCTTTACCATCCCTATTCAACATAAAATCTACAGTTCTGTTCATCCATGTAGGTATGTATCTATCTCTAGTATTTTATAGTGACATTCACCATAATATCTATTTAGTATTTTATTGGTCTTGTAGATCAGCTCTTGAATGTAAGGGATTCTCTGCATCATGTGGTTATATATACACTATCTAAAACTTAGATTAGCACAGGACCTCTTGAAGCAGTGGGGTGCGCCTTTGAATTTGAGAACATCAACCTTTGGGCTCACAGATATGCTATTCTCAGTGAGCTATAAAGGACATCTATGCAGGAGCTACAGGGTTTGAAACTGGCAATAGAGAAGGTTTATTTTCAAGTCTTGAAAAGTCCAACTGCCTTCACATAGTGCAAGTAGGAAGGTTTCTCAGGCAAGTGCCATCAGCATCTGCAGATTTAGCTTATATGCTAGTGAAGATAACCTTCTAAATGTGAACAGACTACAAACTAATGCAGTGTTGTCTTCCCAAAAGACAATTCTACTGCCTCTATTGCCCATGGCTTTCCTTTGAGAGTTTTCACTGCCATTTAGAAACCTGTGAGCTACAGTTAAGCTAACAAAAATGTAATGGTAGAGGCACACTCTGTCTGTAGCAGCCAGGATGCTGGAAAGAGGTGAAACAGCAGAAAAACTCCTGATGCACCTGTCAGGAGGCTGATTAGTGTCAGGATGACAAAAACTCCCATTTGCATCATCTAGGAAGGCTATAAAGTTCGTATTCCTTCTCCTTTCCTACAGCCTAAGGGTTTGTTGACAGCTTCAAATGTATCAGACTAGCCAGTCATTGATTAGAAAAATAGAAGCCCTGTGCATAGCTGCAAAGCTGTTTGTAATTCCATGTGTAGCATTTTATGCAAGGTATTTAATAAGCTAATTGTGGATATTTGCAACTATTTTCCATGTAACTAAACTCTGTTTGTTTTTTTTAAAAAAGGTGGGTTTTAGTGCTCATGTAGCTATAGTGCAGGAAGCCTCTGTTTCATCTACAGGGCAGCTGTGCAAGCTTCCTACATACACTGCCCTACCACCATGCTTGAACTGGGAGCAATGACCTCCAGTGGCCATCGGGGTAGCTGAGTCTCTATGCCCATGAAGCTCTAAGCCTCTCTGCTGGATTGCAAAGTCTACTGTTTAGATAGCAAGCATATCCAAATGTAATGATGCCCCTGTTTGGATGATACACAGTGCTTGAGACAGGGATCTCTGTCTCTAAAAACATGGGTATCTGCCACTGTAGCTAAAGCACTACATACGTGAACGTGGAGGCAGTATCAGACTCAGTCCTCTATATGTGGATGAGCCATTAGAGAAGGTCATAGATCAACAAGCATATAATTTGGGGCATTTCTTCTGAAAGGCAGCATAGCAAAGTGGAATGAGGCTTGAGTCTGTTATGATAGAACATGGGTTCTATTCCCAGCTCTGGGTTCTATTCCCAGCTCTGATCTTGTCTTATCTGCTCTGCCCAATGGGTGAATGATAGTTGCCTCTGCTAAAGTAGGGGTATGAACCCTTGATTAATAAGGATTATGATGTGCTTATAAATATTAAGGACAGTAAAAGTGCTGGAATTAGAACTCAAGAGCTTTTGGTTTGTAGCCCAGCGCACCTAAGAATACAGGATGTTGAGTCGGGGAACGTCTGTCTGTGTGAGATTTTACAAATTGTGTGGGATTGAGCCACCGTTGGCAGGTCTGCTTGTGCAGTGTCCATAGTCAGAACTACTCTGGTAGGAATCCTAGCACCATAAGGATGAGTTGGCATTGCCCTGAACATTGTAACCCCTCCCACCACATATACTGTTCAGTCTTTAGGTAGTAAGCTTTAGTAAGTCTTTAGGTAGTAAGCTTTCTTCCCTAGCAATTAGTGGTGATAACATTTTCAGGCCTAACATTTACTTGGGAGTGGGAGGGGGGTTGTATGTGTGGAAAGCTGAGTGGAGCATGAAAGAACAATGAGGTAAGTTAGAAAAAAAGTAGTATGGTATAAAATATGAGAGAGACTGAGCAATGAAGAAGAGAGAGGAAGAAAGGGGCAGAAAGTGAAGAAAACAGAGTAAGTTGAGAAAGAACAATCTTTGGGGATTGCGGGGGAGGGAGGCAGAGAGAAATACGGGAAAGGATACTAATACAGCACAGGAAAAGACAGAACATGCTCTGTTGTGGGGGGAGGAAAAAATGGGAGTGACGCCTGGAAAGCAATGATGGCATTATATAAACCAGGGAAGTGCAGTGAGTTGCATTTTAAAAATACATTAAGTAGAAAGTTATAATTGAACACAGAACAGAAGGAACAGCAATGAATGTTTTATTCCTTTAATCTGGAGAAGGTATGTCCTTTGTGGTTTGGAGATGCAGAGATGGGGGTGGAGGGTCATCCTGGATTATAGGCTTAGTTCTAGGATAGTAGGTGTTGGGTACATTTTTCAACCCTTATTTATTTTTATCTTATATAAATGACATGGTATGAAATTGTGGAATATTAAACTTTATCAGCATCCACAATGATCTTTAGTCCCATTTATTTATATTTACTTGAACTCTAAGCTCTTTGGGGGAGGGACCATCTTTTCATTATTCATTAGGAATACAATGCCTCGCACAATGGGACGCAGGTTGTGGCCCCTATGTGTTATCCTAACACGAACAATAAATACTTCAGTTACATCACACACGCAAATTCATTTAGGCTGATATTCCTGTAGTTTTTATGTTGTGCTGTATACTCAGAAATGCAAGGAGTTTCATTCAGGATTTAGGTTCAAACTTGATTTTTTACTTGCTCCACTGTGTGCTATGGCCATCTATTTGTATTTCATGCATCTCCACAATTCCCTTTCTGAACAAGTGAATAGGCTCTTTTAGTTTACTAGGAAAATAGTGATAATTAACTTTAAATTTATAAATATTAAAAATAACAAATCCTCCATCTCCATTGCGTGAATTATTTCACCTTCCAGATAGTCTTTGCATAGAGAATCATTATAATGGCTGGGTAAATTTGTTTCTTTTTCCCGAGTCCCCAGCAGGTCTCCCACCTTTGCTGAAATCCTCTCACACTCTCAGCAAGTCTGATAATCTCTGCTAGGCCATTTGCTGTTCCCAAATATTACGAAGTGCCAGGACACCCTCAATGTTGGATGGGAGGGGAAATTCATGCTTCCTGGCAAAAATCTGGCCTTCCAAAGATATGTAAAGAAGAGCCAGTTAAAATTTCAGGAGAGAGAGAGAGACTTGTCACAGTCACCATAGATATTCTATCCTTATTTAGAGAATTAAGTAGAGGGAATTGACAGCAGATGGTAGTGATTGAGGAAGCAAAAGAAAAGCCAAGGGACAACCAGAACTTCTGAGTAAGGAGTGGGAGTGGGAAGACAAATGTCTGGAAGATTCAGATCAGTATCAAACTATCTTCTCCAAACTAATCTCCATTTCTTGAGTTTCACCCTGACTATTTTTTTAAACTGTTCCAATAACTTGTGTTGGAAATCAATAGCCAATTTAGCGGGCTACTTCTGCATATTGGGTAGAAACATACCAAGTTCACATTTACATTCCAAAGGCATTCTTCACTCAGGTTTCCCCTGACCAACTGTGGAAGTAGTAGACTGTTCAGACTCCAACAAAAAAAAAATTCCCAGAAGATCTACGAATGCTTTGTCCCTCCAGCACAGTTACTCCATCACGTGTTAGCATGGTTCCCCAGTTAGCTGATTTTAACTAAGACCTCCTGTTCTGAGAGGCAGGGTGGAATGAGAGAAGAATTAGATGATTTCCACATCATAACAGGAAAAGCAAATAAGGGCTTTTCTACAAAGGATAATTGATGGAATAACTATTCCAGAGTAAAATATTTTGCATTAGCTATTTCAGAATAATTCCCCAGATGGACACACTATTCTGGAATAATTGTTAAGCTTCTGAGCAGAGTAATTATTCTGACATAAAGTGCTTTTTATTCTGGAATATTGTGTCCATACTGGAAACTAGGGAAAGCAAATTTTCACCATGTTAAGTTACGATTGCTAGAATCAATACTAGGTGAATTTTGTGACGAGTCACAGCTTGAATTTTTAATGCCATAGCAAGCGATGGAACAGAACATGATTTTCGAACAATGCTGGCAGGTAACTTTGAATAAAAAATAAATTTGAGACAATCATGAACTGTCCATAGTTACTCAATGAACTCAGCTGAAATTAAATAAATTAGTTATGAATAATTCACTGAGCTCTATCTCATGTGGAGGAACTGAGGAGAGGTATCTTGCAGGGAAAATGCATATTGGGCCAATTTTGCTCACAGTTAGACAGGTGCAACCCCATTGAAGTAATTGGGTTGCACAGATGTAGCTGAGAATAGAATTTGGCTCACTCTGTTTACTTTCCAGCTATTCTGTAGATCTCATTTGCTAGTAATTTAACAGTAAATCCGTTTCTCTGCTTCCTTCTGTATTCCCACATTAATTGGACAGATTTCTTGCAAGCAAAATTTTTTAAAGTTTCATAGTCCTGTTCTTTGGATTTATTTCTGTTTCTCTTAGATGAGTTAAATGTAAGGCCATAAAAATACACATTTGGGAAATGAATAGAGGCCAATTGAGTCATCAAAGCTCATTCCTACTCACGTTTAGTACTCTGTTCTCCTTAGGATGCAGTATAATGATTGCTTAAATTACTATACCCATTGTTTTTGGCCTCAAAAACTATGGCTTCGAGGCTGTTCCAGGTATTCATCTCTATGCAAAAAGTTCTGCTTGATGTCAGTCCTAAATTGCTTTTTCTCTAATGCTTACTTACACTATCCCTATTTTTTCTGGTATCGATGACAAGTTAAAAATATTGGGCCAATTTCTACTCTCATTTACACCATTGTAAAACTGGAGTTATTCCAGATTTCCCAAGTCTGATTGAGAGCAGAATTTGACCCATTAACTCCAGCTATTCTATGCCATTTGCAATTGATGGAATTTCAAATAAATCATCCCTTTACAGTCTTATTTGTATTTCTTCTAGTTTCACAAATGCACATTGTGACAATTTTTTATTCAAGATTAAAGTACCTGGTTGTTGGCCCCTCTTTGATTTAGTTGGGGATTGGTCCTGCTTTGAGACTGATGGGGTGAACTAGGTGTTTACTGCCTGCTGCTTTGATGCTCCCTGTCCCAGGAAATAGTGCTTTAAAAAAAGAAGGGCAGCAAATTTTGAACCTCTGGAATTGCCTAGAAAGGCCTCCTACAGTCAGCTGCTGGTGGAACCAGTGAGACTTGGTCCTCCAGCAACAAGAAGGACTGGGAGCATGTGTCTGCCAATCATGGTCCAGTGGGCCAAATTAAAAGGGTCTCATTGCTTCTATCAAATGGCAGCTCCTGGGTGAAGCCAATGGATGGATATATGGAGTGATCTGTCTATCTTTCTATCTTCCCCCTACTTAACCTAAGAAGCTAGGCTGGATCAGGGCCCATTGCTAAATTTGCATTTAAGTCACTGAGAGACTTTGATTTGCTTTGTGTGAGTGTAAGGCCCAGGAAGGCTAACCTGATTTAGACATCAGTGAGACTTGAAAACTAGGTGAGCTGACTTTGTGAGATACTCAGTGGCTCAGGTGAGATGGTGACAGGGACCTAGTCACAACTTTGCTGCTGTAATTCTGTCCCAGAGTAACACTTCCAATGGTGACACAAGAGCATCAGTACTGACCTCAGGGTATATGGTTAATAACCAGGACAAAAACACACATTGGTTGTGAGTTCTATACTTAGATTTCATCAACCAACTGCACCATGTGCAAACTCCTCAGGCACTTTAACAACCTTAACATGCAGTCACAGACAATCCTCTTGTGTTTTCTAGTCTGCCTTGCCACCCAGGTGAGCATAACTCTGTGATAGATGGCGCTTTACACCAAGAATCAATATTCAGGTTTCTTCTGATCCAAAAGGACCATTCACTTACCCAAGGTCAGTTGCATCTTAGGTCTCACACCAAAGACAATATTTGTAGCCAATCCTTTAGTAAACTATATGCTTCACTGGGCAGTACAGCATGGGGAGGAGGTGACCAGCCCTCTGTGGAGAAAGAAGTGGTTCAGGACTATTTTAAAAAACTGGACAAGCATAAGTCCATGGGGCAGGATGCGCTGCATCCGAGGGAGTTGGCGGATATGATTGCAGAGCTATTGGCCATTATCTTTGAAAACTCATGGCGATCGGAGGAGGTCCCAGATGACTGGAAAAAAGGCTAATGTGGTGCCCATCTTTAAAAAAAGGAAGAAGGAGGATCCGGGGAACTACAGGCCAGTCAGCCTCACCTCAGTCCCTGGAAAAATCATGGAGCAGGTCCTCAAGGAATCAATTCTGAAGCACTTAGAAGAGAGGAAAGTGATCGGGAACAGTCAGCATGGATTCACCAAGGGCAAGTCATGCCTGACTAACCTAATTGCCTTCTATGACAAGATAACTGGCTCTGTGGATGAGGGGAAAGCAGTGGACTGTTATTCCTTGACGTTAGCAAAGTTTTTGATAAGGTCTTCCACAGTATTCTTGCCGGCAAGTTAAAGAAGTACGGGTTGGATGAATGGACTAGAAAAGCTGGCTAGATCGTCGGGCTCAATGGGTAGTGATCAATGGCTCCATGTCTAGTTGGCAGCCGGTATCAAGCGGAGTGTCCCAAGGGTCGGTCCTGGGGCCAGTTTTGTTCAATATCTTCATTAATGATCTGGAGGATGGCGTGGACTGCACCCTCAGCAAGTTTGCAGATGACACTAAACTGGGAGGAGTGGTAGATACGCTGGAGGGTAGGGATAGATACAGAGGGACCTAGACAAATTGGAGGATTGGGCCAAAAGAAATCTGATGAGGTTCAACAAGGATAAGTGCAGAATCCTGCATTTAGGATGGAAGAATCCCCTGCACTGCTACAGGCTGGGGACCAACTCGCTAAGCGCCAGTTCTGCAGAAAAGTACCTGGGTATTACAGTGGATGAGAAGCTGGATATGAGTCAACAGTCTGCCCTTGTTGCCAAGAAGGCTAAACGCATATTGAGCTGCATTAGTAGGAGCATTGCCCTTTTATTCGACACTGGTGAGGCCTCATCTGGAGTACTGTGTCCAGTTTTGGGCCCCACACTACAAGAAGGATGTGGAAAAATTGGAAAGAGTCCAGCGGAGGGCAAAAAAAATGATTAGGGGCTGGAGCACATGACTTATGAGGAGAGGCTGAGGGAACTGGAATTGTTTAGTCTGCAGAAGAGAAGAATGAGGGGGGATTTTGTAGCTGCTTTCAACTACCTGAAAGGGGGGTTCCAACGAGGATGGATCTAGACTGTTCTCAGTGGTACCAGATGACAGAACAAGGAGTAATGGTCTCAAGTTGCAGTGGGGGAGGTCTAGGTTGGATATTAGGAAAAACTATTTCACTAGGAGGGTGGTGAAGCACTGGAATGGGTTACCTAGGGAGGTGGTGGAATCTCCTTCCTTAGAGGTTTTTAAGGCTTGACAAAGGCTTGACAAAGCTTGACAAAGCCCTGGCTGGGATGATTTAGTTGGGGATTGGTCCTGCTTTGAGCAGGTGGTTGGACTAGATGACCTCCTGAGGTCCCTTCCAACCCTAATATTCTATGATTCTGTGATTTATTAAATAACTCTTGAATTTCTTTTTCCTATTTTCAAGGTTAAGGCAAATGAATATAGACACATGAATGAGTAAGCAGCATAGAGATATCTAGTTCCTTTTGTTTTAATCCCCCTCCTGCCATATGCTCCGAGCTGCAACTCTGCTGATGGGAGAAGTACATTGCATAACTCATCTTCATTGGGAGGAGAGCAGAACCATACGTATCTTTAGTCCTTTTCTTGACAGTTTCTCAATTCAGATTTAGGGAGTTTCCAGATGTAAGATCTAACCAGAGCCCATCTGGTATGGATGGGTCTCCTCTTTCGGGAGGGGCATAACCATTTCTGTAGGAGAGCAGACCTGCATACTAATTAATGACCCTCTCCTGTCTGATGATTTATACAGCCAGAAGAACAGGAGTACTTGTGGCACCTTAGAGACTAACAAATTTATTTCAGCATGAGCTTTCGTGAGCTACAGCTCACTTCTTCAGATGCATAATCTGCATCCGAAGAAGTGAGCTGTAGCTCACGAAAGCTCATGCTGAAATAAATTTGTTAGTCTCTAAGGTGCCACAAGTACTCCTGTTCTTTTAGCGGATACAGACTAACACGGCTGCTACTCTGAAACCTGTCATTATACAGCCAGAGGCTCACAGTACAATACTCAAAGATTACATTACAACATAGAACACAGATATTGCAAGTAAGATTAATGCATACAGCACCTCACAAGCATTCAGTAGCGTCCAAACACCACATCCTTTATCATTCTAATATCTGTTCTATCAATATTAAGCCACAAGTGAACCAGACTGATTCCAGCTATGCATCTGTTAGTGTCCAGCTGAGACCTGGGAATCTTGGCATAAATTGACACCTGGGGGCCTGCCAGCATCAAACCCAGATCATCCAAGGCAGTTCTACTTGGAAAGCAGGAGTGACCTCTGGCTCTCCCCAGGTGAATTCCCTGTATTGTTGCTTTGTGCAGCTAACTCATCCAAAAATAATTGTGGGGGTGGGAGGTGAGGAGCAGAAGTGATGCTTCTCACTGCTCTTCCTTCTTTCTGTGCTGAAATCCACCTACATATAACCGACCTCCAGGTCTCCTCTTTGGCTCCTACTAATGATGCTGAGGGAAACCCAGCCACACAGGGAACAGAAGTTATATATATATAAAATGATGGGGTCTAATTTAGTTGTTACCACACAAGAAAGAGATCTTGGAGTCGTGGATAGTTCTCTGAAAACTTCCACTCAATGTGCAACGGCAGTCAAAAAAGCAAACTGAATGCTGGGAATAATTAAGAAAGGGATAGATAATAGGACAGAAAATATCATGTTGCCTCTATATAAATCCATGGTACACCCACATCTTGAATACTGTGTGCAGATGTGGTCGCCCCATCTCAAAAAAGATATATTAGAATTGGAAAAGGTTCAGAAAAGGGCAACAAAAATTATTAGGGTGTATGGAACGGCTTCCATTTGAGTAGAGGGCCCTTATGCCTGGCTGAAGTCTTACTGAAGTCATTGGGGTCTTGGCAGAGTTTCATCCACATGAGTTAGAAAGCACGATGGTTAGGACCATAAAAGGTTTGGTGGCTCGTTCAGGATGAAATATGCTGTCTACATGTAAAATTTCAGGGGTTTTGTTTCGTTATTAAAAGCAACAATTTTATTTTTGCCTATAGAGAACAAAATTAACAGAAAGGAAGACATTTTCATATAACATGTTCCTATATCGGTTATGTTCCATCCAACTATACATCCTAGCCTTCTGTTGCTTAGAGGGAGGAGAGAACCATGCAACTGTACAGGATTTAGAACGTCTTAAGACTCTTCCTTTCTAAGTCAACCTTAAATGCTTCAGTTTCTTTCTTCATACCTAATGGGCATTGTGTCCTGCCAACCTGAATATGGAGGAATTTGGCTTGAATAGAGGTTAGCATTCAGTTAAAAAAATAAAACAAAACTTGCTCTTGCTCATCCATAGTCAGTTACTCAGTTGACGGAAAATCATCTTTTAGGAAATGAAAGATAATAAATGTTTTATCCGATATCAAAAGTATAGATGAAATTCTTGCTTCCTGTTTCTACCAAGTAGTAACTGACTGATTGTATCGGTGCTTCTGTTCAGATTAAAATGGGTTTTAACTACTGATGTCAACAAAAAAACAAAATGATTTACACCATACTTCCACCTGTTTTAATGTGCACAACTTCCAAAAGAGAAGAAACCAATAATAATTAAAAGTGTTGACATTTTCAGATTGAAACGATCACAACATCTGCACTCCACCACCAAAATAAACTGAGTAACATACCTAAGCAGTAGATATTATTTAGGTGTTATTTCAGTTTTAGTCCTTGTGATCATATACTTAAAACTAACCACAATAAAATCACAAAGACATACAATAAACAAAGATCACTAACCTGGTACTTTGCACACACAAAGAATTGTATTAGAAAGAGACATTGACAAACGACAATAGGCATGTTCTTTTAAAGTTATTTTAAGTGAATTTGTTTATTTTGTTTTAATATAGTGCGGTGGATTATAGAGCAATCCATTTAATGAAGGAAATTGATCAACTGCCATAAAAAGATGGAAGTTGACTGGCTGCAACCTTGCTGAATTAGTCCACCCACAAACATTAGGAGAGCTGTGAGTAGCTCAGACACAGCGGAGTGGTTTTTACCAGTGCCAGCCAAACAGCTGTCTTCTTATTACACGGTGATAGAAAAGGTCTTACTGAGGACCTATAGATTTGCTGACCTGGAAATATACTTTTGTTTTTATTGGCAGAAGTGGTGATCAGGGTTAACAATGACTCCTGTAGTTTAAGGTTGCTTGACAGTTTCTGTCATAACACTTAGACCAGGATTTCCAAAAATGCATACCTAAATTAAAAACCTTATTTAGGCATTTAAATAGGTGGCCTGGGTTTCAAAACCACGGAGCACCCAGCAATTCCCCTCCCACTTCCTACTAAGTCAGTAATGTAATTGGAAGGGGAACTATTGGTGCTCAGCACTTTGGTAAATCAAGTCGCTTATTTAGATGCCTTAAATCTACTTTTAGGACTCTAAATTTAGGCATCCATTTTTGCAAATCTTGGCCTCAATTCCTTAGCTCCTTGAATTACTCCAGAGCAGGCCAGGACAGATTTCCAAAATTGTTTGAGAAAAGTGAGGCCTGGAAAAAGGGTTCCTTCTCCTCCTTCCTCATCTCACAGAAACCTGAGGGGAATGTACACAAGGCTAAAAGCCAGATGGCTGAGTTCTATTTTGATCTCTTACACTGACTGGTCTTACCAGTCCTCTTGGCTTCTTGCTCCTTATGGAAGTATAGTGTTCATACTATTATACAGATAGGGAAACTGAGCCACAAAGATATTTAAGCAACTTTCCCAACCCACCAATAAGTCTGTGGCAAATTTAAAAGTATAACCCTGTCTCTGTGTATAAGATGTTACTTTCACTAGATCAGCAGTTCTGTGGGTCACGACCTTGTTTTAATGGGGTTGCCAGGGCTGGCTTAGACTTGCTGGGGCCTGGAACCGAAGCCCGAGCCCCACCACCGGGGCTGAAGCTGAAGTCTGTGAGCTCAAGCCCTGGGTGGCCGGGCTCAGGTTACAGGCCTTCTGCCTGGGGCTGAAGCCCTTGGGCTTGGGCTTTGGCCCTCCTGCCCGGCGTGGTGGAGCTCGGGCTTTGATTATCCCACCATCCCCATCTGTAGCGGCAGGGCTCGGGCTTTGGTCCCTCCTCCTGGGTCATGAAGTAATTTTTGTTGTCAGAAGGGGATCGTGGTGCAATGAAATTTGAGAACCCCTGCACTAGACTACAGTACCTCTCTGGAAAATTGTTTCAAATCTATGATTAGTTGTCCCACCTGTACATGAATTCTGCTGTCTCCCTCCCCATTAATGGAGGTCTGGATTTAAAGTATGATTGGAAACATTTAAAATGTAACATCAAGCATGGCAAAGTCCTTTTTCTTTATATATATGTCCAATGAAATTAAATGCTAAAAACTATAGTTAGATCTCATTAACAATGCACCATTTAAAATTGTAAAGAGTCAGAAGGCAAAAATTAAGATTCCATTATTAACACAGCTATGATAAACACCTTGCATAGTTTACAATACATTTTAGAACTTAAGAAATAAATGGAATCACATATTTAACCAGAAAACAGGAATAAAAAATGCTGCATACAGTATGTACAACATGACCAAGTTCATCTTGTTGATCCTTAACTTTTGCTTTTAATTTTTTTTTTAAATGTTAACTGTGCGGCCTGAGTGTTGTATAATCATACATATTTCCTTTGATATGATAAAATGGATAAAGAATCATATTGCATGAAAGGATTTCAGTAAATTAGTCCATTAAAAAAGTTGTCCTCCACAGGGGTGGCTGTAGACATTTCGCCGCCCCAAGCACGGCGGGACCGAAGCCGCGGGACCAGCGGACCCTCCGCAGGCATGCTGCCGAAGGCTGGCTGCCTGCCGCCCTGCTGCCCTCCCGGGGACCGGCAGAGCGCCCCCCGCGGCATGCTGCCCCAAGCACGCGCTTGGCGTGCTGGGGCCTGGAGCCGCCCCTGGTCCTCCAACAAATAATACTGAAAACTTGTATTGATGTTACCTGTGACCAAACAAACGATGTCCTAAAATATTCTCTTTTTGAGACTGATGGACAATTATTCATTTATGCAAACCCCTATAGTGATGTCAGTGGAAAATCTGGCAAGGGAACAGCATTGAACTTTTTATACAATGATATGGCAAGAGAAACATTCTTTATGTTATGGTTGATTTAATTATTTTGTGTCTTATACAATATGAATAATGAAACGGGGGTTGGATTTAACTCACAATGAATTAGTTTTGCTGTGATAAACACGTCAACTTTGTTTTGTTATTCAATCAACCACAAAAGCTTCTTATTGCTTTGTATACTCTTCTGCTATGAACCTTATCCCCAAAACAATTTTTTCAAGTGCTTGTGATTAAGTACAAGTCATTGTACCCTTTGCCAACTTCCCAGTGGAATGATACTCCGGGATAATGCAGTACAAAAAGAATAAGGAAAATACTAGGAGCTTGGTTGCCTATGAAAGAAGTCTGAGAAATGTTAGCATCCCACCAAATACAAATTTTAACAGGATTTTTATATGCTTTAGCTGATGAGTATATATTTGTACTCAAAAAAATGCAGTGATGTTGGTTCAGGAAGATTGTCTTGGAAGCTCAAAGCATAATCTCAGTTTTCAGATGTTTATTTTGATACGATGTTAGTCAATACTGCAGTTGTGACATTTTATATTGGAAGCTGGCACGTCAATAAGCCCCTCAAACTTTATTCTCTAAAGTAAATATATAAGCATTCTGCAACTTTTGGTTTAACTTTTCATTGTGCAGGCATTCTCTGAATGTTACTAACCACTGAAAAATATTATAAATGACAAGAATAAATGTAAATTCCCACCTGATATATTCATTCTATAATGAAAACCTTTCCAATTAGGATATCTCTAAGGTGCTGCTGCTGTTTTATGGGAGTAATATGTTCATTTAGAGAGTGTGTGCAGTCAAAATATACACATTAAACTCCACTCAAAGGTTATAGGAGTATTAAGGGTTATATCCTCAGATGGTGCAAGTCATCTGAAGTTAGTGGAGTTGTGCCAATTTGTACTAGTTGAGAATCTGTTCTCAAATTTGAATTAGGGAGCCCCAATTGATTGCTTAATACTTTATGCCCCCATTCAGCAAAAGCACATGCTTAAATGCTTTGCTGAACTGCGTCCTTAATTCTGAAGTGTCATCAACATGATACATTGGAAAATAGCTTACATCTCCAAAACATTAACACTTACACTATAATCCTCTCTCAGTACAGAGCTTGGTCCTTTTCATGTGGCTCTGCAGGCTCTTCCCTCCAACCAGCTGCTGCAGACAGCTGCTGAGCCTTCTCCCCAGCTGGCTCTATTTCTGTTGTGGATCCCCTTCCCTTTTTGGTCCCTTCTCTGTTACTGACCTCCTGCTTGTCTGCTTGCATGCCTTCCTTATTGGTATCTCTCTTTGCTCTTGTCTCTTCCCCTTCAGTCACCAATGTTCCACCTCCTCTCTCCTCATACCCCACAAACCTACACCTCATCCTTGATTTTTTTTAAAAAGAATGGGCTAATAAAGAAAACTGAGATATATACATTCTGATGTTGGATCCCTGTTGCCTTACATGTTTTTTACTGCAGTCTCTGGTGGTGAATATTGTACCTTAGAGTGGCATATTCCATTGTAACTCCTGGTACCAAATTCATCCACTGCACTCAATTGATTTCAGTGGAGTTACATGGTGGATGAATTAAGTCCCTGTTTTATAACAACCGTTCACTATTTTTTGCAAAGTCAAGAAGAAGTGCTATCTGTAATATTGGATTAGTGCTCAGTATGCAAGAAAATACCATACTTGTTTTTGCTACATTATATAATGGAAGTAAACAGTATTTTCTTATTACACTGGAAAGTTCACAATGTCAAAGGCAAATTATACTTGCAGTTCTTCTCCACCTGGAAGCATTGCTCATTGAAGTAAATGTCACCTCTCATAAAAAAGAAGGAGACTTTCTCATGATAGAAATCATTGAGTCGTACAATTTTTTCAGTGGAAACTGGTAGAGAGGAAAGATCTTACTGGGACAATAGATTAGATGGGCACAGCACCTTGGTTCTGACACAGCTGATTTTTAAAGCTCCCATTTACACTTCTCAATGAAGTGATCAGTTTTCAGACGTGCTCAACACTGAGCGGCAATCATAGAGGACAGTGGGAGCTGCGGGGTGCTGAGCATTTTTGAAAATCTTGTCACTACGTTTAGCTGTCTAATTGGGAATTGTTGGCTGCTGAGGTTTTTTTGAAAATCTGGCTTCCTAAATGTGCACTTGCTTAGAAAATAAATAAATCTACCTATTGAGGTTAATCTGCAATAGAAATCATTGTTGGCAGATTGGAATTACAGTGCTGTTTTAACAAAGAAAATTGGGGTTTGAGACATACAAGTTATTGTATTACAGGCTGAAATAGTAGCGCACCTGTAGTTAAGGTTGTCCAACACTTTCCATAATAAGACCCTGGCTTTGGTTATCTATAGTTTTTACCAAACCTAAATTGTTGTTCCCATGATGGGTGTTTGCCTGACTTTTTTTTTAATTTTTTTCAAAGTTTCAATGGTTCAATCATTTCTGGGAATTGGTTTAGGTATATATATATTATATATAATCAGTCCTTAAAAACATCAAATTGAGAAATTCTAGCATCCCATGCTTTTGGAGCAGGGAATTCAGACTTGGTGGGGGGGTCACCCTAGTGTCAAAGATGTATGTGTCTTTTGCTGTTTGCATGAAAATCCCCACAAATCTGGCCAAGTTATAGACCTTTGAAAATCTCAGTTTACACATGCTCAGTAAAGGAATCCTGAGTCTCAACATTCCTCTGCTGTCATCAAAAAGCTGTGAAATCCACTGGCAAAATGAGTCTCATTCCCGCTCTAATGTAGCGTATATGTAGGATAACTGCCTACTATTGCTGCCAATTATTCTGTTAATTGAAGTGGTAGAGGTCTGTTCTGTAAAATCAAATGTCCCAACCCTTATCGTGACTTGTGTGGGGGTCAGTATGATTCCACATAATGGAATTTGTTTTTTCACTTTGTTTTAGTTTTTAATTTAGGAAACTTCATAAAAATCCCTATGTTACAACAACATTAAGTTGCCAGATCAAGCACTCAAAAGTTAGTTTAGCATATGCTAGTTAATATTTGTGTGTGTGTGCAGTATAATACAGTCTTTAATTACATGATCACAGGCTCTGGTGTAGTGAATGTGGCTGTTGTCTGTAGAACAGGCCTCGTTTATTACAAGAGTTGGAAAATGTATAATGAGTGAGGAAGAGAAAGGATGGTCTTATTATTAAGGCGTTTAAATGCTACCCTAGAGAACTGAATTCTATCCCTGCTTCTGCCACAGAGTTCCTGTGTGATCCTGGGCAAGTCACTTAAACTGAAATTTTCACATGTGGTCACTGATTGACTGTTCCTCACTTTCCAGATGCCTTGGGTATATTGGTTGATCACAGGATGACTATGAGCTGCCAGTGTGATGCAGCTGTGAAAAAGGCTAATGCAGTCCCAGGATGCATCAGGAAAGGTGCTGCCATTAGAGATAGGGAAGTGTTAGTACCATTATACAAGCCACTGGTGAGGCATCATCTGGAATACTGTGTGCGCAATTCTGGTCTCCCATGTTTAAGAAAGATGAATTAAAACTGGAACAGGTGCAGTGAAAGGCTACTAGGATGATCTGAGGAATGGAAAACCTACCTTATGAGAGGAGACTCAAAGAGCTTGGCTTGTTTAACCTACACTAAAAGAAGGTTGAGGGGAGACATGATTGTTTTCTATAAATACATCAGAGGGATCAATATCAGGGAGGGGGAGGAGTTGTTTAAGTTAAGAGTCATTGTGGACATAAGAACAAATGGATATAAACTGGCCATCAACAAGTTTAGGCTTCAAATTAGAGGAAGATTTCAAACCATCAGAGGAGTAACGTCCCAGAACAAACTTCCAAGAGGAGCAGTGGGGGCAAAAAACCTAACTGGCTTCAAGAATGGGCTTGATAAATTTATGGAGGGGATGGTATGACAGGACTGCCTACAATGGCATATAGCTGATCTGTGACTGCTAGCAGCAAATATCTCCAATGGCTGGTGATGGGACACTAGCTGGAGAGATCTCTGAGTTACTACAGAGAATTCTTTCCCAGGTCTCTGGCTGGTGGGTCTTGCCACATGCTCAGGGTCTAACTGATCACCATATTTAGGATCAGGAAGGAATTTTCCCCCAGGTCAGATTGGCAGGCACCCTGGCAAACAGGGTTTACCTTCTTCTGCAGCATGGGATATGGGTCACTTGCAAGTTTAAATTAATGTAAAATTGTGGATTCTCTGTAACCTGAAGTCTTTAAATCAGGATTTGAAGACTTTGGTAACTCAGCCAGAGGTTAGGGCTCTCTTACAGGAGTGGTTGGGTGAGGTTCTGTGGCCTGCGATGTGCAGGAGGAGGTCAAACTAGGTGATCATGATGGTCCCTTCTGACGTTACAGTCTATGAGTCTAACTTGAGACAACTGGGTCCAGATCTGTAGAACTGATCAAACATTCACAAATGCAACTGAAGTCAATGGAATCTGTACTTAAAGCATGTGAAGTGTCATGCAAGTGATAAATGCTCTGAAAAATCAGGCTGTAGGTGTCTCAGATTGGACATACAAAAGCAATGGACAGCTTAGAAAATTTTGGCCTTAATCTCTGTGTCTCTGTTCCCCCTCTGTAAAGCAGAGATAGCAATACCATCTCCCAGGGGTTGTTCTGAAGATTAATTCACTAATGCTTGTGAAGCATTTGATGCTACAATGACAGCACCATAGAAAAGCCCAAGAGTGAATTAATAATTTAAGCACAAGGTTTGGATGATGTGCAATAAATAAAGCCTTGGGCCACACACTGAATTATAAAGATAAGAAGAAATATTGAACAGTTACCCATGCAGGGAGCATAATCCATCCTGTGTACTGAACGAGGCAGGGGTCCTATGGGAAAAATAGTATGGGATCATGTAATTAAAGACTGTATCATAATCCATGCACACAAGAGGTCTGAATTAAGATTTCATGGGGCAATCATAATTGTGGCATTTCCTAAATTTAGAGTGCTTAACTTTGCAACTTTATCACTCTTTTAACATTTATAAAGTAGTAGATAATTGAGACAATAAGACAGATATAGTGTTGCCAACTATCATGATTTTAATGTGAGTCTTATGAAATTTGGGTTTTTCTTGAAGTCCCAGCTCCTGAAGTCATGAGATTCTCAATTTCCATTTGGAAATAAACATTTATACACCTTCCAGAGAAAAGCTTGAAAACATGAACTATGTGTCCCCTAGAACTTCAAAAACCTGAAAGTAAATAAAAAGCACCCAAAATGTATTTCTGTGAGCTGTCAGAGGGCAGCATTTTTTCAATGATTTCATGATTCTCTGATTTCCTGTGTATGTGTAAATTCAGATGCTGAATCACGCCTTACCTGCGACATTACATACCCTATGCAGTTTTCTTTTACACTGGCTTTATACCCCAGAGCCCAATTCCTGAATTAAAATTGTTTTGAGGAAATCAATTCACATCCACATCGCTAGTTATTTGCTAATGGTGTTTTTTAAATTCATGTTTGTGAATCAATTGCCATAGCCAAGATATTCTGAAAGAAAATATTGATCTAGCAGCTCTTCAAAGATAATAAATGTTATCTCATTTTACATTTATTGACCACATTCAGTTGAATAAGATTCCCACCAGATTTGGGAAAGCAACAGTCTATCAGTCATACTTTGAAGTTCTCTAGTCTGCTCCACCGTTATAGAATGAATTGACACAGGCGGTTGTTCAACACCATAATTGCACTGGTGCTGGTTTTGGAGTGGGTGGTGGAGTGAAAAAAATCTCATTTCTAAAGCTGGATGATTTTTTCTAGTTGTAAATAAAGTCCTAAAATGAAAACAACTTCTGATATGATGCATTGATATTCTTCATAGTGTGTTTTTTCTATTTTCTCTACAAACAGCAATAGAATATATAAATAATAAATACAGTGTCTAACCTTAAAGGGAAAACCTCACAGAGCAACTTTCTTGTACTAGTACTATTGCATTTTTCAGTATGGTTACATCTTAATTTTGGACACCCCCTTAAGACTGTGAAGCAGCAATCGATATACTGACCGTATGAAATACATTTTATTATATAGCGGGACTAGATAGGTTTAGGAATAGGATAGTGAGTTAATGCCATTTTTATTTAGAGTGAATGAGCCCTGATATTGGCTCAAACATCCGCTTTTTCAAAGAAACAACCTTCTCCACTTATCAGATACAAACAGGAGAATATTTTTCTCTACCCTATCATCCGTTGTGATCACTAACATCTTTGCAGAAGTTCTGCAGTTCCAGTGAACTTCTGCTTTTCTCTCAAATGAAAATATTACTTGATAAAAAAATGATTAATCACTGAATGCTACTGCTTCCTGCCCAGAATATGTTTTAACTTGAGGTCTTGCTAAAATAAATAAAAAATAGTAATAAGTTAGTTGACATGGAAAACATTATACTATGTACCTCTCCATAACACTACTTTTCCCTTATGTGAATAGTCTCCAATAGAAGAGCAAGCTACTTGTAGGGACAGTTATTCATACAATAACTCTTCTCCCTGGTCGTAGGGAAGCTCTGTTCGCTCAACTTCTGAGCCTTTTTTCTCACATTTCCACTAATTGTGAGGCTATTGAATTTGACATAAGGATAAAGGTCTGATAGCACAAAACAAGTTTGCAGGATTAGGGCCCAAGCTTTCAGTTCATTTTCATCCCCGCCTCCTGCCACAACCCAACCCTACTATAATTTGCAATCTTAAGAAGAAGCCACCCAGGGGCAGCTCTAGGCATTTTGCCACCCCAAGCACGGCAGGCAGGCTGCCTTCGGCGGTTTGCCGCGGGACCAGCAGACCCTCCACAGGCAAGCCGCCGAAGGCAGCCTGCCTGCCGCCCTCGTAGCGACTGACAGAGCACCCCTAGTGGCCGTGCCCCAAGCACGTGCTTGGCGTGCTGGTGCCTGGAGCCGCCCCTGAAGCCACCACAATGTATCATTTAGAGTTTGTAGAAGGTGAAATTACCAGGATGATTGGTGAATCAATTATTAGGATGCTTGAATCATGTTGGTTTACCATGCCATTGTTGCACTCCAAAATTAATTAATAATTCTCTTGTGAAAAGGCGAGTCAGTCTGCAAGATGAATCTCCAGTGCCTTTCAAGTATTTCACATTTTAAAATATTGCCATTAAAAAGACATGGTGGTCTGTCACTGCAGCACAAAATGATTGACCTCACATTGCTGCATCAGTACAGCTATTGATTTTTTTCTCTCTTCATTTTGACATTTCACATGATTTAATCCAAGATTCATCACTTTGGAAATGTCAATTTTAAGGTGGTTGGGGTTTATTTATTTATTTGTTTATTTTATTGCTTTGGTAGAGTGATTTTTGAAATGGTTTACTACTTATCTTTTTGAGGCAGTGGGCTAAATGCATCGGTGCTGAATCAACTCAGAATTGACTTGATTTTTTTACTTCCTTAGGGTTTTGCAATATGCCCTTTTTACTGAGAAGTTAATTGTATCAGTCTTAGAGATTTCAGTAACATCCCAATTAGATTTTCAGTATCTAAGCATATTCCATCAACAAACCAGCTGAAACAATCCTTTATACTTCACATCACAGCAGATATAGAAAGAAGCATGTAACACATATTAGAAGCATAGTTAATTACAATTCTTGATCTTTTCCCAATAGCTAGACTTTGTATTCAGCAAATTGGGAGAAGGAATATGAGAGGATCTTGGTATCTCATAGTGGGGGCTGTAAAGAACTGATCAGTTGGTCTGAAGAGGAAAGTGTAAGTAGGAGAAACTTTAAACCAGATGTGATGCTGCTGCATTGTGGAGCTTCATTGGTATTTATGCCCCAGATTTACCAACCCTGTGAAAGTTGGAGGATTTCCAGAGTGTGGTGCACCCTGGACTGTAAATATGGGGAAAGCTCCAGAGCACAATCACCACTTGCAAAGCTAAAATGGCCATGACAATGTTAGCCATTTAATGTATTTATTCACTATATTCACAACACTGAAACTTCGTGAGATGGAAAGATGCTCTTCAAGTACCTACAGGATAAAGAGGAAGAAATCTTTTCCCTCAATTCTCCCAGATTCCAGCATGCATGGAATGCTACTGCCTATCTCCCAACAGGCACAAGGGATATCACTCCCATCCCAAAACCACTCCCATCTTCTCCCCAGTCATATCAGGATGCTGATCAGAATTCCTATCCTTATTTTTGAAAAACTTTACGGACTTTAATCAGTCTATCTTAATGATCTTATCTCTGTTTTCCTTCATACTGCCACCATTTTTATAGGACTTCCCTTCTACATCCTTTCACACGAAAGAGTCAGAGATTCTTTGCATCTGCTACTAGCTGGAGCTGCCCTCATGTATCTCTCTGCCTCAGATTCTTTATCTCTTAACAACCTAGTCTTAAAAATCGTTTTATGCCTTATGTATTCTTAATTTCTCTTCCTCTGTTGCTGACTTTTTGTATCTGAAAGCTTGAATTAATTCACCCTACATGCTTTTTACATTACTATTTTCTGTAATATATACCTCATATTTGTCTTGTCCTGCCACAGATTGCTTTAATCAGGCTGAGCCCAAGCACTGTCACCTTCAGAACTTGTTGCAAACCCCATCACTCCCTTCTGGTATGCAGTTTCATAATATGCAGGGTCCCTGAAGTGGGTTCCGAAGAAGAGGCGGATGAGGAGCTGTGTTACCATGGGGGGGGGGCATTCCTGTGCATGAAAAATATCTGTAAAGAATGTCGAGGTAATACAGTGAGGAGGGCATTTTAAAACATCTTTTAAAAGAGCTTGGTAAACAGAGTTTTAGCCCTACCGTAGATGGGGCCAAAATAGAACTGGTAACTTTGGACTCTTGTTGTTAAGTCATCAGAGGCTGCATATAGATACAAACCCTGTAAAGTTTTTTTTAAGGGGTATATTGGGTGGGTGGAATAAGGGACAGTTACCTGGCGCTGACATGGCTTCTCTGGTTCCAGCCTTTATGTTGTGACATTACCCAGGGTACAATCTGGACAGTTGGACAGCGGTGTCCCCTCAGTTCTCCAACCTGGGGTGCCTTTTACACTGCTTTGCTGTGAGATCAACCACTCCTGCCCTGCTCTCACACAGCCTTCAGCATGTAAAGTACCCCCAGCTATACTGAAAGAGTGCTTCAGCCAGTCAGCCTGCCACCCTTGAATTACACTCCAGAGCAATACCAGCAAATTCCCAGTTCCAGACTTTCCCCCAGAAATGTGCGTCTTGTACTGCCCAGCACCCTCCTTATACTAATGCTGTCATTTCATTAATAGAAAACCATATGCACAAACCGTGTTATCTCAAATGGAGCTACCCAAACACTTCAGTCCAAACACACTATCTTAGATAAAACAATAAAACAAGTGTATTAACTACAGAGAGATTTTAAAGGATTACAAATAATGAGTGATAAAAGTCAGAAAAAGTAAAATGCAAACTAATACCTAATTTAACAATCTAAAATGAAGTCAGAGCAAAGGATCTCTCTCACCACATGTTCGAGCAGTCTTACTGGCTGAATCTTTCAGCACAGATCACTCTCTAGTCTAATGATGCTGCCTTTGTCTTTCAAGTGTCCTTGATGCAGTGAGTGGAGATGAAGGGAGAGATGATCTGTGTCCTCTCTTCTCACTTTTGGGGAATTTCCAGCTGTTCCATTGCCAAGATGTACATTTCTCACTAAGACTCTTCTTTCTGCCAGAAAATAGCCTCTTAACCAGGTGATAATCCATGATTATGTTAACACCTGGCTGAAGTGCTGGCTAGCCTTTTTTTCTCTGGGGAACTGGTTTGTGTCTGCTTTTCTAAACCTGGAGCATGTCTCACTAACGTCATATGGTAGAATCTTATAACTTTACATAGTTGCCACACATATTTTACCAGGACAGTAATGACCAGCAAACTACAAGTTTTCAAATGATACCTCACAAGGCATACTTTGTACAAAATTTATCATAGTCTTGTAAAAAGGGTGAACATAAGGGTACAGACTCTCACATACATGTCTCTAGAATTACACTGGCATGGTTTCAGCAGCCCAGTGCTTCATCCAAATCATTTTGTCCTAATCATAATAGTCCATAAATTTGCATTGTCATCACTTCATTCACTCTTGGTATCACAAAGTCTTCTTCATTAACTTTCACTAACATTTCCGTGACATTATTGAGATGGCCCTAAGCAAAAAGGCATTTAACATTTTTTCAAAAGAAGCTAACCTAAGTCTGAAGTACAGTTTTTTGTGAACTGCTTATTCCAGTACCCCTAATATTCAGCCTTTTGGCAAGGTTTATCCATCTCTGTCCTGTGAAGTTGCATTGATATAAAGAATCATGGATATTTTTACTTCCTAAACTTCGGCAATATTGATTCCATTCTAAGCCACACCAAGTTTTCCCTGGATGTTATAGTGACGGATGCTGTATTAATGCTCATTCAGTGACTGTCCATTTAAAAGTTATCAATTACCTAAGCATTTGTGGCACCATTAGCAGTATTCCCCATTCTGAATGAATAGTGCCTTTTTAAGCAACCAAAATTTCAACTAGTGTAAGAACTTGCACATAAAATTTCAAATAGAAGAAATGGCTATATTAATCAAAGAATAATTTGATATTAATAATGCCATTGCAATAGTAAAGTGAACTCTGTGAAAGCTCTCGACCACCACAGTATGCTTAAAGATATCCAGTGGACTGACTGTTAATACATTATTTATTTTACTTGAGTTATTGATGTCTTTATAACTCAGAATTGGCAGAGCAAAGTGGGAATTCAAAGGTAATATGAAGGGTGATCAATAATGGTGGAAATAATGCATCCATTACCCACCTCATTTGATAACCTGTTTATATAAGAATGTTTATCTTTGTAAAATTTGTTTTAGTGAATATAGTGCTTTTGAAAGGTTGCAGGTTGACAGTATTTAAGGCTGCAGCCACTATTAATCCAGAGAACAAGAACAGCACAGACAACAGCAATCTGAGCTTTTCTGACCTTGCCTGATCAATGTGTCTTGACTCTGACGTGGAGGGACTATTTTAAGGGAGGGAGAGGATAATTCACTTTCTGCCCACTCAGACCTTACCCCGTCTGTTGAGACTGCCAACAAGGGTGCTAATTATAATTGTGGTACCTGATGGGGAAACCTACCTACCAGGAATTGGAATGAAATCACTAACCTATTTCATTGGTATAGGTATGATTTGACTGGTTTGTTTTCATTTAGGATATAGTTTAGTACAGGGGTAGGCAACCTATGGCACGGGTGCCGAAGGCGGCATGCGAGCTGATTTTCAGTGGCACTCACACTGCCAGGGTTCTGGCCACCAGTCTGGGGGGCTCTGCATTTTAATTTAATTTTAAATTAAGCTTCTTAAACATTTAAAAAGCCTTATTTACTTTACATACAACAATAGTTTAGTTATATATTATAGACTTATAGAAAAAGACCTTCTAAACGTTAAAATGTATTACTGGCACGCGAAACCTTAAATTAGAGTGAATAAATGAAGACTCGGCACAGCTCTTCTGAAAGGTTGCCGACCCGTGCTTTAGAAGTTAGTATTTTTCTGTAATGTGGTAAAGAGCACAAATGTAAAGTTCATGAATTCCTTAAAAATACTGTATTTTCAATATTTTATAAGTTCATTTGTAAAGAAACCCTTGAGGTTGATAGGCCTCCAAACTGACCTAGTTCAGCAGATTTCCTCCTACAGTACCTTCAGACAGCCACTAATGTGAGAAATCTCTTCTTAGTCTGGATATACCTTTAAATAACAAAGCCTTAATCCTGCAATGAGCTGCACATAATTGGACCACCAGTCAAACAGTATGTCTGTTGAAGGGGCGCTAATTACAGGAGCAAGCCCTAATACTATGCATTATTACTAGCCTAATCTAACTCATATTTAAGTCAATAGGACATTTTCCACTGTTTTTAACAGGAATTGGTTAGGCCTTATATTCCGGTCTAAATATGATGGATTTAATTTGGCATTTTAAAAGTAACGATGTGTGGGAAAAATGAGCAAATCAAAATGAATATTTTGTTCACTAAACAAGTTAAATATGGCAAAACTGAGAAAAGCAGTGGTAAAAATGAAGGAGAAAGAAGAAAATGAAAATAAGAGAAGACATCTATAACACATTAGCTCAAGATCGCTTACGACAGCCATGCGATTCATGGGATACTTATACTTTTTGTGCCTTTTTAGAAAGTAATAAAGCTTGCAGTGTGTCTGCTGATTGATGTAATTGAAGGCTCTGGGATACTTTATGTAGCATAAGCAGGCCAGTGCAGTGATGTATACAGTGTATGAATAAAAAATAGTTCGTTAAACAATCGTGTTATCTCAACATTTTGAGTGTGTAGATAACATTTTTATCTTGACATTTATATGTGACCACTTTTATATAAATATAATTAATGCATGATCTTATGAAACAAGATGACAAGAAAATGGTAAGAGAAATTTATTTCACTCTTTATAATTACTGGGTGCGATGTTACATGTGGGATAAATGGTATCAGTCATATTATTTAATATGCCTAGTAGACCTTTTTTTTTTTTTTTACATTTCCTCTTTTGTATTTTAAAGACAAAGCCAGGGTTTTTTTTCATGTTTTTCAGTACAATTAATGAGGATGTTTTGAAAGCTACTAGACTATATTTCAAAATAGAGGTGGTTGAATTGCTCATTTTGAATTATATCTTACAAATGTTTGTTTTTCTTCATGTAAGTCATTTGCAAATAACTATATGGCTCCCAATCTCCAGCTTTCCTTCTCTGGCTCCACTTTACCTCACCCTTGAGGTTTTTTTGCATGTGCTGACATCTCAGGTGAATGATATTTTTTCATTATGTAACCTGCTCTATAGCAAGCTGTAAGTGGGCAGAAATCCTAAATTGTTCTTGCACAGTATACCTGCTGTGTGCAACTTAGTAAGTACCCACTGTGAGTAATTTGGCTCAGACACCATCTTTTTGTTATACATAGCACAATGGAGCCCTAATCCCTGATCAGGACTTCTATGCCATATTACAGCACAAACAATAAGGGGTTAGTGTCCAAAGCTTACCTGCTTCTCGGGGTTTGCCTCTTGTTAAATTAAATAATGAAACATAAACAACCTCAGCCTAAATTTTCTCCTGAGCTTTACTTATGCCTTGCATTTCTTTCTGCAAGTCCCTTCTATTTTTGGCCCTACTGTCGTCTTCTCCATCAGAGCCGTACACAAGCCTCTATACACTTGATTGGAACCACTGCTGGTTCTGGCTTCAAGCATGAAATAGCAGAATACCTCTTATTGCCATGGCCTAAGCCCTGCCATTTTGTCACAATGGCTGAAGAACAGTTGGCAAATAGTTTGGTGGCTTTGGCCCCCTGTAAATCTTTGATCACGTTATTAGCAAACGTAGTTTTTCATTATTTGACCAGCTCTTTGTCAGACTATCATTCAGTGAAGAGTTAAGAATATACATGTCCTGATAAATGAACATACAGCACCGATTTGGGTTGAAACTAGACTGGGTATTTAGTCTTCACTGCTTTATATCAAATGGTGGGAAATGCTGGTCTATGTCCATACAAAGATATTTTATAGTTCTTCTGTCAGCCAGCCTTCTGCTTAATATGATCTCAAGGAGTGTTACTATACTTTGCCTATCTAAATTCTATTTAAAATGACAATGGAGTTCTTGTAATTTTAGGTAACAGGTTCTAATTGGGCAATGCTATCAGTAAAAAGACAAAGGTGGCCTTTGGGATGAAACTGAAAGATGAGGTGTCAGTGAAAGAGTTCCAGACTGGCATACACCATAGTTTCTCCTCACGGGTAGTAATTTGAAGTAATGAGTAGTCCTTGTTGAATGACCTTGTACATCTGTTGCATTGCCTATTCAATCAGTAACTCACTTTCCATCAGCTGCACTTTTAGGACAATTAAATGTGCCATCATAAGGCCCTAAAAATGAACAACACACTCTCTGCATATGTTCATAGCTATTTAGCCAGTGACTGGGAGGGTGGCAGAAGCCCATCCTAAACCTTCTGTTCATGCCAAAGTGCAATTTGTTGATTGAAAGATGCTAGTTGATAGAGTTGGAATAGGATTGCAGGGCTTGTTTGCATGCCACAGTAGCACAGAGAGAACGATTTGAGATTGAAAAGTATGCTTTGAGCCAACTTGCTGCTAAGAGGCCACCTGGACTGTGATATGAAATACAAAAAAACCCTTCATCTTAAGCAATCTACAATCCCTTAACAATATATCATGAATAAAAACCTGCTGCTGTGTTGAAAACAAAGGGGGACGGCTATTTTGTCAGAATACTGATATCAAAACAAAGATTTTTCTTTTTTGGGCTGATTTTGTTTTCACAGGAGCTCTGATGGAGTTCTGGTTTTTTTATTTATGGATATTTAGGTGCTTTATCATTCAACACCGGCTATTCAGCACTTTTATCTTCTCTAAACAAAAATGCAAATATACCAACAATGACCCCCATCCTTCAAAGGGATCTGCATGGATGTACCCTAATGCCCACGCTGAGCCCCACTCAAGTCAATAGGACTTTAAATGGTAATCTGACTGCGGGGGCAAAAAGATTTGCCTGGGTGGATTCCATTGCTGAATCAGGGAAAGAGGCAGGCTATGACTGCAAAGAAAAGAGATGCAATTTTAAGTAGTACAAATGTCCAGCAAATCATATAAACTATAACATTAAAAAGAGGCATTCATTTAAAAAGCATGAAAATGAATTGGGGGAACTGAGCAGAAAACCATTTTTGGGGGTTGATCCAGCACCTGTTGGAGAGAATGGGCATTTCATACCATTGACTGCAGTGGAAGCAAAATCATTCCCATCATGTTCACAGATCTACAGGACTTAGAAGTGAGGCAGTAGTCTGTTCTTTTGGGACTCTGTTAGGACATGTAGTATAACCAGTGCTTTAAACATTGATGCTAGGCATAGAGACCTGTCCTCCCTAACTTTTCCTAGTTTTTTAAATGCCAAATTTAGTGAGAGAGACAAGGTGGGTGAAGTATTATCTTTTACTAGACTTAGGGCTGGTCTACACTAGGACTTTAAATCGAATTTAGCAGCGTTAATTCGAATTAACCGCTCAACCGTCCACACCAGGAAGCCGTTTAATTCGACCTAGAGGGCTCTTTAGTTCGAATTCGGTACTCCACCCCGATGAGGGGAGTAGCGCTAAATTCGATATGGCTATCTCGAATTAGGCTATGTGTGGATGCAAATCGAACTTAGTAGCTCCGGGAGCTATCCCACAGTGCACCACTCTGTTGATGCTCTGGACAGCAGTCCGAGCTTGGATTCTCTGACCAGCCACACAGGAAATGACGCGGGAAAATTTGAATTCCTTTTCCTGTCTGGGCACTTTGAATCTCATGTCCTGGTTGGACTTCGGGGCGAGCTCAGCAGCACCTGCAACGATGCAGAGCTCTCCAGCAGAGGAGTCCATGCAATCCCAGAATAGAAAGAGGTCCCCAGCATGGACAGACCGTGAAGTCCTGGATCTGATCGCTGTGTGGGGCGATGAGTCTGTGCTTTCGGAGCTGCGCTCCAACAAACGGAATGCAAAGACCTACGAGAAGGTCTCCAAAGCCATGGCACTCAGAGGATACAGCCGGGATACAACGCAGTGCCGCGTGAAAATCAAGGACCTGAGACAAGGCTACCAAAAAGTCAGAGTGGCAAACGGACGCTCCGGAGCCCAGCCCCAGACATGCCGCTTCTACGAGGCACTGCATGCCATTCTAGGTGGGTCTGCCACCACTGCCCCACCAGTGACCGTGGACTCTGAGTATGGGATAGTGTCGAGGGGCAGTTCCTCGGCGATGTTCGCCGATGGGGAAGATGAGGAAGGGTTTGTGGAGGACGACGCAGGCGACAGCGCTTACAATACCGCTTTCCCCGACAGCCAGGATCTCTTCATCACCCTCACAGAGATCCCCTACCAACCCTCCCCGGCCGTTAACCCGGACTCAGAATCAGGGGAAGGATCAGTCGGTAAGTGCTATAAACATGGAAACCTTTATTTTTTAAAAACAGGAATAAAAAATATATAAAAACTATATAAAAACTTTTCCATATAAAACTATATAAAAAGAAGGTCCACACATATAGGGATGGAACAGAAATCCTCCTGGGACACTTCCACGAAGCTCTCGTACAGGAGCTCGAAAAGCCTCCGCAGGAGGTTCCTGGGGAGAGGTGCCTTATTTGGTGCTCCGTGGAAGCACACTCTTCCGCGCCAGGCCATCCTAATGTACAGTGGAATCATTGCCTCCACCAGCATGGCAGCATACGGTCCTGGTCTGTGCAGGGATTCTAGCAGCATCCTCTCTCTCTCTCTCCGAGTGACCCGCCTCAGGGTAATCTCGTTCGGCGACTGCTGCATCTAATTAGGGCAATTAGTGTACTGTTACTATTGTGAATGCTCGACTTTTACTTTGCATAGCAATGACCTTCGTTTAACAGCCACGTGTTGGAGGCCACAGAGGAAAAGCATACAAGTGATCTTTCCCGGGCACAGCCGCGAGGGGCTGGAACAGGTTCAGACTTTATGCTTTCCAGATTGCCTTCAGTGGGAGGGCACAGCTATCCATTAACTCTTAAGCAGCCTATAGTGTAGTGCTTACCAGGCCTGGCTGCTACACGGATTCAGCTGTACCGCCCCGCTTGTCCGATCTCCTGTGCAAGACCGCAGCCAATGAAAGCGTATTCCGAAATCTCGAACTTGTCCTGAGAGCTCGTGAGACTAGGTGCCCTGTATGGTCTTCTTCACTGACACTGAGTAGACTGTGTTCAGTGTTCGCAAACATGTATCTTTTCAAGGAAATCACTTCCTTTTTCCCATCACACAGCTGCGGCTCTTTCAGGAACTGCCCCGGCATCCCCCTCACAGAGGCTGGCGCAGATTAGGCGGCGAAAGAAAAAGACTAGGGATGACATGTTCTCGGAACTGATGGCTTGCTCCAGAGCCGAGGCAGCCGAGCAGAGACAGTGGAGGGAGACCCTATGTCAGCACCAGCGCTCACACAGCGAACGGGAGGACAGGTGGCGGCAGGAAGACCAGCAGGCGACTCAAACGCTGCTTGGGCTAATGAGGGAGCAAACGGACACGCTCCGGCGCCTTGTAGATGTTCTGCAGGACCGCAGGCAGGAGCAGAGAGCCCCCCTGAACTGTATCTGCAACCGCCTTCCCCCGCCACAAAGTCCTGTCCCCCCCTCACCAAAAATCACAAGAAGGAGGGGCGCTAGGGGCCGTGAAAACTGTCACTCCACCCCAGCAGAGCGCTCATGTACCAAACAGCTCTCATTCCCTAAAGTATGAGAAGTGCTTCCCTTCCTGGATCACCCAGTCCCAAATCCAAGTTTCATCCCCACACTGTGTAGTTGAGTATTAAGAGTAGTTTGTTGTTATTCACTGTTTCCGTCACGTTTTCCTTGTCAGAAGACTTTGTGTGAAGGGGGGGAGGGGTTTTTTAATTGCATAGGACAGCCTCCATTACCAGGGTACAGACTTGGGGGCAGGATCAACAGCAGGACACACACAGACTGCAGTCACTAGGCACCACGGTCATTCTGGGAGGTGAATGCTGCCCCGGGTCAGTCTGTGAGGTGTATGCTGCCCCAGGGTCCTAGCGCCTGCCATCCACAAATGGCAAGGCAGGCTGCCCTTACCATGCCCTTCCCCCCTAGCCACGAGCCTCTCCGATGCCCTGAGCCCCAGCAAGAGCCCTCATCCACGGACACATACTCACCCTTCCCACACACCCCTCACCCCTTCCTACGCCCCAACCCCCAGCCCAGAGCCTGCATCCAAACTCCATCCCAAAGACGGCACCCCTCACCCCTTCCTGCAAACCCACCCCTTCCTGCACACCCACCTGCAACCGTCCTCCCCCCAGAGACCGCTGTAGGAGCAGGAGCCTGTCATTCCTCTAGCGTAGAAACGGTCTGTACATCAGTGCACACCGTACCCACCACAGTCTGCGTCCATGTTTCAACCCTTGAACAGGAATTCATAATTAAAGAAAACTTTGTTAATAATCAGTGTTCCATTAAATTTATTTTAAAACGTGTGTTGGAAGGGGGAAACCTGGAGAACGGGGTATGTAACCGCAGATCGAAGTCAACAATCACTGAAACAGGCTCAGGTTCAGCTTCTCTGTAAATCAACTGGAGAGTCATAGGTTACCTTGCTCTCCGAGGAACCTATCTTTCAAAGCCTCCCGGATGCACAGCGCTTCCCGCTGGGATCTTCTATCGGCACGGCTGTCTGGCTGAGCGTAATCAGCAGCCAGGCGATTTGCCTCAACCTCCCATCCCGCCATAAAGGTCTCCCCCTTGCTCTCACAGAGATTGTGGAGCACACAGCAAGCGGCAATAACAACGGGGATATTTTTTTCGCTGAGGTCCGAGCGAGTCAGTAAGCTTCGCCATCTCCCCTTGAGACGTCTGAAAGCACACTCCACCACCATTCTGCACTTGCTCAGCCGGTAGTTGAAGAGTTCCTTCTCACTGTCCAAGGCGCCTGTATAGGGCTTCATGAGCCAGGGCATTAGCGGGTAGGCTGGGTCCCCGAGTATCACTGTAGGCATCTGCACATCCCCAACCGTTATTTTGTGGTCCGGGAAGAAAGTACCTGCCTGGAGGCGTTTAAACAGACCAGAGTTCCTGAACACACACGCGTCATGAACCTTGCCCGGCCACCCGACGTAGATGTTGGTAAAACGTCCCCTATGGTCCACCAGTGCTTGCAGCACCATAGAAAAGTAGCCCTTTCGGTTAATGTACTCGCTGGCCTGGTGGGCCGGTCCCAGGATAGGGATGTGAGTCCCATCTATAGCCCCACCGCAGTTTGGGAATCCCATCGCGGCGAAGCCATCTCTGACGACCTGGACGTTTCCTAGGGTCACTACCTTTGAGAGCAGTTGCTCAACGATTGCGTGGGCTACTTGAATCACAGCAAGCCCTACGGTAGATTTCCCCACGCCAAAGTGGTTCGCTACTGACTGGTAGCTGTCTGGCGTTGCAAGTTTCCAGAGGGCTATGGCCACTCGATTGTGCACAGTCAGGGCTGCTCGCATCCGGGTGTCCTGGCGCTTCAGGGCAGGGCACAGCAAGTCACAGAGTTCAAGGAAAGTGCCCTTACGCATCCTGAAGTTTCGCAGCCACTGTGATTCATCCCAGACCTGCAGCACTATGCGGTCCCACCAGTCCGTGCTTGTTTCCCGGGCCCAGAATCGCCGTTCCACACCATGAACTTGACCCATTGCCACCATGATCTCCACTGCGCGGCGTACCCTGATTTGTGAGAGGTCTGCGCCACTCTGTGACTTCCTGTCCTCACCGCGCTGACGGAGCCTCCTCGCCCGATTTCTCAGCAGCTGGCTGTGGAAGAGGTGGACGATAAGGTGCGAGGAGTTGACAAAGGCCATAAGTGCAGCGATGATCGCAGCGGGCTCCATGCTCGCAGTGCTGTGGCGTCCGAGCTGTAACCGACCAGAGAAGGGCGCGAACAGATTTCCCGCCGGCGCTTTCAAGGAGAGAGGGCGGGAGTGACGGTTGAATGATGACAGTTACCCAAAACCACCCTCGACACATTTTTTCCCCCAGCAGGCATTGGGGGCTCTATCCAGCATTCCAATGGGCAGCGGGGAGTGCGGGAACTGTGGGATAGCTTCCCACAGTGCACCGCTTCCAAAGTCGACGCTGGCCCCGTTACTGTGGACTCAGACAGTCGAATTAGTGTATTTAGTGTGGATACACAAATTCGACTTCATAAGGTCGATTCCACAAATTCGAATTAAGTAGATTCGAAATAGTCTTGTAGTGTAGACGTACCCTTAGTTATGTGGTGAGAGAGACATGCTTTCGTGCCACACAGAGAGTTCTTCTTCAGGTCTGTGTGGCTCAAAAGCTTGTCTCTCTCACCAACAGAAGTTGGTCCAGTAAAAGATATTACCTCACCCACCTTGTCTCTGTACTATCCTGGGACCGACACAGCTACAACTACTGTTGTGTATTTGGTTGTCATGGTTTTTGTTCCTCTGGCAACTGAGTTAGATTATTAGGGGATAGCCCAGTCGGTTTCGGCCGGTTGGGTGAGCTCTGTGTCTGTAAATAAAATGGTAGTTTTGTTAGCTGTCTGCTGTCTGGCCTCAAGTGATTTCTTCCTAAACCGGCTGCCCCCAAGGATACAACAAGTGGCGACGAGGGTGGAATTCTGGTGCTGCTCCAGTAACAGAAGGAAGTAGAAGTCAAGGTAAAGAACAAACAAACAAAAAAGCTGCTTGTTTGCACTGACAGTGAAAGTGAAACTAAAAATCATGGCTATTCTGACCAGGCCACTGGAACCTTTTGATGAGAATATGGAGCAGTGGCATGTGTATACTGAGCGTTTTGAGCTTTTTGCTATTGCAAATGACATTACAGAAGCGAAGAAGGTGCCAATATTCTTAAGTGTTGTAGGGGCTAAAACCTACTCCCTGCTACGCAGCTTACTACACCCTGTTAATCCAGCGACTAAATCTTACAGTGACATTGTGGAAATCCTGGGGTCCCATTTTTCCCTAAAACCACTGGTAACTGCTGAAAGATATAGGTTCCACAAAAGAGACCAAAAGGAAGATGAAACAGTTGTACAATTTGTAGCAATTTTAAAAAAGCTAGCAGAACACTGTGAATTTAAAGAGATGTTAAATGATGCCCTGCGTGACAGGTTAGTGTGTGGCCTCTACAGTGAAGCTATATGGAAGCGCCTACTGACAGAGGTTCAGCTTACCTTACAGAAGGCTGTTGATATTGCTGTCTCCATGGAACTGGCTACAAGGGAGGCACAATACATCGGTGCATCCCCTAGGGTGCAAAAAGTGTCACAAGAACCGACCCACAAAACTGTGCAGAGTCAGGAATGTTACCGCTGTGGTAAGCCGGGTCACCAGGCATCAGAATGCTGATGTAAGGACCTGGTGTGTCGACACTGTGGCAAAAAGGGACACATTGAGTGTGCCTGTAAACAAAAGAAAAAGAGGTCTGTGGTCTGGCCGACAAAAAGAGGAACCCTGCATATCCTAGAGCAGACCCAGGATGATCAAAGTGACACCTCATCTCAAGAGGAAGTGCCACTGCATGTTTTGTCTTTGGCAATGGGCTCACATGAATACTGGGTAATCCCGTTGTTGGATGGCAAACCTATACGCATGGAACTGGACACCGGTGCAGCCGTCTCGCTGGTCTCCGAGACTGTGTATAAAGAAAAGCTACAGCATCTTCCGCTTAAGGCAACAAAAACTGTTCTGAAGATGTATACGGGAGAAGCTGTGCCCATGTTGGGCACTATTGATGTTAAGGTGGAGCTCAATGGACAGGCTGCTAAATTGCCACTGTTTTTGGTGAGAGGTAACTACCCAGCCTTAATGGGTAGGTCTTGGCTTGGGAAGATTCAACTGAACTGGGCAGAAGTGCACCGGATGACTAAAGAAGAAACCAGTCTAACCCCTATACTAAGGAAACATGCTGCTGTTTTTGGAGATGATTTGGGAAGTATGAAGGGAATCACTGTGACATTGAACATTAAACCTGACAGTCCACCAAAATATCTGAAGGCCCGAACTGTGCCATATGCCATCAGGCCAAAAGTTGAAGCAGACCTGGAGCGCCTGGTCACCAATGGAGTCCTAATACCAGTTACCCATAGCTCATGGGCCACTCCTATCGTTCCAATAGTGAAGAAAGATGGCTCTCTCCGGATTTGCGGTGATTTTAAAGTCACTATCAACCCAGTGTTGTGTGCAGAGCAATACCCGCTTCCCCGCATCGATGACCTCTTCGCAGGCCTGGCTGGGGGACAAAAGTTCAGTAAGATTGATCTGAGTCAAGCATATTTCCAGATGCACATCGATGAAAAGTCCCAAGAGCTGTTGACTATTGTGACTCATAAGGGGCTTTATCGATACTGTCGCCTACCCTTCGGAATAACATCTGCTCCCGCCCTGTGCCAGAGGGCTATGGACCAGATCTTGTGTGGCTTGTCAGGAGTTCAGTGCTATCTGGATGATATCCTGGTCACTGGAAGAAATGAAGAGGATCACTTAAAGAATTTAGAGGCTACCCTACAAAGACTAGAAGAGTATGGCCTATGAGTTTGCAAAGACAAGTGTGAATTCTTCAAGCCCTCTGTTGAATATTTGGGACACATCATTGATTCTGCAGGTCTTCATAAGGCCCCTGCAAAAGTTAAAGCTATTGTGGAGGCTCCCCCACCTCGAAATGTGAGCCAGCTGCGCTCGTTTCTAGGACTACTGAACTATTATGGAAAGTTCATCTCACAGTTAGCCACACTGCTAAAACCACTTCATGAGCTCCTTGGGCAGAACAAGGCCTGGAAGTGAACTGAAGCCTGTGATGTTGCATTTAACAAAGCTAAGGATGCATTGCTAAATTCTGAAGTTCTAACACACTTTGATCCATCCTTACCCCTACAATTGGCCTGCGATGCCTCCCCTTATGGAGTGGGAGCAGTCGTGTCACACATTATGCCTTCGGGAGAAGAGAGACCTATTGCTTTTGCTTCACGCACTCTAAGCAAAGCAGAAACTAACTACGCCCAAATCAAACGTGAGGCATTAGGAATTGTTTTTGGAATTCGGAAGTTTCATCAGTACCTGTTTGGGCGAAAGTTTACTCTTCTCACAGACCATCGACCTCTGACGTCAATTTTTGGACCCTACACAGGCATTCCCCCATTAGCTGCTAGTCGTATGCAACGTTGGGCATTGTTACTTTCAGCACACACATATGAAATCAAATATCGGAAATCCACTCTGCACGGCAATGCACATGGCCTCTCAAGGTTGCCTTTGCCGGTCAAACATCAAGATAGTGCCCAAAAGGAAATCTTCTACTTTGAACAGGTAGAGAATACACCCATCACTGCTACTCAGATAAAGAAGGCAACTCGCGTTGACCCAGTATTATCCCAAGTTATGGACCTGGTGATGCATGGAAAAACTCGACAAACCTCTCCGGTCTCACCCGACCTTGTTACCTACATGTCCAGGAGGACGGAGTTATTGGTCCAATCTGGTTGTTTGTTGTGGGGGAGACGTGTCATTATTCCGCCACCACTGAGATCACAGATGTTAGAACAGCTACATTCCGGTCACTGTGGAATAGTGCGCATGAAGGAAATTGCACGAAGCTATTTTTGGTGGCCTGGATTTTACAGTGCTATTGAAGAGAAGGCAAAAGCTTGTATGTCATGTCAGGGTGAGAGGAATGCACCCCAGTGGGCACCCCTACACCCATGGGACTGGCCTGAAAACCCGTGGCAACGTATTCACATTGACTTCACTGGCCCCCTTGAAGGAAGCATGTTCTTGGTGGCAGTAGATGCCCATTCTAAATGGCCAGAAGTCTCTATAATGCAGTCCAGTACTGCAGAGAGTACTATCCAGAAACTACGAGGACTCTTTAGTCGTTTTGGTCTGCCAGAACAACTTGTGAGCGACAACGGACCGCAGTTCGTCTCTCAGGAGTTTCAAAATTTTATGAAGGCAAATGGGATACACCACATCACGTCAGCACCATATCATCCATCCACCAACGGATTAGCTGAAAGATTTGTGCAGACAATGAAACACACTTTGAAATCAGCAAGGGGACAACACTCCATTCAAAAGCGTCTGGATACCTTCTTACTTTCCTACAGAAACACACCTCATGCTACAACCCACGCATCTCCGGCCTTTCTAATGATGGGACGACAGCTGCGCACTTGCTTTGATCTGCTGAAACCTTCTGAACCCCGACAAATTGTGCAACATCAGCAGCAAAATCAAGTTATCAGATGGGCACCCAGAGCAAAAGAGCGAACCTTTAGCCCGGGACAGCCAGTTTTGGCTCGGAATTATACTTCCAGAGCTAAATGGGTCCCTGCCACAATCATCACTCAAACAGGACCTGTTTCCTACACAGTCTGGACTGCAGAGAATCTTACCTGGTGGCGACATGTAGATCAGCAGTTGCCAGGTCATGCCAGTCCTCAGGACACATCTGCAGTTGAGGGGTCTGACTTCACCACTTCTGGTGAGACACCGAATCACAATTCACCTGTTTCTGACTGTTCTCCTCCATTACTGCCGGCGGCTGAGATACCCCTTTGCCCAGCACGAGCTGATACCACCTCCTCACCTGTTCGTGCTGTGGACCCAGAGCCCATGGTACTTTCGGGTGCAACAACACCAGAAGTTCGCTGTAATCCACCTAGAGACAGAAGGCCTCCTCATCGGCTGGATCTTTAGCTAGGGCGAACCCACGTTTATGGGGCAAAATAATCCCCAGGGTTTAGCCGGGAATGGAGGCAGTCTACCCTCCTTCTCTAGTCTAGTGTGTGTTTTATTTAGGGGATGTTCTTATTAGGGGGGGAGGAATATGTTGTGTATTTGGTTGTCATGGTTTTTGTTCCTCTGGCAACTGAGTTAGATTATTAGGGGATAGCCAAGCCAGTTTCGGCCGGTTGGGTGAGCTCTGTGTCTGTAAATAAAATGGTAGTTTTGTTAGCTGTCTGCTGTCTGGCCTCAAGTGATTTCTTCCTAAACCGGCTGCCCCCAAGGATACAACAACTACACTGCACACAAATTGAGTAGGAGTCAGTTGGCAAGAAAGTCTTTGTGGAACTAGTAAAAGCACATTGCTATTCCCTTCTCCTCCAAGCTATGTCCACACTACAGCCTATGCTGGCATAATTTATGTCGCTCGGGTGAGAATAAACCACCCCCTTGAGCAACATAAATTATGCCAGCATAAACACTCGGGTGCACAGCACTATGTCAGCACGAGAGCTGCTCCAGCCAACATAGCTTCTGCCACTCATGGCGGTGGGTTTTTTATGCCAACGGGATAGCTCTCTTCTGTTGCGATAGAGCATCTTCACCACATGCGCTGCAGTGGTGCAGCTGTAGCAGTACTGCTGTGCCACTGCAGCACTGTACAGTACCTACAGACATGGCCTCACTCTTGATTTATACAGAGAGAGAGCAGATTTTTGTCTAGTGGTGTTACACAGGAGAAATTGAGGACAGAATATGATCCCTGATTACAAGATGCATTCAGAATTGCAGCAGTGTTGCTGAGAAGCAAAGCTGGGGCTGGCATAGCCATGGATTCCAGGTTTTAGTTTCCATTTGTATATTTTATTTTGATGTTTGCTGCAAAATTGTTAACAGAAATCACATAGTAGAAAAGGAATAAACAAACAAAAATGGGGAAAACATAACATTTGTAACTGTCTCATTTATTGTTTGCATTCCTGTGCTCCATGTCAAACAGCCCCTACCTCCCCAAAAAGCCACTTTACTACAGTGCTGCATGCATAAACCAAGAATAAGCCCTAAAGAATATTATCAAGAAGTGATATACATTGTAATTCACAGTGAATCCCATTTCTGTTTCCTTTAAAGAAAAATTGGCGTGTGTGTGTGTTTGTTTGTTTGTTTGTACCTCTCCCAACCCCCACGGCTGGTGTTATTTTCTTTTCTTTTTTTTTATTTAAACATAAAATTGGATTTCCTCAAGATAATTATGGACTTTTGCTGAACACTAGAGGAACACAAATTAGAAATGTTGCAGATACTGAAGAATTCTCCATATTTCAAATTGAATTTCAGAAGGGCAGCAGGAAGAATAAGTTTTCCATTTTTAATAACATCAAACTTCAAGAATCTGAATAGAATTTAGTGAGCTTCCCCTTCTAGTTTAATTTTTAATTTAAATACCATGTGCCCTCCCTTCTGCATTTAGCTATGAACTATTAGATGGTATATTTGTACACTGTCACTACCAAAGTAACTATGTAAGAACTGGAGCATTAAAAGAGCAACTACCTTATATTTTATTAAATAGATAATTGGCTGTTTAATATAGTTCTGGAAGACTCAAGATATAGAACTAATATGGACTTTGGAATAGAGTTTCCTTTTTTCCCCTCCATAATTTATTTCCTCTGAAGATTTTCTACCCATTTTGAGTCTTGTAGGGTTGTTCTTTAAGAACTTTTCTTCCCCATGGCTGATATGCTACTTGTCTAGAGACAAGGTCCCACATAGATCAGCTGCAAAGAATGGAAGGATTGCAAATGGGAGAAATTTAAAAGAAAAAAAAAGGCTAGAATATGCTCAGGTGATTTGGCAAAAAGAGCAGTGGTATTCACAAGTGTGAGTGGTGCAACTTTCAAGACACATTGCAACTCAAAGACAAGTCCCAGTTCTGCTCTCACTTACACTAATATCAATCAGGAATAGCTCTACTAAGTCAACAATATTACTCTGGTGTAAATGGCAGCAGAATTAGGTGCAGACTTAAATCCTGTAGATTTTCATAAAAATAATTGTGAATTGTCCCAAGATTGACAGTTACCTAAATTAGGCTTCTGACAGTTTATTTTGTTGCCTGATTTTTAACTTATTTTATTAACATATGTATCTCATTAATATCTGTTTTCTCTTCATTTATCTAAGTCAATAAGAGGACCACATGGCATTGATTATTAAATACTGGTTATTAAACAAAGATGTTTTGGTTTTACTGTAAAAACAGCAAGCAGAAAATAGAAGTTGAGGTTTTATCTTTAATTTATGAATAAATGTAAATATTTTCAAGCATAGATGGTTGGATAAATACAATTATTATGATCACATTGTATGGTATAAATTAAAATTTTGTTCAATATGACGATACCTGAAAGCCATCATAAATCATAGCATTGTGATGTCATTGATTGAGTCAGAAATTGTTGCTCTTCGGGTGGTTAAAAAATTTACTTCACAAAACTCAATTAAAAGAATGTAAAAAATCAATAATTCACTATAAAATAATTAAGGCAGCTCTCAAATGTGCCACTGTACTTAAGAGACCTAGAGTGTATAGCCCCAATTTAGCAAGATCTTCATATATGAGCCGGGCCAGATTAAGGCAAACTAGGGCTCTAGGCCCATCACAACATGGGGTCCTCCCAGAGATGGTGGGTCAGTAGCATAAGGCCTTCTTTCCCCCAGAAGTGGCATCAAGGCCCCATTCGAAGGCAGCAGTGTCCATTCTCCCTCCCCAGGAAGCCAGAGGGTGATATCAGGGGGCCTCCCAGTATTTACTCCAGCTGCCGGGATGTATCTGCTTGGATGGATGGGTCAGGCCATCTGTACTCTTCTCCTGCTACCACACACAGAGTCCTCTGCTGGGTGGTGTTGGTGGGGTCCAACGGAGTTGAGGGTCTTGGACTTAACACCACACTGAGGATACATCTACACTGCAAAAAAAAAAGCAACCAAACAAACATAGCAGCAAGTCCCAGAGCCTGAGTCAACTGAGTTGGGCCCACGGGGCTTCCCCAACGAGGGGAAGGGTTTCAGAGCTTGGACTCCATCCTGAGCAGGAGCATCTACACTTCTATTTTGAGCCCTATAGTGTGAGTCCCGTAAGCCTGACTCAGTTGACCTGGGCTCTGAGTCAGCTGCATGGGCTTGGGGTTTTGTTTTGGCAGGGTATATGTACCCTGATATGAATGAGGCAGTTCATATCTGATAAGTGTTAATGTTTCAGGCTGTCTGCAAATTCAGACAAATGTCACTATGTTAGTTACTAAGTTCATTTTTTGATATTTTCTTTGCAAATCTGTGGGCTAAAAACATATGTTGTTCTTTGAGTGCTTGCTTATGTTAATTCCATTCTAGGTGTGTGCGCACTCACATACAGTCATCAGAGACTTTTGCCTTAGTGGTATCCGTAGGGTCGGCTGTGGCTCCCCCTTGAGTGCCGCACTCATGCATCGGTATGTTAGGTGCTGCCGACCCTACACCCTCTCAGTTCCTTCTTACCGCCTATGACAGTTGGTCGGAACGCCTTGTCTTGAATTGCAAGAGTGTTAGTGGTTCTTACAGTCCATTGTTCTGTCTCCTTTGTATGTACAGTTGAACCCTGTTATGTCACCGGCCTAGGGGTTTGCCAAAAATAGTCCAGATAACCGATGATCGAGATAAACCCCTATCCACCCCCCCACCCCTGAACTCCCCTGCCCTCTCTCCAACACCCCCTCCCTGCCCCCTTACCGCGGTGCCTGCACGTGGCTGGATCCGGCGAAGCGGGACGGGGAAGCGGGGCCGGGCGGCCGTGGACGGGGACCCGGAGCCGGGCAGCCAAAGAAGCGGGACCCGGTAAGCGGGCCGGGCGGCAGGTGAAGCGGGACCGGTAAGTGGGCCGGGCGGCAGGCGAAGCGGGGACCGGGTAAGCGGGGCCGGGCGGGCGGGCGGGGACGGGCAGGGACCGGGTATGCGGGGCCGGGCGGCGGGGCCGGGCAGGGACCGGATATGCGGGGCCGGGCGGGCGGGCGGGGACGGGCAGGGACCGGGTATGCGGGGACGGGCGGCGGGGACGGGCAGGGACAGGGTAAGCCGGGGCGGGTGGGCGGCGAAGCGAAGCCGGGCGGAGGGGCGGGCGGCAAAGCGGGGACCGGCGAAGCGGAGCCGGGCGGGCAGGCGGCAGGCAAAGCGGGGACCAGGTATGCGGGGCCGGGCGGGGACGGGCAGGGACCGGGTATGCGGGGCCGGGCTGGCGGGGACGGGCAGGGACCGGGTATGCGGGGACGGGCGGGCGGGGACGGGCAGGGACCGGGTATGCAGGGGCGGGCGGGCGGCTGGGGATGCGGGGAGCGGGCAGCTGGGGAACCGCGCGGCTGGAGAGCCAGGGAGCGGGCAGCTGGGGACGCGGGGAGCCGGGCTCGAGATATTAGGGTTCGGCAAATCGACATAACGGATGAGAAACCCATAAGATAAAGAGGGAGTTTGGCGGTTCCACTTGTAAAACCTCGAGTTAATAGGATTGGCAAGTTAACCGAGGTCGAGATAAATGGGTTCGACTGTAGTTGATAGGTACTTAGTTAGACCATATAGTTAAGTGTTAGGCCTGGTCTACACCAGTGATGAGCTGCCAAATTTTTAACAACGGGTTCCCTCCTCCCTCCAAAATTTTAACAACGGGTTCCCTCCTTCCCCCCCCCCCTCTGGGGGGGGGGGTCGTTCCCCATCCAACCCCTCATGTTCCTTGACACCCTCCCCCGGGACCCCTGACCCATCCCCCCCTTCCCTGTCCCCTGACTAACCCCTTGCCGCCCCACCCAACCCCTCCTCTCATTCTCAATGGCCCCCCAGAACCCCTACCCCATACAACTACCCCTTCTCTCTGTCCCTGAGTGCCCCCACCACCTCATCCAACCCTGTTCTTTCCTGACTGCTCCCCGGGACCCTTGCCCCCATTCAATCCCCCTGTTCTCTGCCCTCTGACCCCCCCACCCCCACACTCCCCTACCCTCTCTCCAACACCCCCTCCCTGCCCCCTTACCGCGCTGCCTGGACGTGGCCGGGCCAGGACAGGAGTCGCGCGGCGGAGAATGCGGCGGGAGCCCAGCGGCCGGAGCCAGGTGGCTGGCCAGGTGGAGCCAGGGAGGGCTGCGGCCAGAGCTGGAGCCGGGCAGCCGGGGCCCCCGCCACGCGCTGCCGGAGCCCGGCCCCCTGGCAAAACAGCAGGGGCGGCTGGAGCCACGGGGCCAGGCCGGGCTGGAGGTGGGGGGCCGTGTCCAGAGGAGCATGTCATCTTCCTGGGCCGGGGAAGCCTGCCTGCTTCTCAGCCCTCCCAGGCTTCCCGCGCGAACAGCTGATTCGCGGGAAGCCGTGGGGGAGGAGAAGCAAGGAGGAGCTTCATGGCAGGAGGTGGAGGCAGAATTTTCAACTGTTCGCGCGAACTGTTTGCTAAAATTAGATGCCGGACAGAGAACTTTAGCAAGCGGTTCGCTGTCCGGCGTCTAATTTTAGCAAACGGTTCGCGCGAACCGTTGCGAACCGTCTGCAGCTCACCCCTGGTCTACACTGAGGAGGAAGGGGTGTCGATCTAAGATACGCAACTTCAGCTATGAGAATAGCATAGCTGAAGTCGACATATCTTAGATTAAATTAAAATTACTTACTTCGCGTCCTCGCAGTGCTGGAACGATGGCCACGGCTCCCCCGTTGACTTTGCTTCCGCCTCTCACACTGCAGGAGTTCAGCAGTCGACGGGGAACGATCGGGGATCGATTTATCGTATCTACACTACACACGATAAATCAATCCCTGATAGATCGATCGCTACCTGCCGATCTGGCGGGTAGTGTAGACGTACCCTTAGAGTAGTAGTTTAGGAGTTAGAGTCCCGGCTGAGACTTTGCCTCAGAGCAGGACATGCCCCATTCCCCAGGCTTTAAGCCATGCTCGTCATGCAGCCGGACAGTGCCCATTAGCGACCCCTACGAGAGCTATTTTAAGTGTTTGGGGGAGTCCCACAGAAAGGACAAGTGCAGGATCTGCAAAAACTTTTGCCCTCGAACTCAGAAGAAGTGAGATATCCACTTGAGGACCCTCCTCATGGAGGCTGGGCTTTGTCCTGCTTTGGAGCCCTCTCGATCAGACTCCATGCATGGCACTTTGGCATCAGGGCTCAACGCACTGCCCGCACCGGAATCCACCCGGCACCGTTCCCCCTCGCCGGTACCTAAGAAGCGGCTGAAGTTGAAGGGCCCATTGGCACCACTGGTAAAGGGGAAAAGGGGGCTTCGGGCAAAGGACCTGTGCTAGGCCACATGCCTGCTCTGGAGCTACTCAGGGGTACCACTGTGGTCGGACCCCCTAAATTTCGGTAGAGCAGTATTGCAAGGTGCAAGACTGTGAACTCCAAGCCCACCTCCAAGGGCACTGCTTGTGAGTCATCTAGAATGGAATTGACATGAGTAAGCACTCGAAGAAAAAATAGTTACCTACCTTTCATAACTGTTGTTCTTTGAGATGTGTTGCCCATGTCCATTCCATTGCCCACCCTGCTGCCCCTCTGTCGGTAAGAAGGAACTGAGAGGGCATAGGGCCGGCAGCATCTTATATACTGACGCATGAGTGCGACACTTAAGGGGACGCCACAGCAGACCCTACAGATACTGCTAAGGCAAAAATCTCTGACAACTCACACACCTAAAATGGAATGGACACATCTCGAAGAACAACAGTTACAAAAGATAGGTAATTGGATTTTTTTTGTTTTGTTTTAAGTAAAAGCTGAGAGTCTGATGTAGTCACATGACTCCAAGAGCTGGAGCCTAGGCATGGGCCTATAGTTCCGATGCTTTAATCTGATCTGTGACATAAGAAGTCCCTTTGACTTCAATAGGACTATCTACATGCTTAATGTTGGTCACGTGCTGAAGTATTTTGCTGAATCTGGACTTGTGTACTAAACAATGCTATACTCCTGGTTAAACTTTAGATAACTTTGAAACATGGTAGTCATGTTTTCAAAGGTAAGTTTCTTTAATGGATCAGTCAATGAAGATTTGGCAACACCAAAACATTTTGCAATTTTGTGTCTCTTTTGCCTTATTATTTTGGCTGAAAAGCTCCCTAAAAAAATATCATTCAGAAAAACAATTGAAAACATTTTAAAATGCTCAAAATCAAACAAAACATATCATTTTGGGTTGAACAAAATGTTTCATTCAATCTGAAATTTTAAAAAAATGTATTTTGTGATTTGACAGAAATAAATACATTAATTAAATAAATTGGTCTGACACAAAATGTTTTTTTTGAATTGCCAGAGAACAGAAAAATCCATTATTCCCACAGCTACAATTACTATTACAATCAAAGGCGGTGTAATGTCTTGAAAAAACATGCTCCTACCACACACCCCAAAAGTCTTAATCAGTAAAAAGTAACAACCATAACAACAATTAGTTCTAATTAGATGCTTTAGCTTGATTTTCAGAGGTTCTAAGTATCCATAAATCCACTTTAATGGGAGCTATGGGTTCCTCTGAAAACTAGGTCATAACTAGATAACTTAAAAGTATTACATGAAACTGGTAGCACTGTATATTTAATACTAAGTGTAAGAGCCAGATTCTACTCTAAATTGTATTGGTGAAAGTTCATTCTTAATTTCTTGACTGCAATTAAATTATTCTAGATTTACACCATTATAATCAAGAGAAAGATTCAGTTCTAAGTGTATTGATTACAGTATCCCATTGATTTGGGTAAAAGCAATGGTTTTGCCTTTTTTTTTTAGTTCAGAAATAATTCCAGCCATCGCCACTATTGCTAGTCCATTATTTAAGATACAAATGGTGTTAGGCCATCTGCCTTCAAGCTAACTTAGTAAAATTGGTAAAAAAAAAAAAGTAAAGGTAAGCAAGAGAGCTTACGAGGAGTGAGAAGGAAATTTAGCTAATGTAGTACCATATTCAGACCACCATTCAATAGGACTTAACACATGTTAAGTGCCCTTCCTGGATATGGATGCTTTCCTGGATCAGGCCAAAGAGCATACCAAGCATACTTGCTATCTGGTGCAATCCCTTCTGTCTATCTTCTCTTGACATCTTCATCTATTAGATTCAAGTCTCTTTGAACAAGGACCTTGTCTTCATACATGCACTTTTTTGGTACTAAATAAATAATTCATGATAATAAAGTATCTTGAAGTACTTGTATTGGCTCCCAGTGCCACTATTTGTCTTGTCTGCACTTTGCTTAAGTAGCCCTGTTTCCAAATGCTGGTAAATCTAAGTCTGGAAACATTATTTTGCTTATGTGCTCAAGCATGGAGACTGTACCTCGTCCCCTATTGATCTCAGCTTTGTCTTTACCACTTCATCAACTAGGAACTCTGGTGTTGATCTCAATTGATCCTTTTGTCATTCCCTTTGCCACCTTGAAAACTGTGCAAGACTAGATTTGTTCTGTCTCAGGAATAAGATGATTAATTTTTGATGCCTGGTTTTGAAAGTTTCCTTCAGCCATCTTCATTTCTTATTTGTAACTCTTGTAATGCACAGGGATTGGGGGTTATTCTGAATTCAGCAGACTGGCTGCAATCAGGCTAGCCTGTACAAGTGTACAAGTTTTAGAGCTGTTTTAGTTTCTGTTGAAAGATCATATTGATTGTGGGTTTTTCTAACTTTTTAGAAACTCTGTTTGTCTGCCTCTATCTCATAAGTTCATTCCATACATTGGTATATGTGCCTGTGGTTATGCTGTTATCTAAGCTTTTAGTCATTGCTATGTTTGCAGACAAGCTCCAGTCATGAGGGGAGGCCTCTGCAGGAGGAAATGAGACAGTATAGGTGACTAGGATAGATTCTGGATATTTGGCAGAGAAAAGGGAAGATAGGCGAAGGAGAGGTAGTCTTTGGAGATTGAAGATAGAGGCACATTGCATTGAGGTCTTAGAGCACTGCTCCAAGATCTGATCACTATAAGGGTATGTCTACACTATGAAATTAGGACGATTTTATAGAAGTCGATTTTTAGAAATTGATTTTATACAGTCAATTCGTATGTCCACACTCAGCGCATTAAAGTGGCGGAGTGCATCCTCACTACCGTGGGTAGCATCGACTTACGGAGCAGTGAACTGTGGGTAGCTATCCCACAGTTCCCACAGTCTCCACCGCTCATTGAAATTCTGGGTTAAGCTCTCAATTCCTGATGGGGCAAAAACATTGTCGCAGGTGGTTTTGGGTATATGTTGTCAGTCACCCCTTCTTCCGTGAAAGCAGTGGCAGACAATCGTTTCGTGCCAGACACCAGGGTGATTAGAAGAGCACAGCAAGGCACGCTGCGCATCAGAGAGGCTTTGAAACCCAGTTTCATGACTGGCCAGGCTTCAGTGTGACAGTCTCCTTGATGCAAATCCGCCCCCTTTGTTGATTTTAATTCCCTGTAAGCCAACCACCCTCCCCTCTTTGAAATAAAGTAGCTATTGTTTTGAAACCATGCATTCTTTCTTTATGAATTAAAAAAAATGAGATAACAGACAAGGTAGCCCGGGTGGGATGGGGGAGGAGAGAAGGAAAAGGCCACATTGCTTATTGTAGCCACACTAAAATCAAACTGTTTGAATGACAGCCTTCTGTTGCTTGGGCCATCCTCTGGAGTGGCCAGGTGCCCAGATCCTCCTCCTCCCTCCCCCACCCCCCACTTTCTTGGGCGTCTGGGTGAGGAGGCTATGGGACATGACATGGGGAGGACCGTAGGTGATTATACAGTGGATGCAGTGGGGGTCTGTGCTCTTGTTGGTTGCAGCTCCAACAGACGCTTCATCATGTCCGTTTGCTCCCCCAACAGACGCTTCATCATGTCCATTTGCTCTCCCATTAGCCTCAGAATCGCATCCTGCCTCCGCTCTTCGTGCTCACTTAGTTCTTTCTTGGCCTCTGCCACTGATTGCCTCCATGGATTAAGCTATGCCCTATCAGTGCAGGAGGACTGCATGAGCTCGGAAAACATGTCATCGCGAGTGCGTTTTTTTCGCCTTCTAATCTGTGATAACCTCAGGGACGGAGATGATGGGGGAGCATAGAAACATTCTACGCTCTACAATTCTGGAGGGACTGCATGGTCACCTGTGTTCCAGTGTATATACCACATGCACACTAGCTAAAATAAGTAATGAATGCTATTTGTATTCTCTTGGTGAGAAAGCAAAATCTGTTATAGTTGTTAGATGCTGGGTACTAGACTTTGATTTGTACCCATTTTTAGAAATGAAGAGGATGGAGCAATGAAAATATGTATTCAGTAACCAAAAATGTTTGAAGGGATAACTAATTTGATTTTCCACCAACGTTAGAAATATGGATAGACATGCTTATAATGCTGAACCAAATAGCTGCAGAAAAATCTGTTATCAAAGTGAGAGCAAAAGATACAAATAACCATGCTAGATATTGCAAAGAAAAGTCCAAATACATTTTAAAACTTAAGAACGACTACAAAATATTATGGCCCTAAAAAATCTGTATAGTATTAAATATTTGTTTTTAAAGGTCTGACTGTTTCCCCCCAGCTTATGTCTTATGTAACTATGGCTTCGCACTTGTTAAATAATTCATACACACTTTCACAAGTACAGATTAGTCTTCCAGCCTCAGATTTTACATGATCTGTGTCTAACAACATTTCAACGAATTGGTAAAACCTGACTGAATCCATCTGGTACCTCTCAGCATTCACGCTGCAAATTCTTACCAGAGGATAAGAACAACTAATTTAGACTTCACAAAATAATCTGCATATTCTCTGTTCTCCTTTCATTGCAGCATAATTAGTCATAGAAGGAAAATTATCTCTCTTGGTTTTTTGAAAATTATAAAAATAGTTTGCAATCTAAAATCATTTTAAAATATTCTCAGATCCAAGCATGCAAATGTGATATAGTATAAAATCATCTAGGAACATTATTTTTGTACATTTTGAAGTTCTATGACAATTTAAAAAAAATCACATTAGTGCCTCTATTCCAAAAGAGTTTAAAATTCTACATATTTTAGTTTTGATTGATAGTGGAAATATTATTTTCTATCTTCTGGACAGTAACTGCATATGCCTTGTTTTATGTACTGCTTGATATAACTGATGAATGTTCAAGGTTTTATTATTTACTTCCAGCCTAAATGCACTATGCAAAATTTATTAAGTAATAAGTCTCTTCATATGAGTATATTCACTCTAGTCCATTTTTTATTCATTGAAATGCTTGCTGTTTTGGTGGTGATGATACTTCAGATGGCCCTGAGTTCATTAACAAAATAAGTCATGATAAGGAGTATAGATCATATTCTTTAAAAAAGGCATGCCTCAGCTACTCTGTGAACTTTATGAAAAAGGCCTAGAAGTGTATTAATCTTAGCACATGCTTTGGATTGTCATGTGACTGTAAAAAGTCCCAAAGCAATGTAGTGTGGGGTGTATTTAAATATCTGCTATTATGCAAAATTGTATGATTTGTGCTGTATGTTAAGATTATCTCTGCTAATATCCCAGCTCACTCCTGTGCCATCCTCACACGTAGTCACTTTCTGCTTCCCTAGGTTACCCATCATGCTGCTTTCCGGTGTCAGGGGGAATGGAAGGAAAGGGGGACTGCAAGGGGATGGGGTAAAAATTGGTCAACAGAAGAGAGCAGGAACATGAGTGGGCCTAAAAGACACAAGGGCTGTGTATGAGGAAGGGGGCTGTGTTAGGGAGACTGATGTTATGCAAAAAGAGACTTTTAGTGGAACCCAATTGCTGGATGTCAATATCTCTGAACTATAAAGTCACTCTCTGCGCTCTTGCCTCAGCCTGCAGTGAAAATAAAGCAGGAATACCATGGTGAGCTGTTCGAACACTGCTGCCTTGACACGGAAGGACTGGGCTCCCCTCTCAATTCTTCTACCCAGCCCTCATCTTCACAACACAGGACCCTCCCTGTACATAACCCATTTCCTCCCATACCAAGCCCAGTCCCACCTGCATCCTTGGCCTCCCCCTGTCATACTCTTAACAGTGCCACTGAAGCCCCATCTCCACCCTCCCATTCACCCACCCTGATCTCCTCACAGAACCCTCTCTTCCTTCCACATTACCATCAGTCAGTCCCCTACATGCTCCTTGTACAGCCCCTCTCATTCATGCACCCTGCAGCCCAATCCATCTCCACACTTTCAGAGAGAGCCACAGTTTTGAAAAGTGAATGTGTATTTCCTCCCTATAGTGACAGTCAAATGCCAGAGAGGCACCGTTTCATATCTTAGACGTTTACTTGGTATATGTCCATTTATAATTTAAACAGTTTAAATTAAGAAGTAGACAGAAATTAACTATTCTTATATAAGTAAGCCAACTGGGAAGTACGAGCCAATTTTACCTACCCTTCAGGTGCTTTGATGATGCAAATGTAATGACTCTCCTGGTTGGATCATCCATGGGGATTGAACCAGGGACTTCTAGAGCCTAAAACATGAACCTTGCTGCTTGAGCTAAAGAACCATCTCTTGTAACCAAATAGCAGTAGTAGCCTTAATATAGCATCTATGGCCTACCCATTAAGCCTTTCCTTAGGAGCTTCCATTGCTTGAAGGACCAGGTTTTAATGTGGAGGCGGTAGCAGACTCAAACCTCTATACATGTTCTAGTCACTAGAGGGGAACAAAGAACCACATCATGTTAGTATGGGTTACACACAGCAGCAAAAACCCAACTGAATTGAGCAGTGTGCACGAGCTGCTTTGCAATGCTGTAGAGCAGCACAAAGAAGCCAGAACGTACCAGTGAATATGGATCTAAAAAAAAAGATTTAAAAGATATCTTCAAATAATTAGATACATCACCTGGCAGCATTCTCTTTGCCTTTCTTATTTATTAATAATTTAAAAACACAAACATTCCCAAACAAAAAACTATGTTAAGAGGAAAATCAGATCTAAATGTTAAACTTAAAGAAATCCAAACATGTAAAAGGTGAGAAACTGCACAGTTAAGGCATTCAAATAGCCTTAACTCTACCCTGTAGTAACAACATGAAGAAAAAAAATGTAATGCGTCTTTAAAAATCAGTTTTATTTATCTGGCCCACAAGCACTAACATTAATTAATCATAATTGTAAAGTTACTACTTGGTGTCACTCCATGGCTGTGGGTTGTTGTTGTTTTTGAATAATTACTTTTTGTAATATGTTTCACCGTTCCATTACCAATATCTAATGTCCAGGAAATAAAAGACGTGCTGCTGGATTCTCATTAGCTGTCCCGTTATCATAATACTAGGACTAGAAATGTTCACTGATTAGCCTAGCTACGATCAGGCTAGAGCTGATGTGGAAACAGCTATGCTTATATAGTCCCCAGCATTTTGTGAATACTTCACACTGATGTACCTAGATTGTACCATTAAGATAATGCTGGGGAATATACAATAGTAGCTGTTTTCACATCAGTCCTAACTTTACTGTAATATCTGGGTTATGCATGTGCAGCTGTTTTCTCAACCGCTCTTAGCAACATAATATTGGAACTATACACATGCAGATGGTTCCAGATGAGTTCTTCTATTACCATCATTCCTCAACTGTACTTGCACACCAGATTTTAGAACAGCTCTGTTTTACTATCATTATGGGACTGTAACAGGGTGCTGAGCCAGCCCTCTGTTAGCCCAGCTCCAATTAAGAAGCATTAATTAGGACTGGCTGAGTATGCCACATCTAATTGCTAGAAGGGAAGCACCTGTGGGCCTCATTAGCCGGGGGGGCTATATAAGGCTGGCAGGAAGGCAGGAAGGAGGGGGAAGGAGAAAGGAAAAGGAGGAGCCAAGGGCTGTGCATCTCTGCTGGCTGGAGAAGCTACTGTAGCTGTCTCCCAGGTTGCTAGTTTGCAGCAGTCTATAAATAAAAGGCACTGGTGAGTGCACTCAGAAGACATCTCTGGCTGATTTGTTGCTAGGACAAGTGAACTCCTTGCTACAGAGACCATACACACACACTGGATTACTGGGTTCAGATAAAGTATCTTATGTCCCTGTCCATGCTCTGTTGGCTTCCTGTCATCCTCTCACATTAAAGTTTTGTGTAATATGTCCTCATGCATTACTGTACACACTGAAATATTATGAATAAAAGAAAAGCAATCAGTAAACTGACAAGTTTGAATAAGATCTCAAAATGTGCATTCATCGTCATATTTGTGTTTTTGTTTAACTTTTATAAAACTCTCATGAAAAATGGACAAAATTCAAATCAAAAGCTGCAGTAACATGAAGTTAAGGTTGCTAAACTCCATCTATTAAAAAAAACCAATAAAAATACAATAAACCCTGAGTTAAGGTTATTTCACAGACTGTAGAAATAGCTTCAACTCTGACCATACTTGAAAAGTTTGTATGTTACATTGCTTATTTTGTATAGTTTTTATGAAAACATAATCATGTTCACATGTTAACTTTTAAAGTACAGAACAGGTTTAAGTAACTTCATAAGCAATTCTCAAGTGTAGAGTTTTTATTGTTATCTGGAACATAAATAGACAGGTGGTCACGTGGTGCAGACACTAATAATAGAATATAGGCTCTAGCTTCATATGTGACATTTTAAACAAAGCAAAGAACAATTAAAGAAAGTATCTGATATATTATTCTAACAATAGTTATGCAGCAAATGATTATGCTGAATTTAAAAGTATCTTCAAAAGCTATGGTGTGGCTTACATTATTTTATCAAGGTGTTTAAATATCAAAATATATCATATATTGTCTCTGAGTCTTGGACAACCTCTAGCCCCAATTACTGCAGTACACCAAGAAATATTGCCCTGTAGCCATTCTAGATCAGTTTTTGCATTCAGGAATGTATACTTGTAAAAAATGACATGAAGTAGTCGACACTATTATTCTGGAATTTGTAGTTCACGGTATGTGTTCCCTTCTATATACCACAAGTTACTTTACTATTAAAACACCAGACAGTAGCACCTCTGAAATCTAGATGCAAACGTCATAACATTGCTATACCTACATATATGGCAGAAAATAACTCATATGTAAGAGTGTGTTATTACCTTGATCGATCGGTCCTTCAGTCCTCATATAGATCACACCGATCACAACACATCTTCCATTCTTCTTGTATCCTGGCCTTCCTTCTCTATGTGCAGCTATGTCTTTTCACGATAAAATCTGCCCATTTCTGTGGAGGTCGGCTGAGTGGTCATTTCAGTTCCTGTGGGTACCACTCGGCTACAGCTGCAGCCCATTGATTGTCAGCCTTACTATATGCCTGGTCCATCGCATTTTACTATGCCTGCTATCTGCAATGATGTCCTGCACTCCACTCTGCTGTCACTTCACTGGGGACTCGGTTGCAGATTGAAATTCCCAGAATTCTTCTTTCCATTGTCCTCTCTGTGACAGACAGTTGCTGCTCCTCTGTCTTTGTCAGCGCCCATGTTTCGTTGCTGTACAACAGTATTTCTCAAACTGGGGTTGCTGCTTTTGCAGGGAAAGCCCGTGGCAGGCCAGGCCGGTTTGTTTATCTGCTGTGTCCGCAGGTTCACTGCTGCAGGCCAATGGGGGCTGCTGGAAGCATCAGCCAGCAAGTCCCTCAGCCCACACTGCTTCCCGCAGCCCCCATTGGCCTGGAGCAGTGGACCGCGGCCAATGGGAGCCGCAATCGGCCAGGCTTGCGGATGGGGCAGGTAAACAAACCATCCCAGCCCGCCAGGGGCTTTCCCTACACAAGCGGTGACCCCAGTTTGAGAAACACTGCCGTACAACATTGCTGGCAGTACTGTTGAGTTGAAGAGGCTGGCGTGTGTTGCGTTGTTGATTTTTCCTTGGAGGACATCCTTGATAGAATTGAATGTGCACTAAACTGCTTTCTTTCTTTGTGAGAGTTCACCTTTCTGAGTGTGTTATGAAATAGTTAATGTATCTTTTAAAAATTGAGATGTCATTATTATTTAATAAGTTTATGACATTGCGTGAGTCTATGGAATACAATAGGGTCATGTCTAAAATTACCTTTTTAGTGGGTTGTTGTTGTATTGGTATTTTAAGTAATGAGTGCATTTTTTATCTGCATGTTAAAGAATAAATGTTTTTCTAGTTTAAGGAAGAACCTTAAGTCAGAATTTCCTATATTTTATTTGAGTTCTTTATCAATTGAGGTTCACCATCTTTAATTCCATGTTAATGCAGTGCTTTGTGTATGTGTGAGAGAGAATCTTGTATATACATTTAAATGATTCAGAGCTTGTATGTGATAAATATTATCTTTGAAATATCCCTTCATCCCAACAGCATGTTCTGCCCTCTTTCATTTGTGGAACCCCATTGAATCCATTCAGGTTGAATGGGTGTAACTGGGATCAGAATTGGGTCAACTCAGCATAGAAGGTACTTGCAGACTAGGGTTATGTCCATTCTGGAAAAAAAAAGTGAGTTCTTAAATAGGGTTAGCTAATCTGCATTAGCTAACTCAGGTTACAATTGCAGTGAAGACAGAGCAACTTGGCTTTTAACTCAGGTTATCAGCTCAAGGCTGCCCTTTAGCCTTCAACTCAAGCTGCTAACCCAAGTTAAAAGCTGAATTGCTGTGTTTTGTAACCTCAGTTAGCTAAATAATGCAGATTAGCTAACCCAAATTAAGAGCACACCTTGTTTTTTGCAGTATAGACATCTCCAAAGAGCTACATTACTGGAGCTGCAGAGGGTCCTGGAGAGAGCATAGGCAAGTAGCAGGGGCTCAGTTGCGAAAATGGCCACTTGACTGGTGGCATCTTACTTACCCATCCTACCACTCACCTATTATAAAAAGAACCCAGAGATTTTTCTTTGCTTGCCCTCTGGCTCCAGTTTGCCATCTCAAGAGGAAGAGGTAAGGCATGGACCAAACAGAGGTCAGGGCCCTTGTGAGTAACTCAGATTATTTCCTGGTGTCTTTCAGAGTTTCCTCTAGAGTTTTCTTGCATTCTTCTAGGGGCTTCTTTTAGTGGCTGAAAAGTTGGTGCTTTCAGCATTTTTCTGATACGGCAGTAGAAGGTATCTGAGCATGGGCAAGCAACGCTAAGAAATGAAGAAGCATACTGCTCTTTGGACATACACACCCATCTCTGAATTTCCTGATTATGCACTGGAGACTGTCTAATCAATGGGAGGTGAGTCCTATAGAGGTGAAGACATATGGTACACATTGGGAAACTCAATGTGGTTGCTCTCAAGGAAGTTCATGCTCAGAGCAGCTGTTTCTCCATGTCTTCTCTCCCGTTATCCAGAGCTTAATATGTTAGTTATTATCAATAAATGGCTTTAGCCTTTGTGCCAAAAATCTGTTTTATGCCTTTAGTCAAATTGGGAATTTCTGGAAAAACATATTCAAGGAAAGATCAACCAGAGCTATCTGAGCAGTGTCACATCCTCAATCACATCATTTCTGACCATCTGCTGTTTGAGTAACTAAATCAACCCCACAAATAATTTGTGATCATGGTCATTAATGAAGCATGGAAAATTCTGATTTATTATAGAGCTAGCATGATAGTTCAGCAAATTAATGCCAAGAATCTGGATTCCTCAAAGCGATAACAAGTACATTTTTTGTGTGAAAAACTGTGATGGATAAATGGCCGATTTGTTATCATTAACCTTGTGGAAAAGTTGTATGTGCAGAATTATTTTAATGCAAACACCACAAATATTTTCATACAGTCAATATCAATGGCTAATTTAAATGACTATTTTGTTTTCATTTTTAATTTTCCTATTGAAACACATTTTTCTAGTGCTCATTTTCTGTACAGTATATGTAAAAGCATGGTTAGCTATTGTAACTGTCTCTCATATATATGAGTCATGAGGGCCATTATCTAACTATGGTAGGATAATATTCTATATTTGGAATTTAAGAAATTGCTACACATGCAGGGCAAATTCTTTTCTGTATCCAAGATCTGCTCCACAGTTACAGCTCACTGATTCAGTGGGCTGGTCTACACAAGCCAGGCTATTAGAGCACAAAGGAGACAGATCATACCTGGGAATGTAGCCTATTGCATAAAATGACACCAAGGCCAGAATGGTAGAGATGCATGGGACTGAAGCCCTGGTCATTGTTAGTATGTAGGTAGGATATATGAGTATGAATAGATAAGGTTTTAGTTTTAATTTTGTTGGTCAACGGACTTTTCTTTTTTTTGGTGTGATCTGATTGAATTCTGAAACCTGCAAGTCTTATCACAAGATAGGGCAGTATACTGGGCAAAGAGGGACATCTGAAATGCATAGCATTATGCCTTTAAGGCAGTGTTTCTCAAACTGGGGTCGCTGCTTGTGCAGGGAAAGCCCCTGGTGGGCCGGGCCAGTTTGTTTACCTGCCCCGTCTGCAGGTCCGGCCGATCGCGGCTCCCACTGGCCGCGGTTCGCTGCTCCAGGCCAATGGGAGCTGCTGGAAGCTGCTGGGCGCGGCCCAGTTTGAGAAACACTGCTTTAAGGGGAATTTTGAATATTGAAAAGTCTTATTTCAAGGGGAAAATAAAGGGATGGTGACAATGTACTGTTCAAAGGAACCTTATTTTGTTGGTTGTTAAAAAGTGATTGTATGTTATTCAACAGTATGCCTGTAAGACATGGACTGTTATAACTTACCCCGAGTCGCCTCTTTGCACTCCTGGTAATGGAGATGCAGCCAGAGCTAGAACTTTTTATAACAGAGAATATAGTGCTGAATTAGAGTGTATGGATTTAAGAATTATATATTGAAATATGGTGATGGGTTATCTGGGTAGCTGCAGCATAAAGTTTACTTGTTTTTTTGTTTTTGTTTGATATTTTTTTGGAGCCCTCTTCTTCTTTCATATAGCTGGTGTAGAGCAGCGACTATCATTTCACTTGAAGTTGATCAAGCCAAATGGCTACATCAAGAGTAGCAATTTCCTTGTCATCAGAGGAGCAACTCAACAAATCTTATTTTTTTGGAGTGAAGGGAGAAAAGCTTTTAAATGCTAACGAGCTGTTTTGCACAGCCAGTGGTTCTCTCGCAGAAAAGCTTAGGCTCTGTTAGTGGTAGCATGAAAGTAGGTAAAGGCCTACTCCAGTTGAGAGCTTTGCTGCAAACTTTCGCCCTGGTTGGGTATAAAGCTGAGAAGAAAACTTCTTAAATTAAGTAGGGTACTTTTTGTATATTTCTATGTTAATGATGATGAGCTGTGGAGGGGATTGGGTTGAGGGGGCATTAAATACAGTCTCACAATCAGGATTTTTTTTCTGATATTTTGCCTAAATTTTCCTGTTCATCTGATCCCATTCATTTTGTTTATTCTCCAGAGAGGTACACTAGGGCTTGTCTACATGGTGCTTTAGTCCACACCAGCATGTTATGCACTAACTGGCCTGTGTGGATCCTGCTTGTATACACTAAATATTAAGAACATAAGAGCAGCCATACTGGGTCAGACCAAAGGTCCATCTAGCCCAGTATCCTGGCTTCCGACAGTGGCGAATGCCAGGTGCCCCAGAGGGAATGAACAGAACAGGTAATAATCAAGTGATCCATCCCCTGTCACCTATTCCCAGCTTCCCTGGTGCATGTTGCTAACATAGTCCCATTTTAAACAGTACTACGTTAATGCACACTAGGGAATTTCTAGCGTGTGCCAGCATCATCCACACAGGCCATTTCGTGAACAACTCACTGGTGTGGACTAAAAACCCCATGAAGGCAAGCCCTGAGTAATTCCACTCCCTCTGTAGAGTTTACATCTTTCAGGTATTTGTAGATTTTTTTTCATTTTTACACTGTTACTATGCCTGTCTTTCTCCTTTCTGTGAAGTGATACATATTTAGCTCTTAACCTTTCCTCATGAGTGAATCCTTTAAGCCCCATACTGCTTGATTTTCTTTTTCCTTTTTCCAATTTCTCAATATCCTTCTAGTAATGTCCATTATCATCTCTGGATCTATATCAGATTACTATTTACCAGGTTTTTCTCCCTTCCATTTATTTTGGATTATTTACTTCAGATATTTTAGCTTGCATTTTTTCCAAGTTGATGTCCATTTGTTATTGTTAACACATGAATCTGATCTTTCTCGATCACGCTGTATTCTCTCTCTTCCTCATCATCTTCTCAACTCTTTCCACGTTAGCGTCTTATATGAATTTCGCTATTTGAAGTTTTCCCTGCTTGAAGATCACTAATTAAATGTTAAATAAGACTTTTTAACACCAATCTCTTTGGTACCCCATAGGACACTTCACTCCAGCCTGATAAATTGCCATTTATTAACCCTTCTTTATGGTTGTTTAGCTTGTTTTCAATCCACACAATAGTAGTTTTATTCAAGACAATTAGAATTAATTTTTCAGTTAAGATTTCATGACATGGTATCAAATGGTTTACTAAAATCCAAGTATATTACAGCTGCAACATTCTCCTCATCCACTAATTTTGTAATTCTATTAAAAAGTAATCTAGTATGTGTGAAAAGATTTATTCCTTTTAAACCGATGCTGCCTAAAACCCCTGCTGTTTGCAAGTGTCAGCTCATTCATGCTTTATAAACTGTGTCCAATTGCCAATTTGTGCATGAAAATAATAATTTCAAAGTATTTGTTAGTCATTTAAAATCTGTAGGAAGTAAGCAAACATTTTTTTAGTAAGAGAAGATATGTAGAAAATGTTTTCAATGTTCAAACCAATTTTCCATGTTTAAAAAACATAATCTATGTCAGATTCCAATGTAGTGTCACAGTTACACTGCACTTGTGGAGTAAAATTCTAACCCCATTGAAGTCAATGGGCATTTTCATGTAGCCAGGATTCCACTTGTGGAGTCTTTGTGCGTTGACGATTTCATTTTCTCCACTTCAGTGCAGTGTCCATAGCTAAGACATATTGTAAGCCATAATGATGAGGTATGTGTGAAATGCTTAGTCCTGACATCTTTTCCCATGTATCATCATTCCCTAGAACTGGCTAGAAGTGGCTTTGAGAGTTACAAGTTTATGTATAACAGCATATTGGCAGAGAAAACACTCAGCTGCGCTACACATAGTAATATATTGGGCTTTTAAGGCCCATCATAATCTACCCTGCTTTTTCTATCATCTCATAAACAATCGATACATTGATGCCCACCTGCACTCTGCCAATGATGCCAGTCCTCATCACCCATTTGTTAAATTGAGGACCTGGTGTTAAACTTTGTTTACTTAGGAGGAAACCGGGACCTGGGATATTAAAAGAAGACTTTGCCTAGAGTGCTGATACGTCTAAAACTTACCTCTGCCTTGTTCCATTCTGTCTTAGGCTACTGGGCTAATACTGTCCTCCGGGGTACTGAGTATTGCCAAATCTGATATAGATACTGGTTGGCTAGAAACTGAATTTGGGCAGCTCGTTCATTTCACAAAGGCCACCTAACTAGCACTAGATGGTAACAACATTTTTACTGATTGACAATGAGAAACACTTCCACATGTACAGTAACCCATTGATTTGAACAAGCTCCATGTGAGTCTTGTGAGCTATCCAGTCCTGTAGGCAATAGTTTCAGAAATGCTTATGGTTTTTGTGCATAGGTATGCACATTAAACTTTAAAAACACCATAAGCAGTCATTATTAGGCTACATTTGGAAATATTGCCAAATAGAGAAGAAAACAAGATAATCAGTTTTATAATAATGCCTCATGAAAGCCATACCAGATAACAGTCTTGGAATTGCCCTGGCATGAATATGCTTTATTTATTTCTGATGTAAGTAAGTAAATTACTTCAGAGTCAAATTTATATAATATATTGTTGATTTATAAAATACTATGTAAAAAAAGAAATATTTGGAGGAAATTGTTAGGATAGGCATATTCTAAATAAATGGTCAATGTGCCTACGTGCATTTATGCATATTAACTGAAGATTTTAAATTACAATAACTCACTCTGACATTCTCAGCAAATGCTAACAAACATAGCTTTTACAGCAGGTTCAGAGAAGATGTTCAGATAAAATACTCTTGATTTCCTTGCTAAAGTAAAAGCTTATTTTGGACCTATATAGTATTGTTTGACAGAAGATGAATTACAATTCAATAGACTTGCATGTTCTGATGTATACAAGAATAGTGGGGAGTTGCTTAAATGAATGTACATTATATTTTGGTTTTTGTATATACCAGTATAAAAAGCAAATCATGAGAGGGAACGTTTAAAGATTTGCTAATGCTTATTTTCTTGTTTATTTCATTTCAAACTTCAAAGACCAATTTAACAGTAGGAAATTCTGCACAGCAATTTGATTCTCGTTTGACCATGAAGTGGCTGTGCTAAATAAGGTTTACTTATTAAACTGCTTCCATAATGACACCTTGCTATAATAAATTATGCCTTTGTAATCTCAAATTCTATTTTCAATTAACTTATACAAATTACAAGGTAACATTAGGAGGTTGATTGAGGACAAAGCTTCTTCAGGCAAACCTGCAACCACAGGCTGTCCCCAGTTCATAGGGCTTCCACCAATGCTAGAGTGACATTTACTGCTTATGTTTCAATGCCATGTTGGATGGAATATGTCCCATTTCATGCTGATTAACAGCTCTGCTGTGATAACCAGAGCCTGCTGATGAATCCGGATATTGTCTCTCCCCGCTTCCCTCCCCCTCCCACCCCCCCACCCACATCACAGGCCGCACAGAAAAACATCATTGGTCATCCCTTCCTTTATTTTTAATAGGAATCTTCCATCCACCAGTCTAATAACTTCCTCCATGAACATGCAGTTTCAGACTTTTATATGTACGGCTCCCTCACCTTTCCAACACTCAGCTGATGTGCCATAAAATTTGAGACAGGTGGGAGGGTGAAGAATGTTGTGCATAGGATCTTGGTCCTTACCACTGAGGGCCCCAAGTCCAAATGGCTTTGTAAGGTCATTAAATCTGTTTATATCCAGCCTGGTTAAGGACACGGATTTCTTTTCCCTCTGCTTCAGACAGAGCAAGCTTGATGAGCATCAGAAACGGTGATAGGAAAGGAAGTGCTATGGCAAGGGAGTTGGCAACAGTTCATCCACTGATTGAGAGCATTTTTGCCTATACTTTCAAAATGTCAGCCTCTCACCTGTTGCACAGTGGAATGCTTGCAAGGACCAGTAAATGCTATGTCTTTGAGAGGAGTGTTCCCCAATAAAAAGGCAATCATTGAAGTGTATGTGTAAGTAGAATCCCAAGAAATGTATCCCAAACTGTAATGCAATATTCTGCTGCTGAGTAACAGAGGGTGAGTGCTTCTGAGTCTATCCAAGGTATGAGCTGTCAGTGCATGAGGAATCCCTAACTAGCTGTTCAAGCCTGCTTTCTGCCCCTTTGCACTACTCCAGCACTGCAAAAAGAACACAGGGCTAAGGATCTGGCTATTTTGGTGCAAATCTCTTTGGAACATCAGAGTACAGTAACTCCTCACATAACGTTGCAGTTATGTTTCTGAAAAATGCAACTTTAAGTGAAACCAATTTCCCCATAAGAATTAATGTAAATGAGGGGATTAGGTTCCAGGGAAATTTTTTTCACAAGACAAAAAAACTATATATTATATAGATATACACACAGTCTACGTTTTAAACAAACAGTTTAATACTGTTCACAGCTATGATGATTGTGAAGCTTGGTTTAGGTGGTGAAGTTAGAGGGTGGAAGAGCGAGGGATATTTGCTGCTAAATGATGAATTAGCACTCAGCTGAGCCCTCAAGGGTTAACACATTGTTAAAGTAGCCTCTCACACAAGGCAGCAGGAATACAAGGGAGGGGAAACAGCATAGCAGACAGAGACATACACACACCTTGTATGTGGGGGAGAGAGAGAGATGCACACTTCCCCTTTAAGTAAGCTGACCCACTCTTAAGTGCTTTGTCTTTTTAAGTGGATCAGGAAGTTGAGACAGCAGCTGCTGCCCCAAGCTCTCTATGTCTCTCTCCCTCCATGTCCCTTCCCTGCTCTATATGGAGAAGGGGTAAGCGGGGTGCAGGAGCAGGGGGAAACGGGGACACCCTGACATTAGCCCCCCCCCTTCCCTCTCTGCACAGCAAGCAGGAGTCTCTGGGAGCAGCTCCAAGGCAGAGGGGGAGGGACAGCTGAACAGCTGGCAATTAATAGCCTGCTGGGTGGCTGCTGCACAGGGAACTTAGGGGAGCGGGGAGCTGATAGGGGGGCTGCCGGTCCACCCTGGTTTCAAGCCCCCACCAGCTAGCTGAAACAGGCTGCTCTTCCTGCAAGCAGTGGACAAAGCCGGCGGCTGCCAAATGACGTTATAAGGGAGCATTGCACAACTTTAAAATGAGCATGTTTCCTAATTGATCAGCAACGTAACAACAACACAATGTTGAGCAGGATGAATTTAAGTAAGGAGTTACTGTATCCCCGTTGATGGACTGAGAACTGGATGCCATGATATGGTGACTTTTAGGACTCTCAAGTGAAAACAAAGTTCCTTAAACAACAGCAGGGCCTACTAGCCGCCTTCTTGGGAAGAAAATCCTTTGGTCTGGTCCGTTCCTTCTGTCTGGGGGGTCGAAGAAGATGAGATGAGCTGGGAAGCCAGGATTTTTTCTCAAAATCTCCTTTTTAGTCCTCCAAAAGTGGGGGAAATGGGTGGTATAGTTCATTCCCTCATTATTTCATTCACCAATTAAATCCATTTCCACAAGTCCAAATTTGGCATAGATAACTTCCTACATTCTCTTATTTATTAAGTTCATTCTCAACATCATCTTTCAGCCATGTCAATAGGTCCTTTTTGTTTGTACTAATTCAGTTTCTCTGGTTTTCTTCCACCTGTTTACAACATTCTTTATTGAAAATATCTTGACCTACTTTCCCTAGTAAACTCCTAAGTAGGCCAAAGTTATAGACCAATTGTCACAACAGGGGTTAGGGTTAAGAGCAAAAAAAGGAGCCTGATATGATGCATTTTCCACTGCCACGCACTCTAAGCTAGCATCAGCCAGCTGTGCCATTAATGGAAGCAGTGGTTTGGGTTGGGGGACCCTTTTGCACTAAATCTGTAAATTGGTTTGTTTTCAGATATCAGTTTTGAAAGCAATGCTTTTTTCAATTTACTACTAGGACATATTTTTTGTGGTCCTTTTTTATTTTGGCATGGGTCTTTTATGTATTGCTCCTGAAGGATATCATGGAGTGACTGTTCCCTTTCAGTGGAAATGGGGCCAGACACACCTGTGCCATAATTAATTAGTTGGTTCCCAGCCTGTGGGGCTGGGATTAAGGAATGTCAGGTGATAGATTAATGGACGCCTGGGCCTTATGAAAGGACTGAGAGTGAGGTCAGTCTGGAGTTGGAATGACAGGGAGCAGGTAAGCTTCTGTAGAAGGCCCTGAGCCAGGGTCTGAAGGGGAAAGGGTAGTTCAGGAGAACCAGCTTCAGTCCGAGTGCTCTATACCAGAGCAGGGAAGGATGCAAGGAACGGAGCCCAGAAGGGGCTGGGAATGGTGCTCCAGCAAACCAGGCTGGGGGCTAAGCACTCTATCCCAGATCCATAAAGACTCTCAAAGATAGCACAGATAGGGGCTGGGAATAGGACCTAGAAGTGGGGGGCTGAAGAGAAGCCCCAAAAAGTCAGAGGAACCTTTTTGTCTGTTGGGACTTTGTTTGCTACCCAGGAAGGATTAGGCTTGATTGTGACTTGGCTAGAGGGCTAAACCACATCTCCAGAACAGACTGGTGTCTGGTAAGCCAAGGAGATCCACCTTGGGGAGAGAAACTGAGGCAGGGAGTGCTGGCAGTGCCATGCTTGGCCAGCAGGGGGTGATACAGGGCAACCACAACCCCATGACAGAAGGTTACAACTCCTCTAAGCGTGTTTGAATTGAACTTGTTTTGAGTATGTCAAACATGCAGAGTATATACAGTAACACGTCACTTCATCCACGAAAGCTCATGCTCCAATACTTCTGTTAGGCCTGGTCTACACTAAGAAGGGGGGTCGAACTAGGGTACGCAAATTCAGCTACGTGAATAGCGTAGCTGAATTCGAAGTACCCTAGTTTGACCTACTCACCCGTCCAGACGCAGCGGGGTTGAACTCCGCGGCTCCCCCGTCGACTCCGCCACTGCCGTTTGCAGTGGTGGAGTACCGGAGTCGACCGCAGCGCTTCCGGAGTTCGAACTATCGCGTCTAGATCAGACACGATAGTTTGAACTCCGAGAAGTTGAACTCACCGCATCGACCCGGAAGGTAAGTGTAAACCTACCCTCAGTCTATAAGGTGCCACAGGACTCTTTGTCGCTTTTTACAGATCCAGACTAACACGGCTACCCCTCTGATACTTCAAACATATGTTTATGGAAAATATTGATGTGATTTTTTCCAGCTACTGTTGTTTAGGCATTTTCAGAAATAAAATACATAAAAGTGGCTTTTTCTTACTTTGTTTTAAGGTCTGCAAATTAGTTCACAGTCCAGTACAACTTTAGAGGAGCTGCTCTGCACGCACACACAGCTCTGATTGGAGAGAACATTTACACAGAGTGTCTGCAGGGCTGGCCCTATTTTGTACAGTGTCTTTTTATATAATTTCTATCCCAATATGCTTTGTAGCATTAGGGCCTGCTTATATCCTCAGGTAAGATGCAGAGAGCAGTGAGCAACTGCCAGTCTCCTGCTTGCAATACAACGTACAGCAGTATAAATTATAGAAAACAAAGGTGTAGCAATATTATATAATGTATAACTTAAAGCGTCAGTCAATTTTTCTCTTATCTGTTATTGACCCTAAGAGGTAAAGGGAGAAAAGATTTACTTATAGATGAGTTTTGAAAAAACTGGTCAAGTCCGCAATTTAGCTTGGATGAGAGAGAAATTTTGAATCTATCAGAACTCTTTGTCCAGAGTAATGCAGCAGAATCCACTTTTGAACCATAGAATTGTGTTGACCTGGCTTCCCTTCACCATTTCTGGACAAAGGAAAATGGCAAGAGAAAAATAACTAGAAATGTGTGAGGGGGGGAATCATAATTACCACATACATGCTGGAGGCATATTTTTCAATTAATGAAGCACTGCTTGTGAACACACTGCAATGTTGTCTTTAGAGTGCTAACTTTTATGCAAGTAGTACTAGAAAATAAAGCAAAACATTGTTTTTCATCCCAAATGTGTTAATTTGATAGCTGTAGTGCTATGTCTGCAAAAACAACGAGGAGTCCTTGTGGCCCCCTGGAGACTAACAAATTTATTTGTGCATAAGCTTTTGTGGGCTAGAACCCACTTCATCAGATGCATGGAGTGGAAAATACCGGAGCAGATATAAATACATGAAAGGAGGGAGTTACTGTGTTAGTAAGCCTTCGAATTCAACTTTGAACTCCAAGGTCAGTTCCCCCAACCAGTATAATTGTGAATTACCACTGAAGTGCTTATCGAGATAAGAGACTCTCTAATGTGATGAATCAAATATCTTATCTACTCAATGCACTTAACTGGAAAGTGCCTTCTATAATAAGAAAAAGAATCCTCATTTAACTCAGTGTAAACCAAAAGATGTTTCAGTTCTGGTGATGCTGTATTCTTTAAAATATATAAAGAGCTGTTGTTTATGAAGAGCATTTTAATAAAAACTAAATCTTTACTAGACTTTCTACTTACATAACCCTCATCGCTCATAATATGCAGGCCCTTCACAAACATTAATGAATGTATCCTCACCATACCCAACTAACATTAAAGTATTATCCCCATCTTAGATTTGGGGAACAAAGGCACAAATATTAAATAACTTATCCAAGGTCATACAGGAACTCCACAGCAGAGGTAGAAATAAAGCCCAGCTCTGAGACGATCTTCCTTCCTTCCTCTGTTTCTACAATGAAGGATCAAAACATATGGACTCACAAGCCAAAGCAATGATTAAACAAAAAAAATGCAACTGGCCCATAGAACTACTAGTGGTATTTAATGTACATATAGATCCAGTGTTAATTATACTGAACACTGCACTGTTGATGAGGAAATGTGGTTTCAGTACTTCCAGTTCTGTTGCTAAGATGAAATGTCTCCCTTTAGAAAACATCTTTTTATTGCTCATTACTTTTTCCTTACAGACTGTTCAGAATCAGAAGTAAAATCAATAGTTTTCCTGCGGAGCACCATAATGTTTTTTCCCCAAGTGCTAGACTATGAATACAACCTCCAATTCCATTTATTGCCAGGTATGAGATAACACTTTACTTAGTGTCAACTTTCATAAATTCTAATCCAGTTACAGAAATCTAGGTTAAGATGTATCATACAAGGATAACTGTGTTTTCCAGTAACAGAAAAGGTACACGATTTTTATTTCTGTCTAGAAAAATATTCAGGGTTGCAGAATGTCATGATTTATAGTTAGCAGTTATAGGTCACATTCATTTATGGTACCATTTATTCATCTGTAATTTTAAGTATCTGGATGTAAAAGCTGTTTTTCAAGGAACCAGATATTCCTATTTTTTTACTCTACCAACACAAGTTCTCATCTAGACCAGTTGTTTTTCAGTCTAATATTATCAGTGCTTTACAGAAGATGATTTGAAAATACAAATAGCCCTTTCTTGTATTGCGGTTAAAGGGAAAAAATATCACCCAAAAGAGCAGTACTTACTTTATGTTTTCTTTGTCCAGGTTCCTATCACATCTACTAGATGGTTTTTACACCTAGATGTGTTTAAATTATTCTCTACAACACTTGGTTGAAAATAAGGCCTCTACGCTCAATTTCCTGGATAAAATGAATGTCTGCCACTTTTAACTTATTCCATAAACATATCGTATGATATCAATAACCAAAAACATTCTATACTTAGCACTAAAAATCTTTTTTTCTCCTCTCTGGCCACAAGAGACTTAAAGCCAAAGGTCACTCAGATTAGTCCCCATAGCCACCCCTCCAAGGAATTGGTTCCCAACAAAAGGAAACCATTATCTTTGCTTGATTTTAAAGCATGTCCCTCTTTCCCATGATATAAAACTGGCCTCATACCTGGTCTTGGCACAGACTATGCCAATGTAATGCTTTGTACTCACAATAGCTCCTACCACCAGAGATGCTATGTAGGAAAGGCGGGCAGGAGCTAATGAGGAACCAGGAGGATTCACATCCGCCAGGCTCAAAAGTGGAGAAAACTCTGCTTAGTATGCCATCCTCAAGATCCTCCTTGAACTGAAGGTGGGGAGGAATTGAGAAACAGACTGATTGCCTCCACCAGTAGGGCTGACCAAGGTCCTTTCCCCACTAGGCAGGGAAAGCTTTTTAGTTTGTATATCATTAAAAGAATAAAAAGGAAAATAGAATAGCTGTGTTATTCACTGAGCACAGTCTATCTTGTGCACTGAATGAGGCAGGGGTCCTGAGGAAAAAATAGCATGTTATCATATAATGAAGACCATAACATAACACATATTATACTAAGGGCCAGAATTAAGATTGCACAGGCAAGCTCAATACTGGCATTTCCTAACTTTCAGGTGCTTCACTTTGCAACCTAAATACTTTGTAATGGCTTTTTAATCTAATTTACCTGGGGGAAGGTACAGAGGAGAGAAGTCTGCAGACATTTACCACTTGAGATAAAGGACTATATTAGCAGGCAGTAGGAAAAAGCTGTTATTCTCTGTGAACGAGCCACTAGAGCAGAGTTCTCAAAGTCCTGGCCCACAAGCCATCTGCAACCCAAGAAACTCCCCATTGGGGCCCACGGAAACTTTTTAAAAAGTTATTGCCAGCCAAGGGGGGAGGGGAGAGGGCAGGAGAGATGCAGCCATGCTGCCAGCTCTGTCTGCTGCAGGCGCTGCCCCCTGCAGCTCCCATTGGCTGGGGGAGCATCACTAGTTGCTGGGCAGAGTCAGCCATGGAGGCAGCATCATTAGTTGCCAGGCAGAGTCAGCCATGGAGGCAGCATCACCAATCCCCGGGCAGAATCAGCTGGGGCGGCGTGAGGCCAAGGGAGCGAGGGAAAAGGGTGGGAAACAGGCTGGGAGGTAGCGTGACTCATGAGGCTACAATGACAGCGGGAGGGTGCATGCTACTTCTGTCCCCGCTCCCTAAGTGCTGACTCCATGGCCAATGGGAGCTCCAGGGGATGTTGCCTGCACAGAGGCAATGTCCCTGGTGCCTGCAGATAAGATAAGGTGAAGATAAGAAGAAAGGAAAAACATTGTTTCTACCTGTTGGCACTGCAGGTCTGTGTAAAAAAAAATGGGGCCCTTTATTTACTTTTTTACCCACTGTCCCATGTAATGTTGGTAAGTTGTGTAGGAGAGGGCCATCTCAGCCGGAGCACCAGGAGGCACTGAACCCGATGGGGGCATAATCCCAGACACACAGAGAGGGTTAGAACCACCCACTGCCCCATCTCTTTAGGGTAGTAGCTATGCTCCTCACCCCCTGAATCTGACCAGTGGGCAGACCACGACTGTGCCTCCTTCTCAGCCACTTTTGTGCCCAAGATGGCCGAGCCTAGCAAGGTCCTGCTGTCAGCAGAGCATGGAGTGTGGGAAAGTGGAACGAACACAACTATCTGATGCACACCTTGCTGCAATCCTGAAGGTTTCAACTGCTCAGTCACTGAGGCCAAACATCAACAAACTGACAGAACTGAAGTGTTGCCACGTGTCTGGCAAACACTACAAACTCTCTGGCAGGCGAAGAATTGTATAAAGTTGTATGACAGTTTTATTATTTCTAAGAAATTCAAAATAAAAAATACAATATAAACGTTTTCTTTTCTGAACACCATCTTCAGTGACATTATTGGCCCATTGGGAGGATTTGAGGACTGGCACTGGCCCTAAGGTAAATTGAGTTTGAGACCCCTGAACTAGAGGATGCAGTGTAACAGGGTGTGCTACCTATTCATGTCAAATTCACTGAGTAGCCCAACTATACTGAGAGTTTAGACAAAGACAGAGATACAACAGGTTCTTCCTGAGAGGTAGTGTGACTAAGGGTATGTCTACACTACGGGATTCTTCCGATTTTACAGAAACCAGTTTTTTAAAACAGATTGTATAAAATCGAGTGCACGCGGCCACACTAAGCACATTAATTCGGCGGTGTGCGTCCATGTACCAAGGCTAGCATCGATTTCCGGAGCGTTGCACTGTGGGTAGCTATCCCGTAGCTATCCCGTAGTTCCCGCAGTCTCCCCCGCCCATTGGAATTCTGGGTTGAGATCCCAATGCAAAAACAGTGTCGCGGGTGATTCTGGGTAAATGTCGTCACTCAGTCCTTCCTCCGGGAAAGCAACTGCAGACAATCATTTTGCGCCCTTTTTCCCTGGATTGCCCTGGCAGCCGCCATAGCATGGCAACCATGGAGCCTGTTTTGCCTTTTGTCACTGTCACCGTATGTGTACTGGATGCTGCTGACAGACGCGGTACTGCACTGCTACACAGCAGCATTCATTTGCCTTTGCAAGATAGCAGAGATGGTTATCAGTCATATTGTACTGTCTACCATGCCATTGTAAATTGGCGATGAGATGACGGTTATCAGTCGTTCTGTACCGTCTGCTGCTATCATGGGTGCTCCTGGCTGGCCTTGCTGAGGTCGGCCGGGGGCGCATAGGCAAAAATGGGAATGACTCTTCAGATCATTCCCTTCCTATGTTTTCTCTAAAAATAGAGTCAGTCCAGCCTAGAATATGGGGCAAGTGTACTAGAGAACCAGAGAGCACAGCTGCTCCGTGTCAGAGCCCCAGAGATCCCGCAGAAATGATGAGCTGCATGCCATTCTAGGGGGTGCCCCTGCAACAACCCCACCCATTGCTTCCCTCCTTCCCTCCTCCCCCAACCCTCCTGGGCTACCGTGGCAGTGTCCCCCCATTTGTGTGATGAAGTAATAAAGAATGCAGGAATAAGAAACACTGACTTTTTAGCGAGATAAAATGAGGGGGAGGCAGCCTCCCGCTGCTATGATAGTCCAGGGAGTACAGAATCTTTTCTTTAGACATGAAAGTGGGGGGGCTGATGGAGCTCAGCCTCCAGCTGCTATGATGAGGACGGTTACCAAGCCTTTTGTACCATCTGCCAGGAGTCATTCCCATTTTTACCCAGGTGCCCCCAGCTGACCTCACCGAGGCCAGCCAGGAGCACTCACGGGATGATGAGGACAGTTTTCCATAATTTTGTACTGTCTGCCATCAGGAAAGGAAGGGGAGGGGATGCTGCTGTTCAGCGCCGCAGCACCGCGTCTACCAGCAGCATGCAGTAGACATACGGTGACATTGAAAAAAGGCGAGAAATGATTTTTCCCCTTTTCTTTCATGGGGGGGAGGAGGGTAAATTGACGAGATATACCCTGAACCACCCCGGACAATGTTTTTGACACTTCAGGCATTGGGAGCTCAGCCAAGAATGCAAATGCTTTTCGGAGACTCCGGGGACTGTGGGATAGCTGGAGTCCTCAGTCCCCCCTCCCTCCCTCCATGAGCGTCCATTTGATTCTTTGGCTTTCCGTTACGCTTGTCACGCAGCACTGTGCTGAGTCCCTGCTTTGGCCTCTGTCTATCATAGCCTGGAGATTTTTTCAAATGCTTTGTCATTTTGTCTTCTGTAGCAGAGCTCTGATAGAACAGATTTGTCTCCTCATACAATGATCAGATCCAGTATCTCCCGTATGGTCCATGCTGGAGCTCTTTTTGGATTTGGGACTGCATCGCCACCCATGCTGATCAGAGCTCCACGCTGGGCAAACAGGAAATGAAATTCAAAAGTTCGCAGGGCTTTTCCTGTCAACTTGGCCAGTGCATCTGAGTTCAGATTGCTTTCCAGAGTGGTCACAATGGTGCACTGTGGGATACCGCCCGGAGGCCAATACTGTCGAATTGCGGCCACACGAACCCTAATCCGACATGGCAATACCAATTTCAGTGCTACTCCCCTCATCGGGGAGGAGTACAAAAATCGGTTTAAAGAGCCCTTTATATCGATATAAAGGGCTTTGTTGTGTGGACGGGTGCAGGGTTAATTCGGTTTAACGCTGCTAAATTCGGTTTAAACACATAGTGTAGACCAGGTCTTAATATATGGGATTTGGGCTGCCCAATTAGAGAACTGGGCTTTATTCCCAGCTCACGTGATCGCCCAGTGAGGTGTAGGATGTTGTTTAATATATATAACGCATATATAATTATCAACATCTGTCAGAAGTGAGTCAAGAACTCAGGTTTTCTTGATTCCCATTTATTTCTTATTTGTATTTGTGTTCGCTTCTGGATCTCGTCTTGCCCCTGAGAAGTGAGGGGGTTTCCTTCCTCATGTGTTTCACCCACAGGGGGTCAGGACTCCATTGGAGCGATGTGCACAGTCTTCAGCCTGGTCAGTGAGGGGCATGGCACAGATCTCTTTACTCTCCCCCTTGCTCCTACAGCTGCTCCATCAGCAGCTAGGCTTTCTGTTCCCTGTGATTCCCTATGCAATGTCTGCTGCTCCTGCTGTTACAGAACATTAGGAGCCCAGCTCGAGAATGTTCGGGAATTTTGGAAAGATGCTACAATTATGCTCAGCAGTGCAGGCCAAAGATGGGAAATGGTGATTTTCAGCACCTTATAACTTAACCAGACCTGAATAAAGTATCATGGGATGATCAAAAGGCACATCTCTGGCCCCAGGGTTTTCCGCCTGTGAATTTGAAAGGCCTGCTGCAATACAATACAATAGAAATGTTAGTTTCTGAAAATGTGGTAAGAATCTTTTATAATGGAAAGTGTTAGGCAACTGAAATATAAGGGTGACTGCCAGCTCCCCTTCTATTTGATCATACAAATATACAAATATAAATAGAGAGATGATATACTGTATGCAGATGAACTTAGAAATTGTTTGTACTTTACAAAATTCAATGGGGAACTTGCATATCTGTAAGAGTTCTGAAGGGTTACTAGAAGAAACTACTTTGCAAAGATTATTATAACAAACTTTAAAAGTACTATATTTAAAAAAGCCAAAGAGACTTTTCTAGATATTATGCACATTTATACCGATTGAAAAGAACTCTTTATATACTCTCAAACATTGCGGAACAGAAAACTGGAAAATAAAAAAAATGGACTGAAGGGAAAAATAAAGCTTTAGAGATCTGAGTTATCTATACCCAAGAGAGAGGGTCATAGGCAGAGGTGAAAGTAAGCCAGTACACCATGGTATGGCATACCGGCAAGAGCCAGTGCACTGTACCAAGGTGGCCCGGCTTCTCCAGGTGGCAGTATAAAGGGCCTGGGGCTGCCCAGGCCCTTTAAATTGCCACCAAAGCCCCACTGCCTCTACTGCCCTGGGCCCTTTAAATAGCCACCGGAGCCCTGCTGCCAGAGCCCTGGGGTAGCAGCGGCAGCCAGGGGCTCCGGCAGCAGTTTAAAGGGCCCGGGGCAGTAGTGGCGGCCGACTCCTGGGCCCTTTAAACTGCTGTCGGAGCCGCCGGCTGCCACTGCTACCCCAGCAGGAGAGGGGGAGGCCACTTACAGGCCAGGCTGGGGCTGACTCTGATCCCCCCCATCCCCGCCCCTTCTGCCTGAGGCCCCGCCCCTTCCAGGGGCCATAGCCGGCCCCAACCCAGCCCCGTACTGGTAAGTTCCTATTTCTACTTTCACCCCTGGTCATAGGTAACTGAAACAGCCCATAAGGATATGAGTCAATGGAGAGGTGGCAAGCCCCAATATCTTACAAACAAATCCATTAAAGGAATATTCTCCATCTTCCATGTACTCCATAAGAAAGTGGATAAAAAACCTTTAAAATAATGCATTTTACAACAAAATAAATTTGCTCTGAAATAAAGAACAAATACTCATTAACACAGTGCAAAAAGGAAATTATGAAGAAATTAATACGGAAAGAATGAAAAATCTAGCAACATAGAAGATGACTCACTGCAATTCAAGAAATCTATTACAGAAACAGGGAAATAGAGAAACCAGATGGCACAAAGAAGCCTCCATACAAAGCAAAGAACAGCAATGAGTCCAAGATCTGGAAAGCATCCTTCAGCCCAGCACCATAGGCAAGAAGATGCAGCCATTAAACGGTAGGTTAAAAGACATGTTAAGATGTTAAGCAAATTAATTTGCATGGCTTCGTCAGGTAACTGAATTAAAAACTCTCCCACAGTACTGAATTTCAAAAGACCAGCAAAAAAAATTTACTTTTGACTCATTAGAGATAAACAAAACAGGTTATAAATGACATACAGGATTCACCTGCCCTTAAATTTCCAAGTTGTGAAGAATTACCTTTGATAAATAGACAAGATCCACCTATTACTTTGGGGTTTAATCAACCTCTGTTTTAGCTTTTCTAGAAAGGAGCAGCCCCTACAAGAAGTAGATTACTCTCTTGTAGAAAGTGTTATTTTTTTGTTGACAGCTAAAGAAATCATAATTGAACTGAACACATTGTTTTATCACTTGCTTTGCTTTGTTCTTTTTTTTTTTTTTTTGTAGAATGAATTTATAACTGTGAGTTCTCTTTCCTGTCTAAGTCATTGTGTCCCCTGAAATATGGAAAGAACCTTTATATGACAAATAGCAGTGTCATCTCTCTCTGAACTTATCAGAAACAGTTAATGCTGGCCTACTTGTTTGTTTTGCTAAATGTAGTGATTTGAGGGATAAAATTTTTTGATGCTCAACACTCTAACTCAGGAATAAAGTACCACAGCAGTATATGCAACTTAATACATTTTGATTTACAAGGCACAATGCTAGCAGTGATCCAGATCAATAACGTACAAGCTCCATTGTCCAAGGTATAGAATTTTCAACACTGCAAGTCAGGACAAGCATTGGCTTGGGAGAGAGCTGAAGGCACTTTGTTTTCTTATTTTGCTACCGAGTTATTTCAAAGAGAGAAGGGATAGACTACTTCACACACGGAACATTTGAGATGATAATCTCTTCAGCCAAGGCTGTGATTTGGCAGTCATTGGATGAAGCATAATAGTTACTGCAGTGAACTCAGGTTGAAAAGCAACACAAATTGCTGCATGAGTTTGGAAAGTAGAAACCAAATAATAATCAACCATATGTTGTATGTTAAGAGGTTTTGCTCACAATTTGAGGGGCACATAGAGAAAAGTGTAATAGCAAAAGACGAGGATGGCATCATCACAATAGTGTTTGCTGGCTTGTTTTCCTCTATATAGTCCCTGTTCATTTCAGGCTGCTGCTTCCTTGTTGCAATAACAGCTAGATGTGTTGATCTTACCTTAAAAATAATTGTATTGGGGTCAAATTCTACACTTAAATACACATACACAATTGCCATTTTCATCAAGGGATTTATATGTCTATCTCTAGGGGGAAAAATAGACTTATATTGTGTTAATGTTTTATACTGTGTATTTTTAAAGCACTTGTTTAATGAATATTCATGTGAGCCTTCTATTATCAGCATAATAGCTTGATAGCTTTTGTTTGCTTGCTTCTTGCTTGCATTGCCCTGTGCAAGGTAAAAGTATCATGGAGTCATGGCTGAGACTTCATAGATAAGGTTTAAGGTAGTTTCCTTTCTAAACCCACTTTTGATCACCCTGCTTCACACAGTTTTAAAAAGTCTAGTTGCAGCATGACATTTTGCATGCTTTTCATATATCCGAGGAGACTACATTTTTGAACTGTGGAGAATAATTCTTCACAGGCAGACAAATGGACTCTGTATGTGACCTAACAGGTCTTTTCGCACTGTTTATATAGATATAGCTATTTAGATATAGATAGATAAAGAAATATATAGAGAAAGCTTCCTTTCTCCAAGGGAAAAAAACCCAACCCCACTGGGTTTTGCTTTGTTTTTATTCTGGGGTTTGTTGATTATTTTTACTTTTTTAACGTCACTAAAGTATTTACATGAAAATTAAACATATTTGAAAGTTTGTTACTAGAAACAGATTCTTATTTCAATCTGTTAATGAGAAACTATCTTTCCAAAGCTAAGAAGGGAAAGTGATAAAAAATTCTTATTTCTACTAGGCCAATTAGAGAAGGAAAAACAAAGTTACAGATCTGTCACGAAGCCTAGAAGGGAGATATGATGGGTAGAACCATGAATGACTGAGGGGAGTATGTATGGAATTAGCTGCCATTGGATATTGGAGAGATGAGTGGGTAAAGTTATGAATTATTAGGAGGCTTATTCAGTAGAATCAAGCATTCGATGGAAAGTGAGCAGAAAATCTGAAAATGCGGTTTTATGTAGAGCTGGCCTGCTCATCTTAGTTTAATTTTCAGAGTGTTTAATTCATTATGTGGCTGTTTCTCATTTTCACAGTAGTATATGTGAAAGCTGCTGATCAATACGGCAAACAGTTTATTATTGGTTAACATACCTAAATTGATTGGACTGAAATAATTAAAACAGATCATTTTTCTTAGGTAAATTGAATTGGAATTGTTAAATAGCAAGATAAATAATTCAGCCATATTTCAAAAACTGCAGAAAATCAGTTTTATGGTGATTAATTGAAGTTGAAGAATAGAACATTTTAAAAGACTCTGTCCTTCTGTCCAGCCAGCTCACCATCAGTAGAGTATGATTTTAGCACATAAGAATTGGTTCGGTCAAAACTCGCAATAATCTAGGGCCTACATTTTTAATAGCAACTAGGTATTTTGTGTTCCTAAGTTTTTGGTTATCCAATCTGGGACAACTTAAAGGGCCCTGATTTTCAGAGAGTGGATATTCAGTTCTTTCTGAAAAACACATTTTAAGGCTTTGGTGATGCTGAATGCCCAATTTGGGTCATATTTGAAAAAGAGACCTAGGCACCAAAAGAAAGAAGTTGACAAAAGTGTTGTTGGCATATAGGGGAGTAGTAGGACCAACTAGTTAGCAAAGTGAGTTCTCAATTGTGTTTGTGTTTTACTTACAGAACTGCAAGCTTTTCATGTGGATGATATTTATGCCATTATGGCTGAGGAATAAATATGCTTACGAGATGAATCACATAGGATGTGTTATGTTTCATATAACAACTTCTTTGTTGTGTTTCCCCCGGCTTTCATCTTTTACAATTGTTTTCCCTTCCTCTCTCTTCCTAGAAAAAAAAATTATACTTTGGATGGGGAAAATATCACAGTCCTGATTCCTGCTTTCCCAATACAGTTGAGAAAAAAACAACTTGTATATTTTACACATCAAACATGTAATGACATTGTACTGTACTCCATTCACCCATTGGTCAGAGAACCCACCCTGTATATACCGGGCAAGTCAAATTTTGCTGCATTCACCATATATAATGGGCTGCAAAACCTCATTGACCATACATATCCTCTCAATACTGGTCTGAACTCTCCCTCTACCAGGGGAAGGGCAGCTATGAGTTAAAGACCTTAAAGCTAAAATTAGTATCCACAATATGAGGGGATCGATGTGGCTAAAGGATACACATTGCATATGGAACATTAATTGTGAGTTTTCTCACTTTCAAAAGTGCTTTAGACAACTCTGATGTTCTAATAACATTTTGCTAAATGAATGTTTAATTGATTTACAAATACATTTTATCTTGTGAATTTTACTGCATTTGAGTTTTGTGCAGAATATTTCTTACAATATATCTTTTTTCTGCAAGTCAGTAAATGGGTAAAATCTTTATATATGCTACACACATTTATTCTAGAACAAAAAATATAATCCCCTATAGAAACGTAGATTCATTTGTGTTCTAGTCATAGGGAGAAAAAATGCATAAAATCAGTGTATTACAATATGCTTGGTCATTCTGTGGATGACATAATCTCAGTTACCTACTAAAATGTACTAGGTTGGTTTTTTTTTTTAATTTTGCAAACAAAACAGGAATTAATTGAATTTTTAAATTGTTAATTTCTTTTGACCCAAAAATAAATTTGACCCAATTTATAAATTAAATCTAAAATGTACTTATTTTTTATGAAGAAATCTGGTGAATTCAATTCAGATTACTCTTAATTTATAGTTTATATCTTATAGTTTATATCTTGTTCTGCATTTGAAACTATGCCTTTAGTGATACCAGTGCAACCCAACTGCCTTCAGATTATGTGCTTGTAACATCGTCAATAAATTTATGGTGCAATTGACTTGAATGTAACAATTCTGTTGATGTAGCTGAAGGGACAGAATCTAGCACTTCTGTTAATTTTGTTGGTCCTGTAGTACTAACAAGAATAAAACAATACAATCTATTTTTTGTCTATAAAGTCAGCAGGTATCACTTGGAGCAGATCTTTTGAATAAGGTGTTGCCATTTCTCAGTCACTTCTCAAAAGTATACCCACACTTTAACAATGAAATTACTGATATGTACTTTCAACATTAACTCCAGGTTATAGTTGGGCTGAGAATTTCCATCTGTCATGCTCTTCTGCCTACAGGTCACCACTTGTCAGAATCCTAAGAAAGTAAAGTAAAAAAGAGATAAATAGTGTGCTTTCTCTTTAATCCTTAGTTATCCTTTTCCCTTTCAGCACCCTCCTTGATAGGTATGGTAAGGAAGGACTGGGCTTCCCAAAACAGCATTGCCCTCTCATGGCAAGAGCCTGATTTTCCCAATGGAGCCATTCTGGACTACGAGATCAAGTACTATGAGAAAGTAGGTCTTGCTTAGAACATCAACCAAATAAAACCCTACAGAGCAGCATGTTATATATTGAAATATCTTTATATTTTTTAAACTTGGAAACTTGTTCTCACCTTATTTATCCCATATACAATCATTAGGTTTAAGTGTTAGTTTTGTTTTGTACTGATCTATTTATGTTTTGATTTGTCGTTTTATGTGAGATTTGAGAACTAGAAAAAAACGGATATGCACATCTCATGATGCCACATTAGTGAGGTTTATAAACACTGTTAAATGTATGGCCCCGTTGATGTGGTTTCATGTATAGATTGCCATGATATTGTTGATATAATACAATTATGATAAATGTCATTGTGATTACATTTTTTGTGGTCTGATTTAGCAACAATCTCAGGCCAAATTACACAGTACACATTTCTAGCTACGGGATTAACAAAGAACAGAGAATATTAGACTAAATACAATTGCATTGTTTTTAAGATTAGAAAGAGAGATGAGAACCACATAAGTGGTATTCATGTCAGAAGTCTGAACCCAAAATCTTCAAGCCCATTTGAGCAAAGGTGCACACACTTCCCTCACTCCAGATGTAGATGTGCACATTTGTAAGTACAAACTGGGGTCTGCTTTTGCTCATGTCCATTCTGTGCACATTTGCACACCCCAGTTTGAAGAATAGGCCTCTCTACAGAATAAAAGTTTGTGGTAATTGGTACCTTCATGCTTTGAGAAACATCCAGGAGTTTTCAGGTATCTGCATCTCAACCTGCCAAACTAAGGAGATAATAATATTTCCTTTTCCCTTTCCTTTTCTAAGAAGCACAAAGCAATGAATGGAAAGGAGAAAAGAGTCCTGAGGAGGAAGACAAAGCAGAGACAGGAAAAGGGAGTTATATTTTTACTTTGTAAATATCTGGTCTTCTTGTTTTTCAGTCTGAGAAGTTCTGAGCCTGCAATTCTGTGCAAAGTTATGCTGTTTTATTAAAGCTAGAATTGAGAAAAGCCCAACAATTGAAATTACTCGGATTGAAAAACAAGTTTCACTGTTTATCTTATTTGGTAAACAAACCAATGAGGCCTGGAAAATCCACAGAATCGAGGGATCCTCAAGGATCTATTACATAACTTTTCCCATGTTGCTTCCCTATTATGACTTGAGCTGGCACTTGTTTTATTTATCAACAATAAAAAAATCTGACTCTGAATTAGAAAGATAAATCTATTAAGAGACGTTTTGGCTCATTCCACAGATTGGCCATCAAAATTTTAGCAAGGATATTAAGTTTTAAGCACTATATTTACACAAACTTATTGGTAGATTATACTCTGAAGAAAATACAGTGTTACTGAGCAACTTGGCACAGGATTCCTCTTTAATAGTGTCAATAGGACACTAAAATCTAGCACTGCCTAAGGAAGTTGACCTTTGCACAGTAGAGTCACATGCTTCATAGTCCTAATAGGTATATATACCTCAAACAAATCCTGTCCAACCCCATATAGGAAGCACCATTTTCTTTTCTAGTCCTTCAGAATGCATCAGGGGTATTTTTCTACTATAAGCAATTCTTTCTCTTACACATGGTGGGCGGGAGGAGGATTAGTTGCTGGCATATGCAGCAATTCTCCCAGTGGTTATTTTGCCCTTAGTGCCTTGCGATAGTCACTCATTGTACTGAATCAATAATTTTTTAACAAAGCACCTTTTGTCAATAGCCTACAGGAGACACTCTTTTGGCAGTACTAATTAGAAGGCAAACTGGGAGACAAGCAGGGGCAGCAACAACTGTAGAAAGATTATTAAGGGGGAAAAAAAATATATGTTACAACTTTCTCTGAAACATCAGGCATGTACCACTCTTGCAGGCCAGATTCTGGAAGGAGACCAGAATCATGTGCCGTACTCTGATACTGAAATAGGAAATTTGATTTTATGCCATATTAATGTCTTTGATGTAGCCATGTTAATGTTTTTATATAGAACCATAGCAATGTTATTTATATAGCACCTTTGGAGTACATTAGGCTTTGCAGACATGATAACGAATGGGTATAATGGCCAAATGCAAAGTAAAATTGTATGCTGAAATGAAGAGGAAAGCCCCTACCCCAAAACCAGCAAATACAAGTGTGGCCTTTACAAAAATCGATTTGTCTCACCCTGAAACTCCACAGAGTACAGTTACTAAAACCCCAGAAGAGCAATATTACAGTAAAAGCTGTGTTCTCTGGACTTTATCAACCGGAAAGCTCTAGTAACTGGCATTTCTGATATTCCCCAATACAAATCTTCAATCTAGTAACCGGGACTAACATACTGCCCAGGAGGTTATGCAATTGCACATTCTGCACTCTACTTTTATGCAAACGAGACGGAAGTCAAGTAAGCAAGCTGATATCAGGGTTTTATTCAAAAAAGCAGCTTCCAGTGTGCGTCATAGAGTCATTACAGATTCAGCCCAATCTCCTACACCTTCTACATCTACAATGATAATTTATGTTGATAATGATGACCCTGAGGCACTGCAAGATCCTGAAGTGCCTTCTGAATCACCAAAAAAAGATTAAATTATGTTCAGTATAGTTTTAGTGTTAAGTGTATTGATAGTGATCTGGGTGTATACCATACGCTGCCCATAGTGATATGTAGTGTCATAAGATAACCTAATGTATAGAAAACTTTACCTGTATACACCTAAGTGCTTCAAGAAACCAACCACTCTGCAGTGCAGTACTGCTACTGGATTGGTGAATACCTGTATACTGTATTTTATATTTTATTCATTTTATTGTATTCTAATTCTTTGAAATATGGTATTCCTTTGGTAAAAATATAACTCTCAGTTAACCGGAATATTTGATTAACCGGCATCCCCACACACACTCCTCCAACATGCTGGATAACAAAGTTTTTACTGTAGAAGGGAAGTCTAGAATCACAGAAGCTTCTCAGCAGCATTTGGTTGTGGAAATATCAGCAGTCAAGTTCTCAGCAACCACTACAAGCCTGAAATGGGACTGTTGTCATAAACGTGTAGAGACTGTGGAGATCTGACATAGCAATGTGAATGATGTTACCGCATGGACATCATTGTATTGTGAACTTCGAAAATTGTGGCCAGCATTCTGATTTATGCCTAATTGGAGTCCGAAAAAGAGTTTGGTTATGGTATCTTACTGCCCAGTTTACTGTGGGTCTCTTAAGTGGAAAGACACAGTTCTAAGACCTCAAAATAAGCCAGTCCATCAAACCTAAACTCAAGACAGCAGAGAAGTTTTGTACAATAAATGTGAAGTTCTCACTATGCAAGGAAAAAAAAGTTTTAAGGAGGCAATAAAAATGCATATAGTGATGCATAGTTCCCAATAAATCTTCATTTGCCCCAGATATTGCTATAAAGACTACCGCAAATAAGAATGGAACAGATATTGCAGACTATTCTTAGGTTTTTTTCCTGTATGGTATCCTATTTGCCTCCCATTTGTATTAGAGGGAAGACTGGGTTTTTCCCCCACAGACATTGCAGAACTGAGTGCCTCCACTGAACACTCCTGTGTTTGAATAGCACAGTGTGTGACAATAGTTTAACTCTGTGAAACCCCGAGGATTTCAGCAGAATTATTGGATAATTTTTTATTCCTTTTAAAAGTAACAGTTTATGTTCCCTGGAGCTTTCTTTGGTGATTTTTGGGAACAGGCCAGAGAGAAATTCTAGACCTCTATAGGGAGTTCTGCATTCATTTAACTATAGCCACCAGGACTTCCTCAACCCATGAATAAAACTTCTTGTCCCTCCCGTGCTTCTAAGATTGCTCAGAAGATATGGGAAGCTTTAGTACTGGGATCCCAATGGAATTTTTCCTGTTGAGGCCAAACTGACATGTGATCCAGGGGTTTTCACCTCCTCACAGCCTCTGAGAGGCACAATTGGATTGAAGGCAGTAAAATACAGAAGTTCACATAATGCTATTAAGATCACTGACTTGTCGGCACTTGCAGCCATTGTTCAGTGCAAGTAGAGGCTAAAAGAGCCAGTTCCCAGAGGTAAATGAAATCTGGGACTATGCTTTTGGACCTTTTTGAGAACTTAGCCTTATTGAGGGAACAGGAACAAACCATCCCATTGTGCAGAAAGAATAGCAAACATGGCAAGCGACCATCTTGGCTTAACAATGAAATCTTCGGTGAGCTTAATCACGAAAAGGAAGCTTACAAGAAGTGGAAACTTGGACAGATGACTAGGGAGCAGTATAAAAATATTGCTTGAGCGTGCAGGAGTGTAATCAGAAAGACCAAAGCACACTTGGAGTTGCAGCTAGCAAGGGATGTGAAGGGTAACAAGAAGGGTTTCTACAGGTATGTTATCAACAAGAAAAAGGTCAGGGAAAGTGTGGGACCCTTACTGAATGGGGGAGGCAACCTAGTGACAGATGATATGGAAAAAGCTGAAGTACTCAATGCTTTTTTTGCTTCGGCCTTCACAGACAAGGTCAGCTCCCAGACTGCTGCACTAGTTAGCACAGTATGGGGAGGAGGTGAGCAGCCCTCGGTGGTGAAAGAACAGGTTAAGGACTATTTAGGAAAAACTGGACATGCACAAGTCCATGGGACTGGATGCAGTGCATCCAAGGGTACTGAGGGAATTGGCTGATGTGATTGCAGAGCCATTGACCATTATCTTAAAACTTGTGGTGATCAGGGGAGGTCCCGGATAATTGGGAAAAGCAAATATAGTGCCCATCTTTAAAAAAGGGAAGAAGGAGAATCCAGGGAACTACAGACCAATCAGCCTCACCTCTGTCCCTGGAAAAATCGTGAAGCAGGTCCTCAAGGAATCCATTTTGAAGCACTTGGAAGAGAGAAAGGTGATCAGGAACAGTCAACATGGATTCACCAAGGGCAAGTCATGCCTGACCAACCTGATTGCCTTCTATGATGAGATAACTGGCTCTGTGGATATGGGGAAAGTGGTGGATGTGATATATCTTGACTTTAGCAAGGCTTTTGATACGGTCTCCCACAGTATTCTTGCCAGCAAGTTAAAAAAGTATGGATTGGATGAATGGACCATAAGATGGATAGAAAGCTGGGGAGATTGTCAGGCTCAATGGTAGTGATCAATGGCTTGATGTCTAGTTGGCAACCAGAATGAAATGGAGTGCACCAGAGGTTGGTTTTGTTCAACATCTTCATTAATGATCTGGAGGATGGCATGGATTGCACCCTCAGCAAGTTCGCGGATGACACTAAACTGGGGGGGAAGGTAGATACGCTGGAGGGTAGGGATAGGATCCAGAGTGACCTAGACAAATTGGAGGATTGGGCCAAAAGAAATCTGATGAGGTTCAACAAGGACAAGTTCAGAGTCCTGCACTTAGGATGGAAGAATCTCCTGCACTGCTACAGGCTGGAGACCAACTGGCTAAGTGCCAGTTCTGCAGAAAAGGACCTGGGGATTACAGTGGATGAGAAGCTGGATATGAGTCAACAGTGTGCCCTTGTTGCTAAGAAGGCTAACGGCATATTGAGCTGCATTAGTAGGAGCATTGCCCCTTTATTTGACACTAGTGAGGCCACATCTGGAGTACTGCATCCAGTTTTGGGCCCTTAACTACAGAAAGGATGTGGGAGATTTGAGAGAGTCCAGCAGAGGGCAATGAAAATGATTAGGGGGCTGGGGCACATTACTTACGAGGCGAGGCTGAGGGAACTGGTCTTATTTAATCTGTGGAAGAGAAAAGTGAGGGGGGATTTGATAGCAGCCTTCAACTACCTGAAGGAGGTTCCAAAGAGGATGGAGCTAGGCTGTTCTCAGTGCTGGCAGATGACAGAAGAAGGAACAATTGTCTCAAGTTGCAGTGGGGGGGGTCTAGGTTGGATATTAGGAAAAACTATTTCACAAGGAGGATGGTGAAGCACTGGAATGGGTTACCTAGGGAGGTGGTGGAATCTCCATCCTTAGAAGTTTTTAAGGCCCAGCTTGTCAAAGACCTGGCTGGGATGATTTAGTTGGGGATTGGTCCTGCTTTGAGCAGGGGGTTGGACTCGATGACCTCCTGAGGTCCCTTTCAACCCTGATATTCTATGATTCTATGACCTCATGCTCAGGGCAGAAACCTGACATATTGGCAGACTGTGGTTCCCCACACAGGCTTGTGGCCTCTTATCACGCACCCTTCCCCCCCCCCACCTGCACCCTTGTATATTGGGAGTTGTGAGGAGAGAAGTTTTCACAACTGAGCTGAGTCTGTGGGGTAGACAGGGCAGTTATTGTTTGGTTCTAAAGCTCTGTAGCCCTCGCTGGAACCTGGCATGTGAGAGCAGGGGGTGAGCATTATAGTGCCCCTCCCCAGTGTATTACTGATAACGTGTCAATTAAACCCATCCCATGTGCCTGTCCTTCATTGGGCTGCTTGTCCTGGTCAAAGGATTATAAGGTTGGGGTCAGTCTGGCGGGGGGGGGGGGGGAATTCTGAAAATCTCATTCCAAGCTTCCACTACTGTGTGATAGAAAGTTTTCCTTTGCTTGAATACTTCTGTGATATTATCAGCTACAGAACATCATGCACCTGAAACAACAGTGTATCTTGAAACCTGGCAAATTCACACATCTTATTTCTAGTAGACAATAAATCATTCCAAAAACTGTTCATTTAGCAACATTTGTCACCTTAGATGATAAGTGAGTCTGCACAGAGACAAACAATCCATTAAATGTTTGACCCTAGAAATCCAAGAGGTACTCAGCAAAGAAGTTCTTGATATTTCCTGCTTCACTGTCCTCAGAGGCACTAGACATTTGCAAATTAAATCTTTTAGTACGATATGCCTGGTATCAGTCCATATGATTTCATTATGGATTTAACACTGGGTATTGCCCACATGTCTGCCTGATCACCATATCTGGGATCGGGAAGGAATTTTCCCCCCAGGTCAGATTGACAGAGACCGGTGGGTGTTTTGCCTTCCTCAGCAGCATGATGCAATTAAAGACAATTAAAGTAAATGGTGGATTCTCTGTAACTTGATGTCTGCTGTTGTGCAGCGAGACTCACTGGTACAGCATCTCCTGCTGGTCGTCTCAGGAATTAACTCTTCCAGCCCGGACTGCCCTCTGCAGGCCGGTGGCTCACCTGTCGCTGGCCCCTGTGTCCCTCCCGGACCCCAGTGCCCCTCTGCCTCAGGGTTCTGCCCTCTGCAGTACCCCCCCAGTTTCTGGATCTCCCCTCCCAGGGAACCCCCAACCCTCTATCCCCACCTTACCTCAGTGGCTACTGCCAGTCACCATCTAGCCCTCCGGCTCACTGGGGCAGATGGCAGTCTGTGCCACTCATCATTGGCAAAGAGGGTTTGGACCTGCTGCTTTTGCCTACCCTGGGGTGCACCTCTGCAACCCCAGTACCTTTCCCAGCCTTTAACAAGGCCTGCAGCCTGGGGGTTTTCCAGGCTGGAGCTCCCCAGCACTGCTCCACTCTAGGTACCTGGCTCAGCTCCCAGGCAGCCAGGTCTGTCTCTCTCCACAGCTAGAGAGAGACCCCCTTAGCTCCTGGCTCACAGCCCTTTTATAAGGCCAGCAGTGGTCTGATAGGAGTCCAGCTGATTGGCTCCTCGGGCCAGCCCTTTTCCAGGGCTGTTTTAATCCTTTCAGGGCCAGAGCGAGGTGACTGCCCCGCTACATCTACACTCCAGCATTCTTTCAAATTATAGAATTCGAATGATACGGGTTATAGAGTTTAATAAATAAAAGAGAGAGAGTCATTGAGTAGTATGGACCAGGGGAAATTAGTTTTCAGGTGAGATTTTGAGGACAGAGCTGTTACTTTATAACTACTTTTTATTAAGCTGATGAAGTGGAGAGATAGAGCAAAGCATCAGGTTTAAGGAATTTTGAGGGCAATATGACCTTGATAATTTTCCCATCAGCCTGAAGTTGTATTGACTTTACTCACATAAGAAATGATTCTCCACTTCAAAATCAAATATTTAAACAAACTTTTCCATTCCTTTGAATATGTGATTTATAATAAATAAACCTGAATATGGACAGTAACATTCATAAGATCAGCTCAAGGTAAATCATTTTTGTAGGAGCAATGTGAAGATTAAAAAACTTAAAAGGGGTATTTTTTTAAATATCACTGGGCAATAAATATTAAATGTCAGGATTAGTTACAAATGAACAGGTGGGAAATTGTTAATGAGTCAGGAAGTTTCTTCCGAAGTGCCTGCATACAAGTGTGTTATGCAGAATTTAAACCACTTTGAAAAGTGTTTACATATTATTGTCCAAAAATACTTCTATTATAGGAATTTTCTATTAAATTCTGAGGATACGAACACTCAGAATGTGTGCTCAATATTCTTTAAAAGTCATAGAGTGTGTGCACAATAGATTATGTATTCTATATCCTGAGTCTAGGAAAGCTGCATATCACATGAATATACATGGGCTTGTAAATTGCTATTGTGCGACTTGCCACTTTTCCAAATCCATCATAAAGAATAGATTGTACAGTTTTAGGCACAGCTCTGCACTGGAAATGTTGTAGAGCTGCACCATGGAGCTCCACGGTACATAGGAAGTGCTCAAACGGCTCCATATGGCCTGCCAGTTCTCCTCCCCTCCCTTTTTGGGGCACCATGTGCTCTCTTGGGGAAGTCAGAAGGTATAGGTCTCTGCATTCGCTTGACTGCAGAGACTACAGTTCTGCCCACCCATTATGTGCGTGGGGTTCCATGTCCTTCCTGCTCTCTCACACACACACTACACCTACATGAGGGACAGACAGAATTTTACCCTAAATACTTTTCAAAATGCTTTATAAATGTAGTCATTATAGTGTAGATAAAGGAGCTCTCTAAATTTCTGGTTTAAGGAGGTTGATGTTAGTAAGCTACAGTCATGTTATTCTCTTTTGTCTCATAGCCTCCTGCCCTTCTGAGATATCTACACCACATTATGTAGCTCACTTGATTCTTTTCAAGTCTCTCATAGTAGTGAATAGTTTAACAACAAAAGCTTTTCAATTATTCTTTTACATAATTTGTGATTGAGTGAAAAATGTTAGGCTTGTGCAGAGGCTACCACTTTGCAACTAATACCATATTTCCCTTACCTACTAGGGTTGCCACCTCTTAGGTACAAAAAACCAGGACATCTGGGATGACTATGAGCCTATAAAATTGGACAGCTGGTAGTGTGTACTGTGTACCTTGACAGATATCCCTCTTTTGAGGGACTATCCTTGTAAAACAATGGATAGGTGGCAGGCAACCCTGTTACTTACCAGCAATTGCTTTCTGTATTCAGGCTATGACTTTATCTTAGATTTTAAAATTAGGAAGAATACATCCATTTAAAATTATCCTCAGAATTTAATAGAAAGCATCCATTAAAAATATATTTTTATCATAGCCACATGTGCTAGACACTTCATAATAGACATAGGAAGACATGCACCCTACCCCAGTGAGCTTACTGTCAACAGGGAAATGGTGAAAGTAATACAGATTTGCAGTAGTTTGATTTAGGTATCTGGCTGTTATAGTGGTTCAATAAACGGTTTTTATGTATAATAAGTATGAAAGATATAGGGTAGTGAATATTATTCTTGTTAAGGACGGGTAGCCAGTTCAGCAAAAAGGGTCAGGCCCACACAAAGTTTTAGAGTGTAAACAATTTTCACCTTATTATTTTAAATCATCTAAACTCTGCACTTCTTGGGTCTCAGTGGAACCAGAAGTGCCGACATAGAGCATGTCTACACAGTGCAGTAGTGCTCACTAGTGGGCTGTAAACTCTGTTGCCCACTAATGTGTTGCACTCTATTTAGACCCCAAAAGGTCTCCAGTGCATATAAAGTGTAATATGTCTACATAGACGAGTGAATGTGCCACATGTTGGTGTGCTTTAGAATTCACATCTCACTGGTACACATTGCTGCATGCTGTGTAAAAGAACAATATTTCTGCTGCGGCCAGAAGCAGGAAACATAAATCTCATGAGATAACCCCATTCTCATGAGAGTTCCAGTGTTTCTGCAGAGCCAAGAATTCTGAATAATTTGGATTAAGTACATGAACTTTTGAACACTGATGTAAAATCAACCTCTAGACTTCCTGCAGTTGACAATAGTTCAAGGAACTGATCAGCATTCTCACCACAAGCTTCATGAATGTTCCTTGCTTTTTCAGCATAAGGAAGCACTTCAGAACCACTGGCAAATAAACCACACCTTGAGAATTTTAAAAATAATTACTGCAAATGTGCTTTGGGAGATAAACCATTAAAACAAAATTGCCTAGCTAATTCTAGTATAGTGAGTGTGTTTAGTAGGCTTTTCAATTTCCCTATTCTGCTGTTATTAATGTAGATCCCCAAGGGAAAAACTATAAGAGCTTAGATTCTCAAATGAGAAAAATCTAGGTCTCAGCACTGTTGCAAATGAGAGTGAATAATTATGAGGCCTCTCTGACCAGATATCATTTTTGCCTTTGGGAAAAACCCAGAGACCTTACAGCAGCCATTATTAATGACACAGATATAATTACTATTAGGAGAAAAGGAAATCTAGCCTCTAAATATCAATTACAGACAGCCCAGGGTTCTATCAGAGAGATTGTGCACTAGGTCTTCTCCATTAGCTGCCTCGGTTTGTCTGTCCTCCTAATGGGTTTCTTCAATTATTTAGAGCTAGCTTCTAAAACTTTGTATTTAATAATAAAGTGGTCCAGAGAGCTATTACTATTATCATTCCTGCTGAAGCAAAGATCTCACTGAGAAATATTATGCTGTTTAAGTGATCTTAGTGGATATTATTTAAAGAAAACATCACTCAGTGCTTGCTTTTCTAGTGTTCCCTTCTGTAATCAATACTTTTTTCTTTTTTTTAATATGACAAAAGCATTGCACAACAGTAAGAGACATAAATGTAAAAAAAAGTGCATGTAATACTTTTTAGTGGGTAATCCAAAAATAATGAGGAGTAATCAGCTCTTTACATTTGATTGTTATTCCAGTGTGTTTACCTTCCATTGGCAGATTTAAAAATGTCTATGACTCTTTGATCATAACTTTTCGTAAGGGAATAAAGGTAATGAGCTGTTTTACATTTCATTTCTGGAACTTTAAATTAAACCCATAAACCTAATAGACTAGATATTCAAATGTTTCACATCTAAAAACCAGTTGTTAGCCACAAGTGTTTTTCAGGCCCCTGCTCTAAAGATTTCGGATTGAAAAGTATATGCAAAGACAGGTTACAAATCCGTAAATACAGCATTACACAGCTAGTTCAGTACCTCAAAAATAGCAGATGATAGAAGTAGATTTCTAAGAAAAGTTGTGCTCAACTTCCATTTTACCCAAACAATGTTAGAACCCCACACTTAAGAAAAATAGTTTACAAATAATTTAGTAACACAGCATGAATACTATAGTTAACTGTACTCGTCAGCTGTTAGTGTGAAGAGTTCAGATAAACAGGTTAAAAAGTTAAAATATACAACAGCCTGGTATCTTTCAGATCACACTAAGGAACATAGGATGAAAAGGACATTTTGGATCTCTCTTAAAGATTTGACACATCAAATGCATAGAGGAGACTAATATAATCTTTTAAGCAACAGACTACTTGAACATACCAATTTAGACACTGCTGTATTAAGAACTAGTTTTTATTTATTTTCCTTTTGAAATACAGGTGCATGGGCTAGTAGTGACAGGAACTCACCATCTTGAAAAATCAGGCCACTTATTTCGGTTCCTGAATATGGATTTAAGAGACTCATTTTGGATAGCCAAGTTTAAAAAATGTTGGCCTGTATTCACCAAAAAATGGTGAAATGTCAGTTCCAGAAAGTATAGAGTTAATTACATAATGGCACAGCTACCAAATAATGATTATATAGACAAGTATAATTTCTTTCCTTACAAATTAAATGCAGTGTTTGGAGACACCCACTATGTTGAAGACTGCTAAGCAATTAACCTAGGAACTGAATAAACTTACATAAAATAAGAACTATCCTGAACCTTGACCAAAATCTTTATCCTTGAACATAAACCATTTTGAAGACCAAAGCTGGTTCACTGTTTTCATAAAGCACAGTCAGTTTGTTGCCTCCAAAATCCTCTTGCCCCTGAAACTATCATCATGGATTCATAGATAGAGGCCAGAAGGGTCAATTATGATCATCGGGTCTGATCTCCTGTATAACAGACAGTAGCATTTCACCCAGTAATTCCTATGAGCCCCATAACTTGTACTTATTTCCAGTTTTAATATTATGTCTTTGTCTAAACTAAAGCACATTCTAGTATGTTACTTTCTCCCTGTGTAGTTTCCTATAGACTTCATTCAAGTTTCCTCTTAACCTTCTATCCCCACTCCAACTCCATCTTTCTTTTCAGTTTCACTGTCCTAATCCAGCTCTCTTCATACAGGCAGCTCAATTTGTTTTAGTTTTTAAGTTCTCCCTTTTACCCTAAGCCCAGTGACACCATTTTCCATTTCACTGTTCTTCTTTTTCTGGTTCATCTTCAAACCTCTCCAGTTTCATAGACCTAAATTCTGTATTTCCCCTAGGATACCCTTTCTTTTTCTGATATCCAAATAGGGCCACTTTAGCGTCTTGGTATTGTAGAATCAGCTGCTACCTCAAAGATCTCATAATTTCCAGATCTCACCCACCATCATGTGTGCACAATGTGTTCTGGCGTACCAGTGCCCTGAGGAAGTTTGGAGTTTTGGAATATGCTGACATTATGATGTAAAAGAAAGCGCTGTAGGAACAAAGATTAGAAAATAGGACTAACTGGGTCCAGTTGGTTAGAACCAGCCAGAGGGCTAATTTATTCAGAGAACAAAGAGTGGGGATCAAATTTTGGGACGTGAAAAGCACCTGGTTTATTTGGAGTGAGGGAGGCACAAGATTGGGAAGCTGCGCAAGGTGAGACAAGATCTCAGAAGAGAAACTGATAAACATCCTGACTTATCCATACCCAGTCAAGTCTCTTCATTGTCCGAGGTATGCCTGTTATTCTAATACTTATTATCAAGAAACTAGAACCATTGTCATCCCAGGCATTTCCTCCCAGTTTTCCCCAGTTCTTCACTTCAGTTATTTTACTACTTCAGTAGATTGGACGTACCGAGAGAACAGTGGCGAGAGACCCCTGTTCTCCTGAATCTAGTTTTGCAGCCACGAACTCCCCCTCATATAGGACAAATTGTTATCGTTTCATCCTGTAATATTTTTCACAGCCAATAACAGACTAGATAACTACATGAACCCAGGCCACATCTTAGATTAAGCAGTGATGCCAAAAGCAAATGTACTAAGCCCGAAGCCTGCTCTTTCATATCCAAAACAATCACACAGCGGGCTGAGGATATAGGACTCAGAAAGGAAAGATGAGATCTTCCAGAGTGAGTCATTCCCTTTTCAGTGTAACAAAATGAAACATTTTATAGCACCATATATTTTTAAATAAAAGAATAGACCTGTTCAGTTATTTTTGTTAGTGCAAGATTATGCATTAAATAGGGTTTCACCTTTAAAGGCTTGGTTTGATTAACCAACTCAAGCACTGAGGAAAGCTGCTGACTCAGTATAATTAAAGAACTCTCATGTAATTCTGTTATGATTGTCTTATTTAAATCAGAAAAGCTAATGCTGTTGATTTAAAGAGCTAGTGTATAGAAAACTCTCTCTTGTAAAGATTTTATTTTATTTTATTTTATTTATTTTTAAATGCATTGATATTAATAGTTTCAAAGTGCCCTTTCTCGATGCTCTTGTCACGGAGGCTGAGTTAACAACCTCTTATTATGTACTCCTCCCTGAGTTGTTACTAGCTTTATGGTCTTTTGCAGGAATACACCTGCTTCTCATAAAAACATTTATGTTGCTGCAGAAATTGATGCCTCTTGTATTTGCAGTGACCTTGTACAAACTACATTGATTTTAAACCTTGAGAAAAAAAAGGATTTCTAAATAAAATGATCATGTCTCCCTTTATACACTGCCACAAATACTAGTCTGTTATAGCATTGTAGTAGCCATGCTGCTGAACTAATAGTTAAGGAGGCACTTCCACTTTAAAAATCTGATTTCATGTATGTATAAGTTTCCTAAAAACAATTCTTTCATCTGAAGTTTTCCATACTTGTGCTCAGCTCAAAGTTGTTTTCTCTGAGTTTTGTAAGATTCAGATGGGGCACTTTTTAGTTTTATAAACACACAAAACCTTGGATTCCCTGCTTTAAAAGAAAAAAAATCAGGGTTTGGACTGGTTTTGTAGGGAGGAAGTTGGGGGGTTGTTCTTTTAAACACAAACTTAACTAACTTTAAAGTGGCTTATTTTTCAAGCTTCACATTTGCTGAATGAACTTACTCCTTTAAGGAGAAAAAAATCCTTTGAGATGTCTGAAGAAATTTGGTTTATCAATAATGAGTCAAATTTATCAGTGATGTAATTCCAGAGGCACAGTGGAGTTATACCAGAGATTAATTTGGCCCTGTGAAGCTAACCGAATTAGAAAATCATGCATTAGATATTTACTGGTTTGTAAACAATGTATTGAGATTTGTGTAGCTGGAGGTGTCTGCCTAGTGAAATGTCTTAAATTGAATCTCTCAGGGCCCTCCCTGCATATTGGTCAGAATCTATCTTCTTGAACTCCCTTACTGTATTTATTGGAATGATTGCACATTAAATTCAAACTTCAGTCATTCTAGGAATTTGTGCTATATACCCTACAAAGCATATAAACTTTGAAACCACTAGCAAGAACTCTGGAAGAAATTCTCTTAGTGCCCTCATATCACTTTAAGATGACATCAGAAGAAGCCACCTTTGCCCATACATTTCAGATTTTGTACACATTACGTGTAGGGCCATGCAGCTAAGATCTCTGTGATAATGGACAAAATAGCAGTTAAACACAGAAAAGGACTACTAGACTAGATAACCTACCTGTCAATGCAGGAATTCCTCATAATGTATAAAAACAACAAGGAGTCCGGTGGCACCTTAAAGACTAGCAGATTTATTTGGGTGTAAGCTTTCATGGGTAAAAAACCTCACTTCTTCAGATCCATGGAGTGAAAATTACAGAAACAGGCATACATATATATTGGCACATGAAAAGAAGGGAGTTACCTTACAACTTGTTTTGTCCAGTCTAGTTTTAGATGTCACAAAAGCCTGGGCTTCCATCTTTTCTTTTTGGAGATTATTCCAGAGCCAACAGGAAGTTTTTGCTGATATTTAGCCTAAATTTTACTTCTCATTACTTTTCACTGTCCTATATAATTCTTCTCCCTGTTACCTTCACCAGTCTTAGCAAGACAGGAGATAATATAATATAGGACCACAGTTTATATTGGTGGTTAGCACAATCTATGCAACCTGGTAGATTAACTTTTTGCTTTATATTTCAGAGGTAGTGACTCACGATTATACTCACAAGTTGTTGAAATGTATATTAAATTTTATCAACATTATTCTAGTCACAGTTACTACTTTTCTATGTAAAGGAAGATGTCTGAGCTAAATCATTTCACATTCAAAAAAATCAATGTTAAAAATGAAATGCTAATCACATAAAAACCCTGGGGACAGATTTTTCTCTATTACAGCATGTAAATCTGGAACAATTCCATTTGCATCAGTGGAGTTACTCCAGATTTACATCAGTTTAACTCAAAAGAATTGAGCCTATGATATCAATAAAAGTACTTGGTTCCGGCTGTTTAAGTAGCCAATTTAAAAGAGAGTTAACTTGGTATGCTCTACTCAATTCAGAGTTCTCTTCTGTGTGTTTATGAACCATCAGAAAGTAGCCAGCTTAGCTTTAATTATGTCTTGTTGATAGATAATATTGTAGCACTAGGGAGCTTCTCCATAGCTTAGCAGGTAGGAATAGTCTCTCTGGCAAAGGAAAACAAGAACGTATTCATAAATCTGCAGTGCTGAGAAAGTAAAAAGGTTATATTGGTGTGGATGTTTAAAGATAGACAACTAATGATCTCAAGAGCAGCCCAGTCATTCTCATATGTCCTCCCACCTTGAAAGCCTAGAATTATTAAAAGGGAGTGAAATGAGGTCTATATCACAAAATGTCTTTGAAGCAGTATAACATTTTTCAAAAAGGCAGGCATAGAAATGCACACAGTATATAGAGCAGCTAAAATTCTTTGTCACAGCTGTAGAGTAATGGGATCCTGAAAACTGGTACAGTAATAGAGGTGGATTCAAAATCCTCAATCCAACCACCCATGAACATTGTGAGGATTCAGAAATCAGACAAGCATCTACAGATGCACAAATGAAACAAGTTACCATAGGCACCAATTGAATATTCTGACTTTTGTGCATCTCTCACTTACTTTTGTGTTATTTTGTAATTTGTTTGCATTGATACCTATTTGAATATTAACAGTATACATAGAATTGTGCCCTCACATTAAAACTATGATGCTTCTGTAAGTCAAACTATAGTACCTGCTATATCACAACCACCATTTTGGATTCCTTCCTCTGAAGAATGAATCTTCATTGTTATATTGAAAGTTTGGTTTTAGTTTTAAATCCTTACTTAAGTTTAAAATGTCTCCTGATTGAGGTTGAAATAAAGAAACTGAAAACTTGTTATGCCCTGCCATGTGGGAATGCATCAGTTTATATACACAGCATTATTATAGTTACATGAATTGATATTGCTAGTAGGCTAATGTAACTTAGAAGGTTCCCATCCGTTTGTCACAGCAGTTTAGAGAACTGTCGGCTATTTGGCTTGGAGCTATTTGGCTTGGAGCTATCCTTTTTTGTTATCTTCCTTCTAGGATTTTTCACTTGCAATTTGAAAACTTTATTAACCAGTGACCTACTTTCCATCTTTACCTAGAAGTGCTATGTCTCTAAAGCACAATATTATGTGGGTTTTGTCTCAGGTGTGCTGCTGAAAAAAGTTGCTGAAAAGATAAGCCAAAAACAGTTAGGAAAGTGTTAAAAGTAGACAGGGAAATATTTGAGTCATAACATTAAGATTTTTTTTTTCTGAATTGTATCAGACTTCCCCAAAAACTCTACATTGTGATGAAATGTGGCATAAAGATATTACAAGGGGACTGGTTTCTCTTTGAGGAAGTTAGGGTAAAATAAACTGGGTTCATTATGGGAAGTTAGCTTCAACTGCAGCTATGGAACAACCACCACCATGTTGTAATAAAGTATCTTAAGTATTACTGTCTGTCATGCTAAAAACTAATTCGATCCCTCCAGTGCTTTGATGAACCTTTGGTTTAAGTACTCATGGTTCTGAACTCAGAATTTACTCCAAAATGATGAGTTTCACACACTCAGTACTAAGTTCAAAATCTCCACGCACATATCTTCTTTTTGGTGGTTCTCTGGAAATTTAAGACTGCACAAGTGCTTTATAAGCAACTCCTCTGTCAGCTTTCCTTCTCTTCAGTATTAAACTATCCTTCTATCTCATTTTTGCAATCAAGCAATGCATATGTATAAAAATGTAGTGCTCACACCTGAAAACTCTTATTCATTCTTGTTCTCCCACAGGAGTCAGTTGAGTTTTTCACCAGAGTAAGTGTTGGTAGGATTGCACCCGAATAGCAGTGAGGGGCTGGGGAGCAGGGCCGGCTTTAGTAAGTGCGGGGCCCAATTTGAACATTTTCAGCGGGGCCCCGGCAGGGATGACTAAAAAAAAAAAAACACGTAAAAACATCCCTTTCATTTCTTCCATGTATTATTTACTTTCCATAACTATATAAATAATAATAACATTATATATTATGTACATTGCGTAATATATGTGGATGCATGTTAACCCGACCTAAAGTTCTTGATGCCCCCCCCGGGACCCCCGCCCCATCCACCCCCCTTCCCTGTTCCCTGACTGCCCCCTGCCGCCCCATCCAACCCCTCCTCCCATTCCTGATGCCCCCCTGGGACCCGTGCCCCATCCATCCACCCCTTCTCTCTGTCCCTGACTACCCCTGGAACCCCTGCCCCTGACTGCCCCCCACTGCCCCATCCAACCCCTGCTCCTTCCTGATGGCACCCCCGGGACCCCTACTCCCATTCAATCCCCCTGTTCCCTGCCCTCTGACCGCCCCGACCCCTATCCACCCTCTCACAACCCCCCAAACTCCCCTGCCCTCTTCCAACACCCCCTCCCTGCTCCCTGCCCCCTTACCGCGCTGCCTAGAGCTGCTCGGCCGGCTCCGGGTCCGGGCCGGAGCCGCTCAGCTGGGACCAGGACCGGTGCCGTGGGGGCCGGGCTGGGCCAGAGCCACGGGGCCCAAGCCGGGCCGGGCCGGAGCCGCTCAGCTGGTACCAGGCCAGAGCTGGCACCATGGGGCCCAAGCCGGGCCGGGCCGGAGCCGTTCGGCCAGGACCAGCGCCGTGGGGCCCGAGCCAGCTCTGCTCGGCCAGGGCCAGGACTGGACTGGGGCTGGGGGCATTCGGCCAGGGCCAGGCCAGGGCCGGGGGTCCAGGCAGGAGGGAGCCACTCAGCCAGGGCGGACTGGGCCGCACCGCACCTCTCTGGAGCCCTCCTCGCGCCCCCCCACCCCCCGCCCCAGCTTACCTGCTCCTGCTTGTTTCCAGGCTTCCCGCGAACATCTGATTCGTGGGAAGCAGGGGAGGGGGAGGAGAAGGGGGCCGAGCATTCAGGGGAGGAGAGGGAAGTGAGCTGGGGCCGGGTGTGGGATAAACAGCTGCGGGGCCCGATTCAGAGGAATCGGTTGAATCGGCCTAAGCCGGCCCTGCTGGGGGGTGAGGGAAGAACAGATCTGTGCAATAGTTAATATAACAAAGCACATGATTTGCATTAAAATCTCTTTATTGACTTTTATGTTGTATTCCAAGATAAATATGAGACAGGAGAACCCAGCTACAGAGTACATAGAATGATACGGTTGGAAGGGACCTCAGGAGATCATCCAGTCCAACCCTCTGCTTAAAGCAGGATAAATCCCCAGACAGTTCTTTTTTTTTTTTACCCCAGATCCCTCAGTGGCCCCCTCAAGGATTGAACTCACAACCCTGGGTTTAACAGGCCAAAAGACGCCATAGTGTTTCCTACTGCCTATTGGACTCCATGTTAGGTCATGTGAACTTGTCAGTGCTTCTGTTTCATAGAGTCATAGGACTAGAAGGGACCTCGAGAGGTTATCTAATCCAGTCCCTTGCACTCGTGGCAGGACTAAGTATTATCTAGACCATCCCTGACAGGTGTTTGTCTAACCTGCTCTTAAAAATCTCCAATGATGGAGATTCCGCAGCCTCCCTAGGCAATTTATTCCAGCGCTTAACCACCATGACAGTTAGAAAATTTTTCCTAATGTCCAACCTAAACCTCCCGTGCTGCAATTTAAGCCTATTGCTTCTTGTTCTATCCTCAGAGGTTAAGAACAATTTTTCTCCCTCTTCCTTGTAACAATCTTTTATGTACTTGAAAACTGTTGAAAACCATCATGTCCCTTCTCTGTCTTCTCTTTTCCAGACTGTACAAACCCAATTTTTTCAATCTTCCCTCATAGGTCATGTTTTCTAGACCTTTAATCATTTTTTTTGCTCTTCTCCGGACTTTCTCCAATTTGTCCACATCCTTCCTGAAATGTGGTGCCCAGAACTGGACACAATATTCCAGTTGAGGCCTGATCAGCACGGAATAGAGGGGAAGAATTACTTCTCATGTCTTGCTTACAACACTCCTGCTAATACATGCCAGAATCATGTTCGCTTTTTTTGCAACAGTGTTACACTGTTGACTCGTATTTAGCTTGTGGTCCGCTATGACCTCCAGATCCCTTTCCGCGGTACTTCTTCCTAAGCAGTCATTTCCCGTTTTGTATGTGTGCAACTGATTGTTCCTTTCTAAATGGAGTACTTTGCATTTGTCCTTCTTGAATTTCATCCTATTTACTTCAGACCATTTCTCCAGTTTGTCCAGATCATTTTGAATTTTAATCCTATCCTCCAAAGCACTTGCAAATCTTCCCAACTTGGTATCATCCGCAAACTTTATAATTGTATTCTCTATACCATTTATCTAAACCACCGATGAACATATTGAACAGAACTGGAGCCAGAACTGATCCCTGCGGGACCCCACTCGTTATGCCCTTCCAGCATAACTATGAACCACTGATAGCTACTCTCTGGGAACGGTTTTCCAACCAGTTTTGCACCCACCTTATAGTAGCACTATCTAGGTTGCATTTCCCTAGTTTATTTATTATAAGGTCATGCGAGACAGTATCAAAAGCATTACTAAAGTCAAGATATACCATGTCTACAGTTTCCCCCCTATCCACAAGGCTTGTTACCCTGTCAAAGAAAGCGATCAGGTTGGTTTGACACTATTTGTTCTTGACAAATACATGCGACTGTTACTTATCACCTTATTATTTTCTAGATGTTTGCAAATTGATTGCTTAATTATTTCCTCCATTATCTTTCCAGGCACAGAAGTTAAACTGACTCGTCTGTAATTCCCTGGATTGTCCTTTTTCCCCATTTTATAGATGGGCACTATATTTTCCCTTTTCTAGTCTTCTGGAATCTCTCCCATCTTCCATGACTTTTCAGAGATAATCGCTAATGGCTCAGATATCTCCTCAATCAGCTCCTTGAGGATGCATTTCATCAGGCCCTGGTGACTTAAAGACATCTAACTAATTTTTAACTTGTTCTTTCCCTATTTTAGCCTCTGAGCCTGCCTCATTTTCATTGGCATTCACTATGTTAGACATCCAATCACCACCAACCTTGTTGGTGAAAACCGAAACAAAGAAGTCATTAAGCACCTCTGTCATTTCCATATTTTCTGTTATTGTTTTTCCCCTTCATTGAGTAACTGGCCTACCTTGTCATTGGTCTTTCTTTTGCTTCTAATGCAGTTGTATTTATATATTTATGCAGTACTATCTCATATTAGGAACTCTTGCATCCGACGAAGTGGGTATTCACCCACGAAAGCTCATGCTGCAAAACGTCTGTTAGTCTATAAGGTGCCACAGGATTCTTTGCTGCTTTTACAGAACCAGACTAACACGGCTACCTCTCTGATATTAGGAATTCAGTGTTGCAAGTAAAGCAGCACTGCAGTTCCCCTATGAAGAGTGGAAAATTGTTAACTAATTCATTTGATTGCTATAAGGGTTTTATGGTGGTGGTCCCTTACTTCTAGCCAAAAGAAAAATGTGTGTGTGCGCGCACGAACGAGCATGCATTTTAAAAAGGCAAATTGGAGGGAGTCAAGGGACTATGAAGCTGGTCTCCAGCAGAAGGCGCTCACTCCATTTTAAGAGTTATGTTTGGCAAATTAGTGGCTTAGGAGTTCAATATGTGTTAGGAGTTTGCTCTAATGCACGTTAGATATCAGTTGAAGGATTTCAGCTACGTGCCTTTTTGTCCATAGGTTTAGATTTTTTGAAGAGGGGCTAATTTCATGTGATTGATGTTATTGAAACTCTATAAATTTTCTATGATCTTAAATTAAAGGTTCCCAATTTTGATATTTATAATGGACTCCCGACTTCTTCTGTTCTTTCTCTTTTCCCTACATCTATGAGTCTATAATTCACAACTTCTGTGCTTCAGCTTTACTGTACCACTGTTCCTAAATAAAATAAATGGAGAGGAAAGAAAGACAACTCACAATTGTCTATCTGTTTGCTTTTTTATTACACTAGGGAATGGTCAGTGTAATGTAGTACATTAATCCCCCTCTTAAAATGATCACTACATCCACCTCCTGTATCTGGTAATTAGTTTTTTCTTATTCAGTTTTCACAAATAGAACAATGAAATGCAAACTATAATACAATAGAGGAATAAAACATCAGAAAAGTAAGTCAGGTAACTTTGCAAAAATGAGGAACTTTAACAAATTAAAATGGAAAATATACCCCAAGATCTCACAGTAAGGAGGACATTGAATAAAATATTGATTTTTGCATCTTAATTTCTGAGGTGATAAAACCTTTTAGGTGAGAATGTTGACGAAGTGTGCTGTAGGACATATAGACATTATCCACAGGACATTACATATGTAAAGTTAACTATCCTTATGTTCAGAATTCATTGAAATGAACAGGAACTCTGGTCAGCCCTCTGCTGTTAAATAATCTTATTTGATATTCTGCTAGTAAAACAACCGAGGTGATAGGTTGTTTTCAACAGAATTCTTCTTTCTACTGTTTGGCTATACATGTCAACTTTTCATAGGATAGTTTTCAAATTAATAATGCAAAATGTAACATAGGTGACTCTTCCACCAAGGATAGTACAGTTCTGAGCTGTAGTTTATCTTTTCTACACTACAAGCCTGGTGACATGTCTCTGAGGGCTCACAAATTCTGTAGTCCCTGGTTCCTTACTGATAAATTTTAGAACCCATGTCCGAGGTGATTTTTAGGTAAAAAAGCACCGTGTGAGTAAAGATTGATTTGTGGTCTTTGAAACCGAGGCAATGCTAATTTGAAACCAGGAATGGCACCTAAAGTCATACTTGGGTTCTGCTGTTGTAGTAGGCTGTTGTTTAGGCTTCGTGGTGTCACTTATGGTTGGTTTGGCTGAATCAGTGTTGCCAACTGTCATGATTTTTATCAGCAAAGAGTCCTGTGGCACCTTATAGACTAACAGACTTATTGGAGCATGAGCTTTCATGAGTGAATACCCATCCAACGAAGTGGGTATTCACCCACGAAAGCTCATGCTCCAATACATCTATTAGTCTATAAGATGCCACAGAACTCTTTGCTGCTTTTACAGATCCAGACTAGCATGGCTACCCCTCTGATACATGATTTTTATCATGACTCTCATGATAATTGGTGTTATGCTTAGAACCACAGCTCCTGCAGTCTTGTGAGTATGATAATCTGAGCTTTCATTTAAAGAAAAATATTTTTAGCCCTCATGGGTGCAGAGAAAAGCATGAAAACATGACCTCCAGGCTTTAAAAACTGGAAGGCAAACAAAAGAACCTCAAATGATTTTTGTTTTATTTTGTTTTTTAATCTCAGATTTCTATAAACCATTCTCATGATTTGGGGTGCTTGATTCAGATGTTGAGATTGCCAATACTGCTAATGTCTCTGACTTTTTGGCCTGCCAAACTTAAGAGCAGTCTTTAAAATGTTGATTCAAAAGTTTTCTTTAGTAAATATTTTAAATTAGAAAAGACGCATGACTAGAATATTTTATGGGTGTTGGAGACGAGGGATTTAATATGCAGGCTAACCTAGCATTTTCAAGACACATGCCCCACCCCCTTTACTGTATTCTGATTCCAGATTTTCCATAACCGATTTATTCCTCCCAGTGTGATCACCTTGTCAATGTGATTTATAATATCTTATCTAATGTCCTTATACCCTGTTTTCTTCTTGGCCCTCCATATTATTTAACCTTTAATAACACACCCTCTCTCACTTTGTCCACATCATTCATTGTGCTGGTGAGATTTCAAGCACCTTTGGAGTCACCCTGTCCCCTCCTCTCTCCATTTTATGTTCTCCTGTTCATGGCTCACCTCACTTCACCTCAGCCTTTCCTGGTACATAATCCAATTAAAGTGATGTTTGGCTGGGTTCTGACCTCTTGTATTTTCTTTAGATTGGTTATCCATTCTACCCCTTTCCTGTTGACAGCTTTGCTTACCTATGGAAAGAGTGATGAACTGACTGACAGACAATCAAAATATAAAAGTACTGAATGGCCAAAGTGGTAAAGCACACTTCAATATTTCAGGCACCTAAATGGTTATAGCTCAGATTAGTGACAGATACTAGAACAAAACCAAACAAACATAAAAAAATACACGTATGGTGGCTTATACCATCAAACTTTGCTGGCCTCTTCTCCTGAAGCGACACCACAGACAATTTCAGCTTCTCCTGACTCCCTGCTTTCTCCTGGTAGACTTTCTAACTAGCTCAAGACTCTTCCATCTTTCAAGTACCTTTGCTTCCTGTGAGGATGGTTACAATTCTGGTAGTGTTAACTACACCTCTGCCCCCTCCAGGGTCTCCTCCAGGGCACCCCTTTAGGTCTCTGGCTTCTAGCCATTACCTCTCTGTGATCAAGGACCCAAATCTCTATCCCTCCAGACCAAAAATTTGGGCTTGCAGTTCCCCTGCAATTCACTGTGAGTATCCCAGCAAGTCTGACATTAGTCTAACACCTGCAGTTTGCACTCTCTCCAGGGACAGTGACCATAGTACCCAATGACCAGCAGCTTTCACAAAACCTAGTACATTTATTTTAGGACAAATCATCACAGAGAAAACCTGCCATAAACCAATAAACAGTCTCCCTGCATGCTAAGCTTACCACGTGTCAGCCATCTTCCAAATGGAGACCCAGGAAGGGTCCAGTTCTTCACATCCTTCCAGCAGGGTTGTGCCCTTTTGGTTACATTCTCAGGTCAATTTTTGAATCAAAATGAGGGTCCCCTCCAACAGTTCAGGCTGGCCCTTGATATCACAAGATCTTTCTTTGTCTCCTGGCCCTCTTGAACTGGGCTGAACCAGCATATGCAATTCATCCCAAGGAGAGGTTCTTCTCTAGAGTTGTTTCCCTCTCTCGAGATCTGTGGTAATTACTCCTCACTTGTTTTAGTTCCTTGTGGAAGCTTGGTAACTTTCTGTGAAGCTAGTATACAATCCCTAGTGCCCAAAGTTACATATAATATTCATAGATACACAAGTTTGTTACTAATCCCAGTGCCTATGGCATCTGGCACATCCCAGTATAACAGCCTTTTGAAAATTCCATGCTCCCAAGGTGTCACATCTGACACAAGTATGTGCTGTATTTTAAGGCTATGAAAATGATAACTAATTAAATTCACATCACCCTTTTGAGGTAGCTAAGTAGCATTATCTCCAATTTACAGATAAGGAAACTGAAGAAGAGATGGGAGGTTGCCCTTTCCCATGCCCACAGAGATGTGATTAATAGACATTCCTTGCTCCCAAGGTTTAAGTCATTCCTTTAGATACTGCTGCTTCTCTCAACAACCATGTCTACATGTATCCATCAGGTTGATACACCCAGGAAAGGAGAAAATATTAGATTGCTCTTTTACACTTTTCTGTGTTCATCATTCATTGATTTTAAATAAACATTGATATACTATAAGTGGCAGAACCCTGTAATATTATTCTTTACTATAACACATGTGATATAGCACGGCCAGAGGGCAGCAGGAGAGTGATAGATGGGAGATACATAAGCCCCAGGATGATGAGAGCCTTATTCCCTGTAGAGAGAAGAGAGGATGCTACAGATTAATTAGAGCACCTGAAGCCAGTCACCTGATAAAAAACCCCTACTTCAATCAGACAGTTGGAGGAGTTGAAGCAGAGTGGTTTGGTGTTGGAGCGGAGAGCAGTCTGGAGGAAAGCAGTTTGAAGGAGTTGAAGCAGAGTGGTTTGGTGTTGGAGCGGAGAGCAGTCTGGAGGAAAGCAGTTTGAAGGAGTTGAAGCAGAGTGGTTTGGTGTTGGAGCGGAGAGCAGTCTGGAGGAAAGCAGTTTGAAGGAGTTGAAGCAGAGTGGTTTGGTGTTGGAGCGGAGAGCAGTCTGGAGGAAAGCAGTTTGAAGGAGTTGAAGCAGAGTGGTTTGGTGTTGGAGCAGAGAGCAGTCTGGAGACGTGCTGTGGTGGGCCAGAAGACCAAGACCCTAGGTAAAGGGAAACCCAGCCTGTGCAGAGCAGAGGGACTCTACAGAGGGGGTTGGGAGAAACTTGGCCTAAGCGGAGAGAGGGCAGGAAGCCCCACAAGCTGAAGGAGCGGAGAGGGAAGTAGCCTAGGGGAAGGAATCGCTAGTTCAAGTGGTTTACTGCTATCCCTAGGGCCCCTGGGCTGGGACCCAGAGTAGAGGGTGGGCTCGGGTCCCTTCCTCTCCACTCCCCTTTTCTGGGACACTAGTGGGACAGTTGATACCACAGTTCAGGGGTGAGAAACGATGCCCTGAACCCCCACAAGAGGAGAAAGTGCAGGACCCATCATAATAGTGCTGGCAATTTGCCATACATAGTATTTATTCAGCTCTGACATTGTGACCTGTACTCAGGAGAAAATGATGGCTCCCATGGTCTCTAGTGCTTCTATTAGTATTTATATATATACAGTAGTGTATAGTTCCTTGACAGTACTGAGTAGGGAGAATATCATTTAAAGGCAGATTTCCATTTGTGGACACAGTGGCTCCAATCCACATTAGCAAACAGAACAGCTGACTCCATATGTAAATGGCCAGTTATAGTCTCCGTGAATTCTTTTTGCACTTAGAGGCCCAGAACTTCATATTTTTGGCTGTGAGCTAGCATTAGGTACTTTTCTGGTTTACACTGTATTTACCTCTTTAACTCAGGCTTCACACGTTCACCCTGTGTGTTCTCTCAAATTACGTTTCTGATAAGTATCCTAAATTGACTGAAAACTACAGTGAAGTATTACTGTTAACATGAAGGAACACTATACTTGTTGCATATTGACCCTGATCCACATACAGAGGGGAGACCATTTGCATGCCTTTTCTCTCTCCCTGCAAAAGGGTTTCACATTCCTGCAGCCCTATTTTTCCCCTATTATGGACTCTTCCAAGAGCTCCTCTGTGACCCTGTGCTCCTCCATGCAAGCATATGCTTTGTGGACAGGGCCCCACACCCACAAGTACCTCAAGCTCTGCAGAAATTCTTAGAAAAGATAATACAAACTGTTACTATGTGATATTGTCCACTGAGCTCCACCATGTCCTTGGGGATAAAGCTGAGCGAGTCCCTGGTAGCCAACGCTTTGTGTGTTATCATCACAGGCCTTAAGAACCAGAGACCTAAGCTGGTACAGAGGAACTACTGTTTTTCCAATTAAAGAGAGCCCATTCTCAAACAAAAAGTGACTCTATTCAGCAGCTTTGAAAATCAGAATTAGCACTTTTGCCTCTCTTGAAGGGAAAATAACCAATTTTGTCAAACTTCCTAGAAAATGGAAGTTTAAGGGTCACAAAATTGATCTAAATAAAATGGTTAAAATGTGTGTGAGATTTAGCAGAATCGTTTTGCCTTTTGATACCATAGAGTACCATTTTATCAGTTTTTAAAATTCTGTTGTTCATTTGTATTATCTGTATTCTCCCTCCATATGTACATATATATTTTACATGTTACATATTTTGTTTTTATGTTATGTAGCATTTGTTGTTATTTCAAAATTTAATAACAGTCTGCTTTAAATAAGTAGCAACTTGAGGATTTTCTCTTAATACAGTTTCTCAAATTATCTCCAGAATTTGAACAGTGGGCATTGGTTGTAATAATCTTAAATTTTGGTTGATGTTTCCCCAGCCCCAAATACCAATACTTATCTGTGTGAAATCCTGATGTGGTTTAGTTAGTTGATTTTGCTGTATCCCGGCCAGTGGAAGCATTGATGCTAAATTCATCTTTGGGGTAACTCCATTGTACTCAGTGAGGTTCCATCAGGGATGAATCTGGCTTAATATGTTTGCCATGCCATGCTTCATGTAAAAGCATATGTATATTGTTCAAAAGTAGTAAATTTCTGCAATGTAACTGAAAGCTGCTCTTTTCCCTGCTGCATCTTCTTCACATTAACAAGCTAGGAACAACTTTTGAATAGCTTAATATAGCACGTAGCATAATGTCAGTGCATGTATACATTTGTGGTGCCCTGTGAGTACCGCTATTATATTATCGAGAGTATGAACAATTCTGCTTCAGCCTGAATTGTAGATGAGACATTCTCTAGCACAATAAAGGTGACCTGTAGGCATTGTGTAAAAGATTACAGATTACTGAATTATGGAATGGCAGTAACTAATGAAATAACTCTGCTCTGTTATATCACACCCTCACCATGTCCTAAAAAACTATCACCAGCATGCTCTGTGTGCAAAACTACGTATTACTGTGTTTGAGCAGCAATCTGATAGAGTGAACCTTTCTACTAAAAACCTGATCTTGAGAGGTGCTGAGCACCTGTAACTCCCTGTGACTTCAGTAGGAGTTGGGGGTTCTCAACAACTCCCGGAATCATCTGGAAAATACTTAACATGGGAATTCTGCAAAGAATGTTTTTCATTATAGTGTGCCAGGGAATTTATATACAATCACATTACAGCTAACTGGAGAGAAAAATTAAGTTCAGCAACAACAAAGCAGTTGAACCATGCTAGAAGTTTTCGAACTAAAAAAAAGTTAATCTGTATTTTCTTTTACCTACAGGCCTACCCACGGATAGCGCCGGCATTTTGGCACTACCTGCGGGTAGAAGTGAGTAGCGGGTATTTGAATACTCCCACATCTTTACACTTTACTAGTACTTACTGAACTTCTAATTTGTCCATTGTGCAAAATATGTAGCTGCCATTTCAGCTGCCATTTTCTGTGAATGTAGTTTTGTATTAATACTATATTATTTTGACTACAGTATAATTACTAACCCAAATCACAAAGGTACAATATGCATTGTATGAAAGAATAAGCAGAATTTCTTAAAATATTTCTAATCCAAAGTCATGTCATACATTGTGATGATAGCACAATATGAGAGTACCAGAATTCATACCTGCACCTCCTTTTATGAACAACTTTTACATTCATAAGAAAAAAGCAGAGCTTTCTATTTGGACTATTGTTATTACAAACTTTGCAAAACTCAACTTGATATCATTTCTCCCCTCTTTTGTCCATCAGGAGCATGAGCAGCTCAGCTATTCCTCCACAAGGTCCAAGGCTCCAAGTGTTATCATCACAGGTCTCAAGCCAGCCACCAAATATATATTTCATATCAGAGTCAGGACTGCAGCAGGATACAGCGGCTATAGCCAGAAGTTTGAATTTGAAACTGGAGATGAAAGTAAGTCTTAAGGAAGGGACAAATGTGACTACCATAGTAGTAGTGTCTAATTCTAAGTCAGTCAGACATTGGGAGTATGAATGAGCTGAGTATTCACCACACACACAACACAGAATGCCCACTGGGTTAATGTAAAAAAACAAAAACTTTTTCACACATCCCCTGGGGGGTGGGGTTCCCTTTATATTGAACTTAGGAACAACAAAAATAAAAATCAGCCCGAGATGAACATTGAAGGAGACTTTTTTCCTTGCAAGATTTCCTCACCCCAACCCCTTTCTTTCCCTAGAGACTTTCCACCTTTTATCCTCCTGAAATGGAGCTTATAAGACCCACAAGGTATGGATACCAGCAGAACAGTCCTGTGCGTTCATGCAAGACCCTAGAACCTAACATCGTCTCACAGAGAGCCTTTCATCTGTTGGCTTTCAGTACTCCCATTATCTAAGAATAATGGAATGGAAACAATTATGTGTATTTCCAATCAAACAGTAAGTCTGCTAAATACCCAAGTAAGAAGCAAGCATATAAAAAGCCTCAGAAAGATCTGTGAACAACTTCTGTAATGAAACCTAAGCCCCCATTAAAATCCCAGTTAAGATGTTTGTAAATATTTGATAGAAAATTAGTAAACATATCACATTAAAAACGTTCATTAGTGAAATTACATTAATTAACCACTTACCCATACCATGTCTCATTAATGTGTTGAACTTCATACTGCTTAAGCTGAAGTATAGACTGAAGTCTTATAAATGTATACATTTTCAAAATAGACTTCATAGATAAATAAAAAATTACAGAAGTCTCATGAAGAGGGTCATATAATATTGCTGACAAAATGTAAATGAATGTATTTAACATAGAGATTTCAAATTAATCCAGGAATGATCAGCTGGATCACAAGTTGAAATCCTATGACAAATTGGAAAATGTATTCTAATTCTGTACTATTATGGGAAAGTGACTTTTGTACCAATACGGAACTATGGATCCCTAATATGGCATCCAGACAAACTGTTTACCAGTCAAAGGTTATGGGACTGTCGGTGACCATTCAACCAAAAGCAATTCAGAAGCTAAGAATGTAAAGAATTAGTTACTAAAATGTCAATTCAATTTAAATTTGCTTCTCCAGACAATAGTTCAGAGCTAATCCCTTTCATACATAATATCTCAGATAAATATTGAGACTGCTCCTGACTCTACACTAATGGACTTGGGGTAAAAATACCTGAAGTGCCTCTAAGCTTAAACTCTTAAATACCATTTTCAAAAATAACCTAGGGCCAGGTTTTTAAAGGTATCTAAGTACCTTAAGATGCAGATAGGCACTGACTGGGATTTTCAAAAAATCTGCATACTCTAAATGTTTTGGTTTGCCATTTTTGAAATGAAACACTTCAACTTTTGAATTTTACTTTATTTTTATTTTTTCAAAAAGGTAAAAAATAAACATTTTGAAAATGAAACACGTTTTGTGTGACCCAAAATATATATTTTACTTTTTTAGTTCAATCACTGAAAAATAGGAATAAAGCTGTATGAATAACCAAAGTGCCTAAGTTATTTTTGAAAAAATGTGACTTAGGCTCCTAAGTCATTGATATGCTTTTGAAAAGTTTATCCTTGGCCCTTTAGCTGAAACAGTATAGGCTCATGCATTCAGATCCAGATGACAGTGGTGTCATTACAAATGTGGTTGTGGTATTACATTTACTCTGGCCAGACAACCTCATCCCAAATGTCTGAGGTCTACAGCAGTTCAAACCGCCATAAGGGCCACCATCTGTGATGATGCTCCTGGGCAGGCTGTCTGTCGGGATTGAATCTGCACCTCTGTATCTAAACCCAGGAGCCCCTGCTTCTCGAGATAAAGGACCAAGTGTAAAGCAGATCACAAAAAGGAAGGAAGTTCCTTTTTCACGTATGCACCAAGAGGTTGTGATTAGTAGTTTTCACATTCTGAAAATGTATATTATGTGAAGTATAGAAAACATCTTTATTATTTTGGGTGTTTTGTTGGCTGCAGCAAAGGAGTCATTGGCATGCATACATTTTAAGTATTGTAACTAATAATATTATTCAATATCCATATTGTATGGCTCTCTCACATTTTACTGCAGACCAAAAATTCAGGCCCACCTTGCTAACATTTTGGTAAATCTGGGCTGAGTTTTGAGTCAATCTGGGCTCACTGATGGTTTCAAGTGGAAATCATTGGGAACTCAGTTGTTTTGACCTGTAATTAGCATGTGACTCTTTCAGCTGAGTTAGATTAGGAATTATTTAGTTTGTTGAAATGCTTAACTCAAAACAAAATGTAATGGTGTGCAAATCTATGTGGAACAAAAATGAAAAGGTTTTCCTGAATCCAGAG